>NC_051846.1:144075352-144227424 GCF_002237135.1 Teleopsis dalmanni | reverse complement strand
ATTGCAATCGATTATAATCAAAAAGATACATCTAGAAAAATCACGGAACAACATGGAACCATAAAACCTATTGATTTGAAGAAGAAAAATAAACTTAAAGTGACATCTGAAACAGTACAAAATGCTTTAGTGAACGCAAGAGAGAAAAAAGCGTCAAATTCAGAAAATAATATGAAGAGGAAGAGGGATGATCGAACTATATGTGCTGCTCAACAGAAAAAGCAAAAACTGTCTCAAAATATTCTAGACAATTTTATTAACTCAAGAAAGGCTCAAAAGAAATCTGTTAAAGAAAAAATATCGTCAGATCTTCATAATATTGTAAGTGTTACTGAATTTGTAAAACCGCAAGAAGCCCGACCATTAAAAGTAGATCAAAGATTGGAAATTTTGAAGAAATGCAAGCAGCTAAAAACTCAATCAAAAGTGAAAATACGTCCGTATTTGTACACAAAATACTGTTAGGCAAAATATAAAATTTTATACGAGTATAAAGACGGATATTTTTGTTAATAATATTTAATATGAAATATGAAGTGTGAAATGACAAAGTATTTCTTACTGATACTCTTAATACTACATACATTCTCTTGTAAATAGACATACATATCTTGTAAATACATATATATATATAAATTTATTTAAAATATAATTGATGTGATGATAAATAATAATTAAATAAAATATATTAGTTAATTCTTAATTAATTGCTTTTATTTGTTTTTGAAATTTGTAACGAAATGTATGGGTCGTATGAATTATATATCCTCATTGCGAACTCAGACTGATAACACCGTGAAATAGGTACAATAGGTACCTGGAACATGGCTGTAAGACTTGACACGAAATATAGTTATATCTGTATGGATCTTAAAATTTTATTGAAATGCACAATTATTATTGTAGTGTTATTGGATTACTTCTGGTAGATCCAATGGTAAAAATTTATTCAAACCAAACATAAAAATACTCTAGATATGAAAAAACAATACTGTAAAGCAATAAAAATAATTTAGAATGTATTTCATATACGTAATATTATACGCAACAGAAGTTTAGAAACAAACCAGGTAGAAATTTTGTTGAGCATTTAATAGTGCACATTGAAGAAGCAAGGGTTCTGAAACAAGTCATATGGGTTTCTTATAATTATAGATGTTATGAATATCTCTTCAACTATAAATACCTGTGAATAGGTAGTTTATTTTATAATTTTAAACAAAACAAATAAATAACAAATAATAAAAAATAAAGTCACTTGATCGCAAGTTATCCCTAAATTATGTATAAAAGTAGAAAAGTGAAATTGCTCACAGCATTCGTTATCTGGCTTTCGTTAAGTGCACATATATTGTAGACTAAGAGTAATAGAACTTATAACAATTTTCGCAATGGAATACGACAATAATCATCATTTCGATCAAGAATTCGATTTGTTATTTGAAGTAGCTGGTGGTAAAAGACACATCGTGGAATTAACATCACAAAGTGAAATCAAGCATGACGAACCACTAACCTACAGACCAGTAAAATCTGCAAGAAGAAGAATAGCACACGTACCGAAATATATGAATGATGTGGATGTTATTGCAATCGATTATAATCAAAAAGATACATCTAGAAAAATCACGGAACAACATGGAACCATAAAACCTATTGATTTGAAGAAGAAAAATAAACTTAAAGTGACATCTGAAACAGTACAAAATGCTTTAGTGAACGCAAGAGAGAAAAAAGCGTCAAATTCAGAAAATAATATGAAGAGGAAGAGGGATGATCGAACTATATGTGCTGCTCAACAGAAAAAGCAAAAACTGTCTCAAAATATTCTAGACAATTTTATTAACTCAAGAAAGGCTCAAAAGAAATCTGTTAAAGAAAAAATATCGTCAGATCTTCATAATATTGTAAGTGTTACTGAATTTGTAAAACCGCAAGAAGCCCGACCATTAAAAGTAGATCAAAGATTGGAAATTTTGAAGAAATGCAAGCAGCTAAAAACTCAATCAAAAGTGAAAATACGTCCGTATTTGTACACAAAATACTGTTAGGCAAAATATAAAATTTTATACGAGTATAAAGACGGATATTTTTGTTAATTATATTTAATATGAAATATGAAATGTGAAATGACAAAGTATTTCTTACTGATACTCTTAATACTACATACATACTCTTGTAAATAGACATACATATCTTGTAAATACATATATATATATAAATTTATTTAAAATATAATTAATGTGATGATAAATAATAATTAAATAAAATATATTAGTTAATTCTTAATTAATTGCTTTTATTTGTTTTTGAAATTTGTAACAAAATGTATGGGTCGTATGAATTATATATCCTCATTGCGAACTCAGACTGATAACACCGTGAAATAGGTACAATAGGTACCTGGAACATGGCTGTAAGACTTGACACGAAATATAGTTATATCTGTATGGATCCTAAAATTTTATTGAAATGCACAATTATTATTGTAGTGTTATTGGATTACTTCTGGTAGATCCAATGGTAAAAATTTATTCAAACCAAACATAAAAATACTCTAGATATGAAAAACAATACTGTAAAGCAATAAAAATAATTTAGAATGTATTTCATATACATAATATTATACGCAACAGAAGTTTAGAAACAAACCAGGTAGAAATTTTGTTGAGCATTTAATAGTGCACATTGAAGAAGCAAGGGTTCTGAAACAAGTCATATGGGTTTCTTATAATTATAGATGTTATGAATATCTCTTCAACTATAAATACCTGTGAATAGGTAGTTTATTTTATAATTTTAAACAAAACAAATAAATAACAAATAATAAAAAATAAAGTCACTTGATCGCAAGTTATCCCTAAATTATGTATAAAAGTAGAAAAGTGAAATTGCTCACAGCATTCGTTATCTGGCTTTCGTTAAGTGCACATATATTGTAGACTAAGAGTAATAGAACTTATAACAATTTTCGCAATGGAATACGACAGTAATCATCATTTCGATCAAGAATTCGATTTGTTATTTGAAGTAGCTGGTGGTAAAAGACACATCGTGGAATTAACATCACAAAGTGAAATCAAGCATGACGAACCACTAACCTACAGACCAGTAAAATCTGCAAGAAGAAGAATAGCACACGTACCGAAATATATGAATGATGTGGATGTTATTGCAATCGATTATAATCAAAAAGATACATCTAGAAAAATCACAGAACAACATGGAACCATACAACCTATTGATTTGAAGAAGAAAAATAAACTTAAAGTGACATCTCAAACAGTACAAAATGCTTTAGTGAACGCAAGAGAGAAAAAAGCGTCAAATTCAGAAAATAATATGAAGAGGAAGAGGGATGATCGAACTATATGTGCTGCTCAACAGAAAAAGCATAAAATGTCTCAAAATATTCTGGACAATTTTATTAACTCAAGAAAGTCTCAAAAGAAATCCGTTAAAGAAAAACTATCGTCAGATCTTAATAATATTGTAAGTGTTACTGAATTTGTAAAACCGCAAGAAGCCCGACCATTAAAAGTAGATCAAAGATTGGAAATTTTGAAGAAATGCAAGCAGCTAAAAATTCAATCAAAAGTGAAAATACGTCCGTATTTGTACACAAAATACTGTTAGGCAAAATATAAAATTTTATACGAGTATAAAGACGGATATTTTTGTTAATAATATTTAATATGAAATGTGATATTCATTTATTTGTTTTTGAAATGTGTAACAAAATTTATGGGTCCTATGAATTATATATCCTCATTGCGAACTCAGACTGATAACACCGTGAAATGGGTACAATTATTTACCTAGAACATGGCTGTAAGACTTGACACGAAATATAGTTATATCTGTATGGATCTTAAAATTTTATTGAAATGCACAATTATTATTGTAGTGTTATTGGATTACTTCTGGTAGATTCAATGGTAAAAATTTATTCAAACCAAACATAAAAATACTCTAGATATGAAAAAACAATACTGTAAAGCAATAAAAATAATTTAGAATGTATTTCATATACGTAATATTATACGCAACAGAAGTTTAGAAACAAACCAGGTAGAAATTTTGTTGAGCATTTAATAGTGCACATTGAAGAAGCAAGGGTTCTGAAACAAGTCATATGGGTTTCTTATAATTTTAGATGTTATGAATATCTCTTCAACTATAAATACCTGTGAATAAGTAATTTATTTTATAATTTTAAACAAAACAAATAAATAACAAATAATAAAAAATAAAGTCACTTGATCGCAAGTTATCCCTAAATTATGTATAAAAGTAGAAAAGTGAAATTGCTCACAGCATTCGTTATCTGGTTTTCGTTAAGTGCACATATATTGTAGACTAAGAGTAATAGAACTTATAACAATTTTCGCAATGGAATACGACAGTAATCATCATTTCGATCAAGAATTCGATTTGTTATTTGAAGTAGCTGGTGGTAAAAGACACATCGTGGAATTAACATCACAAAGTGAAATCAAGCATGATGAACCACTAACCTACAGACCAGTAAAATCTGCAAGAAGAAGAATAGCACACGTACCGAAATATATGAATGATGTGGATGTTATTGCAATCGATTATAATCAAAAAGATACATCTAGAAAAATCACAGAACAACATGGAACCATACAACCTATTGATTTGAAGTAGAAAAATAAACTTAAAGTGACATCTCAAACAGTACAAAATGCTTTAGTGAACGCAAGAGAGAAAAAAGCGTCAAATTCAGAAAATAATATGAAGAGGAAGAGGGATGATCGAACTATATGTGCTGCTCAACAGAAAAAGCATAAAATGTCTCAAAATATTCTGGACAATTTTATTAACTCAAGAAAGTCTCAAAAGAAATCCGTTAAAGAAAAACTATCGTCAGATCTTCATAATATTGTAAGTGTTACTGAATTTGTAAAACCGCAAGAAGCCCGACCATTAAAAGTAGATCAAAGATTGGAAATTTTGAAGAAATGCAAGCAGCTAAAAACTCAATCAAAAGTGAAAATACGTCCGTATTTGTACACAAAATACTGTTAGGCAAAATATAAAATTTTATACGAGTATAAAGACGGATATTTTTGTTAATAATATTTAATATGAAATGTGAAATGACAAAGTATTTCTTACTGATACTCTTAATACTACATATTCATACTCTTGTAAATAGACATACATATCTTGTAAATACATATATATATATAAATTTATTTAAAATATAATTAATGTGATGATAAATAATAATTAAATAAAATATATTAGTTAATTTTTAATTAATTGCTTTTATTTGTTTTTAACAAAATTTATGGGTCGTATGAATTATATATCCTCATTGCGAACTCAGACTGATAACACCGTGAAATGGGTACAATTATTTACCTGGAACATGGCTGTAAAACTTGACACGAAATATAGTTATATCTGTATGGATCTTAAAATTTTATTGAAATGCACAATTATTATTGTAGTGTTATTGGATTACTTCTGGTAGATCCAATGGTAAAAATTTATTCAAACCAAACATAAAAATACTCTAGATATGAAAAACAATACTGTAAAGCAATAAAAATAATTTAGAATGTATTTCATATACGTAATATTATACGCAACAGAAGTTTAGAAACAAACCAGGTAGAAATTTTGTTGAGCATTTAATAGTGCACATTGAAGAAGCAAGGGTTCTGAAACAAGTCATATGGGTTTCTTATAATTATAGATGTTATGAATATCTCTTCAACTATAAATACCTGTGAATAGGTAGTTTATTTTATAATTTTAAACAAAACAAATAAATAACAAATAATAAAAAATAAAGTCACTTGATCGCAAGTTATCCCTAAATTATGTATAAAAGTAGAAAAGTGAAATTGCTCACAGCATTCGTTATCTGGTTTTCGTCAAGTGCACATATATTGTAGACTAAGAGTAATAGAACTTATAACAATTTTCGCAATGGAATACGACAGTAATCATCATTTCGATCAAGAATTCGATTTGTTATTTGAAGTAGCTGGTGGTAAAAGACACATCGTGGAATTAACATCACAAAGTGAAATCAAGCATGATGAACCACTAACCTACAGACCAGTAAAATCTGCAAGAAGAAGAATAGCACACGTACCGAAATATATGAATGATGTGGATGTTATTGCAATCGATTATAATCAGAAAGATACATCTAGAAAAATCACAGAACAACATGGAACCATACAACCTATTGATTTGAAGAAGAAAAATAAACTTAAAGTGACATCTCAAACAGTACAAAATGCTTTAGTGAACGCAAGAGAGAAAAAAGCGTCAAATTCAGAAAATAATATGAAGAGGAAGAGGGATGATCGAACTATATGTGCTGCTCAACAGAAAAAGCATAAACTGTCTCAAAATATTCTGGACAATTTTATTAACTCAAGAAAGTCTCAAAAGAAATCTGTTAAAGAAAAAATATCGTCAGATCTTCATAATATTGTAAGTGTTACTGAATTTGTAAAACCGCAAGAAGCCCGACCATTAAAAGTAGATCAAAGATTGGAAATTTTGAAGAAATGCAAGCAGCTAAAAACTCAATCAAAAGTGAAAATACGTCCGTATTTGTACACAAAATACTGTTAGGCAAAATATAAAATTTTATACGAGTATTAAGACGGATATTTTTGTTAATAATATTTAATATGAAATGTGAAATGTCAAAGTATTTCTTACTGATACTCTTAATACTACATACATACTCTTGTAAATAGACATACATATCTTGTAAATACATATATATATATATATAAATTTATTTAGAATATAATTAATGTGATGATAAATAATAATTAAATAAAATATATTAGTTAATTCTTAATTAATTGCTTTTATTTGTTTTTGAAATGTGTAACAAAATTTATGGGTCGTATGAATTATATATCCTCATTGCGAACTCAGACTGATAACACCGTGAAATGGGTACAATTATTTACCTAGAACATGGCTGTAAGACTTGACACGAAATATAGTTATATCTGTATGGATCTTAAAATTTTATTGACAATTATTATTGCACAATTATTATTGTAGTGTTATTGGATTACTTCTGGTAGATCCAATGGTAAAAATTTATTCAAACCAAACATAAAAATACTCTAGATATGAAAAAACAATACTGTAAAGCAATAAAAATAATTTAGAATGTATTTCATATACGTAATATTATACGCAACAGAAGTTTAGAAACAAACCAGGTAGAAATTTTGTTGAGCATTTAATAGTGCACATTGAAGAAGCAAGGGTTCTGAAACAAGTCATATGGGTTTCTTATAATTTTAGATGTTATGTATATCTCTTCAACTATAAATACCTGTGAATAGGTAGTTTATTTTATAATTTTAAACAAAACAAATAAATAACAAATAATAAAAAATAAAGTCACTTGATCGCAAGTTATCCCTAAATTATGTATAAAAGTAGAAAAGTGAAATTGCTCACAGCATTCGTTATCTGGCTTTCGTTAAGTGCACATATATTGTAGACTAAGAGTAATAGAACTTATAACAATTTTCGCAATGGAATACGACAGTAATCATCATTTCGATCAAGAATTCGATTTGTTATTTGAAGTAGCTGGTGGTAAAAGACACATCGTGGAATTAGCATCACAAAGTGAAATCAAGCATGACGAACCACTAACCTACAGACCAGTAAAATCTGCAAGAAGAAGAATAGCACACGTACCGAAATATATGAATGATGTGGATGTTATTGCAATCGATTATAATCAAAAAGATACATCTAGAAAAATCACGGAACAACATGGAACCATAAAACCTATTGATTTGAAGAAGAAAAATAAACTTAAAGTGACATCTCAAACAGTACAAAATGCTTTAGTGAACGCAAGAGAGAAAAAAGCGTCAAATTCAGAAAATAATATGAAGAGGAAGAGGGATGATCGAACTATATGTGCTGCTCAACAGAAAAAGCAAAAACTGTCTCAAAATATTCTAGACAATTTTATTAACTCAAGAAAGGCTCAAAAGAAATCTGTTAAAGAAAAAATATCGTCAGATCTTCATAATATTGTAAGTGTTACTGAATTTGTAAAACCGCAAGAAGCCCGACCATTAAAAGTAGATCAAAGATTGGAAATTTTGAAGAAATGCAAGCAGCTAAAAACTCAATCAAAAGTGAAAATACGTCCGTATTTGTACACAAAATACTGTTAGGCAAAATATAAAATTTTATACGAGTATAAAGACGGATATTTTTGTTAATAATATTTAATATGAAATATGAAATGTGAAATGACAAAGTATTTCTTACTGATACTCTTAATACTACATACATACTCTTGTAAATAGACATACATATTTTGTAAATACATATATATATATAAATTTATTTAAAATATAATTAATGTGATGATAAATAATAATTAAATAAAATATATTAGTTAATTCTTAATTAATTGCTTTTATTTGTTTTTGAAATTTGTAACAAAATGTATGGGTCGTATGAATTATATATCCTCATTGCGAACTCAGACTGATAACATCGTGAAATGGGTACAATATTTACCTAGAACATGGCTGTAAGACTTGACACGAAATATAGTTATATCTGTATGGATCTTAAAATTTTATTGAAATGCACAATTATTATTGCAGTGTTATTGGATTACTTCTGGTAGATCCAATGGTAAAAATTTATTCAAACCAAACATAAAAATACTCTAGATATGAAAAACAATACTGTAAAGCAATAAAAATAATTTAGAATGTATTTCATATACGTAATATTATACGCAACAGAAGTTTAGAAACAAACCAGGTAGAAATTTTGTTGAGCATTTAATAGTGCACATTGAAGAAACAAGGGTTCTGAAACAAGTCATATGGGTTTCTTATAATTATAGATGTTATGAATATCTCTTCAACTATAAATACCTGTGAATAAGTAATTTATTTTATAATTTTAAACAAAACAAATAAATAACAAATAATAAAAAATAAAGTCACTTGATCGCAAGTTATCCCTAAATTATGTATAAAAGTAGAAAAGTGAAATTGCTCACAGCATTCGTTATCTGGTTTTCGTTAAGTGCACATATATTGTAGACTAAGAGTAATAGAACTTATAACAATTTTCGCAATGGAATACGACAGTAATCATCATTTCGATCAAGAATTCGATTTGTTATTTGAAGTAGCTGGTGGTAAAAGACACATCGTGGAATTAACATCACAAAGTGAAATCAAGCATGACGAACCACTAACCTACAGACCAGTAAAATCTGCAAGAAGAAGAATAGCACACGTACCGAAATATATGAATGATGTGGAAGTTATTGCAATCGATTATAATCAGAAAGATACATCTAGAAAAATCACGGAACAACATGGAACCATAAAACCTATTGATTTGAAGAAGAAAAATAAACTTAAAGTGACATCTCAAACAGTACAAAATGCTTTAGTGAACGCAAGAGAGAAAAAAGCGTCAAATTCAGAAAATAATATGAAGAGGAAGAGGGATGATCGAACTATATGTGCTGCTCAACAGAAAAAGCATAAAATGTCTCAAAATATTCTGGACAATTTTATTAACTCAAGAAAGTCTCAAAAGAAATCCGTTAAAGAAAAACTATCGTCAGATCTTCATAATATTGTAAGTGTTACTGAATTTGTAAAACCGCAAGAAGCCCGACCATTAAAAGTAGATCAAAGATTGGAAATTTTGAAGAAATGCAAGCAGCTAAAAACTCAATCAAAAGTGAAAATACGTCCGTATTTGTACACAAAATACTGTTAGGCAAAATATAAAATTTTATACGAGTATAAAGACGGATATTTTTGTTAATAATATTTAATATGAAATATGAAATGTGAAATGACAAAGTATTTCTTACTGATACTCTTAATACTACATATTTGTAAATAGATATACATATCTTGTAAATACATATATATATATATAAATATATTTAGAATATAAATTATGTAATGATAAATAATAATTAAACAAAATATATTAATTAATTCTAAATTGTTTGGTTTTAATTATTTTTAACAAAATTGGTGCATTCATGAATGGGTAGTATTCCCGCTTAATTGTTATATTTGTTGCGCAATTCTGAACAGATTTTTATCATTATTTTTTAAACAATCATTAATTTGCTGGGTTATTGATGGTCTCTATGGATGTTCTTGAAAATCATGATTTTATAGTGATTTACAGTGTTTGGTAAAAGTATTTACACAACGTAAGTTTTCATTTATAATAAAATAGTTGAAGGCAATGATAAAAAGCAAGCAATTAGCAGTTGAAATTCGAGACTGTTACCCATTTTATGAGTGCTACTACGGCGTCGGACTAAGTAAAGTTGTATAAATTTTTACAAACAGTATATAATGTAGTTAAAAGAAATATAATATGCGTAGATTTGTAAAATTTAAAGAGAACTGGGCGGAAACCTTCAGTGAATCAAAACGAATGTCAAAATTGTATCAACATCGAAGAAGTTTATTGGCAATAGAATTATTGATGCTACACTACGTTGTAGATTGAATTTATAATATCAAAACCTATGCGGTGCGCAATATAGTCGATATCTCCCCTACGATCAAAAGAGTTAAATCATTCTGTTCTTTCCTGGCCTTCATAGTTCCTCGATCCTAATGTCATTGATAATGTTTGGACCTCCATAAAACAGCAAAACGTAGTGATACCATAATTGAAAGATTCGCAACTTGATTAATCAATTCCAGCAAGGTTGCAGACAGTTATGGATGCCATAGGTGGGGTAACTACATTTTAATAATATTAATATTATATATTAATTTCGTTATGAAAATACTTTTGACTAGAACTGTATATAATTTTGTTAAATCCAAGGTAGAAACCTCACATGTTTCGCATTATAGAGTTTAACTCCTTTTCATAAATCATAGCTTACTCTTACATATATTATATCTTAAAAATTAAATTAACAAAAACAAAAATGAAATATGTTATATATATATTTGTTAAGTTTTTAACAGTAATAAAAATTATTTTTCTACATACATTATTAACCTTATCAAAATGTGTCGTATATTTTTTGACACATGTTTTGTGATAATTTTATATTGAGGAATATGGTTTGTGAACAAAATACAATTTCCGCATCAATTTATATATATATATATACAATTAAAATAAATGTATCATGATATGATGTACCTCACTTAAATATGTTTATAAAATAAATACAATGTATGTATATGCGCTACAGTAATTGTGCATATGTATGTATATATCATGTATTATATCTGAAAATTTCTTTTAAAGAATATGACTGCTTCATCATCAGACAAAAATTTCTTTAAACAAATGTATTTTAATTCTTCTAAAAGTCTTTAAAAATTCGAATCCTGTTTGGGACTATAAGAGCGAAAACCGTAATGATAAATTTTAGAAAACAACAAAACAGGATATTAAATTTTTGGCATAGCTTTATGCCACAAATGGAAAATTCTTTAAAAATACAACAAGCAGAGAAAGAAGAATTTTTTCACCTATTTTTGGTTCTATTCCAACACTCGTAGTATAAAATAGGTTAACCTTACAAACATGACCACACACAAAGCCAAACTAATTTCATGGACTTGGAAAGTTTTCACAAAAGTTGTTCACTTTAGTGCTGTGGTGTGAAAAACACGTAAGACACGTGTTTCATACGGTAAAGATGCGATATCTTATCGATATTTCATGAGAGGAAATCGATTTTTAAGTTTCCACTGCACAAACCTATTTTGTTCTATCTGAACTTGTCATTTGTTAGTATTGTATTTCTTTGGTTGAAAGTTTACTATTCTTACTATGGTTGTACTACAGCACTATTTATTTATACTACTGAAGAACTTTATTGATAAGATACTATAATTGTTTTGATGATTTGTTTGAAAGCATGAATATATTTTAATGTTTAATTAATTTTACTTAATTAATTCCTTAAAAAATTAAATAAAAGATCATTTTTTCAATAAAAGATAAGCTTAAAAAAATTAATTATTTCCTTAGATTAAAAGAAACAGTGGTACACAGTGGTCTTTAAGATCAGTACAAAACAATTATTTTGTTGTTTTGCTCAACAACGATTAAATACTTGCTTATAGTTTATTGAAAGCGAGAGTATTTTTGTAAAGTACCTACTGGATTTTCACCAATCTCGTAGTATCAGCTGATAGTGGAATATGTAAAGCAGCCTCTTAAATGGATTTCGAATGAGGAAATTATAGCTTTCGAGTTCTCTAACAGATAAACGTAACGTTGCCGTCAATGCCATCCAGAAAATTCGATGGATATATACTACAGCTGTCATGAAAATAGGAATACTCTTGTAACTATGGTTTTTAATTCTACTATGACTTTTAAGATATTATTTTTAGTAAGTTGATAACTAAGTAACTTTTTCAATTATTCTGTTGATGTAGCTCCTGTAATAGGTTATACCGGCATTCCTGAGGGGATCCACTTAGGCCTATTGACAAATTATGTTAACATATATAAAGGAAACTCAGAACTACTAACGAAGCTTAGAATGCTGTTTAGTGAAAGGTCTTTTAATTAATCAAAATCCTTAAGAAAGGGGGGAAATGTCGATGAATTTTTCAGCATTTCGGAAAAAATAAAAAAATTCCACGATCATAAGAGAATTCTCCTATAAGAATGTAATAAGTAGAAAGCAACTTTATCCTTCAAAATCCTTTTTAAACGGGGATATGACAAAGGTCAAGTATATCGTGTCAATTTTTCCAAAATCTGTAAAATAAAATAGAAACATAAAATTTGCATTAATAATCTTTTTAATGTAATGGAACAGATTTTATTACTACATTTCTTTCAATAATTGATGATATTTTATATTAAAAATAATTATTTTTTTTATCAATATCCAATTCAGGTCTTAGTTCAAGAATATAAAACATTAAATTAAATTGTGTTTTTATGGACTCTTTTAATAAACTCTTCGAGCATAAAATTTACTGCCAAAGTATGCGAATGGCAGTACTTCATTTTTTCTTTAATTTTATAAGTAAACTTATCAGTAACTTTTTTTATTATCACTGGAACAAAATCACGTTATTCACTTTTCGACATTTCCGGCAAGTGCGATGAACATTTCCGGCAACACCTCCGGTGAAAGGTGCAAATGTTTCAATAAAATTTTCGTTTATTAGCAACGACACCTGCCATTAACGTGATTTGCAAGGCTGCTCCTTTGAACCAGAAACTACGCTTTCGCCACGGCTACGCTATCAGCAGTTTCAGTTTGAGTGTCCTACGCAATGACCGCATTAGGAACGCCGCATGCCGCCACTTAATTACACCAGTCATGCTGAGTTCCACAGTTCTCCGCTATACTGTTGCGCTATCTGAAGTGGGCCAAATTCTAGCGTGTTAAGCTACATGGCACGGGTTTACTTCTGCCAATGGTGTACACCAGAAGGACAGAACTTTCGTGCTCAATTGTTGCGTGACGTTCAATTTGTTGAAACATTTGCTCTTTAATGATTTTATAGCAGCTGCTTTAATGGCATTTTTATTCTAATCCAACTGCAATGCATGAACGATGATTATTCCGATTGTACAAATATCCTGCTGAGATGGTATTTGTTTAAAGCGGGAATAAATTTTAAATAAAAATTCGGCTGCGAGAATGGAATTAGTTATATGGTATCTTTTTAAGTAATTATGTGATTTCCTGCATTTAACTTTTTTATTGTCCTTCAAGTTTATGTTTTGAATGCGTCCATTAAAGTTGGTTTCTAAATTCAACAATCAAACATTTTAAGTTGTGGCTAACGACTTAATTACTACGAATTATTCAATAAGAATTAATTAAATATTTAAACGCTAGTTGTGGTAATTGATTTATTAACATTTAGGTGTATATAAAGACTTACTTCGATTTCAGGTACTTTTAATAATGGTTAAAAAAAAATATTAATATTAAGTTAGGTTAGGTTAGATTTTATCCACGATTGAAAGAAACAATTTAGGCCTTATAAGAACTCAAAAATGTAAAACCACCTTGAATCTTTGTAAAATCTTAAATGCTCCTTTGAGGGAGACCTTGGGACTGACAAAGATTCTCAAAAAATAGCGTACATACGCTGGACAGTAACAAAGTCGATGTAATGCACCTTCATCATCCTTTCTTACATTTGCAATAGAAATGCTTAAACGGAAGCGACTGTGACGCGGCAACAAGCCTCCCTTAAGCTTGATATATTTACATAGAATCCTTTATTCTTAATCAATGCTGCAACTTCAACATCTGTCTGCATATCGTAGAGTCTATCCATCTTGTATTAAATCGCTCAATACAGAAGGATTTCAACAACTATTTGTATAATGTTAACGATATGCTAAATCCTTAAGATGTACTCATTAATCCGGATAGTTTTGTGTCAAGGATTAACCGGGTATTTAAAAGTATTTAGCACGCAAATGGATAACTATTTGATTTTATATATGGTATATGGTACCAAAACAAAGTGCTGCGTCGACCCAATTATTATTTAAACTGCCGTTTATATATTAAGTAACTATCGTGTAAAATATTTATTATGCCTGTGTATACGAGACATACAATAAAATTAATAGAACTAATTTAGTAATTAATATGCCTGTACAATTTGTTAATTGTTTGAATTACCGTGTCCGCATCCAGATTATCGTGAACTCCGGGTTTTATATTTCATTGTTTAATATATATAATGGCGTCAGTGTTTTTAGAGTTTGAAATTCCGAAGATCTTTGGTATCATCCATATAAAAATTGTTCCATAGTCCCTCTAAAACTCTCTGAATATTATAAAATAAATTTAAAAAACTCTTGAATTTAAGTTTATAATTAAAATTTTGTTTATGAATTGTAATTTAGTTATAAAACTTTTACTTTATCTCACATTATTAATTAAAGATTTATAACAAATAAATTTTATTGATGCCGCTAATTAAAAATAAATTCTACTTACAATAATGTTTCTGTAAATCTCTAATCTGATTACTTTTTAATTTCTTGATTATTTAAATTTTTTCTATTAATTTCACTGACTTAATTCCTTCCACGTAGATATACTTACCAACTTCTGGGAAAGTTGAAAAACGCTTAAATAGTAGAAAAATTTTCTCGTCATGCCTAATTGGATTGATTAAAGGAAAGCGATTAAACAAAAACTTTTAGCACTTTTCACAACTTTTTTCCGATTTTCAGGACTTTTTCAGATTACTACAAAAATTACGTGAAAGTTTCAAATAAAAATAAAATCTTTGAAAATGTTTTGTAAAAATGTACACAGAAATATGAATTTAAATTTAAAATTCAATATAAAAAAATGTGATTTAGAATAAATAAGTGAAAGTTTCAAATAAAAATAAAATCTTTGAAAATGTTTTGTAAAAATGTACACAGAAATATGAATTTAAATTTAAAATTCAATATAAAAAAATGTGATTTAGAATAAATAAGTAAGGCTTTACTTCGATTTAGTATTTGTCTTTAGTGCATCTTTAGTGGATCTGTTATTTAAACAATTGATACTTTTTTCAATATTTTGCTTTATTTATTAAACAATTTAAACAATTAAACTATTATGAAAAAAAATTAGCGGAAACATTTTTAATATTGAAGGTCCTTTCTCTATATATTTATTAAGTTTTGATATATACTTACGTGTTCAAAAAACTGCAAAGAAAAATATATTTAAAGAATTATTTTAAAGTCCTCTTTCGTTCTTTTAGGACAATTTAATATTTATTTGAAACAGAAGACGTTGGTGTCATTTAATCATAAATTTTTTTCAGATTTAATAACACGCTCAATATCTCGATCCATTGACCTAATAACCCACAAAAAGAATTTTAAGATAAAATAGTTTTTGAACGAATTTTTCAATATATTTATATAAGTTTAATACATACAAAGCTAAGAAACCAAATTAATAACAATACAACGCTTTCCTCAGATTCTATAAGGTAGTCAACATCGACATCTGCTAGTTCTCATTGTCATTAATAGATAATTTCTGTGTACTTCAAGTCTATGGATATACCTGCAACTTACCCTTTTATTTCACTTCTGACCAAGAAATATCTAAATCTAAGGCCATCTGTAATCATTCACGTAGTGAATGCTGCTGTTTTGCACTCTGCACTTTGCTTTAAATACCGCTTTATAGAACATTATTTTGTTTTCTAGACTGAATTGAAAGCTTGGCCAATTTTTAAGTATATTTTTTTTTAGCTTTGAAATTTAGTTGCCTCTGATTAGCTTTAAATTAAGTACATCACTCCAGTCTGCTATCGATTATTCAATAATACTGGAACATTGTGTCTTCTATGTAGGTAGTTCGACTTACGGCAGCCAGAGCAGGTATAACTGGTGATGATATTGATGTCATTGACTTTAACACCCGTCATCAGTGCAGCATTTTCCAACTAAAAAACACAAGCAAAACAAATCAGTCTTGTGGTAAATGAGAACAAAAGAGAGTACTTTCTGTCAATAAACAAATCTCCTGAGAGTCTTGGGACCCACGTCACTGTTAACAATTATAAGTTCGTATTGTGAAAGACTTTGTTTATTTAGGGACTAACTTAAACACCAAAAATGATGTCAGCATAGAGATTTAAAGAAGAATCACTCTTGTTAACAGATGTTACTTTGGGCTAAGTAGGCAATTGAGAAATAAAGCCCTCTCTCGACAAACAAAAATCACGCTCTACAAATCTCTTATCATGCCTGTGTTGCTGTATGGTGCAGAAGCTTGGACAATTACCAACAGTGATGACAAGGGTTTAAGAGCATTCGAGAGAAAAAATCTTCGGAATATCTATGGTCCCTTTCGCGTTGGTATTTTTTTACACTTTTAAACATATGTAATATCAACAAGCCTTTGAACAATAAATATAAAAAAAAATTATGTTCTGACAGTTGAATATTTATATATAACATATATTTATATATACATTTATATATTTTTGATATTCAGATGTCTGAGTTGGTGAATCAGCACCTTTACTCTATTTTATCTGTGGACAATTTTAAGTCACACTAAATACGGGGCTTTATAATATGATGGATCTGATATCTTTGTATCTGCCTGTGTTTATCAAATTTCGCTGTATTTTTAGGATACTGAGAGTTGGATTATTGTGACTGTCAATTGTATTGAATAGTTTCAGAGCACGATCTTTAATGTATTTTTCAACTGAATCCACTCTCAGATCTCTGTGGATATCAGCTCCTCTTACATACCATGGGGCGTTAACCAGTTTTCTTAAGGCAATATTTTGCCCTCTTTGAAGAATTTTTAAAGTTGAGCTTGGCGCTTGGCAAAACGCTATACTGCCATAGAGTAGTCCTGGTTTAATAATTTGCTTAAATATGCTAACTCTATTCTTTATGTTGAGCTTTTTGCTGCTGATGAGCGGGTGAAGGGAGTGTAATATTCGGACAGCTTGAGCTCGTTTGGACTTGAAATGTGCTTTCCAGGAGTGCTTGTTATCAAAGGTTATGCCAAGGTATTTGAGAGTATCGGCCCATTCTATTTCTTGTTCTTCTACCTTTAATTTTCTGGGAGCTTGGCGGCGCTTCCTGGTAATAAAAATTGCCCGAGTCTTTTCTGCGTTCAGTTTTATTTTCCACTTTTTAAAATACTGAACAAGCACGTCAATGTGACTCTGTATGGTATTGGAGACATTGCAGGCTATTTTGTCTGAGTACACAATACAAGTGTCGTCAGCATAGAGCGATAGCATAGAAGGCTCGAGTTTCGGTATGTCTGCAGTGAACAGGCTATAGAGCAGTGGAGATAACGGTGACCCCTGTGGTACTCCAGCCTGTATCGATTTTACTGCAGAGGTTGAATTGTTCACTTTGACTTGGAACGACCTTTCATTTAAGAAACTGCCTATGAGCTTGATGATAGATGGTGGAAAGTTCTGAGCAGCCATTTTCACAATTAGGCCCGAGTGCCAGACTTTGTCAAAGGCTTTAGCGACATCAAAAGAGATAAGACCAGTCGACATCCTTCTTCTAAGTGCAGATTGTATATGTTGTGCTATTTTGGCCAATTGTAGTTCCGTTGAGTGGTTGTCTCTGAAGCCAAATTGCTCATCAGGGATAATATTATTCGAGCTTAGGTGGTCTTTCAATTTTGCCAGAATGACTCTTTCTGCTACTTTCCCTAGAGTAGGAAGTAAGCTGATGGGACGCCAATTCTGTGGGAACTTCAGGTCTTTGTTTGGTTTAGGAAGCATAATGACTTTCGCTTTTTTCCAACAAATAGGGAAGTACCCAAATTTAAGAATTGCATTGGTTATTTCCGCTACTTTGGTGAGGACGTTTTCTGGAAGGTTTTGAAGACAGATATTGCCGATACCATCATAACCCGGGGCAGATCGTTTGTTGAGATTACTTATTATTAATGCTATTTCACAGTGATTAGTGGAAGGGGTAGTAGAAGAGTTGCTAGAGTTCAGGATCCTATTGGCCTGCTCAACAACATTTTCCTCGTAATCAATGTCATCATCTTCGTCACAGTTCACTTGGAATTGAAGTTCCAAGGAGTGGGCGAATTCTTCAGCTTTCTCATAGTCTGTAAATTTTAGCCCTCCAGCACCAAGTATTGGAGGAGTCATGATTTTGTTCTTGACTCTAAAATACTTGTTTAGGCCCCAAAAACTTTTATTCCCGGGTTCAAGGCTGCCCATGAATTCTTCCCATTTTTTGTTATTGTGCGAAGATATCATAGTTTTGACTAAGTTGGATAGACGGTTCGCTTCACGCCTGATTTGTGGGTCACCTGTTGCATGAGCCCATCTTCGGAAACGGTTTCTGCGCCTTATAGTTTCTTTAATATGCCTTGGAAGAAGAAGGTAATTTTTAGGATTCCTGGTCCTGAGTGAGGAACATGCTTCGAGAGACTCTAGAATTTTACTTGTAAGAATTTCTATGCTGGTGTCTAGGTCCTCTGTGGTATCAATTTGATCGTTGAAGTCCACCAGCCTTAAGGAATCCTTAAAATTTGCCCAGTTGGTGATAGTTATTGATGGGGTAAAGATGGTAGCATGGCAGTTCTGTAGGACAAATAACACCGGTTTGTGGTCTGAGTCTAACTCATCAATAACTTCAATGTGTACATTGTAGTCCAAGTTATTGGAGATGCCAATATCTAGTATGTGACCCGCACCACTGCCGAAATGAGTCGGCTCGCTCGGAATGTGGGTCTGGAGCAAATGGTCATGTACATATAAAGCAACATAAAACAAATCTAAATCTCTTTATTAAATAAGAATTTCGTTGTAGTTCACTACTGTTTAAGAACCATTTATTTAAAATACTTTATTTACTTTATAAAAAAACTTTTCTTTACTAAACTCCATTTTACTTATATTCAGCTATTCATACTTAAAAAAAATTTTAATTATTATTTTATAAACAATATTTAGACATTTCCAAATATATTTAGATATGTGTCTCTGCATGTATTTTTTCTAGTTATCTTTCGAGAGAGTGAAATTAACCATTATCCTTTGAAGTCAGTAAATAATAAAAAATCAAAGTCTTTAAGTTTCGAAATTGTTTAAAATTCATCCTTAACGCGTGTATGCATATGTACCAAATCACTTCCTTTTCGCAACCATCCCGCCCAATTTCTTTGTCATAAAAGAAGTTGAAAGTTCAAAAAGTTTCTGGTAAAAAGAAAAACAATATAAAATTTTACGCGTTCTTACGGATACTTTCATTGTCGGAACCGCTGTTTTTCTTTTAGAAATGAGCCTGATTGATTTATGCCGGTAGAATTTTAAATTTGAAAATTTCAAATCCGATTACATTGTTTGTATAAAAAAAGTGCTTCGGTGCTTCATTCAAATGGTTAACATAAAAGGCATAAAAAGCCCAATTTGACAGTGACGCTGAAAAAGAAAATCTTTAAAAACTTTTCAAAGATCAAAAAGTTTTGTTGTTCTTTACTTTTCATTCGTAATAGAAAAAATGTGTACGAACTCCACATGTGTAAGAGGGGAAATGCCATTAAACTGATGGTGCCCTCATAAAGGGTTACCCGGAATGGAAATCGTATAAACAAGCGTTTGGTGTGCTTAGCCGGAAGTGTGTCAGTGTGTAAAAGGAGTAAACGAATTGTGAAACATTGAAATCCGTTCTTCATATTTACACATCGCAGACTCTGCCATCTGCACTTTAAGAAGTTCGAAAGTCTTTCTTCGTCAATGCTTTCAAATTTAAAAATTAATGAAGTATTTCGAGTGTAAGATAGGACGAAAATAATACTTTAAGTGGGATTACAAACAGTTAAACTTTAATGGCATAAGCTTTGAAATATATATTCAAATTTAAAAATCCGCCAACTATACTTCAGGTCATGTTTATTTATGCTGTCGGTGTTGTTTTGTTTTTGATTATTTGAAGGTAAATCAACTGTTTGCCATTCAAACGGAAAGTAAAAACAAAATGAATACAAACTTGTAGTTTCGTATTGTTCTCGTCAAAGTAATAAACTCGAAGGGAAACTCCAAGGGAATCTTGTCGGAACCACAACAGCAACAAATACAGGACACCACAATAAAAAGATTTACAGATACAAAAGCAAAGGTGTTACTGCTCAGTAAAAAGCAAAACTACTGCACGTGCAATATGTCGGACTTCATATCCTGTGAAGCCGTTGGAGTTTCATAGTTTTTGTTTGCGTTTCTGTTGTTTTATATTGTCTCCAGGGTGAAGTATATCATGTCGTATTGCAAAAGTTACCAACACCTTTGCTGACCATTGTTGTGCAAAATCATTCATTTTATTAGATATTCTAAAGGAATTTTTCATTACTATGCAAACATACCAGATAAACCGCTAACAGAGGGACGTTGTACCTGGAGCCTGTATTTTTTACACTTCCTTCATTCCTTGTTTTATGGTAAAACAAATAAAGCAACCACAACGAAATGAATTAGAGAACCAAATATTTAAAGTATGAGTTTGAAAATTGTTTAAGACTTGAGAACGATATTTACAGGATAAAAGTGCAATATGTCTTAAATCTAGAATATTTCTTTTTAATATATAAGTATACTAAATATTACGAAAATTGTTTTTAATATTCCTTTTTTAATGAATGACAACTTTTAAAGTGCTTAGCCATTGCAGAATTACTTTTGTAGTTCTTAATGAAACTATATAACTGACTAGCAAAAATTACTATTGCAATAAGGAAGAAAATAAAATATCGGATTAGGAATAAACGCCACTCACTTACAACCCAGTTATAAAATAAAAGTTCAAAATATCTTTATTGTTAAAATGTATAACAAAACTGCTACTCTTTAACACAATAATGAGGTAAGGACGCAGTCTGACTTAAAATAAATGATCTGAGAAACCCATATGGACCTACCATACAACTAAAACTATCGCTTGCACAAACTGGACAGTTTTAGGTCAGGCAAATGCAGATACTTCTATGAAGTTGCAGTGATTGTGAAGAGATTATGAAGAGAATATGAAAACATTATTTCCTACCTCCATGCCCAGTTCCATGTTTGGTTCAAAAATGGGTGGCTGGAAAAAGAAAATTAACAAATTCAAACTGTCAACAAATTGAATATTGAAAAACTAGGCCATGATGACTTTAGACTAAAGTCGAAATATCGAAAAAAAAATTATTTCAAAATTAAATTATGATTTCTTTTTTCTTAATTTTTTTTTTTAATTTTTAATAACAATTAAAAAAAGTTTTGACCAATTAGCCTGGAAAAAATAAACAATTTATGAAACTACTCCATTTATTATAAAATAACAATGCAATAAGATTAATAAAGTTTATAAGGAATATATATGTTGTGGTAATACACAACAG
This sequence comes from Teleopsis dalmanni, assembly GCF_002237135.1. NCBI lineage: Eukaryota > Metazoa > Arthropoda > Insecta > Diptera > Diopsidae > Teleopsis > Teleopsis dalmanni. Next base: position 144,205,514 of record NC_051846.1, on the reverse strand, counting down.
TCATTTCGGCCTATTTTTTTATAATCCGTCACATAAACTATATATAAATGAATACTTATATTGATATGACAAATATTGGTATCTCTCTCCCCTGATTACTGGAATAACATTTCCTCAATGCTGTGGAAATTATCTCCATTAATTCCTAAGAGGAAGTTTTAGTGGGTTCAAGTCTCACACTGTGACTTTCGATGTTTTCCACTACTGCAAAAAAAAAAAGAAATTGATGTTTGAATAACTATACAAAGAATTTATAAGCACCTTTCGGTTTTGATTGCAATTCTAAATGGAACAAAAAAGGAAACTGAAGACGTTGTATACCACAACTAAGAAAAAATTATGAAAGCCATTAAATGATATCTGGGCGCTGTGAAAATGCAATTGCAACAACTGCATTCGACTAACTATATACCGGACATACCTAAAAAGGTCTCGAGTGATTTTTCTATACTTGTGGTCGAAATCACAATTTCAAGTTAAAGACCATATCTTAATCAGTCAACGAAAAGTGTATGGAGGATGGGGCCAATCGCTGACATAGTTGTATTGTAGTCGATGAGGAATACTTTAAAAGTGGAAAAATAATTGATGAGTTTGTAATGGTCATATAATCATTATGGGTGCTTTTTACAAGAAAAATATATGTAATACATGTCTATGGCTAATTTGGGTGTTAAACAAAATTTATTTTATATTGTATGTTTTTAATTTGATGTAATTTAGAGACATGTATGTAAACTATTTGTATTACTAATTATATAATAAAACAAATTATATTTGTTAACAAATATATTTTAATACTTTAACAATTTATTGTCTTATTTATGAAGTAGTAAAATTATCATTTATATCTACATAAGTCATTTATATTTACTTAATATAGCAACTTATAATACATTTATATATATTTTGGTTTTAATATTTATTGAATAAATATTTAATTATTGTTAATATACAATTTATATATAGATTTATAGTATTGTAAGCTACTGTGTATATTACACAAAGTAAATTATATATTAACCACAATTATAGTTGCCGATTTGCATCTGTTGGAGTTGCCATGGAATGATGTATCTTATGTCCTCATAATCCGTATTCTTTTTTAAATTTCGCATATTCATTAGTTCCACGGGAATACGGGGAATTCATCTGAAAATTTTATAATATATAATTATATTTTATTTTGAAAATAATTTAATAATGGAATCTTTTTTATTAATACTAATACATTATAATGAGGCAGATAATACATAAAATATATATGGGTATATATATATTATTAATATATTTTATATATATTATATATAAAATTACTCCACAAATCAACAAAAAATATTTTTATTTATTTAATTTTTATACCTAATGTTTTACAAATTATATTTTTTTACAAAAAATATTTTTATTTATTTAATTTTTATACCTAATGTTTTACAAATTTTTTTGTTTTACAAAATGATAATGTCTTTAACTTTCAGTTTGTAATAAGGACAAAAGTAAATTAATAACTAAAGTTCAAAAAAACAATCACAATGATTAAGTTAATTTATATAGCTGTGGTTTATGCATTCTAATTAATAACAATTAAATTAAAGTAAATACAATTGATAATACTCTTAATTTGAATAACGCAAATTAAGTGAACGTTGATGGAGTAAACATGTGTCATGTAAAGTTACCTTTAGACAGTGAACGCATATATGTTCCCATGGTCTACTAATAACAGATATTCGGCAATACCTGAAGCAAATGCTTCGTAATATCCGACAACTGATTCTGAGCTTTTAATTTGCAAAGTTTTAACCTTAGCACTTGCAGTCCAAAAAGTGTTTTAGGAATAATTTCTTACATACTTGAATAGCCATAACAACCCGATAACGGGCTCCGATCTGACACAGCATGTCTAGAATTTTTTACGAATAATTAACTACAAGAAATAATTCAAAAAGACCACTAATTATGGATAATTGGTAATACTAATTAAACTAATTAAAAAAAATGTTGTTGTTCTACTACTACTATTCTACTATTCAAAAAACTTTTCTATTAGAAAATATTATAGAAATAGGTTCTAGTTAATTAATAGTTTCTAGTGAAAAAGATCAAGATTTTATAAAAACTTTAATTTTTGAACTTTAATCATTATTGCCACAGACTCAGGTTGCAAGTTTGAGCTCAACAGACTTAAATTATGCTAAAACCGTTAAATATTAAGAAAAAAAAGACTAGTTTTCTCACAGAGTGTGGTTTTTTTTTTATTAAAAGGTATTATTAATTAATTCTTCAAGTTTTAATCATTGATAAATATGTCAGGACTCGCCTCATCTTCAAAATTCTTTCTAATTAATATTTTTTTTTTATTATATGGAACAATCACAGTGCTAATATCTAATAATTATACAAATATGATCAGATATAATATTAAACAAAAATCAAATTTTACTACATTATTAAATAATTTTGTTTGTAGAGCTCTTCAAAGGATTCTCAATTTTTCTCTTCATATTCTTTTATTACTTTAATGTTTAATAAATTTTTTTATCAATTTTTAACTCAAAAAACGTACCTAAAATCAAAACTCGTGCGCATAAATTCATCCAAAAATAGATAAAATTAAAATAACAAATGCAAATAATCGAAGTACGAGTATTTGGAATTTTTGAAGTTTTTTTATTAACTTATCTAACCTTGCATCACTTCTGATACGAGCCAGAACCGATATATTGAAACCAACATGTACTGGCTGTTGTGCACGGAAAGGTGGTTCCGTTAAAATTTAATGCAAATATTTTTCGATTCCCAAAGAGGGTGGAGAGAGCTCCGTTAAAAAAAGGGCAAAATAAATTGGGGCACGTCAAGCAAATGTTTACACATCATCACCGGCAGCATCAGTTAAACCAACAACGTATCGACCTCAGCTACTCTTTAACGTATTGTCAATATCATGTAATACCACCAATGCAAGGACACATGCTCGTATATACGTACGAACACTGCTAATGCCGTAAATATGTTTGCCTGCAAACGTGCTGTAAATATCGTTACAAATTCCACAAATTTGGAATTTTTTTATTAGATTTTGTGTCATGTTTATGCTGTACTTAAAGGATTCCTTTTTAATTTAAATTATTGTATATTTTACAGTAATAAAATATTGATTTCATTACATATTTTATGTGGTATTCTGTTCACATTATTGTAATTTTAATTACATAATTAATTAATAACTGATCGAACAACAGATGAATGATAAGTGAGGTGTCGCATCCTATCATTCAACCTCATATATTATTACATATTAGATTTCAGAGTATCGGAAGTATGAGAGTTCGTAAGTGTGTATGTATGGAAAAGTCGGGATTAAAGACACACTTTTCTAATAATAAATAATGACTTTATTGTTAAAAATGTATAACAAAACTACTGCTCTTTGACAAAATAATGAGGTAAGGACGCAGTCTGACTTAAAATACATGATCTGAGAAACGCATGTGGACCTACACAACTAAAATTATCGCTTGCACAAACTAGATAGTTTTAAGTCAGGCAAATGCAGATACTTCTATGAAGTTGAAGAGATTTTGAAGAGATTATAAAGAGATTCTTTCATAGCTCAATGCCCAATTCCTAAACTTTTGTTCATTCCTGTTTTCACAAAGAGGCTTATAGTAATAGAATGTTTGGCGGTATATCTGCTCCACAACATTAGTATTCTAAAGAGAATATCAGAATATCGTACGAATAATTTAAGTAATATAATTCTCTAATGCTTATAAGAGATTTTAACTATAGCAACAAAATAATACACAAACACTAATGCTTCGGTTACCAACTCAAACCTCACATTTACACTAAATAAAGTAACAATTCACAGGTTCTAGTTCTTGTCTTTTTAACATTGAAAGGACAATAATTGCAATATTTTCTTATCAAATAAGTCTGATTATTTGATACATTTTGTTCTAATTCTCAACAAATAGAAGTAAATTGAAGTTGGCAACACCTCGAATATGATAATAAAACAATATTAGGCTTCACAGCCGAGTGCATCAAAATGGGCTTATAGACACACTTATTTGTTAGAATATTAACTCCATGCCAATTAGCATTCTTAATAGAGCAAAATTTCAATTAAGTAATAGATATATATGTATGTTCGGTTGGATTATCTGATTAACATAATTACAAAGAATGGCGGCACTGCAGTTGGTATCAACAATCAACTTAGAAGGTAAAATGTCTATTTACTAACCTTACAGAACTATGGAGTACAAATGGGCTGTATTTGAAAAAAGGAAAAGCATTCCATGCATGCTATTCCGCCTTGTTGACTCTGAAACGTGATGCATAACAACCTCATTCATACACAATATTCAAACATCAGCAACATAAACCGACGTCAAATACAGATGAATGTGCTGCACACATGCACTCAAATAAAATTCTCCAGGATAAGAAACAGGATATCAATTACAAGGAGAAGAGTGATCGGCAGTATAGCAAACAAGTCATTCAAAAAACTGTTAGAAAGCTTTTGAATATGAACTTAGTTATTTTTTTTAAATTATAATAACAGAAATAAAACTACCAATAATTACAATAATGACAATATTGATAATATTAACATAAAATGTTACTTCATATATTTAAAGACAAACTGAGAGTGAATAGTATTCACAATACAGAGAACTTATTCAATCCCATTGCGTCGTCCACCAATGCAGAGCTTCTCAAATGCAGATTCAAAATTCTAAAAATATATATAGCTGTTCTTAAGGGTTATTATACGGTAAGGCTTACTGGTTGCAAATACATCAAGTATTTATATAAGATGTGCTCAGCTAAGCCAATGACTATATATAAAGCCTTGCAAGGATTTAAAAGACTTATAAAATTTTTACGAAGCTAAGGGTACTGTATAAAAATAATGAAAACAGAAATTGCAGTATAATCGTTGATTAACCAATTTGAAAACCGCTCTGATAAAGACCAATAAGTGAATTGGAAGATGTGTTCAACTTTTTTCAAAGCCAGAGGATAATACGTTTCTACATTCTCTAATAGAGTTGATGTATGCTCTGAACTGTTGTGGGCCTTAGACGATTCGGCAGAAAAGCCATCTACGACAACTTGTTGTGCATTAGTCAATATTCAGCAAACCAAATTTCATTATGGAGATTTGGAAGATCCTCAACATCATTATTTTCGATTGTGAACTACAAGTTCAGTTCTCCAGAGGAGGGATTTATACTACCATAGTCAAATGGCTGTATGAAGCATTATTTCTTTCCCATTTGTAGTACAACCTATGTTGGTTATTTTCTAAAAAGTTGATGGTTATTGCATTAAGTCTTGAGTTAAATAATCTTAAGTCTTTGAATTAAAATTGAATTGTTGAGTAGTAAAACTTAAGGACTGTTTTAAAGGATATTTAAAATAATTATTTTTTAAAAATTTGATATTTCATATGAAATTTAATTTAAATAAAAATGGAGTCAACTTTCAAACTTAATTAAGTTGAACTTATACTAATAAAGAACACATATATTCTGTCTACTCAAAATGTATTCATTGTATTCAAAATAGATATAAGAGAACGCCATTTATTTTCAAACTCATTTCATTAAAAATTTTAAATGTTTTTGTGTAGAAACAGAGTTCATTTGAGCAACGTAAGTATGTTTGCTGGCTTGGGCAAATATGCACATAAGAATTAAGCATAAATAATAGCCTCTGGTAAAAAATAATAATAATAATAATAGCAACAAAAAGGACATAAACAATACGAAAACTGGCAACAAAGACTGACAAAGTGCAATTAATTAACAAAAATTTTTTCATTCGTTCGCCATTTTGAACTTCCGCTTAAATAAAGGATACAACAAACTGTCACACTCCGACTCCGTGAACACCGCAAAAATGTGACAGTGGCAAAAAACAGCAACATTTACTAGCAACAATTGTCATTGTTGTACTATATTGTGCGAGTATGTCCTGCCACAGGATTAAAATATTTTTTCGCATTTTTATCTTATGTCTGCATCGGAATTAAAAATAATAATAATAACATTTAAATGTGTCTGCAATAGCGCAATTATTTCTTTTTTTATTTAAAAACTTAAACTTTTCCCCTCTGGTTGGATTTCAGATCTTTCGGTAGCAATGTTTTGTAATGCAAATCACTGCAAATGAACTAAATTAGTTCATATTCCTATGATTTGTTCAAAAAAATGCAAATTTTTAATAAAAAATAATGTCCAAAAACGGATGCTCTGTATAAAAGGTATTTAAAATATATATAAAAATTATAGAAAAGACAACTTTGTGTATATAAATTATAATCATAATTAACTGACTAAAATTTAAATGAACATAACTTTGTGTAAAGTTTAACTGAAATATGCAGACCAACTGGAATTAATTATTGTCGTAAGTGGAATTATCTTCAGCATGGCCCAAAATAACTGCAACTTTTTAGAACGCTATATGTCTTTATTTATAAAAAATATTTGCTATTATTACCTAAAGTGAATTATAGATCTGAATTGCAAATTAGTCAACAATAGTATCACTTCTCCACACATTTGTATCTGCAAAATAATTATCTCCACACAAAGATGAGGATATTAGAACAACTGCCTCTACAGTCTTTCCACCCATTTTTGAGTACTTTGAGCTGATTTTTGAGTATTCGTTGAATAGTTGTTTACTAATAGTTCTGTTGAACCAACATTTTTTTTAAATACAAATTTGTGATAACAGTTTAAGTGATTATTTTCCGAAAAACTACTGCCAAAGATACAGTTTTCAAATCACGCAACCACTACCACGGTGTTTTCCAACACTGCCTCTTCGGTATGGCGTTTTATGCTTAAAGACGCTAAATATATATTTACGGTTTTCTGGTCAAAAATAGCGCTGCCTTACTATTTTAAATTAATTTTATTATAATTATAAATTATTGCAAAAATTAAAACAAGTGAAAATATTAACTTTGTGTTTGCAAAACCAATATAACTTTTAAATAGAATTTTTAATCTATATTGAGGTTTTATTTGTATGGTAATATATATGTAATATAATATATACTAACATGGATACAGTATAATACTTGTAAAAGCCGATATTAATTTTTTGTTGATATTATATTTTGTTAAAGTTGAAAAATATTTGCTGTTTTGTAGCAAAAAAAAAAATTTAAAAAAATTTCAAAAAATAATGGTATCCTGAAAATTTTTATTTCTCAGTAAAATTTAAAACTAAATCTAAATAAAATATTAAAAACGAAAATTCTTTCTAGGTATTTTAGAAACTAAGCGGTTAATATTAGTACTTAAATATAAACAATTTTAATTGTTTAAACAATTTGCTGAAAGTTCAATCAATTATCTTTAAAACGTAATAAATTTTAAGTTTCTGTCATCAGGCTATACCTGAGATATAGCCATTTGAAAATGTGTCTACAATGTAAATTCTCCAAACCGCATGGGTCCATATATCTTAGGAAAAATATTACAAAATTTTTTCCGGAGATGCGGGTTTTCTTATTTTATCAAAAGAGCTCATAAAAAAAATTGTAACCAAATCGAAAATGAGGTGAAAATGGTGTCCGATTAGTAAAAGAATAAGCCATATATCCTCAATCCAATAACCATCACAAAAAAAGGAATATTAAACACGAATACATTAATATCTTCAAGGTATAAAAAATTTTACACACCAATAACTTGTTTAAAAAAAGAGAGAACAATCTTTTATAGATATATTTGAAAGCATCAGAAGTTAAGTCACTATTAATTTTAAAAATATTTGAATATTCAATATTATTAAAAAATATCGTAAAGCAAATATGGAATAACTAAAAATGATATATGAGTAAATTTGCTTCCTTATCTGAAGATGCTATAGCAATTACTCTTCATTAAAATATTTCAATTGATATTTATCCTTAACTAATCATGCTTAAATAATTTTCATTTTATGAGTTATTTCCTGACTCAGACAAGACAATTAACACAACTCCTACCGAATAACTGCTGCTCACTGTAGTGTTTTTATTGCCAGTACTTCCACATTTTTCTTCTTCTTGAGCAAATGCAGCTTAAAGCAAAGTATCTTGTATCTGCTGCGCTACTCAATTTCCTTTGCAGTAGCATTTTAATTGTTTCTGTTTTCTTGTTATTGTTGTTGTTGGTGTTGGTGTTGTTTTCGTATTTACCATAAATGAAGATAAATTTTCTACAGAAGATTTATGATACATGCAATTTACAAAAATGCATAAAATTTGTTGCAAAATATTTTACGACATGCACTCATATTTGTTTTATATTTATATGATTCCATAAATTGAAATAAGAGTATTAAAATTAATAATAAAAATTATTTTATGTATTTATTATAATGCAAATTTAAATGAATATTTTAAAAATAATAAATATTTTACACAAGCATATATCAAAATTTTTTATAGTCACTGAAGTATTAAATGGTACTTATATTAAAATATTATTCAATTGAATATATTAAAATATTAAATTCATATTTTAGTTGAACATCACATTTCAGCATACAATAACACAACCACAAATGGAATACAACAACTCGAATTACAATTTAATTACAAGAAAACTAGAGTATCCTGTTTGGTGATTTTTTCTTTTCATTGCATTGCTTACTTAGCAAACTTGTTAGTTAAAAGATTGAAGTGCAACAAGCTGCAAAATGTAATTTGAATTAGATACTTCGCAACAAGCCTGAGAACAACAAAAACGAAAATAAGAACTTAGAAACTTAGGGCAGTCACTCACTGGCACTACCGGAGTTCGTCTGAACGAAAATTGTATTGGGAAAAGTAGTACACATGCCTTTGGACCTTTGTTCCAAACAACCATCCAACAGAAACTAGTAGCTATTGAGATTTGGGAATTCATCTTAATTTCTTTTGGTCGTTCTCCTTTTGCCGATAGTAGTTAATGTTTGTATATTATATTTCCCTTAAATTTATCTTATTTACCTAAAATGTTGAAGTATTTAAAGGGCAATAAAATATCGCAGCTTAGTAAAACTATTTATCGACACTTAAACGTAATCGTTCCGATTCTGAGGCTTTCAGTTAAGGTTAAGCTGTGTGATAAATTTATTAAAACAGACTTAAGTTGCTTTAAGTACACAATAAACCAACAAATAAGTTTTTATAGTTGCTTTGCGCCTGTATTTATGCTTCGCTTTTGAAAGTTTTAAACTGTATTTCCTGTGCACAAATGTTAGTGCTTCAATTGAAACTTTGTTATGAAACAATTGAAATGAATTTGTAACCTGACTGAGCATTCAAAACTTTGTTGATAAACTTTTGATTTGTGTTAGTTTGTAACTATTTCTGTTGTTGTAAATGGTGTATTGTACAGATATTGGTAATTTCGTATGTTGTTTACTTAAACAAATGAAGATAAATTAGTTCTGTACACATTTATTCAATTATTTGTTAAATTATTACAATCTTTCATAGATACAGATCATGTAATTCAGAGAGATAAGATAATAACTCAGAAAAATAGATTGTTTAGTAATAGCATTAACTAAGATCTCTTATGTGTTGCGATCCAAGCATAGATATTTCTTTGCTTAACATTGTCTTTATATAAAATTAACTTATTAGCGGTTCCAAAGTAAATGTGAATAAAATACACTTGTGTTAGAAATATCGTACCATTTTTGATTTAGAATTCTTTCTGAAACTTGTCATTAGATGTGAAATGGTACACCATTCAAATATCATTCACAAGATACATTTGATCCTTTTAAATTAATTTTTAATGACTTATCACCATATAGCTTGTAATAATTCCACCCTTACTTGATGTTTCGTTGAAAGTTAAAGGATTCTTTCAACATAATTACAATTCAATATGTAATTTCATAAAAAAAATTACAATATTTCACTCGAAGAAGTCAAAATTGAACGCAGTGTCGATTCTTACACCGTTCTATTGAAATCGCATGCGTTTCGGATTCATATAATCAATTTTAAGCCAAAAAATTTGGTAGATATATGATCAATAATCAGAGTTAACATATTTGTTACACCACAAGTTTTTAACAGAGTAGGAGTCTATGAAACAATACCAAATCAAATGCAATAACATACAGTCTTTTTGTGAATAAAATGTTCTTTGGAAGGTTTATGTGGGTTTTTTCAGTTTCAGATGCAACAAATTTATTTGTCTCATTATCACTATAGTTTGTTAATCATATTTTCAATTTTATGCCAAAAAAATTGGCATTTTCAAAATTATTAGAAAAGTCTTTCAGAGTCCAAACCAAAACCTACAAGTTTTTCGTCTCCACAAAATACAGATTACAACGATTTTACGACTGAAAAGAATTAGCTGCAAACTGACAGACTTACCAACACCGCGTTGTCAAATCTCAGAATGGTGACAGGCTGCTCGGAGAGGTATGCAGATCTGAGGTTAATTATTGCTTAGTCTGATGAAGTGATGAACAGTAATCCAATCAAGCCGTAAAGTGGGGTTTTGAAAATACCTCGAGTTAAGAAAGAGTAAAAGTGCTCAAGTGCACTGACTCAAAAAGCTTCAATATAACGATTTTCAAAATACATAATTGGTTTATAATGAAATTTACTTATCTGTTTACATAGTCCAAAAAAACGAAAGGAAATTTTCAGGAATGATATTTTGAATACTATAATAAAAGTCTACTATGGTAACTAAATAATTAGAAACGCTATTATTATTTTTGATATTCAGCCAAACTATTTTTTAATATATGGAAGTAATGAGTCAACTAGAAATAATTCTTTCAATAGATATCAGTTGTATAACAATGAATTTAAAATTCATTGCTATAATTCGGCGGGGTGTAATATCTTTCAATATATGGCAACAGACTCAACTAATTAATCAATTGTTTTAAATGTTTAGCCTATTTAGAGGCAGTTAAAAAGAATATACCAGTACAATATCTCGCAATTATTGCGCCTATTATTCACCTATTCAAGCAGCAAGAATAAAGATCACAAGATGAGAGCTAAATCTAAACAATATAGGAATAATTTTAGCCAACTTAGAGAATATCAATGAATCATATACTCTAGAGATAAAAAAAATCAAATAAATATTCTTCAATGTGCGAGGTGTCATTAAAAATTGATTATAATTTGAAAGTTTCACCTTTCAAATTTTAAATTTCAGAATGCATAAGTCTCATTCTTTTGTTTATCAGAATTCACTTATCAAATGTTGAAATGTTTCCAATATTTGTGGGGAAAAATAATAAAAACATTGGTAACCCACTTCATTTCTGAACTCTCTGACTTCATTAGTACAACAAAATTAAAGTTTAAATCTTAAATATTTTCAAAGTAGAAATTTCAGATTTAAAACTATCGATTATTGCACAACTTCATTAAATTCACACACTCACATCCATTTACCGACTTCTTCTCGGTCTTTTGGCCTGTTCGTTCGGTCATAATTTGATAATTCAGCATATTCAACTCAAGTAACACAATTTAACGGTAATTGTTTCAAATGTAAATTCAATTCTATTGAAACCCAACATTGCCACAAACTTCCACCCACGACCTTTGGAATGGTAAATTTGTAAAGTTGTAAATTTGTGCATTTGCAAAATTGTAGCCTTTGTACCTGAGCCAGTATTCATTCGATAATAACAAATACAAAACCGCATGAACAATGGAAATGTGTTAACTACGAACTACAAAACTCGTATTCCTGCACATACAGATAACCTTTACATAATGGAACAGTAATCATGGTTAACCGTAAAGCCAAATATTTTCATACACATAAACACAATAAAACTGGGTTCACTCGGAGTACATTTTGCACATAACATCCATTAACCTTCTTCTCTCTGAAACGCATCCATTTAATACGGATCTGAGTGTATGGCATACCTACACCTTTGTAAGCTTATTTTTATATTTTAAATTGGATTAATTTTTGGACAATTCACTTTTATGCACTTGAACTTTTCGAGCTGCAATCTATTTAATTAAAAGTATTTTTTCATATATATATAGATATGTATGTATATCAGAGAATTCTATTTATATTTACAAAATTTTAAAGGTCAACATTTATTTTGTGTGAAAATGGAGCTTAATTTCCATTAAAATGCATTCAAAATTTTTCCAAAGAAGAAACAAAGGAATAGTTTTAATTATTATAAAAGAACACAATCAAGATATTTTTACACATGAAATGCATTGTTGGTTTATACATATAGAAACTATATAATTATGTACATATAAATATACCATAAGACTCTATACCAAAAGGTCTTGCGTACTTTAAGTATGCAAAAATGTATGCAATATATTCTAAAAAAATATCTAAAAAGGTATCATAAATATCTAAATTATCTTTAATAGCAGTAAAAAATTATATAAAATTGAATTATCAAATTCAATAATTATATTGAATTTGATTTTTAAATTCAATTATGAAGAATAAAACCATCTGTCTTTATATAAACTATTGTTTTAATAAAGACACAATTTGAACAGTAGTGAATTGCAACAACAAAAATTTTTATTTGTTTTTAATTAATTGAATTTTTGACTGACCATACAGCTGTATTATCATCAGTGGTTTTAGAATAATTTCTTATATATATGTATATACATAAATATTTATTTATTTATATTTTATTGCGTTTGCAAGTTCCAAAGGTTGAACTCATTGAACCCTGCCAATATTGAAGCTCAGAGTCGATGTTCATTAGCGAACTGACCCAAAGCCGTATGTTCGAACTTGAAGTTTTGTTAATATACCAACTGCAGAATAATTGAATTATTTAATTACAGCCATTATTAATTATTATATTTTAATATTATTCTTTTTATAGAGGAATTATTTACATTTATCATAATTATTAATAATAGCGGGTTAGCTAAGTTAATAATTAAATATTAATAATTATTATTTGGCTGTTTTGATACCAGTAAAGATTTTTTCTCTCCAACTAACTCATAACCGTTAAGTCCGTTATCACACATCCGAAGGTAAAATTTAAGAACACATTTTTTAAAACCGTTCTTCGTGGGTGATATAAGAAATATTACTGTTTAGATAATTCAAGTCCTTTTTAATAGAATATCATAATCCGACCAGATTTGTGAATTTCTCACTAATTCCTAATATATTCCCTTCACTAAGAATCGTAAGCACTGAATAGGAAGTATCCAATATATCGACAAATTTTTTTTTCCTACAAATCAGTAGCCTGTCAAAAGCGCCAATAGTCTTACCATTTACGTCCTAGTTCTTTCTTAACAACCATTGCTGAAGTTCATAAAATTCAAATTAATATAACTGAACTATAATATGTACAATTTTCTAGACCTGAATCTAACCGGGTTTGGGAATTTGTGGTTCTATATTATAATTATTGATTCTGGGAATATATAATAAGAATAACACTGCACTGTAGAATAATACTATAACACTGTAGAAGTCAACCAACTTCTTTTATAAGATATTTGAAAGATATTAAATAAGCTTGGAAGCTTTTTTAGTAACTTAATTAGTAAGAATATAAGATTGTTTGTTCTTTCGATCTTGAGACATTAATTCGTTATTTCTTTTAATAATAAGTTTATTATTTAAAAACTGTTTTGTGAACTTGTTGAACTAATAACAATTTTTTAATTTTTATATAAATTTTTTTTATATTGCTTATAACAAAATAGTCAACATATCAAAATTATTTGGGTTCTTCATCACAGCAATTTACTATAACAACTGATAAAGAAACGATGTAATAAAATCCCTCAATAACAATCAACTTAGGATAGGCCTATATAAATCAATATATATACAAACTAAACAAAGGTTTTTATATCAAAAAGCTCATAAAAAGGCTTAATAATTATTAAATAGTTATAACACCAAATCATCAATAATATATATAACTTAACAAATTTGTTGGTTGCATTCCATAATACTTTCCCTAACATAGAACTTTACAGAGGATTATTTTATTTGATTTCGTCTCTCATTAATCTTTAATTAATTAAAATTAATTAGGTTGGATTAAGTTGAACTGGTTGACGAAAAATCACTAGAACTCTGAGTAAATTTGTAGCAGCCGGTTTCACATTATATTTGTGTATCTTAGAACTTCTTAGAACTGCTTCAAGCTCTGGGACATACTTTAACGTTCGAAATTATTTAGCCTCAAAACATTTTTGCTGCTATTGATAATATCAATTTTGTATGCGTATGCCGCTAGTAATTTTAGGTATCCATACCTATAATAAAATAGTTCAGTAATATTTTTGTGTGTCCGCTAGTACAAATCAAGTCCATTTTTCTTTGTTCCATTTCGCCACTACTTACCTATTTACATTTCTTTCATTTTGAATATGTTTCCGCGTTTCAATTTAGTTCTGAACCTTACGATACTTTCGACGATCGCATCTACTATTTCATTTCTGTCAATGTCTTTATGACCCGGCACCCAAAAGCTATGCAGCCGTTTCTTCACAGCTAACCTTTCTATGATTTCCTTCTTCATTAACTAAGTGAATACTTTAACCGGTGCCCAATAGATATGCATCCGGTTTTTCTCAACTAACCTTTTAATGGCTTTCTTGCGTAAATAATAAAAAAGAACCTACTCTTACTTTAAGCTCTTTAAGAGTTAAAGTTATAATTGCCAATTACTTAAGATATTTTTTTTATTTTTATTAAAGAGTTTAGAAACCCATGGAAACTTGGAAAGGTAATTTAAATTCTTTTTGTTTTAGAATTGTTCGAAAACTTTTAAAACACGCATAAATTTCACACTTATTTTACCCGCATAAATGCCAAACTATTTTTATGGATTTCTTAACTTTTGCTACACTATTTCCTTATTTCCTATTTTCTTTTTTCTTTTTGTACCAGGTTTTATTTGATTTTTTCTATTAAAGCAGAGAGCAGAAGAAATATATTTCACATACTAGACTTTTGTGCAATTTAAGTCTGACGTGACCCAAGTTTCTGTTACAACAATAAGGCGTGTTTGAGTATTCGGAAATTGAAACGGATATATTTGTAGTACTGGTTATAGCAGCACTTGTGCTGCGGTTCCTACTCTCCAGTGACTATAAAAAGTGAATATAAATTCAAAATGAAAATATTCTACTTTACAGTCATTGTTTTTACTCTTTAGGTATCGAACGATGTTAGTACGACTATGAAACGTTAACGGCGTTAAGAAACTCGATAAATCAAATTTTTAATATTTATTGACTGTGTGCAGCAGGTGGTATAGTACGTTTTTATGTACCTACTTATGTGATATACTATAAAAAAGGAATTTATTTAATTCTCATTTCAGTTTGATCGATAACTTAGCTACTTAAAGTGCGATTATGGTGAACATTAAAATATTTTGAAATTGGCTCGCAATTCTTTTAATGATAATAAGTTTGAAATAAAATTAGATTTAGGCTATATATAAAGGAATTTTACTTTTACAGATAATTGAGGATAATGTATTAAAGGACATTTTATTTCTTACATTAAAAGATTACAACTTGTACTCAGTTGACTGTTATTGTCAAATATTGCAATGTTCATATTCGTCTATAACTTAGTACAAACCAAATTCATGATTATCACAACATTTTTGGCTTAAAACCGACGAAATCGTTAGCAGACTATTCCACTAAAATGGTTGTAATGATTTGAGTCCTTGTTGTGGCTTTAAACCAAATTCAAAAATTACGCTGGAACGTGCCTTTTCGTTAACCGCAACTAACTTCGGAATGCAAATTGTTGCAGCCAAAGTATCTACGAAATACACATAAAAATGCATTGCTTGGTAATGGGTGGATAATGCATTTGTGTCAAAACTGTTCATCAAAGTTTGGAAATTTTTTCAACTTATGTTGTACAAACCAACGTGAATTATTTTTATACTAAGATTCAAGAAAGATGAAGGCAATTATTAAGAGTTAAATTTTAGTTTTAAGCTCATATATCGGGAACGGAACTATTTTTTAAACTAAAAAACTTCAAACTGTGCTGAATCACATTTTTTGCTTAACCATACAGTTGTTTTGAGTAACGATCATCTGTGGTCTCTTTAGAAATAACTCTCATTGGCTTATTAGTCGTTATAATTATATGGGCTGCAAGCACCAGTCATCGAATTTTGAATATACCTAATGTTAGAATAATAACATACTCTTATGTTAATTAAAATAATTAAAACTTTCAATTATCAATTCAATTTGCAAATTTTTCAATATAAGAAACGAAAATTATTTATATTAAATTTATATTATATTATATTAATTTATATTTATACTAAATAATGAAAAAATGAAAAAAAAAATGTGACCAAAAGCTTACTAGTTTATTGGGACTAGACTAAGAGAGAGGATTCCGAAGAAAGATATGATGGGGAGTAGAAGCAGAAACCATATTGTATTAAAAATCACTATAGCGATCCATTCATATTATAAATTCGCCTAGTCCAGCCATAATAAAACTTATTGAGCAGTTTTACAACATAAGAAAGTAATATAAAAGAACTTGTTCCAGAATAAAAGCGAATTAAAGTGAGAAAGGGACACCTATGCGCCGCTTGAAAAAAAGATTAATATCTAACGCCACTAAAACCAATCAAGTAAATATGTATATGATAATCATGTACTATTTACTCATTATTTATCATTATTACAGCCATTGTCATTATTATTATTATTGTACTCTTTGCTGTGATACATACATGTTCTATGTTGCATATACTTCATATATCCGGATACAGTGTTACACTACGAATGTAAATTGCTATTAGAACTAACTTTTTTATATTTCTTTCTATAAAATCTGTGGATGCGCACACTGATTTAGAATTACAGTCTCTCAAATCAAATACAATATATATTCCATCAGGAAGATATGCTGACTCATGTATACTTCTATAAAATCATCTGAATAACTTATTATCAGAAATCAACGGAGCTCTTATTATAATGGATCATCCAAAAGTTAAAAGTGCTAAAGACATTATTGAGTAAAAGTGCTTTGGACATTAACTCGCTTTTGAGCAAGCAAAGTAAAAGAAGAAAAAGTGATATGTTCCACTTTTTTTCCTAGTAACACCGTTTCTCCTTGCCAACTTTCGGAGCTACAATAAATATGCTCAGTAACGTCCTCGTCAGAACCGCAATATATACATCTGAATTAATCTATTGTTTTCGCTCTGATAAATATTTCTAGAAATATTCGTGACCAAATAGGAACTATTTTACATTGCAGTTTTTCCTACAAATTCTTTTCTGTATAAGCTTGGCTTTGCGTTTTCCTGAATCGAATATGCTATTGTAATTAAATATATTTAAAAGTGCCCCCGTGCGAATAAGTATTAATAAATAAATTTCTGCATTTTTGTTGAAAAGCAGTAGTTATCTATACATTTTTAACAATTTTTCTATAAAAATAAATATATTTCAAATAAAAAAAACACATTACAAAATGTTAGTCCAAAAATCTATTTGGGTGCCATAAAAATTAATATAAAAATTCCTCCAAATTAATAGTGAAAATATAAACTTAAATCAAACTGAACGAAATGGATTATGTCATTCAAAATTATAATACACAAATCTGCAACCGAAATATTTTGTCAGAACTTTCAACTTTACTCCAAAGCAAAGCCGCAAATAGTGAAAACGGTCATCTGGTCACATAAACGTCCCAAAGGCATGTCGCTTAATGGTTGCTTAGTGCCAAAAAAGTGAAAGAAAAAACCCCACTAAATATTTTAACTTTTCAGCACATCATTTTGGACCAAAACAGTTGTCCACACCTCAATGAATCGCATACGAGTATGGACTTTATGAGTCCCTCATGGAGAGTGCAAATTTGTCAAAAAGTTATTCGTTATTCATAACTCAACAGTTACGAATATAATTTCAACACTTGAACATTAGAGGTGAAACCATTTAAATTAAAATGCTTTTACATGAATGTTTTTATTAGTTTGTAATATTTATATGAATAAAATTCATACAAAAAAGAGAAGTATTTTAGTTTATGGTCTCTATGTGTACTATATTGACTTCATTAAAAAAAAATTAAATTAAATTGTTTTTATTATGTGAAATTTTAAGTAATTAAAGTATACTTCAAACAAGAACTTCGAGTTCGTACATACAAATCAAGTACAGCATTGGGTCAGTTGAACACTGGCTCTAAGCTTTAAATTTGGCAGGGTATGAGTTAAACCCTTGATACTTGCATTCTAAAAAAATTATTAAAGATTAATTAAATATAAAAAATAATTCCAAGACCATTTATGATGGATCTTTGGCAATACTTGAAACATTAGTCAAAAATTCAATAAATCGAAAATAAATAAAAATTTTTCTTGTTGCAATTCAGTATTATTTTTCGAGTCAGAGAATATTTTTAATTTTTTTTTGTTTTTGAAAGAAACTAGAATTTCATTTTAAGATATTTATTTATTTGTTTGAAATCAAATACAGCACAGAAGTTATAGTAAAGTCAAATCTTCAGAAATTAGGGTTTGGGATTTTAATTTCTTTTTCTTATTTGCAGTGAAAAGAGATTTTAACTTATTCCAAGCCTTATAGTGATCATCACTTGGAATTTCATTCGTTTGCAAATAAAAGTTATAAACTTTGAATGAATCTTCTACTTTATTCTTGGAAGCAATTTCATCCACTAATCCCTCATCATCACTTTTCGGATCCACTAATTCAGAGCTATAGTGCTCAATAATATCGTCATCTAAAGGAAAGCTTGATGTACAAATTTCAATTGTCAAGCTCAATATAATCATTAAGAGTACTATTGGAAGTTATTTTATTTACTTTAAACCACGCTGCTAGCAACTTTTCGAATGCACTTTCCCATATTCTTATCGGCACGGAACAAAATTTTTGTTCAAGTTACAGAGAAATTCGAGTTATGGAAGTTCGAGTTATGGAAGCAGAATTCTATGTAATTTGCTCCCTATAACCCTGTTGTACTCTTTTAAGTTTGGGTTATAGAAAATTCGACTTATAGAAATTCAAGTTGTGGGAGTTTGACTGTATATCTACACATCAAATTTCAGTTTATAATGAATATGAATCCTTTCTCCGATACGATTTTTTTTATTCGTTTCTTGGACTAGCAATCATCTCCGAAAATTACAAGTTTCTCAGAAATACTATGCTTAATTAGAAATTACTATATAAGCCCAGTTCGCATTCTTCGAAATTTAAAAATTTTTTTAAATATTCTATTTTTAAGCACTAAAAACTTCAGCAAAAAATGAAACGGTTCGAGTTTAATGTGAAACATTTGTGTTCCTTATATATTCCAAAACAACTAAAATTCTTATTTTTGTCCTTTTTATGATTTTCTTAAATAATTCACAAATGTTTTTCTTAATTCAACTTCGTTCTGAGTTTGTTATCCTTACAACTGCGTAATCTGCTTCTGATTATTTTCTTTGAGCAAAGTTGACATTTTCATGAACTTAATTCGTCCACAAGTTGCGGATAAGCCGCAAAGAAGTTGTCAACGATATTTGGCTAAGCAAATTTAATTTTATTTATTTTTTATTGAAGAAACAAAGTTTCATTTTTTATATTAAGGCGGTGTCAACTGCATTACAAATATAAATACCACAAATACCACAAATTCGGTAATTTTCTTGCTTATTGCGTTAAGTGATTATTGTTTATGAAAATGTCGTCCTTTGCGATTTTACAAAAAGAATTGAAACGAGAAAAATGCGTTATAAAAAGTAACTTTAAGTGGATTTAATATTTTTTTCACTCGGATATCCTATTTAAAGAAGAATAAACCGAAACACTAAAGGCCGGTGTCCAATTCCACCCCCACATGAAAAAGGTTGTACGGAAAAGAAAACGTGGTATGGAAAATTATGATTGCAGTTAAAAATGCGAAAGGTATTCCAAAGAAGCACTCCAGATAATACGCGATTATAAAAAAAAATAAAAACTTCTCAAAGCCTGAAACTTAAAATCGTTAAGTCCTTATTCCTTTAGGCTTCTTTAAAATACTTTAAATTATTCTTAAATAGGTTAGTTGTTGAAATAAAGTAGAATTTAAAGATTTATGAAATATTAAAAACGGTTTAAATAAAATAACATTATTTTTAATGCAAATGATTAAATAAAATTAACTTTAAAATATTAAAAAAAAGAAATCTCATTTAACAGTTATGTTAAGTTATACATACATTATAGATAATTCTTAATAAAGAAAGTTAATTCTTAATTTAGTAAAATGATATTATTGCTAAATATATAAAAAATAATAAAATGGAACTGACATTTTTTGAAAATGGTAAAAGTTTCCATCTTCTGCTTTTGCATGACTTGTAGTTGATATGAGAGAACTCGCTAAAATCGCTGCATCCAATAGTTCGCTATTTATTAGATTCATTTAGCCTATCTGTCATTATTTTATATATATAAAGCTTGATACTGATATTGAGTAACGTACACTATATTAAGATTCTGCTTTACATATTATAACAGTAGATATAATGACATATATTAATCACATAATTACAGGTTAAGTTGTAGTCAAATCCTTGCGTACCAATATCACAAATTATAGTCCATTGACCCCAACGGCGAATACCCACATAAAATTAATTTTATGTACTAATTAATTATATGAAAATTGGAAAGATACACTGTTATAATTCTACTTTATTTCATGTAAAAGAGAACAACAATTGCATTTATTACATTCACCACAAAGAAATAATCAAATATTTACTCTTAAAAAGATCAGACAGGCTTTCCATAATCTAGAAATAAACTAAGGTTAATTAAAATTAATAAAAGTCGTAGTGGGAACCTTGTGCAACAGTTCTCTGAAAAGAAACAACCAATCAAGTAAGTCTGTAAAATTAAATATATACTTTATTTTAAAAGATGTCAGTTCTGTCAAATGGACAACAAAAGAGAACATAATGATTTTAATGCTTCTAAACTTAGTTTCTTCATCATCTAACACAACCACCACTACAGTAACAGATCACTATATGACTTTCTTATATGCAGTACTATATCAGCAACATTGCCACTGTATTAAGTAGGTTTCGCTTTAATAGACGCAGTTATTTGCTTTACTTAGTACACAATTCGTACCACATAAATCGTCAGATCTAACGAGAATCATCATCTAATCAAGTTTTCTTAACAATTCCAAAGTATTTAGGTTTATTGAAATGTTAATGGCTGTTGAAGTTAAATCCTACCACAATGTTAATAACATTACACATATATAGATATTTTGTCAAGCTTTAATAAGCTTTTATTTAGTCTTACATAATTTAATTTAATAAATAACGACAGTTGTGATTATACACTCGAAAAGAAAACAACGCGTTTAATTGAAAAAGGTGTGTTCTACATTTGATAAATTCCAACAATGGTATATTAATATCTGAGAAGTGTATTTCGAAGAATATAATGCTTACTGTGTCAAGCATATAGTTACCCTATAGTAACCCTATAGTAACCCAAGTTGACACTGTATCTAGGAACCCATAAATGACTGCACTATTTTTTTTTTCCTCTACTATCTTTAAATCTTCTGTTATGCATAGGTACAATCTCTATTTCAACTACCGAGCATATCAATCTATAAGACAAAATATTCAAATAATATTTCATTGTATTATAATAAAAAAAATATCTGGATAAATTAATTGAGGAAGCACTAGTCCAGGATTATCATACTAAGAAAAAAGATGAAGAAAAAAAAGCAAATATTAAACATGTATCTAATTAGTATTGCTAAAAGACTGGAGATTGGTATCTCTAAGCGTAAAATCGCAATAATAGCAAGCTGAACCTAATTACGAAAAACTTAAACTTAACATTTAATAAAGGAATAAATACGATATAAAGCAAATAGAAGCAAGTTATTAAGTTTAATTTATAAGTATGATGTTGCACCATATGTGATAATTATGACCTATTTATCATAAATATATTTTGTGTATATAATAAAAATGTTTACATTATTATTGGTGAGGATTAAATCGATAAAGGGTTCTAACATAGGGTTATTCAATTTATTCATTTGGTAATTAAAATTATTAAAAGTTTATACGTGAAATCGCCCGACAGCCGTATTTTCACTATTGATTACACGTCCCTTAAAGCTTTGTGAATAAAGTCCAGAACTGAATCTAATGTTTTTAATCTGTTCCGGTAACAAAAATTCCATATGAAACAAGTTTCTTCTGTGCGTTATTATAGCTGGAGAGTCACAAAGAATATGCATAGTAGTTTCCTCATTTTCGAGGCATAATCTGCATACTGAATTAGCAGATAATTGTAGTTTATGAAGGGTCATGTTTAAGACCATAATGACCTGTAATGAAACCCGTTATCCACCTTAAATAACATTTTGAAAATTTAAGGATGTCTTTGTAGGAGTGAAGTACGGTGTTATCAATGCTTTGCTTTATGTAAGTCCTTGGAAGTATATCCTTGATAATTTCTTTTATACATGAAAGTTTTTCCCACAAAAGGGTTGAGGGCCTATAAAAGCAGTTTTTGATTTCCTAAAACTCTCCTGTGAGCCGGAACTCAGTAAAGGCTAACCTTATTTCGAGATGCAAGTAACTGTAGATACTCATAATACTCAAGGACCTATTTTCACCTGAAAGTCCAAGAGAACAGAGCTTTAAGAGTAGCCAGGTTATCGGAGTAAACAACAATTTTCGAACCAGATGGTTTTTTGATTATATTGAATCATTTGTTAACTAAGTTGACAACTTATAAAAAAACAGACTACTGACTTAACAGATACTTAACTTTAACACGAACTTATAATTTTACCCGACAAATTATATATTACCATATAAGTCGCGTATGTACCGGCATATTTTAAAAACAAATAAAGTATCGAATAGCAGATTATCTTCACTTATTATTTATCGTATATCAAAATTTATTGTCTTAAATTAAAACTAAATAATAATTTAAGCAATAGAGATTAATTTTTATAATAGAATACATATAAATACTATAAGCAATGCAAAAAACTTTTTTCGATATTATCTGTAAAATAAAATAATTCCTTAAATAATATCATAAACAGAATACATCTCCACTATTATTCTTTTTCTTCAATTTTCTACTCTCTTGTGAAGCAACCTTTCTGATTTATGTTGGCAGTATTGTCAAGAGATAAGCTACAAAAATAGGCCACTTAAAAGTCTTTTAACCATAAATGTAACATCACAAAGAAACAAAAACTTTTAACGAAATTAAAATGCTTAACAAAGTTACAAATTAATCTATTCTAGGATTGTCCTTTGGGATTAACCTTTGAGCTTTCCAGAGATATTTTGTAATTAAATATCTCATAATTTAAAAGCAGTTGGCTGTGTGAATGCGCAGTATTTCTTGAAAGTAATCAAATGGCAGCATTTAAAAATGACTAGTATTTTATTTTAATGTTTTATTTTGAAAATAAATACTTTTGCTTATCTATAACATTTAGGGAAAATTATTTTAAACAAACTAAAATTCCGTTATCAAATAAAACAAATAGTGTGAAAAACAATAAAACAAATACAAACTTTATGAATTGAGATAAAAGTTTTCAAAACTATTTTGCAGAAAATGTAAAGCATTTGAAAATATCAACTTAATTTAAGTAACAAAAAGGAATTTCCGAACTACTCGCATTACGACGTAAACTTATGCTTCATTAACCCTGCATTCGAGGCACTTCACAATATCAAATAAAATTTTCCTGCTTGTCATGCTTTTGTGCAGAACTCACCGCACTCCGAAGAGGAAGTAGTTTTGGAAAATAATTCCAACAAAACACGCACACAATATCCTTTATGTTTATGCACGAATTATACAATTGAATACAATACAATAGAATGGCAAAGTCATAAATGTTTTACATTTATGATGATTTTAATATGTAAACGTAACTACATAGGACAGGAATATTATTTACATATGATTTAACGCATACACCCAAACAAAAATTAGTTATGAATTCTGCGTAGTTGAAAGGTTCAATATTGCATATTTATAGATAAATTTTACGAATATTAGTGACGTCGACAACCTGAGAGAGCAACTAGACAACCTAAACAAGTACTTTCCTTTTTACAAGTATACAAAAATAGTTCAGGCACAATAGTTTCACTTCTCTTCATTTAAATATAATGAAATTTTGACAAAACATCCGTGAAAGATCTAGTTTACCGAGTTAAGTAATTACTATTTGCAAGTAACTGTTTGTACCTCCTTGCACTGTAGACATTGCATGAGGGATAATGAAGAGGAATCACCCTCTGTTACAGTGTCCTGCTTTCGTGAGACATAGGCTCTCTTACTTAGGGTCGCACTTCCTCAATTCAATAAGAGAACTAAATTTTATTTTCATAGTTCGTGTCAATAGCTTTTACGCTACTACCAAAAAGGGTATACTGACAGGAGTCAAATTCTTAAGGATATCAATGCGATATCAAGTCTAAGTGCGTCATCGGACGGCCCCAGTAACCTAACCTAACCTAACTGTTTGTAACAGATCTGCTACGGCTGTTCTGACCAATTGAGGTTGACAGTGTCAAGGTGGCTGTGCTTAAAATTCGAATTTAGTCGGAAAGAATGAATGGGATGAATGATTGTTTTTATTTGCTTTTCAGATCGGGTGCTGTGACCCAAAAATCAGCAAAGATAAAATGCGCCTCGCACCTTACCAAGGGAAAAGATATGCTAAATATATAACATCAATTGGTGCCGAGGAAATTCCTTGATACCTGTGATTATAACACCGAGGTATTGAGCTAACATGGCAGGTAATCAGGTTAACAACTCTGGACATCTGTCATTCTTTTCGGGTTCCGGCGTTACTTTAAATTTAAGAATGTATTTATATAAAGGAAAATAGCATGCGGATAAAATGATTTATTGGAAGTGATTTTGGAGTTTCAAAACCAAATATTTTTATGTGGTCGAAAATCTCGCTAGGGACGTCGAAAATCTTTGATTGATAATGTTACATGTTTTAAAAAATTGGTTGGAGACCTAAGAAAAAACGAAACGAAACAATTCTTTTAGCTTCACGATAACGCTCAAGTTCACATTGTTAAAAGAAACGAACGAAACGAGAGAAAAATTCTTCGAAAGATCTATTGGCCCTTATACGTTGGCAATGAGTTTAGAATGAGATGAAATGATGCGCTGCGCGAAATATCGCTACATGGCATAGTTAAGCATATAAAAATTCAGCGGCTTCGCTGGCTTGGTTATATCGTGCAAATATAACAAAATGCTCCCGTTAGATAACTATTTTACTTAACACCCGCAAGTGGACGATGCAGCAGAGTACGTACACATCTTTGGTGGAAAGACCAGGTGACCCACGATTTGGGGGCGCTCGGTTCTACCAACTGGCGACAGCAAGCCACTGATCAGGCTGTCTAGCCGCTGAAGAATGTGACTTAATATAACGTAACAACTTAAATAATAATAGCTTAAATACTTTTAAAATATTACAATAATTATTAGAAGTAATTTATTTTATTATATATATACATACATTTTTACCCCTTTTTATAAGTGATTAATATTTGCGAGTTAAGGCCAACTTCACCACCAGTTTTGCCTATTTGATCTAAGAAATATTTTTGTTTTATTTCAAATTTGAATGACAATTAAGATATTCGTTGACAACATATTCCATTTGTCATATTATTAAAATAATTAGTCCAAATGCATATTTTCATGAAATAAGTTTACTTTTCAAAATGAACAGGTCAATCGGAAAACTTTAAAATTTTAAAACATACCTTCAGATATGTGGTTCAAATAACTATTATTTAAAAGAATAACACATTTTTAACAATTTAAATCATACTTTGTTGCTTGGGATATACTATCAGAATGTAATATAACGATAGGAAAAAGTTAGTTCCCTAACTTAAATTGATAGTGTCCCTTTAATATCTAGTTCAGCTTTTATAGTAGGTTATTTGATATTAAAAAAACTACTGTGATTTCATAGTAATACATATACTTTATTATAGCAAATTAAGAAAAATATAACTCATACAAAACTTATCACAGTATGTAGAAAATCGTTTATATGACATTAAGTTATGACATATAGCTTTTCAATACCAAGTCAGTTAGTATTAATTGAATTTTTATATAATCCATTAACAGTTGTGTATATAAACAATCAGTTATGATTGAATTAACAACTTTTTCTTCTATCTAACTTCTAGAACCCCAAGGCTAGAGTAAATGTGTAAAGAGACGTATTTGAAATTTGTATACATACGTTTCGTATCCGATATTTTTGTAATAAAGGTGAAGGCAGTGTTTGAAGTCGTAAACCTTATATATTCTTAATCAAAATAATAAGACGTATTCTTGATAAAAATAATAATTTTAAAAATTTAATTGTTACTATAATTTGCTGAATTAGTGCAATCTTACAAAATCTCACAAAATTATTATTAAATTATTCAGAGCACGTTAAATTAATAGATGAAATGCAAAAACCCAGTAAGAATTGAGACCAATTATAAATATTAATAAATATTAACATATATATGTTGTATTCTATGAATATTTATATTACGTGTAATGTTATTTTACTATTTTTCTTAATAAAAATTATCTCATATTACGTATTTAAATAATATATTTAAATCACAAATTTTATTACAAATATAATTACATATTTAAATTACATACTCAATTGCATTGTGAATTAGTCACAGTATTTTTAACGTTACTCATACGCCATGTTGGCCCACATTTTTTTCTCATCATTCTCTGTCATTCCTATTTATATTAGAGAATTTACTTTTTTATTGTAATTAACCTTAGCACTGATGTGTTTTTGATTATGTTAATTTCCTTTTACATTGTTATGTAATGTAACTAATTTTTTACTTGTTGTTATTGTTTACGGTTGCTGTTTGCATTAACAATTGTTTCATTAATGCACGATTCCAGTACAAACTGCTGTTCAATTATGGTCGTGTTCGTTCCGTGTTTTAATGGTCACTGGGAAAGTAGTCTTTTGTGCTCCTTACACTGCAATTACACTAACAATGCCTTTTGTTTATATGTTTAACAGTTATTATTGTTGGTTTCTATGTGACCGTAACAAAAGGTCAGTTATGAAATATATTAATGCTAATTTACATATAATTTAGTTTAAGGTACATTGCCATACTTTAAACATGAAATATGATTAATAAATTTTATTATTTCTGAAGCCTACAAATGGTTAATAAATCATTTTAACTATGTGGTAAAAACAGTTAATTATATTAAGATTGAAAATAATAATTATTGCAAATCATTCTAAGATTTTATAATTAAGGTTAAACAGCAATCAAAGTTTTTATCGGTTTAGATCTTGACTTATTAAGTTGGTCTTAAAGAAATACAAGTGTATGTAATAATAATAAAACTGTACATTGTCGCATTAGGGTCCGAATAAATGAGCCTCTACATGTCCTCTAATGCTTTGAGATATTTATCTAAATGTATGAAAATTGACTTAAACAAATACATAAGGAAAAGTAGAACATAACTCCGGAGAATTAAGACTAGAACATAATGACGTCTAAAAAATCTGATTCCTGAACCAAACTAAATATATTTGAAATATTAACAAATAAACACAACAAATAAAAACAATTCTTCTCTTTAAAAATGATTGGGTTTGAAAATTATTACGCATAGATACTAATACTACATATCTATAAAGAGTATAGATATATACTAGATATATATAGTATACTATATATAATTTTAAATATATCAGATAGATTTGGAAAAAAAGATATATTAATACTAAATATATAATATACTATATATAACACTAAATATATCAGAGAGATTTAGAAAGATAAATATAAATTTTGATAGTTATCTACTGGATATAAAATGCCGCCGGGGTATTAGTACAGAATTGTCGGAAACGTCAATTGTTACTATAGCATTAACTATATTATTAGAACTATTAAACTTGTAGTAGCAGATACACATGCATGATTCTTAATCGAAACGATTAAGGGTAACGACTCTTTAGTAAACATATGGTTTTTCTTCATACTGTTTTATTAAAAGACAAGCTTAACTATACTTTCAATAATTTTACTATACTTTAGGGTTTTGGATGGTATCATAGCTCATACAAGAACGGATAAGTGATTATGGCAGATACGCCATGAAGAAACCAATGACCTAATATTTTATTATCACTAAGTTTCAACAAGAGATTACTTACTTACTCACTGCTGTCCTTCTTTCCTAAGTGGAGCATACGGTTTCATATACAAGAGATTATCATTTAACAAAAAATATCGAAAAATTTACTTAAAACGAGAACATGAATATGAAGAAAATATGATCTTTTTAAAAATGAATATAGTAAATTTTCATTAAATTAAATATTAATTAAATAAATTTTTACTACCATAACTACGTCTGAGCTCCAACCAGAGTTTAACGTGTGATAACAAATATCAGGCAATATAATTAATCTGCTCAGTCTGTTGTCGATAAATAATGAAGATAAAATGATATTTTACAAAATAAATAAAAAATCTTTTAATCTTAAAATGAATCTTTAATGAAGAGCCTTTATTACTACAAAATATTTCAAAATATTTAAAATAATTTTTGACTGCTGTCTCTGGTAATTTTTTCATGACAAAAACATAGTTCATTGCAAAGTAAATGATCATCAAGAACCGACCTTGTTTCTAAAATTTAATTTCAAAATGACAAAATTTTTGATCAAAACTGTTTTATATTAATATTGTTGATTTGTAATACTCAATATTGATATAGTGTTGCAGTGATTTTATATAGAAACACGACTTTATATATGTTTATTTATAGTTTAAAAATAATTATTAGAATTAATTATATGCATTATATATAATTTATTATATTAATATATAATTATTAAATTTTGTTATTTATTATAGATAAATTAATAGTTTTGTAAATTATTATATATATAAAAAATCAAATGTCCATTGGAGAATTGATGGATTTATCCCTGTTTATACCTTATTGGAAAACTATCTATTTTTGCTTAGAAAAAAGGTTTATAGGGGAAAATGTAATAGCCACACACATGTTATTATAAACCGTTTGGTTGTTTTGAATATTGGCAAATATTAACCATCCGTGATTTTTGAAAATATATGAGGATTTGAAGTTAAAAACTTAAGAATTGTTTTTTACAACAAGTTCAGTAATAACATAGCATATTAGTATAATTTATACTCTATACTCAATTCATATTAAATCACTATTGCTATATCAAAGTATAGTTATTTACTACATTAAATATATTACTTCAATATCAACTAAAGTGTCTTACGTTCAAAATTTGTCAATAATTTTTACTTAAAAAATATATACGTTAATTGAAAATCAAATAAAACACTAATATGGAAATTATATTTATAAAAAAATTATTAATTTTTTATATGTCCAATTTTTTGTAATATCTTTATATACATATATACAATATTGAATTAAATAGTTTTTTGTTTTTATGTATAAATTATTTTCATTAAACACTTTTTAATTCAATTTTAAATTAAAATATATTTCTATACTTAAATTAATATTATAATATTATAAATATATTAAATTTTTTAAAAATAAGCATCAATCTTCATATGAATTCGAATCTAAAATTAAAAGAAAATATTTTTGTATTTATCTATTTCATGATAAAATATATCTGATTCACTTAAAAATAAAATTTTTATCTATTATTATTAATATTAAATAAATAAATATATTATAATTTAAAATAATGTAAATATTAGTACGAATCTTAAATTAAAATTAATTCTTCTATATTTATTCTCTTTATGATAACGTATTATTCATTCACTTGAAAATTGGACTTTTTCTATATATATTATAAATACTATAATTATAGTTTTGAGTTTTTCAGACTTACTAATTTATTTATTGACTGCTACGTAAAGTCTTTGGTAACGAAAATTTAAGGAAAAATCACTAATAAAACCGCGTATCAATACCGACAGGTTAAACTGTTGCGTGGAACTAATTTGGCACAAATACGAGTATGTAAGGTTACACAATTGTATGAATTTGGTCGAAATGCACGACCACATTCACTTCAACACATCGTATCGCATTTCTTCTTGCTTTCACATAAAATGCGTTTACAATTGCTGCTGTAGGTAAATATTTGCTTTGATACATGTTGCTTACATGAAAACATTTGAAATGTTGCTTATTTTATGTTGCTACACCAGAAATGTTGATAGCATTTCGTGGCTGTTGTTTAACAATGCTAACTTGACGAAGATTTTCACATAAATGTATTTTTAAAATATGAATAAAAATATACTCAGTTGTTTTTATGTTAAAATATGATTTTTAATATATAATGCAGAATTTAATAAAAATATATTAAATACTTAAAATTTCAATAAATTCAAGAAAATATTTTTGATTTACTTTAAACGTCCGTTTTGACGAAAGAAACTAAATTATTAATATAAACTATTATTTTCAATAGAAAGTTTTTTATCGAACAGTAGTGAATCGTAGCAACAAACATTTTTTACTATTTTTAATTAATTGAATTTTTGACTGAACTAGTACGAGTATTGCTAATTACCCATAATCGGTGGTCTTCATATTATATATTATTTAATAATTCGTAAATAATTTCAGCTAAACAACTTTTTTACAACGACAAAACACTCATTTATTAGTCGAAATATTACTCCCATAAAAATAAAAACATATAAAAAAAAATAAATTAAAAGTAATGTTTTCTTTGCCCCTGTATTAATTTGTTTAAAAATTTTTATTTAAGTCATGATTTTTTGTCTTTATTACGTATTAAATGTGTATATTTTTCATATCCAACCTATCATTGCGGCAGATGATGAAGATGCTGAAGAAAAACCCAGCAAGTCAGATAATAATTAACTATAATTAAATTTAATAAATATACTGCTTTGTTATGTTAATGAGATAATAAAAATCTCTTATTTAAATATGTCAGGTGATATAAAATATATAGACATAAAAATAAATAAATTTATTTTATGTGATACATTATAAGCAAGCAACTTAATTCTTAAAACAGTTTAGCCTTTTTCAATTTTAATAAGCACAATCGATTACTAAATAAATGCCTAATTTGTATGATGGATTCTTTGTGTGACAATGCAAAGTGTGATTAAAACATCTAGTCTCTTTC
Organism: Teleopsis dalmanni; assembly: GCF_002237135.1. NCBI lineage: Eukaryota > Metazoa > Arthropoda > Insecta > Diptera > Diopsidae > Teleopsis > Teleopsis dalmanni. The sequence goes on along the minus strand of NC_051846.1, from coordinate 144,174,204 downwards.
GCCAATGTATTTAGTTGAGTATATATACCAACGCCTCCATTAAAAATTCTAATGACGAGAAAGCATCGATAAAACAGTCGTTCTCGTTTTCACAAACGATAGAAATTTGAATGATTTGATAACTTTTTGTAGTAATTCAATTTCCTCAATTTTTATACCACAGCTCTATTAAATAAACTTGACTATTTATTGAGTTAATAAATTCCACAATTAGGAGATTATTCTTATCGGAGAAAACTATGTACGGAATAGGTGACTTAATGTAAACACAACAGGTCACTAGTTTTATTGAAGTTAGTATTTTTTAAAAATTTATAAAGTCCTGTTGTTATAAAACTCTGAACTTATTTTCAAATATTGCTTGCATGGAATCAAAAATTAGAATCAAAAGGATTCCACTTCTGGTGCACATTTATTTCTTTAGACCAATCTTATAACGTTTGACAGTTCTACTAGTTTTTTTTAATGTTCTATAATTCGAATTCATAATTCTATAATTCATGGGCAAAGTCAAACTTTTTTTTTAAAAAAGATGAAACTCAAATGCTTTCGACATTTATGAATACAGACATTACTGTCATCAAGTAATTCAGTTGGGCTAGTCTGTATTGGTGACATACGACTCTTTTAAATGTCTTTTTTCTCCTAACATTTAATCTTAGCAAATATCACATTCTCTTATTAATTAATTTGAACAAATAATTATTACGTTGACGCTATTTGATACAGTGCACTTGACTGGATTATTGTTTATCACTTCATCATTCCGTATGCTGCACGAGGAGAAGAGGACAACAGTAAGTAAGTAAGTACTTCATCAGACTAAACAAGAACTGACCTCAGATTTTAAACTAGTTTTAATTGAAATTATATATATGACTATCTAAATAAAGTATATTTTAAATTTAAATTGAATAAAGTTTCAATAATAATAATTCCAAGTTTTGATTGTTTTATATATAAATATTTATTTAATTCAATGAAATATTTTTATGATATATATAAATATTAGTTGAAAATTGCCATGAATCATGTAATTCATAATTTCGGTTAAAGACACATCATCAATATTTTCTGACAAAGAAGCAGTTTCACACACCTATTTTATGGATGAATATATTGCAATATTTGTTGTTAATTAGATGAGTCATTAAAATATCCTTGCTACCACATCCTTACTCTCTATAGAAAATTTGTTTTGCTGAGTAAGTAAATTTTAAACATTTATATATGTAGATGCAAATTATTTGTGATTGTACACTGCCACATGGTCTTGCTTATTGATATTCAAAGGGTTAATGTCATGCGTATGTATAAGATAAAGAAAGGATATCAAAATGCCTATTTTACATTAAATTAATTAGATTTCACAACATCAAGCTTCATTCAATATAAAAGTTTATGCTATCTTGGGTAATACTTGAATTCAAATATATGCATAAGTGTGAATAAATGAATTGTTCCACTACTCATATTATGTCAATTTATCTTATTCTGCTTTCAAAATTTATTTGAATAGTATTCGATATTTGTCAATAGAGAATAGATATTTGCAATTTGATACCATAAGCCAATATACGAGTATCTGTTAAAATTACATGGCTTTAGAATTTGCATTAAATCACAAAATTAGTAATACATACACTCTTGTTTTACTTCTGTAAATGTGTTTTTCTGTTTAAATTTATTTTAAAATTCTACTTTTCTTTATGAACGTATCACTTATTATTTAATAGCTAGAAAAAATGAAAAAAGCCTTCTAGCGATTATTAAATTATGCATTGACGTACTTAATTTGTAAGTATCTCAAAAAAAATTTTTCGGTTCCATTTCCCTTTTTTCGTTCAGAATATTTTGTGGTTTTATATTCCACACTTTGAAAATCTTCTGATGGCAACTGACACGTCCGGTAATTTCCAACGTACTTGTAACACATTTACTTGCCTCACAGATACTTGGCACTTGGCACTTGCCACAAATGATGTAACTCTTTTATGCATTCACTTTTAATCACGCATTTCACGCCTGAAAAATGAAACCGGATGTGACATGCTTTTAAAGTCGGAAGTACTTTTATTTAAGCGCTCAGTCTTGCAAAAATTTCCCGCACACGCTGTCATCTAAGTTTTCGTAACTTATTTTTCAAGTGTGAAGATGTTCTTTCATTTAAAAACTGCAGGTTCTGATAATGAAAAACAAAATTTTTCATATATTAAAAAAAAAACATTTTATAAAAACGTTTGTCATAAATAATAATTGGATAGAAAAGATAAACTTAACTTGGTGAAAATCTAATTAAAGTTTGAAAAAATATTACTTATTTTATATATAAATTTTTAAATTAATAAAAAAAATTAGCTTTAAGCTTGAATTCATACTTGCTTAAGTTTTTCCATGTTTTATTACTTTAAACTAAATAAAATGCATTTAATAGATAAATGAAAGGATAGATAAAATGCACGCCACTTGGCAAATTCAACTTTCATTCAGTCGTATTCAAATTCTATTTTCCGAAAACTCTACTACTACTTAGTTTTACACCACTAACTCTGTCAAGCAACAGGTTAATTAGTGATAGACAGACAGATAGACAGTAGATTGATTCACCTTGTCAATAAGAACATATAATCATTGTTTCCTATTCACTTCCTTTATACCATCTCCACACTCCCACTCTATTATTATTATGGTGTAGGTATATACTTGGTTATTATACTTCATAAATACTTATAGATAACTTTGAGAGATAATTTCTACTAATATAATAAAAAATTAATATTTATATTAAATTTATAAGTCTAAAAGATAAAAATAAAAGATTTTAAATAGTAATTTATTTACAGCTTTTTTCGGTTTTGGAAAATGTAATCAAATCATAAAAATTTAAAAAATTTAAAATTAATTGCTTAAAGCGTTTTCAATTTCCTTATATTATTAAGTAGAAGTTCTTATACTTAATTTTATATTTATTTTTTAAATATTCTTATTTCATGTACAGTGATCCATCATTGGCGATGTAATTATATAATTTTTCAAGGGTTAACACTTCCGCTTGTAAGTAAAATTCAAAGATGAAAGCTAAGAAACATCTGTCAAAAAACTGTTTTCATACAATATTTAAGATTTCATCAAGCTGCTCCTTTATACCTCCTAATGCGTTTTTTATGAATGCACCATATGTCGACAGATAACAGAATTAGATATTATTTTTTTTGTAAAATATATGTATTGCAATTTTATCACAAAAAGCTGAAATACTTAACAAGTAACTAATTAAATAATACGAAAAATATCATTACTTTTATTAATCCGAATGAGTTTAATTTTTTTTTAGTTTAAATCAATCAACAATCATTTAAATTAAGAAATTTGTATAATCAATCACATATTTTTGTCAAAGACAATATTCCAGTTTGTCTAACTAGAAATTTGTGATTCTCATTACTATTAGTTTATTATTATAATTCTCATGAATTTGAATTTTAATACTAATAAAAGAAGATACTACTGATCGACTGATACTACATCAACACGGATATGGTACAAAATAAACATTATTTCTGTTTAAAATGTAAGGTCTTACTAATTTCGTTAAAGGCAGGTCTCAACGGAGTGGTAAGGCTAGTTTGCAGAACTTGCCAGTACGAAAAGATTGTAAGTCGGTCGGAACTGTATACCCAGAGGAAGGATCCGGCAGAGGCTACACTAAGACGACTCAATACCGACTTAGTAAACGATCCCATTCTGAATCGTCTACGGGATCTGACTTGCCAGAAGTGTGCAAACAAGGAAGTAGTACAATATCATGGGATTGGAGCGCAAGATTATATGCAACGTTACTACATCTACACAAAGTGCAGATACAAATGGACTTAAAGTTGTGTTGTATTGTAATTTGATTTCAATTTCATTGTATTGTATTGTAATTTAAAAAAAAATAAAGTAAAATATTTTAAAAAAGATAGTTAATAGCTTTCTTTGTATATAAAAAAAGTATATAATTATTGCCCAATCATATCTTTGACAGTTTGAGAATGTCGGTTTCTCAACGAGTTGAGTTCGATTGTGAGTGCAGGTTGCCTAACTGAAGCAAGTACAGTGTTTTTTGAAAATCAATCACTCATAGGATAATATTATCACACTTGCAACAGCTAAGCAACGAGACATTAAACGTAATACTTTGAGATAGGTAAAAAAGCACAAACATGTATGTTCTTGGAGGTGTGCCTCCAGCCAATAAATACGTCGAAATTGACAATAAATACATCACTCAACTGAAGCAAAACCGACTCAGTGACACACTATGTCTTCGGGGTGCTTGCTGTCGTTGCTGTTGTTAAGTCTAGTCTTTGTTACTCCAAAAGCGTGTTCATGAGTCTTATATGGTAACGTATACACGCCCGAATATAATGCAATGGGTGATTACGGATGATGTATTCATGACTGATGAATATGATGTCGTTGGTATTTATGGATGATATATATATGGTACAGTATGTATTGTTAGATGTAAATGTGGAAATGTTTTAAGTTGGTTTATAACTATCTTAGACGTTTGTCTGTTGTTGGTTCCTTTGTGATGTCATTGAAAATTGAAGATTGAAAATCTTTTATATGCATGTCAGAACCTTTTTTGTAGAGCACTCAAAGCTTTGAGCTTTGATCTTTATTGAGCTTTGATGCAATTCAGCATTTTTGCACAATAGCTCTTTTGACATTTTGTGACGTCAAAAAGTTCGTATTATGACGTTTTGTTTACATTTAGTTTTGGGCATGTACGCATTATTAATGTTTTTAAGTAAATAAGATTTATTTAAATAATTAAATTAATAATTCAAATTTTAATCATTTTAATAATTATTAATTCTATAAGATTCTTCAAATAAATTAAATTTATTGAAATAATTAATATTTTATTTAAATAAATAAAATGTAGTGAAAGGCATAAAGACGTGATACTGAAGTTCTTATTATTTAATATTATTATTATAATAATAATATTACTTAGGATATAATAAGGATATTACTTAGGATTACTTAGGATATAATATCCTAAGCGTTGATTAGATAGACTTAATTTATACGAATGTGCCGGGGGATGATTCCAGGTAAGTATCTATACTTAATAATATGATGTAAATTAATAATAATGCACTACATATCTTTCAGGTAATTTACCAACAATAATTAAGTAAGTACTAAGTACTCTGTATTGTACCATCAATATATGTTTGATTTGAGCCGATTGTATGTTTCTATTCTTACAATTAAATACATATGAGATACAATACTAGAAATTATAAAACGGCTTAAAAGCGTTAAAAAGTACTTTCATTTTTTATACATTATAACTTTATATTCTGCAAAACCTAATATATGTTATTGACTAAATTTCATATATTTCATATATTCAATAACTATTTTATAACTATTTTATAACTTATAAAATATTTTTTAATTGTTTTAAAAACTGTGGTTAAATTTTGAAATCATGAAATCCTTTAAATAATATCTGAATTATCGCTTTTACTGAAATTTGTTAATTAAAGGATTTGCATTAAATTCGAAGTAAATAAACCACTTAATAAATTTATTTTAATTTGCTTGCAATTTCAATTTAAATTAATATCACATAAATTATCTTGTACCAAAATTGCCAAAATTGCGTGTTTTATTTTACTGTTAAATGTTTGCCGTTTGCGCTTAAAACGCTTTCGATTATGACCCTTAGCCATTTGAGCCATTTCAGCCATTTGAACCATTTTTGGCCATTTTGGAAATTTCAACCATTGCGGGAGCAATAAAGTTTTACACGCGCATAACTTCTGCCAAAAAGTGTTCATTTCCTCTTTGGCGTTATCGTCTCTTCCGCTTTCATGCTAATAACTCAATGCCGGAAAACTTAAATGGATGCTAAAAGTTCAAAGTGAAATTTTATTTTTTATTAATGGAAAATAATAAATTACTAAAAGCAAATTATTTACGAACTTCATGTGAAAGTGTGTGAGGCACTTGAACTCTGCAGAAACATTGGGGCTAACAAGTTGAAATTAAGGAACAGTTAATGAAATAAATGAAAATCATTTGCAGTTCCAGAAGTGAGTGTCGAGTGCAAACTGTTGCTGAAATCCTTCAGAATAAATTAAATAATATTAAGTTAAAAATAGAGTAATTAACAGTGAACACAAAATTCAATTTCAATTGGAAAGAGTTCATTATTTTCTGGTAAAATAATTCATTTTGAAACGATTTGTATTTGGTATTTTGTAAGAAGGAAGAAGGATTATTTCTGCTTTTCAACTTTACAAAATATAACAAACTTTTTATATATAGCAATATTACAAAAACAAGACAATGTTAACACAGTTTTAGAAGAAATATATTTCGTTTTTAATGTGAATTCTATTAAACACGTTCTCGATAGCCAATATCTGAAGAACTCCATTAGGGATGTACAATCTCTCAACACTTTGTATCAATGTAGTCTCTACTTCATGAATAGTGAGTCAATTATTAGTTTTTGGGACTAAAATCAATGCTCTGGCTCGTTCACATACACCAACGATCACAAAGTTGTGCGGTGACATAAAATCATGAAAACGATGGACAGGAAACGAATTTGTTTCTGGAGATTATCTTGTCAAGAAACACTTCGTTAAATGAGGGTGTGATTGTGCTAAAAGTATGTTAAAGTAAAGTAAAGTAAGTTACGTTAGTAAATGTAAGTAAAAGTAAACAAAGTATGATTGCGCCATCCAATTGAAGCCAAAGATCTACCAAACCAATACATATACTTTTGAAAATAAGAAACTATTAATATGACTGAATATCTAGTACCATTGATGATAACACCAACAGTTTCTATACTTTTAGAGAAGCCACAGTAAGCATCATATTTTACAGGGTGTTTTTGACGCATCACCAATGATTTTTTTCGCATCACATATAATAAATTTGCTTACTGGTAAATTTACTGAAAACGAAAAATGTCTATCACAGAACAAAATTTTGTGGTAAAATAGTAAATCAAATTCAAAACGTTTAGAATCTTATTCAATAAAGTAATATATTTTTTAAACATATTTTTTTAAAACCACTTGTAATCATTTTATGGAATTCAAGTGCACCGCGGAATGCGAACCAAAATCCAATATAGTAATATAATAAACTGAGACAATATAATCGTCCTAAAAAAAAAATAATTTCCATCACAACACAACGCGGAATATAAAACTAAATCCAATATAGTAATACAATAAACTGAGACAATATAATCGTCTTAAAATTGTGCCCCTTTATAAACTATCAATCTCTTAGTCATCCATGTGTTTGTGGAAGAATTCTACACTACTTAACAGTAAAAAACTATTATGGAATCTGAAAATTAGTATAATACATTCAGTATTCATCGTTATATAATACATAAATAAATGATATGATATTATTTTGCATATGATGAATTATTTCTATTTTCATAAGTTAAAGAAAGTTTAAATTGTTGAAAAGTTCAGTTTAATATGAAGCTTTGAAGTCAATACTATATAGTAATTGAGCTTTAACCGTACGAATACGATGTATTTCTTTGGACACAATTGCGTCAGAATATAATTTAAAAAACAAAAAAGGGTGGCCTAAAAATCCACCCATAGATTTATTCGAAGGTATTGACATCAACACCTTGTCTTCTCAGCCAAATTTTTACCCTTATACACCTTATCGTCTTCACTTTGCCACGTAGATCCGAAAAAATTACTCAACTAGCCACTCAAATGGCTGGCAGTGTGAACTATTTCGCTATCTCATGATAGCTGAAATGATAGCTGACCAACAAATACTGGTGTCTCGTATCCACAACAGGCCTACTGATGCGAAATCATCTCAAACAAATCCAATACTTTCAGTATTGTAAGATGTCTAGTGAAAATAATTTATTAAAAGTTTCAAATCTCAAGGTAAAATCCAAATAATGTATTGAAGTAAAAATTGAAAGAAAACTAAAATTACAAATGAGTAATTTCTATTTTTGTATTTATAGAGAGGTTTCGTACAGTAGTGAATTGCAACGACAAAATTTTTATTATTTTTAGGGATTTCAATTTATGGCTGACAATACAGCTGTTTCGAGTATTGCAAAATACCCATTATCAGTGGTTTTGGAATTATTTCTTAAATTTAATGATTCGTTAGTGATTTTTTGAGACTGCAAGTACCAAGGGTTGAACTCGTGCCCTGCCAAATTTGAAGCTCAGAGTCGCGCTCTATGTACAAGAAAGAAAAATGTAAAATCATACCTCTACAAAGGAATTGTGCTAAAATTTAATAATTCAGTTCAATCTCTTCGAAACCTCACTATAATTTCTAAAATTAATTTTAAAACTTAAATATATACGTGTAGAATTAATATATACACACATAAAATAAATTAATAACTTTTCTTTTATGTACGTTTGTATAAAATGTCCTTTGAATATTCGTAATTTTCATGATTTATAAAAATGATCAACATTATAATTTGTACAAAAATATAATGGAATGAATTAAATTTTAAATAAAAAAAAATTTCATACTCATTAATTTCAGCATAAAACCCATATTTATTAGTCAAAGTTGACCTAATCTAGATCAAGAAAAATCATTATTCAGTACTACTTCACATGGCTCTAAACCCAAATATAAAGTAAATTTCAATTTCCAAATTACGAAAAAGAAAACAAAAAAATTTTATGTTAATTTATCTCAAATTCAACTACTGTTTTCTGTAAATTTTGTTAGTTACTAATTCTTAATTAACAGTGCACAACGCATTTAACATATGCAAAACAAATGCTTAAAATGCTTAAATTAAGAAAATTAAATTGCACATTCCAGGAGACAAAATACCAAATGGCATTACTATTTGCTGTTGTTATTCTGTGCAACAACAATGTCATGTTGCATAAATTTTGTTGCATGCATTTTTAATTGTAACAATTGCCATGAACAAATGCAGCTGCAGCAGCAGCAGCAACGGCAGCAGGCAGCAGAAGTCCAGTGGTCATGCTCTATGAGTTGTTGAAACTCTGACCAAACCACTAAAAATGTGCTCATGTCCGTTCTACTCGCATGTTCCATAAACGTTTTGTGCAATCGCTTTGTCCTGGCAACTGGACAAGTGTGTTCAAGTGTTCATTTGAATATTGCTCTACTTAACCCTTTAGATACTTGCGACCACTTTTCCTGTGTTGTTAGTGCGAGTATTTGTATTTGCAGTTGTTCAACAATTGATGAAGTAAATTAGAAAACAAAGCTTTCAACGTTTTTGTTGTTTAAAACTGCGAACAGGAGTTCATGGGCACTTAAACACAATTGCCTCAATTTATATACTTTTAAATACATTTCTCTTTCGGATTCTCGGATTCCCTCTAAAAATCACAGTTTTTTATTAAATTGGAAAATGCTTTGTTTTTTTCTTTAAAGGTTTCATAATGATTAAATGAAGCCATATCTATGTTTACATAGGGAAAGTCAGTCACATTTTTTAATTGGCAATTTTTCATTAAGTGTGTTGTTTGACCAACTCATTAACTATAGTAGTATACTGATGTACTATATACATTCGATCAATTAAAACCTTTTTATGAACTTCTATAATATATTAAGAAAAAATAATTATCAGTTAACATATATAGCAATATGTTTCCAATAGCAGGCAAGGACTTTTTAAAGAAGTCTTTGTTCTTTAAAAATATATTAAAAATTATTTTATCTCAGAGATCGGAGTTTATATTATTGGGTTCTTATAGTTGAATTGGTTTGTATACCCACACTTCACAGGCAAAACAGTTTTGCATGTCCGCAATAAACATTCTTAAGCTTAAAAACATTTTATTGTTTAGAAATTTTAAGAAGAAGAGTTTATAGATTCCTAAAAATGTCAAGATTTTAATAAATTTTAAGAATGTATATATATAACTATAGTTAAATAATTGCTTTTATATAAAAATTTTGCTAAAGTTATGTCAGTTATTGTCTTATTTGTCACTATTCCTATATTCACATAATACCAAAAAATGCATTTTTATGCATAGATGTTTAAAGTTTTTCCTCCCATATACTATGAAGAGCATAAATATCACACCTTAGAATTTATACTCATATAATACTGAAAAATATTTTTCATAATGTACGAATATACTCAAGTTTAAATGTTTGAAAGGAGTACTTCATATATTCTAAGACGTACGAGGTGTTCGGAGATGTTGGAACGTTTTGAAAAGCTTCTGTACTCAATGTATAATAGAAGTATATATTACGATACCAAATGCTCGAACAGCATATGGTGTTCGAACATTTACGAGTGGGTCTCCGTGCCAAGTCCTCAAGTACAAACACACCTCTTCTTGGATTTCGTCAAGGTTGCTGTTAATCTTTAAAAACGCTTTAAATTGATCGAAATAAATTAGAATCTGGTGAAGCACAATCTAATGAATAGAAACCCTGTAGTAGAGTTTCCCCTTAAAGTGCTTCCCATTTTTTACTTGTCTTACATTGTCGGGCAGCAAAATTTTTTTATTTTGTTTGTTGGCTTGAATCTGACGTTTTTCTTTCAATCCATTGTTTAAATTTATCAATTATAGTTCATAATGTTAAGCAATTAAAGTATCGTTCAGTTTTAGCAGATTATTGAGCACCACGCCTCTTTGATCCCACTAAATGCACAACATTACCTTACTTTCGTGAATATTTCGTTTTGCTGTGGATAAAGATGGGTCGCTTGGATGAAATTATGATGTTTTGCATTTAGGGTTATCGTAGTAAATCCATTTCTTGACGCCAGTCAGAATTTGATGAATATCATACATCGCGTCTCAGAGACTCTATTGTGCTAAAACCCAATAAACTCAAGTGGCCTATTTTGATTGCCCCACTTGTTTGAGCAATGTAGGCAGCTTTAATGCGGGGTGTTGGAGTATGTTCTTAAGTTCTTCGAGACACATGCCTTTATTTAGTTATAATTAAAAATTCAAATATTTTCTAAGCTCAGTGATGATCAGTACTTGGCAATACTCGAAACAACGTTGTATGGTCAGCCGAATTTTAATAACGTAATATAATTTTAGTTGTTTGCTTTTTCATTACTGTTCGAACCCTTTTATATATTATATAGTTTCATAATGTACGAGTATGTTTGTCTTGTAGTAATATAATCTGCACTTAAAATCTTTAAAGACCACATAATTAATAGAGAATATATCATAAAACTAAGATTAAGTTTAATTAAAATAATTTATTTTTATAAAATATTTATTAAATATAAGAATTACATTCTCAGTTTAATTTCCTTTTATTTTGAATACTAAAATTTCAAAATTTCTTTCACATTCACCCAAAATCGTACAAATACAATGATTAAATGCTCATGTTCTGTACATAAATCAAGAATTATTTATTCAAGTCTATGTCAACTGTTTCACTGACTGACATTTAAGTGTTTTATTATTATTGTTTTAATTTATTTGTGTTTGATATGTTGATTTTTCGGTTTTCTTACTTATTGTTTATTGTTTATTGTATCTGATTGAATCATTAATAACAATTGTCAAGTTGTCATGAGTTTGTCAACAAAAGCGTTCTTGTGAATTTGTTAACTTACGATAGTATCCGGAGATATGTACATGCAAAACAAACACACTTTTCGAGCCAGGATATTTACTTTCACTTTTTGGTGTCTATTTGCTTGTAAGATCATTTCTGATATGTTATTTACAATTACAATTTATTAAACCCAAAATTATTTTCTCTGCACTCAAATTAAATTCTGTCAAGAACTCAAACAAAATTTGTTTTGTGTTCGCATTAAACAGAAAATTAAAATATTTATTTACTCGTATCTATTCACACAGTGTTGAAGACATACCTACATATATAATTTAATATAAATTTAAAAGCATAAAAGCTACATAATTAACGCCAACATAATTACGCTTCACAGATAATTGTTTTGAGACATGTACATAATAAAAACATGACACGTCATCCTCTGTGTATCGGTAACAAATCCAGCACCCATAAACCCGAGATAACACATACGGCTATGCTCTTTCCCGTACACATCTACGTCATCCATGTTACACTACGTCAACATTACACTATTACACCATAAACGTATGTAGTTAATATACTTTTACGTAAATACTTAGAAATGCCTGTTGGCATTAAGACAACGCAAAGCTGTCAAAAGCGCACAAATGTGGAGCAGCTTCCTTTGAGCACTACACAACACTGTTGAGTGGGGCGGTGAGTTTAAGTGACAAAGGAGTGTGGAATGGTTGCATGTTAATTACTGTTATCATTATGAATCTTACACAAGACTAATTAAAGTGTTACATTTTAATTGTTATCGTTGAATGGGGATTTACAAGTGTAAGCATACCAAAGTGTGAACATTCACAATCACATTTACAACCACATTTACAATAACATGCATAAACATGCATAAACATGCTCGAACAAGGCCTACAATGATGCTTACATGACACTTGAGCATTTCAAAACACAAACAAACATGCAAAGTATCTATAAATAATGAACATTAACAATCGCAGTACACGACTTTTATGTCACAATTAGCAAACAAAAAGCTACAATCAAAAAAATATTTCAAAAAAATTATGAACTTTATTCTGCTCAGTTTTGCATACGTCAAAATTGTAAAAGTGTCCTTATCTTTGTGCAACACAAACGCAATAACAAAAGTCCTTGAAGTCCTTGCCATTATAAACCAATTCAGTTTCCTTTTTGATATTGAGTTTCCAATTAAAAAATTCTTATTAATAACCCATTATTAAGATACCATATCTTGTAATAAATTATAATAATATTCAAATTTTTATTATGTTAAAGCTATTTTGAGCTAGTGCACTTAAGCACTTATGCTCTTTTTCAACTCGAGATTTCTTCAAAACTCCTCTCTACACCTTGACTAGATTATTGTTTATCACTTCATCAGACTAAACAATAAATGATCTCAGATGTGCATTAAAATAAAATACTTAACTTTATTTATAAGACTCAAATTCAGTATGTACCAACTATACATACCAATAAGCATTTTATTATATTAAAGCATTTAATTGTTTTCATTATTTTTACTCTGTGAATGAGTATTCATGATATACCAATAACTAATTTTTATAGCCGGACTAACACCTGTTAACTAACACTTTTCGAAATTGAAATTAAAACACACTGATACATACTATAGCTTTTCGATGTTGGCTGTATACTGATTTAAACCTATGTACAAAAAAATGTCATTCCTGTGAAACCACAATAGGCCAACATTTGAGATCAAGTAGGCTTTTTGGAAACAAGGCCGCCACTCCAACCTACCTACCTGCCTATAGACTTCATGAAATGCAAAGTAAAAAATATACCCACCTAATCCGCACATTTGCTGTACCTCGTACTTTCTACTATTACATTTTTAAAAAATGAGGAGTAAGTTATTGACCAACCTTTTTGCTAGTATGTAGTAGTCCTTATTTATAGGGACTTAGATTTGTTATTTACTAATACTTAGAAAATTTATAAAATATAACGTAAAATATCTATGCACCTTATTTGCTCGAGTACAGATCCACTAATTTTCTACTACTAGTACTAGTAGGTGCTAGTATTAAAAAAATACTAGCACCTATAGGTTCTTCAAAATGCAGTGTGAAATGTCCGTCCATCCTATCTGCCAATGTATAATAGCTCCATTAAGCTTTAAATGAGCTGTGTTAATTATATAGTCTTAAAGGGGGTAACATTTGGATATTTTATGAAATATGGAATCATATATCTACAATATATCACCGACTGAGATCTGCAGCCCTCAGTCAGAGAATATTGTAGAACCTAACAATAGATATATACAGGATAGATTAAAAACCTTTTTTCAGAGATACCATAATAAATTTCATATGTCGCGATGCACTATTTTCTTTTTTAATAATAATGATAGCATTATCATTATTATCACTATTGTCTTATAAACATTTGTTCTAAAACAATTTGTCTTCTATCAAGCACTTTTCTTTCTAATCTTTTTTTATTCAACAATCCAGTGCTTTTTTCAACAAACATTTTATACAAATTTATTCTGATGAAGTTTATTCTGATGAAATTTTTGATAGCTTCAGGACTTCAGAAGGCAATATGAGATCGTCAATAGCTTTGTTTATATATTTTATAAATCGTTTATATTGTTACACTTCTAACATCACTAGTTAATGCTAAATAAGCAGTATGTTACACTTTTATTTTTCTTTCAATATTTTTTATTCACTCATGTATTGCATTGTTATAAACATAATATTGAAATTATAAATTTCTTAACAAATAATTAACGAATGACTTCATCACAATTACTAGCCTGTCAGTCATCTTCACAAATTTTATTTAAAAAAATTACTTTTTTAAAATATTTAAATTTACTCATTAATACTTGCAACAGTTATAAATAATATACAAACTCCTCTGTCATCTTACTGGAATTTTCCATTTTCTTTCAAAAATCATTCACAATAGATCAGCGAATCACTTCTTAATTCAGCAGTTTTAGGAAAGTCTGCTTATTTTAGCGAATTTTGTTTTGGCTTTGCTTGTTAATTTTTAAGCGACTCGTGTTCTATTAAAGGGTTCATGTCAAAAGAATACACCTAATAATATTTGCCAGTTTTTAATATTAACCTAGAAAGAGAGTCTTATATAAATATAATAGATCACAGAAATTATTTTATAATAATATATTTAACATTTAGAGTTTGTGAAGGAGCTCATTAATCATTAAAATGATTATTTCCAATCGTGTAGAATTTTATAATGTTAAAATTTATTTTTGTTTTTGTTTTATTTTTAAGTCCTGTTTGTTTTTTAATAATACATTTTGAATGGTTCAAAATATATCATTTTTAATTAGATTTATATTAATTTTATTTAATATTAATACGAGATAGAGCGTGTCAACCAAAACCTATCCAACAAACTTTATTTTGATAGTCTTTATAACATATAGTCTTTTACTTTGATAGTCTTTGAAATATTTGGAATCAACTTTTTTTTTATTTTTTACATATATTGTAGTCTTCAGTTAACAAGGAAACACATTGTACGTATGTTAAGTAACTATTTTGTAACATACAGGGAACATAAATCAATGCCTTTAATGTTTCTATTATGGATCACGCGCTCTCTGTAAAAGGGTTTAAGTACGATTTTAAAAAGTTTTCAAACTAATTAAATCATTTTAAAATGCGGAGCTTATTAGCGCTAAACGAAAAACTTTTTAGGGTTGTAAAGTCAAATCATTAAATTAACCCAAAATGTTGCGCTCTGAAAAAATAAAAGTCAAAGACACAGCACAGCACATCGCAACACAACACACCACGCACACACACATCGGCAGTTACACAAATTGTTTTTATACATTAAATAATGAACAATATTTGTGTAACTTTACACTTGTTATTTCGCTCGAGTGTGTGCTAATGTGTTAATGTGTGTACATTATTCGTGTTAGTATTTGTGTGTCAATTGTTTATAATTGGATTAAGTGGAATTATGTAATTTGTTAATAGGATTATTTTAATTGTAAACAAAGTAGATTAAGCGGATTTTGGTCGGAAAAGGCAAAATAAACACGCAACGGGAAAATAATTTCGAATTTATTTTTATTTAAATATTTGTGTGTAAACAAAGGATTATTAGGCAAATTAAATGCCAATTTAGCTGTGCGAAATTATCAAATTGCATTCTGGTTTTTCGAAAGAATTTAATAAATTTAATGAAATTTTATTATTTGAAGTAGAATTTCATTAAAGTGCCTATCCAACACCAACACCAACGAAAAAACCAAAACACAAAAAAATCAAAAGAACCGGGCAGAGGGAAAACCGGTAAAAATTGACAAACCCAAATGCAGTGTAATGCAATGAAGTTGCATAGTTCGAACCGCTACCCCACTTTTTCAGTGACAAAAGCAGTTCATTTCCGTGTCCGCATGCACAATGGCTTGGCAACTGCAGGGGATAAGAAAAAATTGTGTTGGCATTATTGCCGACCACTGTTCTGCACAATCGGGTGTAATAATGAAATGTGCTTTGTCAATTCCAACGGGAAAACCACACAACAAGTGACCACAACAAATTCCTGCACTTCTGCGTCTTTGTTCTATTGCCGGCTTTGTTTAAGAAAATTCCGGCTTTAATTTTTTTCTCCACAACGAAATGTCCTCACAGAGATTTCTGCTTCTACAGACTCCAGCGATACAGCAAAACAATAAAACACAAAACTGAACTGGAAGCAAATATTTTTGTGTTTATTTAGTACAAATTTTGCATTAACTAAAATTTTCTTTCTGCTGTCATATAAAATTTATGCATTCAGGTTGAATGACAGCTGAACATATTAAAATTCGAGTACACTTTTATGTTCTAAATAAAGCAAGCGCTCAAATAATATTTGTCAACTGAAATGTACTCAAGTCCACTGTATTATATTTCTGTTCTCATCAAATATTTGTACTGAATTTTCAACTGGCAAACAGCTGGAATTTTCAATTAAATTTGCATTTCACAGCAGACATTTCCGTTTCCGTTTGCACTTACTAACACAAGAGTACCAGTACTCAGTGCTCAGTACTCAGCAGTCAGGACTCGTCGTACTTTCCTCACTACATAAATTGCTGTGGTCATTTAGATGAATGTGTCGGGTTTATTATTGTGGCTTATTCTTTTTAATGTTATCCTGTAAATTAAATTATTTTGTGAATAAAAGTAAAATATGTACTCTGTACTCTGTACTATATACTATGATGCCTTTAAAAAGGACATTTGAAATATGTTAATATAATGTGACCTGTTACTCACTCAGCAATTTATTTATATTATTAAATTAAAGTTACTAAATTAATCTGGAGTAGGCGTATTTAGAATAAAAATCTAAAATAAATAAACTCACTTTTTAAACATGAATTATAAATTTTTTTTTTTATAAATACATATATACATTAAATAGCAATAAATAAAATAATTATTACCTAGCTCATTAAAAACCAATTTCATTTCCTAAAATTTTATTGAATATACTATTTTATAAATTTTATTAATGCATGGATTATAGGAAATAATAAAGTACTTGCTTAAAGCACAAATTTCAGTTTTAGTTAAAAGATTTTAATTACAGACAATTGTACCTACCATCATAATGTATTGGACTAACCAAATTAGCATTTTAAATAATTGTGTAGTCAGCTTAAAAACAATTACTTAGATATATTCGTATGAGTGAATCAACTACAAATTCTCTGTAGAAATTTCACGGATCCATTATCTACGATTCTTGTTATAATAATATTATTTCTTCTTGTGATTTATTATTTTGAATAATAAAAGGTTCATGAAAACATACTTTTCTGATGCTGAAGTGACCGCATCACATTAAGCATTTCATTTTCTTAGAGAACTTTATGATCTCATTCAATATCTGATTATTTTTTGCAGTCTTCGATAAGTCTTCCAAGAAATATGGCTCTATACAAAAAGAAAGCATTTGAAAGCAAGTAGCTAAGGTTCCGTTGAGAGGGCTTCCGTTAAGGTTCCGTTATTAATACTCCATTCGGACACATATATTGCCCATTGTGATGCCCCTCGAATTGCCTGGGAGGTGCAACACTGGCCATTGTTATCTCTATATATTATTCTTGTCAAACCATTCGATCTTCCACATAAAGCTAAAGACATGCAGATAAATTCTGTTTCTTCATCTCTGTTTAAACAGTTAACAACATTTATCGGTTTGTCTGTAGTCTTGAATAAAGACAAAGAAAGTTATAGAAGAAGGCGACATTTTTTAGTGGCAACTTCTGTACAATAAATTACTCAGAGTACGATATCATTGAGTCTAGGCATATTCCTCATTAGTGTTTCAATACGTTAAAGAACTGCATATTAGCTAATGTTTCAACAATGATTCCCTTTATTCTTATCTAATTGAGGCTGTTAGATCTAAGTGACTTCAAAATCTTTATGATTAACCCACAAATCAATTATCACCATTATAGTAAATTCTTCTATACTTTAAAATAGTTCGAACAGTGGAGTGTTAGTATCATATGCATCTGAGAGCTTTTTCTTACGATCATAAGGCACAAGTGGAGGTCGCAACTTCAGTGTTAAATGCTACAGAACCTGGCTTTGAAATTTCGTTGGTAGGATAGTAAAAGGAGCACAGTAAGTAAGAATTTGTGAATTGGTTATCATAACAGAATGTATGTATCCATATATGCAACTTCTAAAATATAACGTAAAAAAGTAAATGACTCATATTATTAATCTATTACAAGTATCTAACATGATATTAAATATGATATCATATATCTATATCAGAGAATCTGATATAAAATATGATATTTTTAACAAAAAAACACAAATGAAGATCTTTTTATAGAACTGATAATCTATTTTATGTTAAGTATTAACAATATTCCTAACATGTGTTGCAATATTAGACAAAAATAAGGCATTACTGATTAATGCGAATTTAATAAGGATTAATAAATTTTCAGAAAATTTCTGGCGTTGCTTTGTAAAATCCAAAGAATACTTCTTAAGCTTATTCCTATCTTATTTATTTTACTGTATATTACTTACACGCATTGTATGGTCAAGAGTTTATATTCTATGCAAAAAAATTATGGACTGTGGTCAATAAACCTAAACAAATATAATTATGTACATATTTACATGAAAAAATAAAATTATACGTCAGTTAAAAGCAAAAGTAAATGAATTTAATTGAAGTATAATACCTTGAAAAATGAACCTAATAGATAACACAAACTAATGATATATTTCGCTTTCTGGATTAATAAAAGTTACTTTGTCTAACTGATACATGATTCCTACAGATTTTACGGATTACAATTAAGTAACATTATTTTTCAATATTCAGCTGCGGCTAAAGCTTAAAACACATTTTTATTTTATTCTTTTTAATACAAACTTAAACAAATATGACATACAAAGCGATTTCATTATTTACCAAAAATAAAAGGAACAATAAATAGTTAAACCTAGTACAAGGCCCAAAATACCACAACAAACGCTGGAGTATCAACAATGAATGGCAGCAGGATTGGATACCAAAAAATTGACTGGCATATTGACAGGTATTCACACCCTCTGACAACTTTTTAACAGCATTTTTGGTTTCTGAGGAAGTTAAATAAAAGTCATAAAGTTGAAAGTGTCATGGCAAAGATCATTATTACTGACAAGTTTGTCTTAAAATACCTAAGTTAACACCTTTTATACACTTTCAATGTGCATATCCTTGATATTGCTTTTCTTACTGATATTTTATATATAATCATAAAAGCAGTGCTGGAAGGGGATAAGGAGAAAATTTGTTTACTAATTACTTATACGAATACATAGCAATATAAAAAAAATAATAAGAAAGAAGTATAAAAAGTTGATTATAATGCTTTACATGCTTAATACTTAATATTTTAATATCAAATTTGGTTTACGCAATATAATATTCATTTTATTTTTGACGTCATCATTTTACTGGCATACAAATCAAAATGGTGACTTTGTTCACTATTTTAATGGTTTCAGTTTAATTAAAGTTTGAACTAGTGCTTTCTTCCAGGTAGTGTTCCTTTAACTTGATCACTCCACTGGAATCACGGTTCACCTCTACGTCTTTTCTCCCCAGCTACTGTTTCAAATACCTTTTTTGCTGGAGCATCTTCATCCATTGTCACGACATGACCACGCCAGCGAAGCTGAATTATGTCAATTTCGTGATAAAACTCATGCAGCTTATTGTTAATTCGGAAGTGGTAGTACTTGTAGAGGATCAAAGATCTCACGAAGAACTTTTCTCTCAGAAACTGCCAGTGGTGCTTTCTTATACTGCGATAACCTCCATATTTCTGCATTTGAGCTAGTACATTTAGTTTATTCAGTAAATTTGCAATAAATTTTTAAGTTATAGTGTGCTCAATACATATCAATACATACCTATTTATAAAGGGTATATACCATATAACTTAGTTCTCGAGGTATCGAGCTTATAGAAATTTATCAAAATCCGTCACTAAACCCCGACTTCTTTGAAATCGAAATTTCCATCATTTTTAAACTTGATCAATACCAATAAACTACACTTTCGTATAAAAATCGTCATTTTAAGTATTCTAACTAAAAGTTCTACTAAATGATTAATAAAAATTCAATTTCTCAAAATTTTTGCAACAAATATTTTATTATTGTGCATTTAAAGGATGTAATCTATATATTTTTTATATTTTATTTGAAGTGAATTTTTGTTAACTTTTTATGTACTTAATTTTTGTTGGTTCCATAAACTTAAAATGGAATAAATTTGTTTCTTTTTTACATTTTATAAGAAAATTGTATTGTTCGCTTAAATCTGCATATTTTCTCCTCTTAACTTGTATTTCGGGAGGAAATAAAACGCTTTTGCCACAACTGAGCAAACAATTTGAAAGACAACCGCGAAATTTAAATAAGCTTCCACTTGATAAGGGAGAAATCTGCGAAAAACTCTGTTTATTTTCAACAAAATAAAATAGTTGCATTTTTGGTTAGCAGCAATTTGGCAAAAATAGCTCAGAAATTGATACTAGTTTCGTAAATAATAAGGCTAAATATACTCTGAAAAGTTTTCGTTGAGATATTAAATAGACAGTGAATTTTGGGTTGTTAAGAAAATTTTGGTTTTAATAATTCGGTACAGAACAAGAAAGAACAAGAAATTTATTAATAAAATAAAAATTTTTAAAAATAAACAATATGCTATATATAATAACGATATAGAATAATATATAACTGAAAACAAATGTTTCGTATTTATTTAGAATTTTCGTTAAAACCTGGAAATACAAACTATGTCTCTGGATGGATCGATTAACGTGTGGCATACCGAACGATTACGAATATTCATCTATTCACAAAGAAAATATTTCTTGAGATTTCTTGTACTTTCTGTGAACCTTGTTGATATTTCCACACTCCCTTATCGAAATGTTTAAGTCGGAATATTTCCTCGCAGCTTTCGAGCACTCTCCAAAACTTTTTCAATAAATATATTTTCATTAACTTAGACTTAACGATTCAAACAGTTAAACAGAGAACGACCAAAACCGTCACGATCCCACAAACCATCATAAATGGTTGTGACTTCTTGTAACTACTTAAATGTCTACCTCTCTGTTAGTAAATTCGTTTTTAACTTACGAACATTTTAAAAATACTCGGCACCATCTCATATAAAACTATTTAACCAATGTTGAGGTGTTCAATAATTAACGTTCCGAAAATCACTTCCAGCACAGTAAGGTTGACAAATTCTTCGGATGCGATTTTTTTAGACTTAAGTGGACTCTGCACCATTATATAGAACACCTCAACCTGAATGTTTAAAAATCAACGTTCCACAAATCACTTCCAGCACAGAAGGGGTGACAAATTCTTCGCATGCGAATTTGTTAGACTTATATGAAATTTTAAAGGACAAGGTTCGCACAAGTATGGATCATCTAACTCGAGCGGGCTAAAACTCTACTTAGCCATTTCGATAGTGTATGATGTTTTTTTAAGTCGTTTCAAGGCAATTATTTATTCCAAAAGGTGAAAATTTTCAAACAAGGTGGACAAAGTTAAAGTATTTCCAAACAGTTAAATTTATAGTTTAGTTATAGTTGGATTCTCTCAGGCTGTATATAGTTTACGAATTTTTACACAGAAATTGACCGCATTCAGGCAAGCAAATCAGATACTTAACACTTTTGAGCTAATTTATTTTGTGAGTAATGATGAAATGTTATCCTTTATGAATTTTTCAAAGCTTCATTCTGAGATCATTTTTGTGTAATCATTATATGATTGTTTTCGATACATTCTATTAAGTATCTACTATTCTTGAACGCGAATTACTGTAATTATTTACAGTCCACCACTTTAAATTTTTTCAACACAGTCATAATCTGATATGGTTCGAGATATGAAGGATTTACTTACATTGTAGTTTTTCGTTTCAGTTTTATTACATGCAACTTTTTTTCAATGAACTCGAAAAGAAAAAGTTTCCACTTGTTGGATGAAATATGGATATAATTTTGCCACCACTTCAAAAGTTATAACAGTTGCTAATTACGTGCAATTCAATTAAGCCACCAGGAAATACACTTGAGAAACAAATCCATTTTGGTCGTTAGCTTAACTTAAAGATACACTGAATGGGAAGTAGTAAGAGTACTGATATATAAATTATGCTGGTCTTTATATCGACCCTCGAAACTGTTCTGTCACGACAATCTACTAATATAGCATAATACGTCTGTCTTGGTGCAATAATATCTGATCCAGCAAACTCATTAACAGAAAGCAAGGTCATACTACTAGGCAAACTGTAGTTCTTTTATGTCACTGGTGTATAGCATCTCCCACACAGATATAGCGCCCTTCGTACAACAATTGTTATAGAAGTTACGGAAACATAAATGAAGAAGAGTCTATCGCACACTTTCTCTGTGATTGCCCAGCCTTGGCTAACATATGAAACAGTTTTGTAGAAAAGATATTTCTTGACAGTCTACTATACTATTTATTAGTGCAAAAACATAGTGTTGTTAGGTCACAAAATATTAAATAAATGGTTCTAGCTTATCTACAGGGCTTTCTTACTAAGAATGTGGTATTAAAACGGCAAGTAATTGCTTATAATGAAAGGCAGAAAAATATCTGCCGATTAACCACTGCAACCAATCAACAATGACACTCTAATATCAGTTTATGTTTATGATATTTTAAAAGATTTTATAGCTAACTTTGATATTGAAATTCTACATAGTTTCCACAACAACTTGATAAGAATATTTATATCTGACCCTTGATATAAACAAATACATACCTAAACCATGTCTAAAATTCCAACAATAGAAGAAATAAATAAAAAAATTTTTTTTTTGTGTGACTATACAACAATTTTGAGAGAATACCCTGTATTTAATCAACATATTTGTTTATAAATAAAAATTAAATCAAAAAAGTACATAATACCATGAGACTGGAATCAATATTCAATATTAACCTAGATACTGTGCGTCAAAGAAGAATCCATGCGAAAAAACCTGCCTCAATATTTAAAAATTACTTTGTTTTTTATTAAATTTGATTTCTGAAGTCAATTAACGAAAAATATCATTTTGTTGTTGTTATATTATACTATTCAAAACATCTGCTATTAGCAATAAATTTTTTTAATTAATTTTTTTGTTCATACTAAATGAAACTGAGGCGGGAACATCTTTTAGTATAGCATAAAATTTTTTATTTTTTTGATAAATTTTTTTAGTAAATTCTCTATATCAACCCAAGTATCTTACAATCAAAAAACTTAACAAAGAATACTTTTCATAGAAGGATTAAATCTGTTTTGATTTTCATTTGATTCGAAGAAAAAATTTTCTTTTCTCGTAACTCAAAGATTTCAATGAAAAAATAATAATTTATTTGTTTACATAGTATCTATATAATAATATATCTGTACATATATTTGTGAGTTTTAATAATGACATACTCAATTATTTTACTACTTCACATAAACATGCCTTGCATATCTACTTCAGTTGGAAATAGTTATCTAAATCAATTATAAGTCCTTTATAAGTTTATTAAAACTATAATTATTAGGCAATAGCAATAAATGCTTGCTAAATCTTTTATGACATGTCAATGGCTTAATTGAAAAGTTTATATTTATTTGGGCATGGCTGCATTTATCTTTCGGTGAACATTTGGACTGCCTAAGAAAGTAAAAGAGAAAAATAAAATTTTAATTGGATATTTCTAAAAACTTGAGATTTTCATTTTGTTTAAGCTGCTTAAAAGTCAAAAACATAACAAGTAAAAAACACAATAACCCAAAGAGCAAACTCCGCACTACAACAAGCAAAAGTAAAAGATCAATTAGCAAATTAAAATCTAAAAAATATTAAAATCAAAGCAAGAAAAGATTGAACCCAAATTTTCAACTTTTCCATTTTCCATTTCAACAAAGCAAAAAAAACAAAAAAAAACAAAAAAAACAAAAAATAAATCGAATGAATAACAAAGAAAACAAAAATCTGTGAAAGACTTTCAAAGGCAAATTGGATTGCAAAAAATACTATGGATTCATATGTTGGCGCGATATAGACAGGCAGACAGACGGACAGCTGGCAATGCTATTGCAATGGCAGACAATGCAACAATTTTTCAATTGAACTCTGTTCAAACGTTTACTCCCGTTTAATATATATTTTTTTGTTTGCATTTTATACTCTCCTGGTGGACTTAAATATTCCATTCCATGAAAAATGGAAAAAAGGAATCATTTGAATTTTTTAACCTACTACTAGCAAACATAACTGCTATGCATATACTCGTACACATAGCTTACGGATATGCTTTCATGTACTGCAGCAATCTGAAATCAAAATCTACGATATGCTTGTCGTGGCAAACATAGATTGGAAAAAAATATTTGCACTATTGTCATGTTAATTTTTATGTCGTCAACAGACTTGCTAAATCGATTTAGCATGGTACAGACTTTCAAATCGGATAATAATTCGTAATTGGTAGCAAGAGTCCTAGTAATCCTATCTAATAGCACAACTTGTTGTGTGAGATAAAGATTTTCTGTATTTAAATTCTTTTTATCCTTGTGTGAAGAATTTAATTTTATTTGTTTTTTTTTTTTGTTTTTGTTTTGTTTTGTTTTAACAGTGCAATGTATATTAAATTTTTTTCTATATGGTCTCCTGCTATATGAAAGCGAAAAATAGTTTTTAACTAGCTAATCACTTTATTAGTTCTGCTTGGGTTTAGGTATAATTTTCAATTTGATTTCAATTCAAAAACTGTCGTTGACACTTCGTTATCCTCTTTTCCTGTCAACTTCAGCGCACATCAATGTTATCGCCATCCTCATCGCCAGCTTCAACGTCGTCGTCATCAAGAACATTGACACAAGCACAGAACGGAAATGTTGCGTACGTGATTTTATCCTTCAATCCCATTTTTATTTGACGGAGTCTACATAAAAAGACAAGACGAACTGTAAGCGATGCAATGCCATTAGGCTTATCTAAGGTTCTTCAAAGTCAAAGCTCATGACTAGCATACGAAATTAGTTTTTTGGGTATTGAAATCCGTAAAATTGCATTAAGACGCTTTGAAGATAAGCATTTTTTATTTGGCAAATAGTACTTTTTTCTTTTATTGATTAAAATTACTTTAAGCTCGAAAAGGGGACGTAGTAGCGTAACTTTAATATTGACTTTATTTAAAGAATATAACATATTTTGAACATTTTAATATGACTATTAAATTTTCAATAGGCTTTAAAACAAAGCATATTGATACTGAAAAGTAAATCAAAAATATATGGCCTAACTTTTTATTTTATTACGTTATAAAAAAAGCCATAATTCTTTGATATATTTTTAAACTAATTATTTCATTATTGAAAATCGATTTCAATTAAACAAATATGCTTAATTAAAATAGCAAATACATATGTATCGACTCAGTGAAAAAAAATATCAAGGACAGAGACCTAAAATTATTTACAAAAGTTGATACATTGCCCAACCCCGCCCCAACAAACCTTAAGTCCACCTCAGGACAAACAGGAAGATATGTTGATCTACGGTCCGTCTTCAGTTAGAAGATAAATAAATGTTAATGATTATAGTATAGTTAATGTGTGTAGTTAATGTGTATAGTTTAATGTGTGGCTGGAATAAGCCCCCCAGCCACAAAAGAGTAAAAGTGCGCATTAGCATTATCTCAAATCACAACAACAACAACAACAAATAAATATGTATATATTTGACATTTTTCAGGCACCTTTATAATTCCATCAATGTAAATGTCTATGGTTTATCGGTGAAAAACTTGTCCAAGTTATTTTCAGCGATTCTTCAGTCGACCAATTTTTAAACATTTAGAAAATTTTACGAAAACCGAAACAAACGGTAGTCAGATATTGCTATAGGGTGTATGCATCAAAACTTCTGAACCAAGCAACATACCCATATTTTCTCCGAAACATCAATTATGTGTGTGGCCTGACGTTATCATGATGGAATACACCTCTTTTTCTATCTACAAATTCTGATCGCTTTTAGATTACTTGATCGTTTTGATTAAGCGGTCGAAGTGTGATCAGTAGAGAATTAAATTATCATCGCATCAGGCTGGAAATGCTGGGATGAGACAATTGTTTTCCAATCCCACTAAACACTCAATATCAATATCAATACAAGTTTTGAAGTCTGCAGGGATTTTTAAAGATTATCGGATTTTGACCAAGCGATTGGCGTTAATTATTTTTTAATTGAATCTATTTTTCATTGGCCATAATGATTCACTTATAATTATTCGTTCAATCAAATTTTTTTGTTTGTTTATGTGGTACCCAAATATCTCGCGTATTTGCGTAGCCTGCTCTTTTTAAATGATTCCAAACTATCATATGGTTAAAGTTTAGTGCCTCCGGTATTTCCTAACAGCTTGCGTGTCGATCTTGTTCTATCATTTTCAAATTTTTATTAACTTTTAAAAGCCTGATCAACAAAACAAGGTGCATCTTTGACATCGAAATTTCGGGGACGTTATCGAGTGAACTACAACCAGTACCGGCGTGCACTCAATCCTCAGCGTACATAAAATTCATTTTTCAACATGTCTTTGCATTCGTTTCATCATTTTATAGTGAGAAAACGTCATATAGCGTAGGTATGACGTATAACTTTTCAAATTTTTTCAAATGTGAAAATTGAAAAGAAGTAAGCCTGACACTTGCAGTCCAAACAAATTATATACGGATTATAAACTAATTAAAAAGAAATTCGAATATTTCCTAAAACCACTGATGATGAGTAATTTGCAATACTCGAAACAGCGTTGTATGGTCACCCAAATTTCAATATATTAACAAAACTTTTGTCTGTGTCTTTTCTTTGCTATTCGAATCCGTCTACTTTTTTAATAGTTTCTTTTCGTCATCAAGACGCGGCACTCTCTGCAAGAAAAATTTAACATTAACAAATACAATATCTTTCGAATTTTCCCTATATTTCCCTATATTTTTTCCTTTTCCCTATATTGTATTTTTTTCACTGAAAATGAAGATTGAAGATTTAAATGCTATATATATGAACTATGAACTATATATGAACTATAGTTTTATGAACTAATAATTTATTATTTTATGAAATAATAATTTTAACTTTCATAACTCAAAAATAATGTTGAAACTAAATAATAGCACAGAGTAATCTAAAATTCCAATAATTTCATATTGGAATTTTAGATATTTAGACATTAAGGATTTAGAAATATTTAGGTTAAAACCACTAAACCTCCCCTAACGACTAAATCTATTAATAATATTTAAAACAGCTGAATACAAAATATTTTAACATTAATGTTTATACACAAAATATCAATATTGAAAATCAAATACTTAAATCCATATATGAAATATTTTAAACATTTTTTTCAAACTACATGGAGTCAAATTTAACCCCAACATCCTTTATAATAAATAGGTTTCCTGCCAAAAAGGTCAAAAGCAAGAATACTTGTCTGATATTTTTAATTTTTCTTACAATTTCCTTTAAAAAAAGATATTCATTTAAGCTAAATTAAAATATTTTAAATTCAATACTTTGAAAACTCAACACAAGTTAGAGATTTCTTTCAGTCTCTTGACCGAAAATATGCAAAATATTTCAATTATTAAAATTGATTCTCATATTGATTTACCTTTGCATATGAAACCCTTTGCTGCTGTATCCGAGCATAAATTCCATTTGCATATTAAAACGGCTTTTACTTTTGGCAAAGCTTTTTTCCGAAAGGTGAAAATCAATAAAATCCAGTATATTCTATATATTCAGAAAGCAATGTAAATTTTTAAATACAAAGGTTTTAAATTCACATTTGTATTTGAACCCTCGAATGGGAAAATATTACTTTTATTTATGATTATTTTTTTTTTTTGAAATATTTTTCTGAAAGCTAATGTAATGATTTTGATTTTTCTGAATACATTGAACTTTAAATTAATAAAAAAAATTTATTTTATAAATTCTTTAAATAAAAACAATTAGGTTTTAATTTTCAAGCAATTATAATGACTATGTGATAACAATGCTATAATTCTTCAATGAAACAGCAAAAAACTTTGACACTCAACTTCAAAGAGGCGTTTGCGTTAAGCTGACCAAAGGACATTTGTGAAATGATGACACATGTCAAACGTCCTCCAAGATAATCTCAAAATGACCAAAAACAATGACAGCAACATTAAAGTTGCTGTCCAAAGTAATGACGATGTGTAGTATATCACCAGCAGCGATTTCACTTGACATATGTCGTCAACTTTAGACAGCGTCCTATTTATTTAGTTTATATTGTCAATAAATCACATGTATGTATCCTTGTATTCAACTAACAGTAAATTTAATATTTATAAATTATACAATCGATTATACAACTATTTGAATCACTTCCAAATTGTCAATATGAGTGGAAATATTTCTTATATATAGCTATTGTTAAATAGTTTTTATAAACTACGAATATAGTATTTAAACTGACACCCTGTCAAATTTGAAGTTCAGAGTCAAAAATTGACAAAACTAATTGGTCAACTGGCAAACTGGTGGTTTTTAGGTTTGATTCCTGATACTTGTCCCGCTACTATATATATTATATATATTATGAATAATATAAAATAAATAAACATATATTAAACCAATATATGATTCCAAAGACCACAGATGATGGTTATTTGATAGTATCTGAAACAGATGTACACGGATAAATTAATGAATACATGTCTCTAGAGATCGCTGAAGATAGATATCCGAAATAGCAGAAATCAAATTTTTGTATATAATAAATTAAACATAAGTAATTTAACGACTTGAAAATTGTAATAAAATAACTTTAAATGCTTTAAACTAATAAATCATTAAAGATTTTCATCAGTTTTTATTTTCATCCGTTCTTTTTTAAAACCATCAACCAGTTCTAAAATATTTAACGCCACATCCAATATATTAAAATCGATCGGGATATGAAACCTGTAGTCGTAATCTGGATACCAGATACTAATAGACATAAAGAAAAAAGTAAATGCAGAGGGTCTATTACAGACTCGGTGCAGGCCTTCTTAAACGTCTTACATTTTACATTGCTAAGTACCAATTCAGTCTGACAAAAGAATATTGCACAAAACAGCTATTTCATTATCGCTAATTCCCTAACGACCAAGTATCCGAATGAGTGTTATTTTATTTGTAGTAGCCAACTTTGAAATGTGATTCTTACAGCTGCTGACCATCAGCATTTTCAACTTTCAACCAAACACATTTAATTTGGATTTAAGTCAAACATACGTAAAAGCCCGTTTCTTTATTTAGGTTAGGTTATACCAGTGATTCCAAGGAATCATATAGGCCGATTGTGCTACCGTATTAATAAAAACCCAAGGGTTAAAACCATTTGGAATGTTTGCCAAAGCTTATGATGCTTTAAAGGTCCTGAAGTTCGCCAAGATCCTCAAAAAAGAAATCCCCTGAAGTGTTCCTACATGCTCTTTAAAGAAAAACTGTTTTGAAAGTACGAAAACAATAGTAACTTTAGGTAGCATAATTCAATAATTAAATTCAGAGTTATCGGCTTTTAGAATTTCATAAGGTTCTTTGAGATCTGCCTCTATATTGTTTCACACTCTATAACTATGTGTGTAGAAATGTTTGTTTTAAAAACACCTCCATGGCGATTTTAGTGCACGTCTTCAGTGTTTTCAGTGCCTAAGCATGCCAGTCTCTGCGCTTTACTCAGTGACTTTTCGGTACTTATGAATATTGTCAAATATTATAACAAACATATGCAATATCATATATCGTAGTATAAGCATCTGTGTTATTACAATAATATGCGTGTGAACTATTAATTTAAGCTATATTGTAAATTGTGTCTCTTTAGTTTTTAAGATTATTATCATCACTTCAGACTTTAAAAACTTTGAGCGAGTAATAAAGCGTTGAGATATGATTGAATAGCAGCAGAGTGCGTTTTATTTATTCTTTCATATACCCGTATGGTAGCGGGATAAGAATACTACCTCTGTAGGTTTCTGCTTGTCTTAAAGGCAACTAAAAGAGAAAATGCACACGTCAAAGTAGGTATCTACAATTCCTAGTAAGATATGGGGGCGAAAAGATCAAAGTTGCTTACTATGATTCTTGATAAGTCGACCCCTTTGCTAGCTGACTAAGTCTGGGCTCCAGGGAGTGAGACAGATGTTTCCGCACATCTACTCAGGTCCTGCTAAGTTGACCAGACTTCAGGAAGTACGATTATCTATCAAGTCAATTGTGAAATGATAAGTACGGTCATGTTTCTGCTTATCGCTTGACGCAGATAGTCGGACGGTGTAAAAGAAAACACACTCTTAATGAATTATTAGAGAGAATGACTGAATGTATGTGTGAATGAGTGGAATGAGTGTATTAGAAATAAAACCACCCAAATTAAGGTGGAATAGCTAAGCCTTTAGCTTGCCTGCTGGGGTAGAAGCAGTCTTAGTAGCGAACTCAGGATATCTGGCGACCTCCTATTCTAAACAGTCTTACCTGAGCAACGTTCTCTGCGACGCTCTCCATAGATGGACATATTTCTCTTAGCACCTCGTGGGAACAAAATTGAATCATAACTATATAAGTATATAGTCATACACTTATCATACACTTATGATATTATAATATATTAATGAATGATATACATTAATGCATTCTGTGGATTTATTTATATATACCAGCGGACCAGATTCACCTTCAAATTCGCCATTCAAAATTGTGGCTTCAAGTACATTGCCCATAATTTTTTTTATGTCTAATCTCGTGTTGTTGCATAGCTTAGGTGCATTTGAATTCCGCAGCATAATTAAAAGTGAGCTAATTTTTAATCTTAAGTTATGTGGTGGCATTCCTGGTAAATCCAGCGATTTCAAAAATTCAACAGGATAGTTTAACGATTTATTTTAGAGACTTTAAACTTTTTAAACAAATCAAAGTAAGCATGAATAACTTTTAAAGGTCTAATATAAATGTATATGGATGCCAAAAAACTGTAAAATATTTAGAAAAACATTATCCAGTGGACCAAATTGTGAATCTAAACCATCCACAAAAAGTTTCATCAAAATCGGTTCAGCCATTTAGGAGGAGTTCACTGTCAACACACGTACAGAAGAATTATATATATAAAAAAGATATATGGATATATATTAATACATACACATACACTTACACTTATGATAGTGTAATATATTTATGAGTGATATACATTACTACATTCTGTTAGTAAATTTTTTTGGGTAATTCGAGTTTATTGAAAATATTTAAAATGCAAATTAACTTAATAACGGACAACGATTCTGAGAACAATTGTTTGTTGCAGTATTGAGAGTCAACAGGTTACGCCAATCAACAAACCACAAATGTTTCATCAATTTCAAACGTGACAAAAAACAGACAAAAAACGTTATATATGTTTTTTTAATATCGCATAATAATCACAATTAAAAATTATTTTGATATGAACTGAAAAAATGTCATCGAACGGCCAAATAATATAATTAAATAAATTCGTAGTTAATCCTTTAATTTCCTGATTACAGTCACTTAACATTCAATGATTGCTGCATTTGTTTTAAAATTTATTATTTTAAATTACACACCAAAGCATTGGATTTTTAATTAATTTGTATAAATAATTATGTTAATGTAAACACAAACTTACAGATACCCGTTCTATGCATTAAAATCGCTGAGCGCGAGTTTCACGAGGCCTGACTTTAATTAATTTCGAAATACAGTCACGTCGGTGGACCAATAAAAAAAAAAACGACGAGAACGAGAAAACGTTTGGTAATTTAAATTCAATTGATTTAAAATGTTTTTAAAACCATTTTGTGGCAGTGGCAGTGGCAGTGGCAGCGTTTTTGCATATTTAATAGATAAATAAATAAATGCCGTAGTCAATTTGCAGAATTATGAATGCAAATAATTCCGCATATCAACTACTGAAATGTAAACTGCATAATTGCTTGACACACCAGTGAACGCTGAAATTTAAGCATATTTTAATTGATTTTATTAAATTTTCGAAAAATCTCAAAACCGCCGAAAGTAAACACGAATATTTCATCGTTTTCATTAAAACTTGGATAAAAAAACGAGAAAGCTTGAGAACTCGCAGAGTTCCTTTTAATCAAGAAGTGCCATTTTCTGGCAGTTTTTGCTCGAATCTTTCTCGCTCGCATCCTTTTTTAATCAAAATAATTCGTGCAGACAGTTTTGCAGTTGACAAAGTGTCAAAGTTATTAACTATTAAAAAGTTTTCGGTGCATTAATTAGCATAGTGCGAGGAAAAAAGTCAATATTTTCGCAATTTCCAACATTCGCTTTTGAGAAATTTATGCATTTTCCATAATTTTCTTTTTAATTGCAGCGCGTACGGCCATTCTGTTCACTGTTCACTGTTCCCATTTCCCTGCAAGCTGTGATTTACCACTTTTCAACAATATTTTAAGTAGAAAACAAAGTTTTCCCGACTCAAAATAGTTTCTGGTGGCTTCAAGGTTTTAATTACAATCTCCTTCGCTCGCTGGCATTGCCTTAAAACAATTTCGCAAAATATTTCACCGCCCCTGAAATCAATAAAAAAATAAATTTTCGAAGATACTTTGCGGAAAATCAAGCACCAACTTTTTTCCTATGGAACTAAAGTTATTTTCCTCGGTTTTTTTGACTTTAATTCTTTTTTTTTTGTTTTTCGTGTTTTATTTTTCTCAAGAAATTCTCCTTCTTTCATTACATAAAAAGTTTATCTTGTGAATTTTATTGCTTGCGGTAATATTCTTTAGATAAAAAGAGTTTTTGGAGCGCAGTTAAAAATACTTCTTCTTCTCTTCTTACATAATTTGTAATTGGATTTTAAAGATAGATTTTGGTAGCAGATTTTTCGAGTGATTTTCTTGTTGAGCACATTGTTTACTTTGAAACTAAGTTTTCCTATTTTTTTGCGGACAGTTTTAAGGATTTAAGTCATTGCATGTTTTTGATAAATTTAATTTTGATTTTTATTTAAAAATCAACACAACACCTAAACTAAATTTTTCTGGAATCTAAGTCTCATACAAATAAAATTGTAAGAAATATAAACCCTTAACCAAAGGCACAAAAACATTTTTATCAAAAATAGTCATTTTGTCAACAGAAGGGAAAAATACTTTGCGGAGTAATCTTTCATTAGTTTGATCAGTTAAAATAACTACATCCTTAAGACTTCATTATCTCTCTCGTTATCTCTCTCTCTCTCTCTCTCTCTCTCTCTCTCTCTCTCTCGCTCTCTTTATCTTCATTATCTTGATAAACAGAACTATGACCAGTGACCAACGAAATTAGCTCTTGTCACTAGAGAGATATGTATATGTATTTGTATCAGGTGTTTTCTTAGCTGCACGAGAACTAAAAATGATAATACACGACAGAAGTATTATTGAAATGGATTTTTTTTTATTATATTCAGATAAATGTTTTCATGACATTTATTTCTTGAATATAATTTCCAGCATATTTCCACCGCAGCAACGAGTTGCATGGTCCATTCGATCAATCCAATCTTTGACTATTTTTTGCAATAAATGTGGTTGTATGCCGTCAATGGTGGCATGAATATTGGCTTCCAATGCATCGAGAGTTACTGGTTTGTCAGCATAAACGGATGACAATGACTTCACAGCCCCATAAAAGACACGTTAAATCGCAAGAATGAGGAGGCCAGTTAGCAGCACCACTTCTACAAATAAAATTGTTACCAAATTGATTTCGCAGTAAATCGATTGTTGCGAAATCAATCAACGCTTTACAGCAAGTTGCGTCGTCTTGTTGGAACCAAATGTCATCGATGTTTAACTGATTCATTTTTGGAAAATTAAATTCAGTCAGCATGGCTCGATAGCACTAGTCATTTACCGTAACAGTAGCCCCTTCCTCATTTCAACCATATCAAATAGTCAATTTTAGTGGATGTAATGATGATTTGCTAACGGCTTGAGAATTATCTTCGCTCCATATACAGCAATTTTGCTTATTGAAGTAGCCATTTAACCAGAAATTAACTTTACGAACAGATTTATTTTTTTCAAAATAAGTTTCCACAATTTGGAAACGTTGTTCTAACGTTAAACTCTTCATGATGAATAACCAAGCCTTACTGAACCGAAATATCAACAGAGTTTGACATTCTCAGTTGTCAATATTTATCAATATCGATAGTTCCCATGTAGGTAAAAAAACACCCGTTATAATCTGTCAAAGGCATTCATTATTATTGAAAAGGTTAAAAAATATTATATTGATGAGAGTTGCCGGTAGAATTTATTACATACATACAACTCATTGTAACAACATTTTATTAACAACAAATAAAAGAATTTACATCTCAAGTATTCACCTTGTAAGACCTTCCTGATATATAAAAATCTGATGAAGATGAAGATGGAGGGTTCTGACAAAGCTAATGGGTTATGGTATTTTTACTGTCACTAAAATCTTTATATGTATATTATTAAAACTCTAAAGTCAACGCAGTATCTTATTGCTAACAAATCATGGCATATTTGCACATATACAGATTACTATTGATTACAATCTCTGCAATGTTTCTAGTTTATAAATACCCAGTGAATATACCCTAAGTTGAGACGGTTCCCAAGTATGTGGCTTGGATTGATGTCAATCAGCACTTCTACTCCATATTGTTAGTGGAACTGCTAGTATATCACTAGATGTGTAATTGATTAATTTGTTATTGTACAATGTGTCCTATTCAGTTTTGAAGTTGCTTGGATTGATCGCACCTTAATTTGGTCCAATGTGATATTAGGATGACTATCTTATTTTTTGTAAAAGTTTTTAATGGCTTGTCTTTTATATATTTTTTTTTAACAGTTCGAAACCTGAAGTCTTTGTGAAGATCTATATTTCTAACCACGGAGTGCTCAACAATCCATTAATATTATTATTGTAATCGATAATGTGAGTATCGATAAGTAAATAGAAAAAAAATATATTTCAATGGTTTTAAAAATTTATACCATTATCCTTTGCCTAAAGAGTGTGTTTCTTTTATTATAAGAATAAATAACTTTTGGCGTAGCTCTTTAGACAGATAACACCACTTTGAATTGATAACTTAAATCAACCTTATTCATATTATTGTATTATAGGAGTATCACATCAGTTGAACTGATATGTTACTTATATATATTGTCTATAAAGGATTGTTAATAATTCAAACTAATTCCTGAGTAGTGCTAAAAGTTGTAGTAATCAGTACCAGCAATAGAATCAATGAGAACAAAAGTTCTTCAGTCACTGCGATTAAAGTTTTCAATGCAGAAGGTGTATGATATATAAATACAATCTACTTAGCATGTGTATATTCGTAGAACTTCTCATTGTCTGTTATACATGCAAAAGCTTAACCGTTTTCGTATATATACTGGACGTTTCCCATTAAAACAACATAAATGCAGGAGAATATTCCTTGGTTCAAGAATCCTACAAAAGTGGAAAAGGATAAGAAAGCACCCTGTATATGTAGATGGCGTGCAACCACAGTACTAACGTGAAATGACGCCCTATGACATATTCTATTCCTGAAGCCAAATTTAACAATTCAAGA
This sequence comes from Teleopsis dalmanni, assembly GCF_002237135.1. NCBI lineage: Eukaryota > Metazoa > Arthropoda > Insecta > Diptera > Diopsidae > Teleopsis > Teleopsis dalmanni. The sequence continues at coordinate 144,138,328 of NC_051846.1, read as the reverse complement.
AAGAAGCATTGAGCGACATGTCTACCTCAGCCTATGTAAAATGTACGGAAATTGCAGCAAGCGAAAACATAATTATATTATACTCGATGGGTCTTTTTTAAAAACCCGATTCCTCAGGGATCTCCAGTTTCCCCCACTCTCTACAACATTTATACCTCCGATATCCCAATGTTAGGTTCCTTGACACTGACGTTATACGCTGACGTGTATGCCATACTCCAACAAATGTGCTCTCAACATAACTAACACACTTCGAGAGCATATAAACCTCATCCTGGAGTATTTCCAGAAATGGAAAATAAAATTCAATAATGAAAAAATTAAGGCTCTGTTCATTACGCGTATGAGGCGACAGAACCCATCGAGAGTGAGAGTGGGAGATATGGTAATAAACTGGGAGAAAAGCATTAAATATTTAGGCATCACAGTGAACAAAGGTTTCACATGGCTTAAGCGTGTTCAACTGAAAAGAATTAGCTGTGCCAAAATTCATCATCACCTTCAAACGCTATTCAGAAATGAAAATCTCAATGCTAAGAGAAGGAAACCGATATTTAACCAAATAATTCAACCGTAACTTCTATATGGATGTTAGCGTTCAGCAAGGTCTCCAACACTACTATTCGCTATCTTGAAATTGCACAAAGCCAGGCTCTGAGAAGACTTTTAAAGGTACCAAAGTACGAATGACAAACCATTAGGGCGAATGACATCCACAGGAACCTTAAAATTGATCCGATCAAAAAAAACATAAAGGGTAGAGCCCTGAAATTATTTACGAAAATTGATAGATTTGCTAACACCGCGTTATCAATTCTCAGAATGGTTACAGGCGCCTCTGGGAGGTATGCAGATCTGAGGTCAATTATTGCTTAGTCTGATGAAGTGATAAACAATAATCTAGTCAAGACGTAGAGAGGGGTTATGAAGAAACCTCGCAGTTAATAGAGAGTAAAACTGCTCACGTGCACTGACTCAACTAGCCTCAACATAATAATATACCTTTTCGATATTCTAGAAACTTAAACTCATTTTTAATCTAAATGCAGGTTAGTGTTTCAGACGTAAAAAAAATTTAATAGAAATAATGCAGTACTCTTATTCAATCTGCAGTATAAGTCAAAGGATAACGCATAGTGTCGAGTTCATATTACTCAATTAGGCCACTCCTGTTGTGGATGGAAATGCACTTATTTTGTTTTTTATTTATTTACTTTGGCATTTAGGATGAAACTTCAACGCGTTGCGAAGAGCATTTGAAGTGTTTGCTTCAAATTTTGGATGATACGAAAAAGTTATGCACACAATTGAGTAAAACTGAGTAAAATGTACTTAAGCAAACCGCGGAAATAAATTAAAGTCACTTTTTACAATTGCGGTTGAAACATTTTGAACAAAATAATTTTCTGAAGCTGCAATATTGCGGCGCTGTTATGGCCTGGTGTCTAGCGACTGGTGGCTGCCACCGCCTGGCGTTCAAAATGCGAGTTGGTAGGTTTTATTCCGTTCACTGCTGTTTCAGCTGGAAATTCTTTAGCGGAAGATCATAAATTTCGCGTTTATAATTGCGACCTCAAAATGTTACTATAAATTTTCGTAAGCATTTTTATATGAAATTTAATTTTCTTTTCAACGCAAGATTTATTCAAGGATTTATAAACTCCCATATGCGTTATTATTCTTACAGATACGCAATGTAAGATGTGCACTTCAACACAAATGTGAGAGGTTTCAGTTTCAATACTTGAAGTTTTTAATTATATATTAAATTCATTAATATGAAATTAAATTTATATCATTCATTAATAAATTTTAAAAAAATATTACACAAAAAGAAAAGATTTTATAAAACAATTTCCGCAAATAACTAATATATATTTATGTATATTATATATTATACCTAACTCCTTCAAATTTTTTTTTCATAGATTTTCTATAATAAATATATGCAACTTTTCCAAACAACTTGTTTATGTAGACACCACACTAGGCTTTCTATTTTGAAACCCTAGGATCTGATAATCCTCAATATTATCAGAAATCTCTAATATATATTTGAAAAACTTAGAACGTAGTGCTTTCTCCAAATTTTTTGAATTTGTATTAAGAAAGCTTACTGGATTGGTCGCAGTCAAGTAAAGTTTGTTTTCAAGCCCTTACGTATAATCTGCAAGGCAGTAGAAGAGAAGGGAGGCCTAAGATTACCTGGCGCAGATCAACACTAAATGAAATTAACAGCCAATCCACACACCTTGGCAGATCATACATCAATATTGTTGAGCTCAGAGAAGTGTCAGCAAGAAGGCAAATATGGAGACAATTTGTAGATAGCTTATACGCAGTATAGAGACAGCTTGGAATCATGTGACGTCAAGCAAGGCTTAATAAATAAATTGAGATTAGCAAATCAAAATAATTTAAAAATAACAGATTATCTGAAATCTATAATCTATTAGTCTATATAATACTAAACAATAAAAATATAATCTTTTCAAACTATGGTATTTCGAAAAAAGTATTATATATCAACAAAAATAGATGTTAGCTTTAATTTTTACATCGATATAACAGAACAAATAATTATTATGTGTAATATATAAATTTAATTTGTTTAGCTATAAAGTCAAGTTTATTTTTTAACATAAAATCAAATTAATTTACATATTTATGCACATAATAGGTCAGTTCCACGAGCTACTCCTAGTAACTTTGAATACCACTGTGTATACACAAATACGTTCCACCAGTATTTTCGTGTAAATTTTACTTGTGTTTTACTTGAGTTTTACTACTAGTAGCTCGTGGAACACGCCTACTATTGAAGGTAAATACAACACTGCGACAAAGCCGATCATCAAATTGTAGTTGTGGAAGAGCAAAGTAGACAAAACATATATAAATCTATGTAAACTGTATCAGTTGTTTAAATAAATTAAATTACATTAAATATCTGATAGTTTGGGAGAATACAGCATGTATTTAGTATAAATAAACATGAAAGTTATAAACAAAAAAATATTTGACAGATAACTGTAATTTTGTATAAATTTCCAATAATAGTTCACAATAGACGAATCTATAGTAATGGTGTAAGTATAGGTGTTAGCCGGTTATCGTTTAAGTGGTTTTAAAGAAGATGGGTTAAATAAGCTATAAGGGGTATATCATGCAAAAAGTCATGAACTATCCGTCATGATCAAAATTGTTGCTGCTCTTAATTCAAATTATAAAATTGAGAATAAGAGAAAAAACCAAATATAGTCTTAAATTTGTTCATGAGAGAACTGCAAAGATTCTAAAATATATATAGGTAGGACGAAGATCAAACTTAAGACAAAGTGGTGCTGAAGGCAGTATTGACTGCAAACATGAACCAGATCTTGAGAATGTAAAGATTTTACATACTTTTTAAAAATGCTTTTAATACTAAAAATTCCGAATAACAAGGAACTAAATTATAAAACGGATACGGACAACAGTACTCAGGCTTATAGGCATATTATAAACAAATGCCACAGGATATTGTTTATGCATTCTATAATTTGTATTCTCTTCCTGTTTTTGTTGTTGTTATTATTATATATATTATATGATTTTCTTTTTAATTTTTCCGCTATAACTTTCACATTGTATATTTTGTTAGTTGCCCTAAAGATAGCTATCGAAGATAGTCGAAATATTAGAAAACATCTTAATAAAATAATTTGTTTTAAATATAATTAATAAATTATTGTTTTATTATTTTTATTTAAATGACCAATTAGCCCGCTCATAAATTATAATATAATATTTGTGGTCACAAAAAAAGATTGATCATTAAGGGGGCTAAATTATAATTTATTTGCTCATTTAGCAGTTTTAAATGATCATTTATGGTCTTTAAATGACCGAATTTAACCCAATTTATTCGTCATTTAGGTTTTTAGAAATGGTAATGCTGCATATGCAAGCGAAACGAAATAAAAATGGAACGAATTTCAAGCTATTTGGCTGTCAAAATGTAAACAAAACATATTTGGAAACATTGGTAAATGTAAATAATCTATATATTTTTATATATTTAATATTTTTTTTATATATTTTATATTTAATTAAAGCAAGTTTCTTTTATTTTTTTTTGCTTATCCATTTTGAATATAAATTTCTCTTGCTTTTTCAATAACAAAAAACATATGATACAGCAACTTCTTAATGATAATTTATACCGTCTGTCATGGTATTTTTAAAATGATCATTTAAGGCTGCTTAATGATAATTTGGTGCGCTCGTCTGTCAATGCTATGAAATAAATTTCTGTATTATTTTTTATCAAGCAACTCACTTATATGGCAACTCTTTGTGGCTAAGACGGAACACAGACTACATTTTCAATCATAATTTTTTTTTAATACTAACTGTCATTTTTGTGAAAAATAAAAGTTAATTAAATTTAGAAATAAAATAAAATTTGTGAAGTAAAAATGGAAAATATTTCACACACCTGTCCGCAGGAAAGCTGCTCGAAAGTGTTCAGTAATTTGTCAGCTTTAATTTACCACTTCGAACAGTCTCACTTTTCCTTGGCTATCAACAAAAAAGCACATAGTAATGCGCAATTTGTACCAAATAATGGGAGAAGAATTCCAAAGGGTAAGATTGATAGCTTTTACTTTTAATCCATTCTTAAATAATGATTCAAAACAAATAATGTTCAAACAGGTACATCTGCACCTAATGAGAATAACGTAGCACTACCTCAAACAACCATTGCATTGAGTGACAGTAATAAAATAACGCCAATTCAATTATTGCTTAAAACTCCTAATCCTAATGCACCACAAATTCAAGCAATGAATGTAGTAGATGGTCACAATCTAAAAACACCAATTCAAGCTATGGTCAAAGGTGGTGGCAAGAAAGCATTATCCGCAAACTCTTCATCAAAAACTTTTTATAGTTCACTATACCTACCATCTCTTTGTTTTCCTAATAGTAAGGGTAATGCCTTATCTATTCCTCATGCCATTAAATCGTTCACTATATGTAGTAAGCGTTTCAATTATCTTGAGCTTCTTCAATCAAATACTAATGTGCCCAACGATGATTTTGAATGGACGATTTTGCAAAATGTTAAACCATCTACTAGCAATAACACAACACCAGCGATGTTACCAATAAATGAATCCGTCATGATCCCTGTTCAGCCAATACCGGAGCTAGATTTGAGCAACTTCAATTATAGTACCCATGTTAAAGATAGTGGGTTAACTACAGAACAAATTATAATGTATGCAGTTCTAATGGTAGATTATTCAGCAAATCGACCCTACCAATGTCCTATAAAAGGTTGCTTTAAAAGGTATAAGCATATAAATTGCGTAAGGTATCATGCCAATTCACTTCGGGACAATACGCTTTCATCACAACATAATGATAATTCAAAAGAGAATAATCATGTCGTACACCAATGAGTATTTTTATCCAAATCAAATATCTTAAACTATAAGGATGTGTCATACAATTTTCATTTTTTTTTTCTGATTTACTCGAGAACTGCATCCATCTATAAAGACAACGTAAATTATTTAAATAAATGTTATTCAGTTTAGCGAAATAAAATGAATAATAAAAATTCAGTTTTGTTTTTAGATTTTTAAAGAGGGAAATAATGATATGCCCATTAGTCACCTTAGCATTGAACAGACTTGCCATATTTTTATTGTAGCAAAAATCGGCTTAATAGATATTTGCAGTGATAAAGTGAACTTTATCATAGGGCATTTTTGAAAACATGAAGCACTGAATTGAAAAGAACAATATTACTTCTTCGTACCAATAGAGACTATCCATCAGAACACGTAAAATCGTTTACATAATTTAGCATCATCAGCACGGATAAAAGTGATGTTGAAGAAGACGTTTCGGTTAGGCTGAGTAACGCCAAGTCAGCTTTCGAGCAGTTAAACAATGTGTGGTAGTCTAACCAAATAAGCAGTAGTACTAAGTATTGAATATTTAACTCGTACTCAACTCAACGTTATTCTATGAATGCAAAATGTGAAAAAACACCGATTTATTCAATCACGTATCCAAGTATTCATTAACCAGTGGTTAAGAATACTAAAAATATGGTGACCGGAGTAGCATCCTGTATAACATAACACGCCCTATATTGAACTCCACAATATAGCTGCTGGCCTGGAGACCCCAATGGCGAAGTGCTTAAGAAGAATACTGAAAATATGATGACTGGAGCAGCATTCTGTATAACAAAACAAGCTCTACGTTGCAATACACAAAGTAGCCGCTGGCCTAAACCCCCAACTGTGACATAGCGAAAAACCGTAGACGAGGAGCTTAGCAATAAGTAATTAATGACTCATGCAAACAATTTAAGATTTTTATTGTTAGTTTTAAAATTTACAAAAGTATGGATTTCACAAAGATTCAATGAATGAATAAAAATGAAACTTAATTATATAGAGAAAATTAAAATTTCGACTTGAAATACTTGATGCACTATAAACGCATTTTAAATTGTCCACAGTCTGAAAACTAACTAATTCAAAGGTTTTGTAAAACACTTAATAACTAATTTCCACCATAATAAATAGTTCTTAATTCGTGTTCTTTTGTATACATGTCACAAAACAACTGATAAAATAAGCACTAGTTGCGATGGCAACTCTGGACAACAGGGAAATTTTGTACGGCTTATATGGGCAATAAATGTGTAAAAAAAATTTAAATTTCAAATTTCGAAAATGAATAAGAATTCTTTGCAATTATTAATGCGAATACATTTTTTTTAATTGATTATAAATAAAATATAATTTTTCGTATATTTTAACAGTAAATTAATACATAGAACAAATAACATATTTGTTATGACAATGACGACACGAAATACGAAGAATTAACGAAATCATTCGTTGACAGTTAACTGGAAGTTTTGTATGTACTTCCAAAAATCATTCACAATAGACGAAGTTTTAGTGTTGGCAACCATATGATTTGTGCTGCTTATTAGTTAAGCAATTTCAAAAAGATTGGACTAAATAAGCGAGCACTGTTCTTATATTATATTATTTTTAAAATAAGCAGTTGTTCTTTTGTGATATGCTTGCAAAAGAAAACGTCTATTATATTAGTCTGATTAAAAAATAATTTGTTAGTTAAACGGAAATAAATTTTTTTTAAGAACAGAACATTAACTGTTTAGTTTAACTATGAAATGTTTCCTCTGCATCAAAATATCTTCTTATCTATTCCTCAAAAAGATATTAATAAAGAATTTTTTACTTATTTCCCAAAAGGATATTAATAAACAATTTTTATTCAGTTAGTTGTAATGTAATCAGTTTTCAACTCTAAAATATTTCGACAAAATGCTCAGTAATATGTTTAAATATTCCATGGCATCCGATGTTAAAAATGATTATATCTGCGAGAAAAATTTTCATTTATTTTTTATATATCAAATATCTACTGAATTACGAACAATAACAAGAACTGACAACGCCGATTTGCTCATATCAAAAATTAAATCAACAAGCAAAGCGTAATATCCGCTCTGGTTTGACAGTTTTATTTTCTTTTATTTTCCGTTTTGTTATTTTATGTTATTTCTTTCTTGAAGAAGGAGAATTTCTAAACGACAATATGTTAAAAAATTTTCAATAGTTTCATTCACTACACATGACAGCAATAATAGAGGAAATGAAAATTCTTGACAAAAATTCTCATCTCCACTTATTATGCTCCAGGGTACGTTCGATAAAAAATAAACAGAAGAGCTTTTATTATGAGCTACAAAATATATGGAATATGGAAAATATTCAATATGAGTTTATTTATTTTTTAATTAAAAATCAAACAAAAAAATATTAATAATAATAATACGTATACGTATACGTATACGCACAGATAACCCACTTTCTGAGCAAACAAATCCACTTTTATGATATAAGCACCTTTTTTATATATTTTCTTAAAAACAAACATTTTTTTCAGCTCTGCTTTCACTACTGACTCCAAATGCAATAAAACCGAAATCTTTTAATAGCCCAACTGGGAGTTCTGTCAAGCAGATAAATTTGATTTTAGTATTATACATACATACAAACATAACTGAAGTCTGTCAGTTCAGTTAAAGTATCTCAGCTCAATTCAGCTCAGCTCAACTCAATGTCCTTGTGTTGATATGCGAACAGATTTGCGAGATTTTGTGGTTAAACATAAATTTTATGCTTTCGAAGTATATTTGTTTTAAATCGCATTTGATTTTTGGATCATTTTTATGACATTTCGTATTAAAAAATGTGTGAGAATCGTTTACAAGTCTATAAAAATGTTCCTTTAAAGCTACTATAATTCATTCTACTAATATTTTTTAAAGAATATTTTTCACTTACCAAGAAAACATCAATAGTATGGACATAGCTCAATCACATTCTGTGAAATATCTGGAAATTCATCTATAAAGAAGGCTCTCGCGAACAAATTATATTGAAGCCCAAAGATGATTATTAAATCTTAAAATATTAGGAATTCTACTGGCTTCTAAATCACAACTCTAAACTCAGTCTCGATAACAAATTGTTAATCTACAAATTAATATTAACGCCAATTTGGACCTATGGTACAGAACTGTGGTGTTCAGCGTGTAGCACAAATATTGAAAAAAACCAGAGAATAAAAAATTAAATGCTCCGACAAGCTACTTGTGTGGTCCGTGGTATATCGAAGACAACAACCTACACGAAAACCTAAATTTACCAACTGTTGATTGCCAATATACACCCAAATTCCGAGAGAGACTCAAGTTGGATTCAAATCCTAATGTTCGACACTTATCTTCTGCAACAGCAGAAGCAACTACATCGTCTTAAAAGAAAATCTTTGATAAATTTGAATACCCTAGCCCAATAGCATACGTGTTAATTTTTTAAGATTTGCAAAATTATTGCCAATTTCTATTTAGAAAGATTTAATAAATAAACCGTTCTAACATAATATAATATAAACATAGCAAGTAAAATTGTTAGTAAAAACTTTCATAGCAAAATAAAACTCCAGAAAAATATACTAACATAAAAGTCAAGTACGGCTTTGGATCAGTTGGTTCTGATCGCTGATTCTGAGCTTCACATTTGGCAGGACCCGAGTTCGATTCCTGGTACTTGCAGTCTCAACAATAATTATTTACGAATAATTAAATACAAGAATTATTTCCAAGACCACTGATGATGGGTATTTGGCAATACTCGAAACAGCTGTATGGTCACCCAAAAATTTAATTAATTAAAATAATATAAAAAAATAAAATTTTTGTTGTTGTAGTTCACCACTGTTCGAAAAACCCTCTTTATAAATAAACCACTGAAAGAAAAAAGAAAAAAATTTACTATTAGCTTTGATCCAAATCAATGCCTTTAAGCAACTTTCGGAGTCAAGTACTTGTATTTATTGCAATTAAATTAAATAAATTTCTTCTGGAAAAATTTTTGAATAATTGTGAACTACAATTATTTTTAACTAAATTTTATTTTAATAAAGAAGTTTTTCGAACAATGGAACTACAACAACACAAATTCTTGTTATATTATTTTAATTAATTTAATTTTTGGCTATTTCAAGTATTACCAAATACCCATCATCAATGGTCTTAGAAATAATTCTTGTATTTAATTACTCGTAAATAATTAAAACCGTAAGTACCAGTAGTCGAGCTCGTGAAGCTCAGAATCAGCGCACTTTAACCAACTGAGCGAAAGCCATTTTTTATTTTAATTAACTTTATTTTTTCTCTGACCATGTAGCTGTTTTATGTATTGCCAAATACTCATCATTAGTCTGTGTATAATTGTTGGACTATAGTTATCAAGGAGATCAAGATGTATACATGCATCTTAAAAATCCTCTCTACTCAAATGTCATCCTCAATCTTCTCGTGGTGATCCCTGTTTTACACATATGAGGCAATGGCGACCGAATGTTCAGCGGTATAACTGTTCCACAACATCTGGTTCTTACGGGAAATACCAATTGCCACATGAAGACTGGGGCAGTTTCGGAAACCCAGGATCTAACATCTTTTATGTAAGGTAGCAAACCTATCACCAAAATACGGTGCTTTGGTCTATCCGCCATAGTACTTGACATCCAAATGATTCAAGTATTTACAAGAGCAGCTTCGAATAGAAATGAAAATTTCAAATTACAGAGATCTATCAACTAAGTGTGCAACAATGAGTCTTAACACTAATATTGCTATGAGAAAATCCATAGCAGTACTTCAGAAAACGTAGCCAATAGACTTCGGAAAGCCAGATATGCCTTCGCTGATCTCAAAAACAGTTGACGTTCAACAACCCTGCATTTAAAAACTAAAATCACGATTTTCGATGCTTGCGTCAAAAGTGTTTTATTATATGGATCTGAATCGTGGTTTGTTACGCCCGCGATCTCACAAAAACTGCAGACATACCATAAGAATCATAGAACTAAATCAGCAGCGAATTGAGAAGCATATAATTAAGCGGAAATATGGCTGATTAGTGAAATTGCACACTCAGCATTAGAATGGAACTCACAAGGTAAAAGGAATCGTAAACGGCCAAAAAGCACATGGAGAAGATCGAGCTTAAAGCATTAGCGCGTAATAGGAGTATCTGGAGAGCATATGTGAATAGAATTGTGATTGTTGTGACTGTTGTTTTTATTACTAAAAATACAAGTTCTATAACAGCACGGCTATAATTGAACGAAATATGCAAATCAAGTCAAGCAAACTAATCAACCATATGACAAGTCCTCAAATAAGCTGGGATATATTGTATATATAATTATATAATTATAATAATTATTTGTTTTTATTACTTATTAAAGCAGCTACTTTTTTGAATTAGATTATCTAGCAATTTTATGAATAATAATAATACTTTAATACTTTACTGTTAATAATACTTTAATACTGTTAATCAATACTTTACTGTTAATTTTTTCTGGCCGAGAATGACGCGTACTTATGACGAAAAGCAACTATTTAAAAGTTCGACGGACTCGAATAGCAAAGAAAAGACAAAAAGAAAAACTTTATTTAATTTTTTGAAATTTGGCTGACCAAACAACACTATTTCGAGTATTGCCAAGTACTCATCATAAGTGGTCTTAGAAAATATTCGAATTTCTAAATAGTTTATAGTCCACATATAATTTGTTTGGACTGCAAATGCCAGGCTTAGAAATCATGCCTGTCAAATTATAATAATTTACATTTATTATATTAATATATACATTTATTATGTTATATTTATATATTATATATGAATTATACTTCTGTTAATTCTTCAAGCTTACAAGAAGTTCCGGGAACACTATTTCCACATACCTTCTAATCAAAAAATTACGAGAGGCCTATTTTTGAATTTCCACGCTTATCCAATCGGTAAATTTTTTTTATTTTCACGCTGGCAACACTATTATACACATTCTGTCAAAGTTTAACGCATATCGTACGATTAGTTTTTGTTTGGCGTCTATACAAAGAAGACGAAAAATTTTTGTGTGGCGATTTTTATCTTATGACCTCTATGGTCTATGAGAATTCAAAAAATTAAAATTGAAGTTCTTTTTTGATCACAGGTAACTTGGGGAATAAAAATCTAGTCGCTACACAGTTGAGCTTTAATGGACTTTAACAATTGTTGTCAGGACTGTTAAAGACTTTGGCATAAGTGTACTATATTAAGGATGGATGATTATTATGATATATTAATATACATTTAAAAGAATTAAAGTTATAAATAGTTTCACCTTTTTTTGTTACTAATGGTATATTATAATATAAGAATGTTAACGGATATTTTTTCTGTACATTATTTCCAATAAGCTGCTTTTCCTCTGAATCTAATACACTACGACAACCTTTATTTTATTAATAGAAATTCGTTATTATAAATTTTATTTAATGGCTTTGAAAATAGAAAACAATTTAATTAAAATCGCTGACAAGCAGTGTAAACAAATGAAGGCAAAAATTACCTACAACCTAAAATTGCTGGACTTAATTTTCAAATATTAAACGTAACTAGAAAATCAAAAAAAAAAGTAGCTACTGGTTTTCAACGAAGAGGAAAACGATAAAAAAATTATTCTAAGTAAAATTTAAATTGAAAATAAGCAAAAAATTATGTTTCTAGCAGTTCAGTGTTTTGTGTTCCGAGTTCGGAGTTCGTAGTTCGTAGTTCGGCCCTAAGCAGCACATTTACTTGACATAAACTTTGGCCAAAAGTAACCCAATTGAAATTTGTACAAATTTACCCAACGGCAAAATTGTCTTTGGCAATGTAAATAAATAATTTACAAACATAAATATTTATCACTTGAAGTGGTGTAAGTGTCGATTACACACAACACAACTACACACACAAACACACAAACACACAAGCGAATTTAAATATAGAGAAACTCGGTTAAAAGTTGAAGTCTTAGAGCCGTTAAGTTGAAGTGGTAACGGTAACGGTAACGGTGACGGGGACGGTAACCGGAAGATACTTTATGTTGCCCTTTTGCAAACCAAAAGTAAACGAAAGCAGTTCGAACTTGATTGCCATATTGAGCTTTGTTAAGGGTTAGTTAGGGGTTGCGTGCTAATGCCAAAATTGGCTGAATGACGTCGTAATACGTGATACAAAGTAACAGGATTTAAAATTAAAAATTTATTTTATTTAAGGTTAATGCTATGCTGTGCTATGCTTTTCAGAAATTTTCGCTTTTGTTTACCACAAAGTGAAATTCTTTATCTTTTCTCACTTGTCTCACTGAAAATATTACAATATTTTCATAGCCAAAAGGTGTACAAAGTGTGCTTTTAATTCTTTTAATGATTTTAGCAAAGATAGTTTAACACCAGCACAGAATGGCTAACATTCCTTGTCTAGGAAACGCCATTTTGTGAGTTGCACATAGAAAATGTCTTTCATAAAATTAATTTAAATTTTACTTGGCACCACTTTGTGCGCTCATAAAAAACGTGTAATAATTTTTCACCTAACTTACGCGAACGCCGGCATTCCCCCATTCCTTCCCCCTCTTCCACACAACCGCATTCGCACAGTTCACCATTCGCCATTGTCAGCACGCTTCCGGTGTAAAGTACAAGCGCGCACATGTGTGCAGACAACTTCACATCGCTGGTAACAGCACCAAAAACCGGAAGAGGATTATCAACCATTTTACACATGCAAACTCATACGCACACACACACACACACACACACACTGAGCAAACTGCTTGCAATTGTGTTTGTAAAAAGGCACATTTATTGCCCCAAATGAAATGACAATGTTATTTTCAGCGCCGATTCCAGAGTCGGCAACAGCTCACATCCCTGCTTTTCTGCTTTTTTGGTTTTTACATTTTTTTTAGTTTTTTTTTGGTTTTGAGCCGGAAGCGGATACGACAGCGGAATTGTACGATAAGATGGTTTGGCGCTGCTGTTTTTTTTTCTACTTCAAATTAAAAGAGTTCGCAGCTGGTATGCGTCGTCTCACATACGTTTGATGATTTAACGACTTTACAGCTTCAAAATTACACCGTAAATTTCGCAAGGGCGCTTAAGATACGCCAAGTCGCCAAGAAGACAGTCACTATTCTTTGTTGTTGTTGCTGTTGCTTTAGTCGTCGCCGGCACAAGTGGATATAAGTGTGCACATCTTTTGTTGATCTTCTGCGTACGATTATGTGCACTAAATTGCGGAAAATTTATTTTCTAAATTGTTGCTGATATTTACTACAATTGATGGTATGCGTATTAGAGCGGGGGGAGTTCAAATTTATTTGTTGACGTGGTGCTGCCGTCAATTAATCAGTTGAATGAGTTGCTAAATTAAAATTTTATAGTCCTATTTGTATTACTGTGAGCATGTGTGAGGCTTCCCATTAAAATTGACTTTGTGAGCATTTGGTTGAAATTGAATATTTGAATATGTGAATTACTCATACAGACATTAAAATCCTTTTAGGAATCACACATAATGAATTTCATATTTAAAAAAAAATAATCTACTACTCCAGTACAGCAAAGCACTTGAAACGTTATTAAAAGTTCGAAATAATGTGAAGCCCATCAAATTTTAAATGGCAAAAAATCACTCAACAGGCCTTAAGACCTGTAAGATCCATAGGATCATCATAGTAGCTTGACCTGTTACAGTTATACGGACATGAGCATTATATGACCGTAACACTGGGACCATTGTTGGACTAATCAGTCTTGTGTCGAATTTGCTAAAGTTGAAGAAACAATAATATGTAATAATATTTCATTGACTATAAAAGCAAAAGCGCATATTAGACTTTATTAAGGTCATCGAATTTGAACAACCAACAGACGTTGGGGTACTTAGAATCAATAAGATCTTCGTATTAGCCTAACCGGTTATAATTATTTGAGATTAAATATTGAATGTCTGAGATACATGATATATATTGTACGGATTTGCTAAAATCGAGGTGCCAATAATAAGGACCAATCAATTCTGTCATACTCATCTCCCAGTGGAGGTTAGATCCTCGACCATTCTCTTATAGCGAACTCTATTACGTGATTCATGGCTGATGTCATTCCAGGAGTAATTTGCATCTATTTCTAATTGTATTGATCTTTTTCATGTTCTATGGACTATGTTTTCGTTTGTTCTGCAGAACATATGCCCAACCCAACATAATTTTCGCTTACAGAGTTAAACAGATGTGGGGGTCTGATTGGTACCGGTGCAGAGATCAACATTACTGATGCGGTTAGACCAGCACACATTTAAAATCTGACGCAGGCATTTATTGCAGATGATTTTTAGACGCGAATGAAATATACGCTTCCATGTCTCACAACCATAGAACAGGATTAATTAATCTTTCGTGTTATAAGTGCGCATTTTTGTTTGAGTGGTTATTTGTGAGGATTTTAAAGTAGACCTTAACAAATCAAACACCGCTGCTGCATGGTTTATTCGCGATGTGATGCCCTCTTCAGAACCGCCATTTAAAGTTGCCGTGCTGGCAAGATAATTAACGTTGATATACGGCGTTAAATTAGCACTATAGCCACTTGCCATTACTTTGGTCTTCGTTATATTAATTTCTAGCCCGGCTTCAAACGAGTTAGATTTTATAGCGTCTATGTTCTTTTGTAGATTTCTGGGTAAATGGGCTAATAGGCAGACATCGTCAGCATACTGTAGATCTTCCAGACGTGATAAAGGAGTCCATTGTATGCCGTTTCTACCATTTAAAACTGATCGCTTAAAGTCTTCAACGACAAGTAATAATAGTATTGTCGATAGAATGGAGCCCTGTCTGACACCAGTGGTAACTTCAAAAGGGTTTGACAGTGTTTCATAGTGTAGAATTCGAAGTTGATTAATTTAATTTACTTAAGGAAATGTATGTACCTGCATTAGTTATAGTTTGGACATTTGATTAAAGGAATGTTAGCATTCACATGAATTCTGTACATGCTAAAAAAATCTTAGTTAGTTGCCCATTACAGAAGTGAGTTATCCTGGACCGCATCAAGTAGCCTCCGGTAGCTAATCCGATCAATGCCTTGTTGTCGTCAGTTGGTAGTACTGAGCACCTTAAGTCCTTGGTCACCTGATCCTTTCACCAAAGATGCTCTACCGCGTTCTCCACCTACTGGTATCGAATCAAACACCTTTTTAGCCGGGGCACTTTCTTCCATTCGCATGGCATGACCAACCCAGCATACTTGTCACGATTAAAAAAAAATCTTTTGATTAAATTTAAAAAAATTCGAAATAGATTTTTTGTCATAGAACTGAAATGATTATTAATTGGATATTATTTAATACTTTTGTTTACACATAAGATTCAAATTTTAAAAAAAGTAATTTTTGTTAAATAAATATTTTTACGATTTCTCTTAATTAATTTTAATAAAATAATTTTCATTAATTATAAACAAATCAACTATTGTTAAATAAATATTTATACGACTTCTATTAATTAATTTTAATGTAATAATGATCATTAATTCTTACCAAATATTAATTTGGTCATCTTTGCCGAAATATAAATATTGTAAAATATAAATTTAAATATTTAAAATTAATTTAATTATTTGTTAAAGGCGTTTAAACAATAAATGCTAAATTTATTTGAATAGATTTGAAAATGGCACCTTCCACAAAATTGCATTAACACTACCAGCGACACTTCGATGCCAACAAATCGTTATCCTCTCATTTATTTTGTATTTAGTTGAAAATAATATTTTATTTATTTTATTTGTAAATAATTTGTTGAAAATTACAGTTTACAGTTTGCTATTTACAGTTTATAATTTGCAAACTCAAAATGGCAGTCGCGGCTTTTCTGATGTAAACAGACACAAAAATATCGAGCAGGACTCGCATCGCATCCTCAATGCAATTCTGTGGACTCAGTTCAGGACTGGAAATTCGTTATCAAAATGCAGTTTTAATTAAGTTCAATTGTGCATGTTAATGTGAATTGCATTCATTTGTTGAAAAATGAGTTCTGCTAATTGAATTTTAATCCTGTTTTTATTATTTGTAATTTTATGAGATTAAATTCGTGTGAAAGTGTGTAAATGCTGCCACCTTTTTCAGGCATAAATATTATTATCGACACTTCTATTAACTGTACAAAATATTCATTTTCATGTTTAACAAAATCAGTTAACATTTTATGATTTAATTAAATTTGCCGTCAATGAATAGTAAATCAGGAACATGAATTATTTATTGAAATGATACTCTAACTCATCCTCTACACCCAGAAACTATAATTCAATGCAAATGTGGATTGTGAGATGCATGTTTATATTAATATTGAATACTAATTTTATATGTTGTGTATTTCATATCAATTTGCTCTAGAAACTTAGAACCTATCTCTATTACAATATTCAAAACAATTAAATTAATTTAATAATATAAATAATTACTTAATAGATTTATGAAGCCATTAGAGTCACTTGAGCCATAAGACTCAGTAGAACTCTTATGTTCTTATGCTCTGTTGAACACGAAAACCTTTCTAATTTTCATTTCTATTTCTTCTGTGAATACCTTGATTCCTTTATACCTTTTTTTTCGGTTTATATTTGTTTATGCCTTCAGACATATACTATTATATTGTTGATATTTTATTAATTTTTTAAACAAATTAAAACCCTATCTCTTACGTATTGTTTAATTGTAGGAAATTTTAGATTTTTATATAAGCTAATATTTCATATATAACATTTAATGTTCTTTATAAAATAAAGTTAATACTAGAGCATGTATGCACTCCATTTATTGTAGAATATATTTTGGGATTAAATTTTATAACGCTTTTCTGGAAATATTTAAGTAAATAGGTTGCACTGACTACTAGTTCTTCAGCGATACCATTTAGAGACGGCTTTAAATAGACCTGTAATGATTTTGTTCCACAAGGAAACTGTGATCGGATGTGGATTGATTTGGCGTATCTGAGTTATTAGGTACTCGATTGCCTTTAGCGGTTAAATTATTTATTCGGTATTTATACCCATGGGAAGACATTTATTTCTTACTCAAATTTGAGCATGCAATTATCTTTTGTTTGATTATGTTCTCTATTCCATTATATACGATCACATCAAGAAAATTATTTTATATTCTTGACAGGGCTAAGCATGTATTTGCCAAAAGGACTTTGAAACAAGTGAAATAAAGAGAAAAGTTATTTGTAAGATCTTTGGACCTCTACGAGTTGACAACAACTATCGTATCCGAATGATACTCCATCGGCTTCGCTGGCTGTCATGTTATAAGAATGGATGAAGATGCGCCAGCGAAAAAGGTATTTGAAGCGTGTAGTTCCAATGGAGCAATTTGAACTACGAGACTGAAGAAGGCCCGCTTGCAACAGAGGCGCCTGAAGAGACATGCTGCGTCAAGTCGTTACTCGGTAATGGGTTCTTGTGCCCAAATAAATAATTATATAAGTATGTAAGATATATTTACATATAACCACATATGTCCAATTGTGTGTCTCTACACGTGGACTGACTAGTCTGTTTTATATGAAAGTAAGTGATATATTTAAAACACGCATATTCCATTAAGTCACTCTGTTTGAATTTATATAGTTAATTATTTAATCTCTCCTCATTATCTAATTATATTTCTTCCTCTTTCTCTCTCCCTCTCTCTCACTCTCTAACTATTACTCTCTTTTTTTTGTACTTCTCTCTTTCTTTCCGTTGGTCTCTCTCTTTAGGTTTTACTCTTATATATACCTATATATAATATCCCTATCACATTTTGGGTCGATTACATTTTGAGATTATTGGATCGGTGAGTCCTGTTTCGAGCTGATGTTAGGATGTCCTCAACAACTGAGGAATATTTTCCATTCAAAGCGAGGAATATCTTGGCATTCAGTCGGTTAGATATCAGATATAAGTTGATCGTAGTGCTATGCTCAACTAGGAGCGAATACTCCGTTTTTTTTCTATCCTACTCTACATACACCTACTTTTCTCCCTCTATCTTTCTGTCTCTCTATCTCTCTCTCTTTCTAATATAATATTTTCTAAAACTATATGAGCTTTAAATAATTTAAATAACTAAATTATCGGTTCCTAGTACTTGCAGTCTCAAAAAATAATTATTTACGAATAATTAAATACAAGAATTATTTCCAAGACCACTGATGATGGGTATTTGGCAATACTCGAAACAGCTGTATGGTCAGCCAAAAATTCAATTAATTAAAATAATATAAAAAATAAATTTTTGTTGTTGTATTTCACTACTGTTCGAAAATACCTCTTTATTAAATAATTTATGTTTATTGTTTTGCTAAGATTAAAAAATAAGTATAAGTATTAAAAATTATTTACCAATGTTTTTATTTTTTGTAAGTTTTAAGTAAATATTGAATGTTTTTGTGCGCTTCAATTTTGAAAGCGTAAATGATTTTATTTTAATTTATTTCTGCTCGTCTTTCCTAGCTGCACTGATAAAGTCATAAATAAATGATGTGATACTTGATTTTAAGTATATTAGAAACCACTTTGCACAGCTGAGTAAACTTCAATCCAAAACTTTCCACTAAATTTCAAAATCGAGTCATTTCACAAGGCGAAATAAAAGATTCGAACGGCATCGAGTATACAATATAAACCCGAAAATATATCACTCAATCACGCTGCATAACAATTCTATTCCTTTCCCAAACTGTGGCAGGCACTTGTCTGTCTGTCCTTCTGTCCGTCCAACTAACTGATATTTAGTTTATTTTCAAATTGCTTTATACACTCGTATTTTCGTACTTGGCAATAAGAACCAATGATCCAGTGCTGCTAAAAGGGAATAATAACACAATGTCCAACGGTATGATTGCAATTGTTAGTTGTTTACTGGCATTATTCCCTATGCACAGTTCCACTTTATCGATTATGTCCTTTGGGTAAAATCAAAAGTTTTTACTTTTTTGGATTTATTTCCTGTCACTTCTTTCTTCTTTCATGTTTTTGATGTTCCTAGTGCTGTTGTTGCCAATTTATCCTTTTCATATGAACTCCAAAAATTCATATAAAATAAGTCGGAAAAATCTTATAGAAAATTGATGTGCTATGGAAAATGATAAAAATGTTGAAAGAGTCAATTTTTTGAAACTTTACAGTGATTACTTTTGTTTATTATATCAGTTTTGAGCTTTATTTTATTTTCTTTTTATATCATTAAATAATTTTTTTTTTTTTTATATTTTAATAATTTTTATACTTCAAGTATTTAGGAAAATACATCAAACTGCTTGAGTTGATTGTTTCATCTTCTACTAGACCAGAAGAAAATTTAATTAATATTAAAATATATTTTATGTATAAATATTTGCTTTTTTATTGAAATTCTTATAAATTCTTTAAATTTCATTACAATTTTATTGGTGTTTTTCTGGAATTATTTTTTTTTTGTTTTTTTTTGTTTTTTTTTTTTGTATGATTCTATAATTCCACAACAATTTTGAATAATTTATGCAACATCTCAACCTGCAACAAAAATTCATGAGAAACCAAAACATGTCGTCAGCACACTTGTTTACAACTTTCAAATAACCATCAACTGCACTCCATAGAACCACTGACGGAGTGTTATGTGGCATTGCAAGATCTGCCAGTAAGCAGACATCCTGGGGAACATGGAAGGATGCTGTCTTACATGTGCCTTGCAATTGATGTTACATATTCGACATGTTAAACGGCAGCAATAATTTAGTTTTCACAAAATAAAAACAAAGTATTGATTATTTCCAATGAAAAATGTAATTTCAGTTTAATGCATAAACTATTCCAAAAAAAGATGAATAAATTCTGGAAAAACGTATATGCAATTTTCCGAACTGACAACATGTGCAACTTTTCTGTCAGGCTTGCAATGCAGAAAATTGAAAATAAAATGAGAATGCAAAGCAATTGCTAAACGAATTTAATTGAATTTTTTTGTATAATTTTTAATTAAATTACATTTATTCGAAATAAAAAAATTACTTTGAATTAAAACATTAAATAATTTAAGTGAATTATGAACTTTACTATCATTTGCTTATAAATATTGTCGAAGTGTTTTTACTGAAAACTCAAAAAAAAAAGATTTCCAACAATATTTAACAAAGTAAAGTGAAAACCAAGATTAGATTTGATTTTGAAAGAGGTGAGGACTATGCCACCACATCACTGCATCCTTTGAGGATTATTGTGATATGATATTGTGATTATGATTATGTCCTTTGGAGAGATGTTGCCAGATATAATGATGTGTAGTCGTTCCTCTTTGCATTTCCTTATCTAATAGGGGAGTTATCGAGTGATCTTGTTGATCGATTACTAGTCAACTGTAACTTGATTATAAAAGTCATTGCTTCCTTTTTGACAAGTAGATGAAGTGGGGAGACTTTACTCCCATGGATGCGTAGCAGTTAAAAATGGCATTATGTCCTTTAAAAAGATGTTGCCTAATTCCGTTATATGTGGATATGTAATTGATAAGTACCGAAGTTTGAATTTGGCGAGACTATCATAGCGACACAGAATGTGTTCTGCTACGTCCTCTTCTTGATGACATTGTTTGCAGCTATTGTCCCCTGTAATACCTAGTTGCGATGGATGTTTTTTAGCTTCACAATGTTCAGTGAGAAACGCTGTAATAAGTCGGTTGCCTTTTCTGTCCAGCATTAGTAGCTCCCTAGTTCTGGCTTTTGATCGATTCGGCATGAATTCTTTAACTTTTCTGCAGGCAATTACATTATACCCATCAGTCTGAGCTGCTGCGCTGTGTCTGAAAACCAAAGTAAAATCATCTATCATTATTTTTATAATTCCATCAAATCAAAGCAAAAAAAAAGGTTATATGTCAGCTTTGACTTAGGTACTCACTACATAAAATTTTGAATTTACATTAAAATCTAAGCGTTATGCAAATATATTTAATATATCACATAAAAATGTTATACATTAAAAATATAAAACCATATGTAATATATAATTATACTAATAAAACTGAATATTATTGGCCAAAACAATCAGATTAGCTTCAGGTTATGATAGAATTTATAATTACTGACAACGAAGTCACAGAAAAGCTGCCAAGGAAAAGGGTAAATAAGAAAAGGTACTTTCTTTTCATCTATTCAGACAGAAGAGAAAAAACAATGAAATAATATACTAAGACTTTCACAATCGAACTAACTTATCATGACTTTCCACCTAAAACGGTTTAAGGTTTGTATGCAATTAAGTAAAAATAATAACAGGACAGTGTACGTTAAAATATCAACTTACACAACTTGGAACCTTCTTTAATGAAACTTGTAGGTTTTGCAGAAAAGAGAACGATACATGAAAGAACATCTTAAAAACTTTGCAATAGAGGTTCAATACTAAAATTTATAAAGCAAATTTAAACAAAAGGATGGCAATAACAGTTAAGTAGGCTGAAGATAAAACTTCTGAAACCATAGGTTAGTAATCCATTTTTAAAATTTTTATATTTTAAGGTAAGTTTCTTTTCATTTAAATTCAGTTCGATTGGTTGGTTTTACGATATTGAAGCTATTTTATTTAAAACAAATGGAAAGATTTACTTTTATCTGTTTAACCTAAAAATCCGCGTTAACAATCATATTTAATGTATATAATATAAAATATATAAATATATTATATAATATTAATATAAAATCACTTCTTAAAAAAGTCGACATCGATATTTTAATGAAATAATTTTAAAAACCCACATCTTAACACAAGTGGTACTTTATATAGATGAAAGTGAAAATATATTATAAATGTTACTCATACGCAATGGTGAACACTCGTAAATCCAATAGTGAATTTTTTTATGTTTTTATGTTAATCTGCCAATAACAATAATCAAATTTTTTAATTTTAATTAAGTCATCAGATATTTTTAACCTACACTAACCAATGACAAAAAAATAATTTACAGTATAATGTATAATATAGCTTAATATAATATATAGTTAAGTTAACATAGTGCTTTTGTGTCTCCTAAGTTCGTCTTCATTGTCAATAAATTATTTGGCAAGTATATTTGGGCAGCTCAAAACTTTTTCCATATACTTCGTACTGTGATTCCAAACTTCTTCTGTTACTGTTGGTATATTCAGACATTATAATGTCTTTCATGCTATATGGTGCAGAAGCTTGAACAATAACAGTGATTAAAAGGTATGACAATCACACATACCTTTCTGCAAAAGATCTTTAGTTCCTTACGATAGAACGCGACATCGATATAGTTAAGCACATATAAATTCAGCGCCTAGGTTAGCTTGATCATGTCATGAACATGAAAGAAAGTACATGAGCAAGAAAGGTGTTTGATTCGGTACCCGATGGCAGAAAGCGCAAAAATAAAATGTGTCCGCATTTTCGGTAAAAGGACTAGGTGTGCAGCGATATAAAGGCACTCGATACTACCAAGTGACCACCGTATACCACTGATTAAACTAGCTGCTAGACGAGGCCAAGGATGATTCATGAAGATAATGGCCAACTCAGTTTGTAAGTAAGTAAGTTATTTCTGGTTACGATTAACTGTTTCATTTTTGATAAACCATGGCACACATTGAAATTCCGTACATCGAAATTGCCTACACAATTGATTTTCATGTACAGAAAGTAAGTTTATCGGTCTGTATGACGTTACTTCTTTAATAGATTCACATGATTTCTCCAGCAAAATTAGTTCAATCATATATAAGTTTATTATTAGTTTCCATTGAATGCGATAATATTGTTCTATTATAATTAAGTTGAATACTAATGCTAACTTATGAAACCACTTTCAAAATTTTTGGTATTATAAAGTTATTGCCTGGAACTTTTTCTCTTTCAACTCATTAATTACTATTTTACCTGTAGAGCTCCTAATCCGTTTTATTTTATTATTTTCTTAAATTTTCTGGTATTTGTAAGAATAAATATATTTCAGTCTCAACGCTTTTAGAAGAGGTTGCATGAAAAGGTTTGCATGTCCTTAACTAGATGGGTCACAAATATGTGCTATTTCTTTATTTATTTTACCCGACTGCCACCTTTAGTTTACAGAGAAGCACTGTATAACATCGATTTCTTTAGGTGTTTTGTTTCTTTCCATAAAGTGTAGTTTTCGGTTGTTTCGGATGTCGTAACCTCAGAAAGACAATCGCATATATTTTGGTATTTGTTTATTTGGATAGCTTCTTTTAAAGCCTTCATGGCTATGTTAAAAATTATTTTAACTGCTGTATATCTGTTAATTTGACATTTTTTTCTAAAACATCTATTATCATCCCATTTCTTTAATTACTAAGTGCTCATCTTCCCTTTTAGTATCGTTTCGGGAGTCGCAGATCACAAACACGACTAAATAATTTTACAAGTATTTTTTGAAATGTACTCATTAGTGAAATTCTTAAAGTTAGTGGTTCAGTAATGATTTCCCTGATAGTGATTTACAAATTTATATTTTTTACTAAAAAATTTAAAATTATTAAAAACAATATACATATAGATATGTATCATATAAGATATTTATTAATATATAAAAATCAATAACAATTTTAGACAATTTATCACTGTTGCTTTAAGCAAAGAAGCAGATGTAAACAATATCATCAGTACAATATGAAGCTGTATGCGAAAACCGATAGGCTGCCCTAATAAGCACTATCTAATCTCAGAGTAATCACTAACCGTACGGGCGGTACGCAGATCTTAGATTAGTCATTGAATAATCACGTAGCTTATGAGAAATATACCTACAAATTAGTCAGTGAGATGTGGGTGAGACTCTATAGAAACCCCCCAGCTATCAATGAGTAAAAGTGCCTAGAGGCAATGATATATGTTATACAATAAATAAACAATCTAATATTCTTAGTAGTCAAGCATAGATAGTTCATACTTTACATGTAGAGTCTACTTCGATCCTTCAGATATTCAAAAATTTTATTGTCAAATGGGAGTAGCAAAGATTTTGACTGTCCCAATTCTTCCAAGCGTATTAAAAAAAAATAATAATAATATATAGTCTTGATAATTCGAATGATATAATGCAATATCTGATCATATTTCAGTGATTATTGCTTGTATTTTTAATCAAAAACTTTTTAATTTATTTTTCGTAATTAAAACGTTTTAATTTTATTAACCCTTTAATGGCTTATATCTTTCAATTAGTCTGTTCTACAACAAATTTAAATAACGATTTTCCCTCCTCCTTCTTCAGTGCAATCTTACGACGCCTGAATCCTTGCTAGTTCTTCTTCATGAAAATTTCTTTTAAAATTGAACTATAAAAATTCTTACGCGAGTACATAATTTTGCCTTAAAAATCCTCTTTATTTTCAAATAAAAACAACAATAACAACAACAACAGAAACAACAACAAGAAGAAGAAAAAACCAAATTTGTATGTGCAAAAATTCAATTCAACACACGCAAACCGAACTACGAACACACACACACACACACAATATTTTGCCTTTCAATATTTTAACACCTACACGCTCTTCACTTTACACATTACACTGCCATGCACGCACTTTTTTTTATGTTTTCAAAGAGTGTGCTGAGCTATGCTGTGCAATGCGAAGAGGAGGAGGTGTGTAGGCGGTGTGTATGGAGGGTTTTATGGTTTAATTAAAGAAACCTGTTTGTGTTGGCGAATGCATGAGCATTAACCCTTTCAGTTTAATAACAAAACAAATGTTCACGCGTTGTTAAATTTATTTGCTAAAAATGAGCTTAAATACATTTGCCAGCACATTTACACGTACTTAAGCTCGCAGCAGTGCAGTCAGCTTGAAGCTTCTTAAGAGCGAAGGTGTCGAAAGATGCTTGGAGCAGCAGAGAAGCCATCCGAAAGCAGCATAGCTGCGCGCTGCTTAAGCTCTGCTGCGTGTTCGGCAAATTAATGTCTAAATTTTTAATTTTACACATTTTTTCCGAACTCGCCTCATTTTATTTAGTGTTTTTGTGCATTTTTTGTTGTTGTTTGTTGTTCGCTTAGCCGCGTTTCACTTCATTTTTAATTAGCGCACACAAAATGCTTAGCAATTAGTATTCGCTTTGAATATTTCATAAATTTTTTAGTGGAAAATTATGCAAAGTGACAAACGAACTTAACAAACAATTTACATAAAATTAAATTTGTTTTTTATGCTCGACATTATCCTTTCCTTTGGTGAAGTTTCACTTATATTTTAATTAATTTTTTTTTTTTTTTGTTAATGTGAAAGCTGTTAGTAATGAGAATCTCTATTTAATGAGCTCAAATACTTTGGACGGACTCAAAATTGCTAACGAAACTCTATTTAAGATTAGATGTCAAATTTTGTTTAAAAGTCCCAGAGAATATGATTTACTCAACAATTAATGTTAAGTTTTAATATTGAAGCTAAACTAGACTCTAAACTAAATTCATTTGAGTCTATAATAAAAATCTAAATGATTAACATACATCGACCCTATAAAAGTCCAACTTATTATGACTATAAATTAAATTTACTTATGTAATTAATTAATTAATAAGGAGATTTTCGAAAAATAGTAAACTACAACAACAAAAATTTTTATTATATTATTTTAATTAATTGATTTTTTGGCTGACTATACCAAGATCACTGACTGACCAAGACCATCATCAGTGGCCTTGAAAATATTTTTTGTATTTAATTATTCTTAAATAATTAATTAATTTAGAGGGGTTTTGAATAGCAAAGAAAGAAATAAAGGACAAACACAAAAATTTATTTTTTAATTTTATTGAAGTTTGGCTGACCATACAACGCTGTTTCGAGTATTGCCAAGTACTCTTTATCAGCTTCTTTGTCACTATACAAAGAAAGTCTAGCTTTACAGCAACACGAATACTATATTCAATTCTGCAACTCCTGAAATTAATCTATATTCTTCTTTTTTCAGACACTTCATCTTTGAACTTTGACAATCACCAAGCTTTCGTGGAAGGATCATCATATCACAGTATGCATATATTTATTTCGTCTTGTAATTCTAGAATAATACTTTAACAAAATTGTCATACAATCAATATCTACTACCCAGTCTAATTCACGTTTTATTTTAATAACTTTCACAATTGAAATCTTTATAGTATTTGGTATTACTAGGGATATGTTAGGATTTTTACGCCGTTACCTTCTCGGCCAATCAGCTGTAGTTATATAAGTGGTAATATTTTTTTTCTCCTTCTTTGTCTACTTTTCTTTTTCTTCTCCAATAGCGCGCTGCAATGGAAACGGAGCTTTGTCTCACACTATTTTCTTCCTCTATGCATCTCTCGCCATGCACCTCTGCCTACGCACGTCTGTCCATGCACCTCTCTCCATGTACCTCTGGTATCAGTCTCTAATGAAGAGAATAACTGCGGCATGTTTGGTAACCATATCTAAACAATAAGAGTTCAGTCTTACCACAAGTCCACTTTTTTCTCCAGGACATCAATTCAAGTTTTTACTTAAATGAATATTTGATGTTCATATATTGCCCAATTTAAAACTTTAAGCTTAATAAAATAAGAAAGCTTCAATTCAGCAGAAACTTAATATAGCTAACCAGTTATAATTACTCTTTGTAAATGTGTATTTCTTAAAAATAGATGTTAAGGCTGGCACAGATAATATAATTAAATTTCGCCTGAAAGATCACATAGTTTAACAAGGATAGCATACCGAATTTTATATAAAACAACGTTTAGTTTCGCACGCCTACCTGGGTGATGGCCATGGGTAATATGGGTAATAGAAATCTGCAAAAATAAGTGTTAATTTTTATTTTAATTGATATTCTCTTAACCTAACCAAAATTAATTTTGATTCGAAATCAACAAATGTCGAGTTCTAGGCTGATATAATCGTTCTAGTCCAGTCTATTCTAATAAATTTTACAGTCAATGTGTTGAAAAATCGGTAAAACCCAGTCTAAACCAAAACAGTTTACGTTCATTAAAAATCTAATAATCGATTAAACAACGTTGACAACCGCCTGATTAGAGATGTATAGTATTCCCCACTCTATAATAATAATATTTTAAACTTTTTTATTGATATTATGAAGTTTAATATCTAGTCCACATTGGAGATGTATAGTATTCCTCATTCTATAATAATAATAATTTAAACTTCTTAATTGATATTATGACAAGTGTGCCACCATCAGAAATAATAATGATTCTGAGAGATGTCTTTTCTAAACACCCATTTAACATTTAATAGAAATTCAGTACAGCAAATAAATGGCTTAGCATAGATTAAAGATAACACGAAACTCACATGACTATACAACAGATCGCATTGGGTTAAGTGTTTTGAACTTGCCATTGGTCATGTATACATAACCTAACCTAAAATTCAATGTATTCCAAATAAATAACAAAAAGAGTTATGCCCTTATTAATCAGTTTGATGGATTCTAAATAGATGGGTATCAAAAAGAGTTATACCAATATTGATCAATTTGATGGACTCTAAGTAGGTGGGTATCAAAAAGAATTCCACCATTCTTGTTCAGTTTGGTAGATTCTAAATAGTTGGATCAAAAATGTTTATATCCATACTCATATTGATCAATTTTGTAGACTATAAATAGACAGGTATCAGGAATAGTTATACCTACATTGATTAGTTTAGTAGATTCTAAATTGATGGGTTTTAAAAAGAAATATACCCATATTGTTGAACTTGATAGATTCCAATTAGATGTGATATCCATTTTTTTTAAATATGAGGATGGGTTTTTGGCAGTTGCGTTAGCATGGGAAGGTAGTAATGGAGCTGATATCTTTATGTATTACTTAATTGAGCTCTCCAAAATTGGAATAACCGTATATTAAGAATATGAGTATGGGAGGTTGATATAATACTTCAAGTTATTGAACCTCAATTTATGTATAAATTTTTAATTTTTTTCTAACTGTTTAACTTAAAACGAAAAAAACTTAAATTCTTTTTTAAATATTTGCCTCTGATTAAATCCATTATTGTCTATTCTTTGTATGGCAATTTTTGGAACAACATAAATGGATATGTGTTAAATTTTTTAATAGCTTTTTTCTGAATTTTGCAATTTATTTATTCCCAGATTAACTTCATTTGCTTTAACACGTCATGTAAATATTTTCCTATATTTTTCTATTTGCCAGAAGAGATTATTTTTTTGGTTTTTGTTGATATTTGGCAGAAATTTTATTTTTTTTTTATATTCGTTTTCGTTATATTGTAGAATTTTCCCCCCCATGCACTAAAACGTAATCATTACAGTATCACAGCATCCGCTTCCATTGGACACGTCTGTTGGCTACCTTTTGCCGTAGATTTCCGGCGCCGATGCTAATAAATAATTCTGGGTTTTTGAAATTAAGCATACGTCATCGCCTTTTGGTGTTCGTTTATGTTTGTGGTGATTTTTTATTTTTTTTTTTTGCCTGTCCGTTGAAGGAGAGCACCGAGCAGCGAGCAGCAATGTTTGCACCCATATTCCTACCGAACCATTGATTTTGCATGTTTTGAATAAATAATGACCAACATGATAAAGCAAATTGAATATGGCGTAAAATTGGCTTAAGTGCACAGAATTAAGAGGATTTAACAGTTGGTTGAGTAAATTTTGAAAATGTTTTTAATGTTTTGGTTGTTTGAGGGCTCAAATCGGACACAACAAAAGGAAAAAGTTAATAGCGGTATTATTGCGATTTCCATTTATTAGGCAGAGTTATATTCTATAAATAATTAAAGTACATTTTAATTGACACAGTCATTCCATAACTCATACTTTATGGCTCATATGTATCCGCCATAGACATAAGTGATGGGATACTTCATAGAACATCACTCATTATTTACTCCCAAAAAAAATTGGAAAAAACTTATTTTTATATAAATATTCTAGATAGAAACTAAATATTATCCTTAACTTGAATACATCCACAGTGGGGATATATATTTTTTTTAAAGAAATGAAGTGATATTTCATTGCTTTAAGCGAGATTTAATTGCTCATTCTGGCAAAATTGAACAGATTTGAGACTGTTGACTTCAAACTGTTTTAAATCCTACACATATTAGAAATTCCCTCTAATAGCTAACATCAGTAGTGACCCACCGCCAACCATTAAACTGATTTGTGAGGTATTCAACAAACATTCAATGGCACATTTCGCAGAGATTCTGCTTCGAAAACAACGAATATATGTGGGTTACATGTGGGCTATATTGGTACATGCATTTCCATGAGTTAATCCTCTGTTAATACTTGCAGTTGCAGTAGCACTTGCAGACGTTCAATTGTGGCGTCGGGGAGTTAGTGGCGTCGGTGAATCGGTGAATCAGTGCAACTGTGAGTAATGACTTCGGATGCTCACAACAACGATTTGTTGTCTACAATGTGTGGAATTCCGCACATACCACAAATTTGTATTGAGTGTAAAGCCATTTATATGCGTTTACTTGGAGTAATTGTTATCCTTCTGCAATTGTGATGTTTACCCTATACACGCAAGTTTAAATGTTATTTAAGACCACGAAGATTAATGTGAAGAATACCTTTAAAAGACAACACCAGAGGATTTTGCTTGAAATTAATATTTAATTTAGAAGTCAATCAAATTTTAATTGATAAGTAATGGACTGACTTAAGAACATTGAAATTAGTACTTAGTCTAATATGAAACACAAATGATATTTGTTTAAAATATACTTCATAAATATTTATTTCTTTTTATAAAAACAAAAAGAACTTTTCTTTTCAGCTACAAAAATATTAAATTTAATTTTAACGTCAGTTATGATGATAGTAACTATTTAACTTAATAGGAATTATTGTATATAATAGAGAGGTTTCGAACAGTAGTGAATTGTAACAACAAAATTTTTATTTATTTTTAATTAATTGAACCCTGCAGTCTCAAAAAAATATTATTCTTAAATATAAGAAATAATTCCAGGACCACTGACGATGGGTATTGGACAATACTTGAAACAGCTGTGTGGTCAACCAAAAAATCAATGAATAAAAATAAATAAAAATTTTGTTTTATTCTTTTTTGTTTTTTTTTATGTAGATAAAAATATTATATAATAATAAATTCAGGTTTCCCTGGAGATGACAATCGAAGATTGTCAAAATATCGGAATAATTTAATAAAATATAATTTGTTTAAATATATATAGTTTTTATTTTGTATTTAAATTGACAAATTATTCCGCTCACACAAATTATTATAAAAATTTTGTTGTTATAATTCACTACTGTTCGAAACCTCTCCATCTACAAAAATTTTAATAATGTACACGTTTGTAAAGTCGCTGGTCAGGTGGTTCTATTAAATATAGTAGAGAACGATTTATTGCACTTTAATATCTTGTTCTTCACAAAATAAACAAAAATCATTAGATAAGATCGAAAAAAAACAATTATAGGCGGGTTTAAGCAGATAATTTAATTTCACAAATTTTTTTTCTAATTCTATAGGCTTAAGTTAGGTTATATTAGCCATCCTAAGAAGCCACTTAGATCTCAGGATTAGATGGAGCATTATGTTACCGTACAGAAAACTCATAGCCTTAAAAACTAAATTGAAACTTTGGCGAAGCGTAAAATACTCTTTAAAGAGAGGGCACTGAACTGGCATAAATTCTTTAAAAAATAAACCCTTAGCATAGACATTTGTTGCCAGCATACGCTCGACTTTTACAAAATATATGTGGTACACTTTTATCGTCCTCCCCACATACCCACAACGATAGGAATGATGAAAAGAAAAATGACTTCCTGTTCCCAAACACTTTTCTTTGCCCTAACAGGCCATTGTGACATTTAAATCCCTAGTTTTGGAAATACCAACTTCAAAGTGGCAAAACTATTTCGAAAATTGGTCCAATCGAATGCAAAGAAGTGCTGATCATCATAAAGAATACTTCGAAAAACAATAAAACTGATTGATTGTTAGGCGCAAGAATTAAAAGACAGCCCTCGTATAATATAGGTATATGTTGCGACATGACCGGTTTGTCTGAAAAAACATACAACCATTTGCTTGTATTTGTCCCGTCTGCGAGTTCTGCTCATTTTGGAAGACCCAAACAGTGGATTGATATTTTGTTTCAGGCTCGTAGGAATAGATCCATGAATCGTCACATATCACAATGTCCTAAACGAGTAGTGAGCTACCTCGGCCGTCTTTTTTCATTTCATTTCTTTTGTAGCAATCAACGCGTATTTAAAGAATGCCGATCCATCTCAATCGTTTCTCGAAATGCATCGATATTTTCTGATACAACAGCCGCTTTTGGACGACCTTCACGAAATGCGTTTAAGAGAAAACGACGATCACGCTCGAACTCATTGAACAGTCGATGAAGATGGATGTTCATCACCAAATGACGATCTTAGTTGATCGATGCATTTTATTCTGGTTAATCTGCGTCAAAAATCGTAAAAAATCATTACCCGCAAATATTCATTATTTAAATCCATTTTTTCGCAGAGACACAATTTAGAATCTATAATGATATTTTCGCTAGAAAATGTCAATCTTTCTTCCAGAGATGGCAAAATTTATGCAGGCATATTTAATGTTGTTTTAAAAGAAGTAGACTGCATACTTTAAAGGCAGCCTACGTATATACATTGTATTGAAATCACATAATTTACAATATTTATAACCTAAACAAAAATATATGCAGAAGAGTCAGCAAGAAAATCTTCTCTAGTTTCCACATTCAACCTCCACACAATAACGAGCCACTGCAGCTAACAATAGGTCATTAGTCAAAAATTGAAAAGATTTTACAGAAATGAACCTATTAACCTACAACTGAACCTTTTGATATGAGTGATAACCTCCAACAAACATTAACCCTTTTTTGCTACAAATATTCCTTTACTCTACTTTCTAAGTGCTATAGGAATTAAGATTTGTGTGCGAATATGTGTGAGGGAGGAGAATTTACAAGGTTTAATAACACAGATAAGAGTTAAAATCCACATAAGGGAGGATTTATAAAATAAAAATTTAATGAATTTTCCGCATGCACGGCACCTACTAACGAAGTGTATTTCCTTCAACCCTTAAGTGTTGGTTGGGAGTCCTAAACATTCGTTGTTGAAATTTATGTTATCCATTCGTAAATCCTTAACTCGGAAATCTTTGAAAACTGCAAACTTCCAAATAATTGCACACTTAACACGAACCTACACTCTGATAATAGAATATATAAATTTATGGATTCTGCAACCAACATCCTCACAATCGGATATCTTCGCAGCATAGACGTCATAATGCGCATGTACGTGAAGTATTTCCCACTTCCCCTGCAACAATTCATAAGCGTTCCATATTTTTATGCCATTTCTACGCCAATAACGAAAGATTAAATTCCAGTTTGGGTGGCGCTAAATTATTTCTTTGCGGTTTGTTGTCATTCCAGTCAAACGTCCTAATCAGCAAACTGTTGCTTCAACAGAAACAGGGTGCAAACACAGCTGGTACAAAAACACACAACTTATTTCATTAAACATCAAACTTTAAATTTATTACTAAAATTAACTACATTTAAGAGGAAAACTAAATTAAAAGGATTTTCCATTTGTTGATTTTAATAAAAGATATTTGTATGAAAATAAAATATATTGTGTTCTGGCGACGACATGCCACTAAATAAATTGGGAATGAGAATTTACGTTTGAAAATAAAATTTCTTTGAATACTAATTATTAAGTCTAAGACTGAAGTCCATTCTAACATGCACGCCAGGCTTGCGTATAATCACCGCTTTGCCTTGTTGCAAAACGTCCAACTGCTTGGAAATGCCATCGATAACAATTGTGGCGGATTTGGGCACCTTTTCGAGCCCAGCAATCACCAAGCGCTCAATCCACGATTTAGAGTCATATTTGGGTGTTCCAATAAAGTGATTTGTCAATCGATAATTTTCAAACGCAAAGTTCACATGAATATAATTGCCTTTGCGATAACCATAAGACTTCTCATCATCAATATAAAGTGTGCCATTTGCTTTTCCTTCGCGATCGAGGCACACAATCAAAGTGTAGGGATCATTCTGCATGAGTAAGGAAGTGCGACGGTGACGTTCCTTTCTTGGCACGATTGTGCCACCTCTTTGGAAAACAGGTACCTAAAAAATAATTTAGTATTTAAAATGTTAAACAATATCACATGAAATGAGGTAATACCTTATAATCATTCACTGGAATGGACTCATAACCTGACTTTTCATATCTCTGATACGTGTCTACATCGTACCATAAGTCACCAGTTTTTTTGTCATCGATGGCTGGGAAGTAGACATCTACTTTACTAACACCTTGCTGCAATACTGGACGCACAAGTAAACGATCTTGTAGTAAGAAAGAGTTGTCAATACCAAAGGCATCTTTGTCCTTGGGATAGTGTGCCAAGAGGGGTCGAACCACTGGACCTCCATCGATTTCATGCTCATAGAACATTGTATACCACAGCGGTAAATAAGCGTAACGTTTTCGTATAGCGTCTTGTATAACCAGACGGGTCTTTTCGGGATATAACCAAGGTTCACGTCGTTTTGTATCAATGTGTGCATGACTACGGAAGAACGGCAAGAATGCGCCTGTTTGATACCAACGCTCAAATAGCTCAGGATCGGGATTGCCAAAGAAGCCACCAACATCAGCACCACAAAATGATAAACCAGAAACAGCAGCTGTCAAACACATCTTAATTGAATGCTGCAAGTGTCCCCAATCTGCGGTGTTGTCACCTGTCCAAATGGCAGCATACCTTTGTGAACCCGCGAAAAATGCGCGTGTCAATATGAATGGTCGTTGATTTGGATCACGCTTGATCAAGCCATCAAAAGTGCCCCATATATACATATGACCGTAGAGATTGTGCACATCACGGTGTTCCCAATTGCCATAATGTATTAAATCTTTGTACATTGTTACTTCAGGACCGTTGAACACTGAAGGTTCATTCATATCATTCCAGAACATAACGTCAGAAGTTACAGTCTTGAAGTTCGAAAGTAAATATTGGTCGGAGTAGTATTTGCGTACTTCTGGATTGAAGAAATCTGGATAACTTGCAGCACCAGGCCAACACCAACCTGTAAAAGAATTATTGATATGTTAGAAAATAGTTTATACAGTAATCCAGTATAAGAGTACAATTTATATGTTCTGTTAGAAGAGTGAAGAAGTCGTTTTATGACACAAAATTCAATCAATTTGCTGATCAATATGCTTGCACAAATCGTTACTGACGAAAATTAGGCATATAAAACATCTGAGTAAATATACAATAGATTACCATAGAAAGTAATAAGGTTCATGGCTTACAGAGAAATGATCATATGTATAACGATTATACGACCATAGTACAATATCAACTGACGCTAATCGAATTGGAGACATTCAGTATATTGAATGAAACCTAGAATTTCTCTGCCTAAGGATTTGCTGCTGTTATTATAGCCGTTTAATAACTATATAAAAGGCAACTTCAATAGAACTTCAATAAGAATACATGGATTAGAAAGCATGTGTGAAGAGAGCATTAGAGAAAAAAAGATTATTTAGGTTAAAGCAGAGATAAGATCTTAAATGAAAGTTGCCTCCACGGTCATAAACGAATAGTCGATCGATTTGAATGTGCTTGTATGAAGAAAGAGTTAGAGATAGAAAGTTTATTTGGGATAAAGAATATACGGTGGCGTGGCTGGATCTTAATTGAAACTTGCCTCCGTCAAAGTATTGGCACCTAACCACTTGAATGGGTCACAGTCATAAACGAATAGAACTAAAATTAGTGTGGGCTTGAGAATTTCTGTAAATCAGACGATTATAGATATTATCTATCTAATATTCTTCTCCTAGCTTAGATCAAACCCGAAAAAGGAATACAACCAAGTGTTTATCTCTTTTCAGGTGGATCTACCTAAAGTAGATCCATTCAGTTGAAATGGCAACGTAGCCTTAAATATTCATAGGCTTTCATATAAACAAAGGAACCATATTAAGCTACTAAGTAATTTTAAACATTTTCATAGCGAGACAGTCGTACTAAGTCATTGTTAACCATTTTAAAGCAAAATTTATTGAAAATAAACCCGAACTTTTTGGGATCGTCACTTCAACCTAACCGCGTCCAACCTATTAATTGTTGATAGGGATTTTTTTCCCCCATTTCTTTCCAAAGATCATAGCAATTCATAGCTCATAGCTACATTTGTTATACGTTTAAGAAGAAAGTAAAACTGTTGTTATATGTGCTCTGCCATTAATGTAGCAGAAAGTGTGGCGTAATAAGTGTGGAACGCCAATTTAAATAGAATCTTCATCTAACTATCGTATAGTTTTAATTATTATGACGTTTTTACTATAAACAACTTTCAACAGCGTTAATCAATAGTTACCATCTCTTTAGAACTGCATTTTCTGTTTAAATAGTCGGTGCCTCTCACACCTCTGAAGTGTGAATGTTCTTGAACTTATCTTTATTCTCATTTGTATTTAAGTTCACGTTAATTAGAATTAAAACACATTTTGGGAGTACTTATTGATAATAAAAAAAAATAAAAAAAATAAAGAATACATAATAAATGGACCGAGAAGCAACATGAATTTAATGATGAATAACCCCTTGAATAGCATTATAAGCTTTGCCGAAGGTTCTAAGTGGTTCTAACCTTTGAGTTTTTAAATATACGGCAACACAATGGGTTTATAGATCTAAGTGGATCAATTCGCCGGTATAATCTACCTATCTAGCGATGAATACGATTTAGTATCTTTTCAATAAAAGGTATATTAATAACTTAAATAGGGTTTTCAACTATCATATAACTTTAAGTAATATAACATTTTGTAAATGACTTTTCTTAATGCTTTGCATTATAATTCTACCCATTCCCAGTCCACTCTCATTTCCTAAACAATCCCTTTCACATTCACTATACCTAAACATACACAAACTTAAATATACGTATTTGTAATTCCTTTCATGTTATCTGCTCATACCACACTCATGGTTTCCCACAACAACAACAACAACATGTAAAGCTTATCTCAATCATACCATATATACATAAATACTTGCCTTCATAATCTCTGTTATCTGCGTGTTTAACATAGTAGCCACGTTCAGTGCAGTCGTTGTGGAAGAAATAACCAGTATCACGTTTGATATGTGGATCAATAATAATAACCAAGTGGCGACCCAAATCTGTTAGATTTTTAATCATATTCAAAGGATTTGGGAATTTATATTGATCCCATGTAAAGTATTTTTTAGCATCTGTATATTCAATATCGAGCCACATAGTATCCATAGGAATATCGTAAAGGTCGAAGTTCTCAGATACGGTCTCAACATCTTTTTCATCATTGTAGTTCCAACGACATTGATGATAAGCAAGTGAGTACAATTGTGGTAAGTTTCCTGTACCAGTCAAATCAGTATATTGCTTAAATGTATCCATTGGTGTAGGTCCTAATAATATAAAAGCATCTATTATACCAGATTCAGATATAAACTGTGCTGCAGGCGGATCTGCTTTCCGTGAACCTGAAATATAACGAATAAAGAGATTATTATTTTACTAACCAATTGCATTTAAACTATTTACGTGAGACAAAGTTGACAATTGATGAAACAACATTATTAGAGGCTGTGTAAATGTCCACCCAGGTTTCGGCAGCATTTTGCCAATAAACGCCAGCTGTGCGTTGTGTACTAAAAGTAATTAAAAATTAATTAAACAACAAATGAAAATAATTAAATGTTAATAATTAAAATGGAATATTTACCCATGTCCATATATCAAAGGTATGGAGCCATATAGAGCCATTTTACTATCAATCAAATATTCGAATACATCTAAGTTATACAGCCGATATGGATCTGTGCCAGAAGTCGACTTCAGCACAAAGCTGTCAGCATGCTCCGGTATGCCAAATAAGACTTCAGCTTCTGGGAATGAGAAATCCAAAGCAACAGCTTCTGGTCCGTAAGGTTTAGAATCATGGTGTGACTTAAAATTCTCTTCCCAAGCACCAGGATCTTCATCTTCTGCTGGCTTGACAGCATTTTGTGCGTCTGGAGTAGCTTCAGCAGGCGCCGCCGCTTCAACGTTTCCGTCAACCTCGTTTTTAGCTTCCGTATTTGGTTTTGTACGCAGATACTCGAAATTCATGAGTCCCTTAGCATTAACAGATACGCTCAAAACATCATCTTGGTAGAAGTCAATGCGGAATGGGTCACCTATGATAACAGCTTTATTGGAACCAGAAACAATTGTCAATTGGTTTCCATCTTCATTCAACACTTTTATGCTGAAATATTAAAGTATGATTTACATTATTGCATATTGGTAAGGTAGCTAAACCTACGTTCCGGGTCTTGGCGTATCTTTCAAAGCGTGCTCAACTTTGTAACGTGGCCTCAGTGGTGATTTTTCATCAATCAGCACACGGAAAGTGTTACCCTGTATGTGGAAAGGTAAGCAATTATAATAATTAACGTTAACTGCCTTGATTAATGTACCTGTAAGGCTTCTAGCTTAAAAACAAATAAATGCTGATTATCCTTGTGTATGATATCAGCAGTAACAGAGTCGGAGTAGGTATTTAAAGTACCAGGAACTAACGCAAATTTTGAGTTTCCAGGCTGTAACTTACGCACACGCCTAAAAGTGTAAATACATTTTAAAATAGCTTTTAATTATGAAGGGAAATTATAGTTTACCTGCAAAAACTGCTTTGATCACATGTTTTAAAGTTGGTCTGGTCCACTCCGAGCGCCAGTCCGACTACGCAAAATAATAACAGAAAAATAGCCGCACGCATATCGTATGCTGTACGCTAAAATGTAGAATGTAAGCTAATAAATAATATTCTGAGTATTTAATAATTTGGCACAATAATATATTTTAATTATAACTGCGATAATATTTTCGAACGTCAACACTTCAAATCGCCAAATTCCGTATCAGCCACTCGGCTGCACTTATAAATCAAATTGGCTATTTTTAAACAAATCAAAATATTTACATATAAACTTTAAACAACTTAACATGTGCAAGGGTTCTCACATACATAAAAATAATAATAATAGTATATTTTACATAATTAAAAATCGATGCCCGCTGCTTGGTTACCGCATGTGCCTCACACAATTTGTATTCGATAAGGCTTCGTACACGTCACCATTAAGTGGAATTACGCTGCAGCTTTAAAGGGCTGTGGTTAGTTAATAAAAATATTATAAAATAGTTTTATTAAAATTTTGATATTTTTTTTTTTGCTTTAAACTGAATGACATGCAAATTTTTTTTGTTTTTTCTTCTTCCCAAATAACAAAATGAACTTAAAAAAACATTAAACGTACTGACGATTATCACTATTAAGCAATTTTTACCACACCACTAAAAACATCTCCAAGAGAATTATAAAAATATGTTTACCTTTTATAAAATGGATTACTTAAAATATACCAAAATGATAAAATTATTAATAACGTTCGCCGGCTTCTATGAAAAAATTTTGACAAAGTTTCCTTTTTGTGCCTTTACACGACACGCACACAATGTCATGTGAAATGTCATATGGGATGAATGTCAAAAAATGTTCGAAGTTGATAATGCAGTGCATTGAACATAAGTACAGTGGGGGCTATAATAATGTATCATCTTTCATAGTTATATTGAGAAAACATAAAATACCTTTAAGTATTTGTTGCGTTTAAGGTCGTGTGCGAGTTAGGCTAAGTTGCGTTCTAAATGAGGAAAATTCTAAGATGAGCAGATAATGTAGTAATGTGTCGATACGTGTTGATAAATGACTAAATGTGTGCAGTGCAAAAAAACCTAAAAAATCTCCCATTTGGCTTAGCATCAACTTAGCCTAACTCGCACACGACCTTAGCCTAACTCGCACACGACCTAAATAAGATGTTTAATAAATAAATTTGAAAACTTTTAACCAAAAATAATAAATAAGTGCAATAAATAAATATTTACATAACTGCAGTGCAGAAAATTCCTAGGTAATTTCAATTTACTTTACCTCAATTCACTTGAACTCGCACACGGCCATAATTAATAAATTAAACTCTTGCTTAGGTCCTTCTATTTCGTATAAAACATATTCAAAAACTAGTGGCGTTA
Organism: Teleopsis dalmanni; assembly: GCF_002237135.1. Taxonomy (NCBI): domain Eukaryota; kingdom Metazoa; phylum Arthropoda; class Insecta; order Diptera; family Diopsidae; genus Teleopsis; species Teleopsis dalmanni. Next base: position 144,098,584 of record NC_051846.1, on the reverse strand, counting down.
CCATTTACAACATTTGCATAAAGCGGCAATCCTTAATTTCAACAGTTTACTCTACTACGGACCTGATTAAATTTAAGCAACTTATTAAGTTCTTTTTACAGGCGTATTCTTTCATAAACATATTGCAAAAAGCTACATTAAACAAATATCATTTTATGGAGCAATACTTCAAATATATACTTCGTTTTAATAAATCAGGGACATTACATAGTCAAATATATTTTCAAAGCACGTAATAAGTATAAAGCACGGTGCAGACTAACATTCAAGAAAAAAAATTGATGAATGTGAATGATAGTCTGTCACCCAAAAACTTGTATACTAACACACTTAAAACGTGCTAAACACTTTTATAGCGTGCGAAAACTCCCTTATTCTTCCAAAATTTTGTTTGAATGACAACTCTTGAATGTGAGCATGTTCAAGTTCGGTCGCTAGAACAAATTTGAGCCGTAGAGAGCGCAATTAGACTTCAGCATTTTTAATTTTAAATTATACAATTTATGTTTCATTTATTTTATATCAAATACCACCACTATATATAAAATCAATCAACAATAATGTTTTTAACAAAAAAAATTGAATCAACTTAACAGGTCGGTAATAAAAGAGGTCCCGAAAATTTTAGATCTTCCCGTAGGTAAAGATGGACACGGACATATGAAGTGGATCACTATTTCGTACTCATCCTCAAAACCACAACCACCACAAAAGTCATTAAATGGTAGACCCAGTTTAAACCAGGCTAACCTTAAGATCAAGACTGACCTAGTGTAAATACTTGATCAAGATTGTCCTGTTTATCTATTGACTTTAATGTAAGTTCCACCTTTCATTAGACGGAGTGTCTTACCTTTATTACCTTTATTTCTGCTTATAATGTAAATCACAAAAGTTAAACCATAAAATGAAAAAATACATAAATTATCACATTTTAACAGTATAATTTTTCTAGTGTATTTTAAGTTCACGTAAAGTATGTACATAAATTTAACTTATATTGTCCATAATTTTAACCACGCTAAAATTTTAGTATTTAATTAAAGTGTCCACAGGGAAGGACCGACGCAACCCCATGCATTTTTCGCGATCAATAAAGAGAGCATTAACTTTGCGCTTCAAGTCCGATTCAAGCATGGAACGAGTTTTCAATAAACTCTGATGTTGAGCCTCGGCTTCCTGTAGTTTCTTGTGCAATTGATTAACGGTGCCCTGAATATCTTGTACCTCTCTTATTAGACGTAACTGTGCAAAGTCCCTTAAAAATAATACAGAAAATCATCAATTGATTCATAAACTCTAAGGCTATGAGTACACTTACTTGCACAGCTCCAGACCTTGACGATGAGAACGGGCTTCGAGACGTGTCTGTGCAACTTGTAAAGGTTTCGACTTATCCTGTATAGCCTTTTGTAACAAAAATAAGAACTTCTCCAAATCGAACAGCTCCTGTTGGGTTTTTTGCAAATGATTTTGTATTCTGTTTTTGGATTCAGCCATTTCCTGACAGCGGCGATCTAGAGCATTATTCGTACGACTCCAGTAATCCCAAAGTGCAGATGCAATGCCATTAACAGTGGTTTCTGCATCGCTTCTCAGTTGTGTCAGCTTAGCACGTTCAGCTTGTGAACTTAAATAATTTAAAAAAATTAATAAAAATTATAAAAACAATTTTTAAAATAATGCAGATCAGATGACATAAGGATTAGATTCACTGAGGCCCAATGAAAATTTTAATAATTTACCGGCTAACGCGTTGACTGGTTGCCTCTGCCCAGGACTCCTGTGTGCTTATGCTGGGATCATATTTTTCAATGCCTCCATAATAGGTAATACCACGACTGTAGTTATTAAGTTGATGACACACTGAATCAATACCAAGTGTTGATTCCTTAAAAGTCACGTCTTCTTCCAATAAATGCTGAGCAGCTCGACAATCATTCGCTTGCTGAGTGATCTGAATGTAGATTTAAATACAAAGAATAATAAATATATATATTTTAATAATAATATGTGTTTTAAATAATTTTCTTTTTTAGTCATTATTTCTATCTTTATATTCATTATCTTAATATTAATCAAATCTGTGTTTAGGTATATTTTTTTTAAAGATCTTATGGACATTGGAAGAACAACGAAAGATTGACCAGCCTTTCACATCCTCTCACAAGTTAATACTTTATTAATATTTAATTTAATTTTCAAAGTCGATTATGGCAAATAAACATTTTTTCTTAATAAATAATATTTAACCATCAATTATAATAGACAATAATAGATTATTTATTATTATTATTATTATTACAATAGACAATTATGAATAACTACTGGCAAACATTATTCTTATAATAATAGAAAATTATTATTCCTCTAATAGACAATTATTATTCTTATAATAGACAATTATTATTCTTATAATAGACAATTATTATTTTTAGGTTAGGTAAGATTATACCAGCGATCCCAAGGGATCCACTTAGACCTAAAGGCCCTAATGGGTTTGAATCACTTGCAGTTCTACAAGATCCTCTAAAAAGAAAGACCCTAAAGTGATAAGGCGACGCCGCTCATATGCTGAAAAGAAGCAAAGCAGATGGGAGATACTACCATCGTTTTCACCACAGTTGAAAACTCATCGACCTGAAAATATATATTACATATATCTAAACCCTAATGCAAAGATCCATGTCAGCCTAGAATATTAGTACTAGGCTTAATATAAAAAGCTTCTTAACATTATAGGAGTGATTTGATCCCAATTCCACACTTTCTTTCCTATTATATATTATCAATCAATATTAACAATAAATTTCAATATAATGATTAATTTGTACAATACCATATATTCCAAGAAATAACAAACACAATGACAATTTATCGTGTCTCTTAACTCTTAAAGAACATAAAATTGTTATTCAAATCCCATTCCCAAAGGTCAAATATGGAGTTAACATTAAATAAAACAACTGAAGTTCATTGCATATCTCCTCTTATATATGTTATATGTAGATCATGTCTTATAAGTATATCAATTTATAGCATCCCACGTGATCCTGCAAGCTGTTCGTTTCTCAGTTATTATGAACTTTCTATCCAACTTTGTGCAGACCGAACACTTTACAATGCTATATTCAGAGCTATTATCTTCATTAATATAAACTGTACATTAAGATCAGCTCAGATAAATATATATATTTGATAAGAATTGATTTTCATTAAAAAACATCTTTCTTTAAAAATGCACTCAAGAAATCTACAGATTCTTTCTATATCACCCACAATATATAAGCTTCATATACTCTTTATAAACTTCATAACTAATTAGTTAAATTATGTCAGGACTACTTAAAAATGTCTTATATATTTCACATACCTTTCCGTGAAGTTCATTCAATTTATCTCTGGAATTGCGCAAGTTTTCTATTTCCACAAGCAAAGCTTTTTCCACGGAGTCATGCACTTTTTCTATACCTTCACGTCCTTCACGATGATAGAGACATTCTTGCGCTATATGCAGTGGTGCTTCCAGACCCAACATAGCTTTAGCGCACTTACGTTTCAGCTCCGTAAAAGCAGATGACTCAAAGACAAGTTTCTCCAATTCAGTATTCAATTCATTACGCCAGAAAGTCACATCAGTTATACGCTCTCCAATACGTCTACCAGCCTCGCGTTGACCTTGTGCAACTTTCTCATCAGTCTCACGCATCAAACGCACTGCATCATTGCGCAAACTTTCCGATTGATGTCTGAAAATAAAAAAAAAATATTTTCATAAAATTTATAAATTTATTCTAAATAAGGCCATTAAATAGTTTACCGATTAATATTTGCCTCGGCATATTTGCTGAGATTATTATTGATCCACTCAGTGCCAGTGTAACGCGTGTACAGAGCAGCTCTAGCCGCATGTTGAGGATTACGATCGAAACCTGTAACTAAATTCGGAAATATTATGGGATTTGTAGACATACCATCAGGTACAAAGCAAGGTTGCATCATTTGATTTGTGACAGGTTGTTCTGGTAAATTTTGAACCTCCATCATTTCGTAGGCCAGTGCCGGTCGCCATGGATGACGTTGGGTGGTCTAACCAAAAAATGGTAGAAAATTAAGTTACAGTCTAAGAATGCGAAGAATATGCACTACAATATACCTGATACGAAATACCGACACGCGGCGGCACTGGTGGACCAACCACGGGTTCCATGCATGGTGGGGCGCCAGCTGTGCTCCATGGCTGCAATTGTGAATACATTACAGTTTCCTTTGGTGCTGCCATTGTGATTTTGATTAACGGGCCAAATAAGTGTAAAGCAATAAAAACTCAAAATTTTCGTAAATATTGTGACTGAAATCAATTCTACATTTGTTGTGTTTTAAAATTCAATTCCGAAATGAAAAATTTTAAGGAAATTCAACAAAAAAATATTTCGAAACTTAAATCAGTGTGCCTTAGAAAATAATGACGTTTGGTAATACATATGATTCCACTAAGTTTCTATAATCTTTGCGTTCCACATATTCATCCGCACGCTTTAAGCGCTTATCCAGCAGATTGTCCTTCACCAGCCGCGAATCGAAAGTGCGATTCTCGAGGTAGGATGAACCGTGACTCTTCATGTGTTAAATGAAGTTTTGTGAAAATGTTTATGTTTGGATGAATTGTGTTGATTTGATTTGTTGCTGCACTCACAATTGGAATGCTTGATCTTTGCAAAAGTTCTTTAATGGATTCTACTCGCGGGAATTTTAACGGATGACGTTGTTGTAAGAAATTTTCCTGAATAGGCCCAGAAAGCATTTAATAAGCGTTTGCTCTGAAAACTCTTTGTGTCGGAATTCATGGAATTATAGCAACTGAGCTGAACACGTAGTTCCCAATTTTGTTTTTCCATTTTTCCATGAGATTGTTTATCGATAAAACCTCGTTGCCCTGGTAACCACGTTCCTCTTTATTAAATGACTTTTTTCTCGCCAAATTAAATTTGAAAGGCACAAATATTTAGAGGTTGCATTCTGACAGACCTAAGTTCATAACCTTTCGTGTTTAGGTCAGTAAATTACTTATTCGTAATGACATTAACATTTATCGATTTGCAGCTAAGTAAAGTTCGAGTCTAGGAAGTGTCCTAGATTACACTTCCGTTGACCTATAAAATTATATGTAGTAATGCGTTATTCTTGATATGTGAGTAAGTTGTCTTACATATGTAGATATAATAAATCTTATTATTGATTTAAAAACAATAATACTAAACAAAAAAAGTAGACACGAGCGTAGTTAGATAGGGATAGTATCTTAATGAGAGAATTGACGTATGAAAGCTAATGAATCCAAATCGTTACACATTTTATCTATTAACATAAAAACAACTAATTGTGAAATGCCACAATCAGATGAACCTAGAAATACATCTCGACCGCCGACTAACGTGGCAAAACCATTTCTTCACTAAAAGAACTAGGTTTGAAGGTTTCAAATAGAAGATGGATGATTGTTCCTACTGTAGTTATCTTCTGCACTAATGCTGATGACATAAATGGTATTATTTCCCACCAGATCCGGGATATACTCATCTTAAAAGACAAAACAAGTCTTCCAACATCGATAAGATATCTTCAAAGACACTGCGATTGTTCTCGCTCCCAATTTTTTAAGTATTGTGCAATGTTATTTAATTACTCATATAATATTAGCCAAGTACGTAAATGGACCATTATCTGCCCAACGACCAACTTTCCTGCCATCCTACATCATTGCTTAACTTAGTAAGAAAATTATATGAAACATTCCTACAAATTAATTTAAAAATAATATTTTTTCAAGCTCCAGTTCAAGTTCAGAAGCAAAAAGTTGACTATATATGCTTAGCATCATCTTCATGATTAGATTCGCCAACAAGCATTCCACTATAGTTATTAATCTTGATATGGTAAACGTGTTTTGTACTATGTATATCGAGGACTTGATTCATAAGCTTCTTCTATATTGATTCCCCACTCAGCTCCTTAGATTCTCGCTTTTAGATCCTTTATATTCAGAATTGATTCAGACCTGTTATGAATTTTTCCTAGTGTGACTGTTGTGCCTCAAAGTTAAATTCTGGGGCACCAATTATTTTATTATCTACACAACAGATATTCCCGTTTCTCTACTGGATTCAAGCAAATTTGCTTTGCGGTCGATTGGCTGATCTGTATGAGATCCAGTTTCCCTGAAAGAATCTACTACGAGCATAAAAGTCATTTTTACGCGCTCTCCATTTACTATAGTGAAAATTTGCATAAAAATCTTCCAAAATTACGGTCGTTACTCTAACTAGTCAGTGTAGAGTTCGAGCAACAACTTCAAGGCCTCATTACTATATCTATATCATTATACTATATTAATGACACGCGTACACAAATTGCGGATAACTTCACATTTCTTGGATTTGTATTGACTTCCAAACACAACTTTGTTGCTCAAGTCAAATAAGTTATTTAGAATGTCACATCCAGTCAAATTCACCTCAAAAATGTGCTAATCACATACGATCATTTAACAGCAAAGTCAAATTAATTTGCTATAAGGAGCTCATCTGTACGTTGTACTGTCCCATTAGAGAAAAAGCTCCCATCAGATGATTTTAAACAGGGCCTTTGCAAGAAGAGTTATCGTAAGAGTATCAATCACAAGCGCAGATTTGGTGGCAAACACCAAAATCTATTACACACCATTTCTTAACTGATTCGCATTAACGATTATCTATTCCCTTGCTAGGAAACACTTAACCTGATGTCATAACCTGCTTCCTGACATCCTTCAGGTCAACAGCCTACTCATTAACTTGCTTTAAACTATAAGGTATAGGATTCCTTAATTTGTAAACTACAACATTGATGAGTGCAGAACCAACCATATTCTTATCCCTCTCTACAATCACAATCATTTTCACCCAGAACGTAGAATATGCTGGTGCCTAGTGTGACTGTAATCTTGTTTTCACCACACCCCTTAACCAAATGCTGGCTTTAATGAATATAACCTGCTGAATGTTAATTAATTTTAATTCTGCACATGATTAAAGAATCAAGGACCACAGGTTGGAATCTATTTCACAAATCATTATTTATTGGTGATTGTGGTAGGTCAGGTTTCACACCAACAAACTAGTTAGGTGGAAGTAACCTAAGAGTCTTTTCAAGCTTTTACAAATTGCAATAAATAGAAATTTTGCAATTAACCAAAACCTAATTGCGTTCAAACTGGTTAAACTGGTTTGATTGATTGCAATTAACGAAACGTCAAATTTGTTGCTTTGTTGTAATTCTGCAAATATCACAAATAAACAAGGAAACAAAAATAATTATTACTTAAAATTAAGCGGTACGTGTTAATAAATGGCTAAATGTATGCAATGCAAAAAGTTTCAAAAAATCTCCCATTTGGTTTAGCATTAGCTTAGCCTAACTCGCACACGTCCTTAATACTGGATTCACACGATTGTTTTGTTTGTAATTTTAGCTGTTAATTATTATTGCTTTCAAAGCGAAATAATAATTTTTAGAAACAAAACTCTAGAGTGAATGCAATATAATACTGGATTCACATAAGAGTTTTGTTTGTAATTTTAGCTGTCAAAAATTTTCATTTTGCATTAAAAGCAACAACAATTGACAACTAAAATTACAAACATGACAGCAAAATTACAAACAAAACTCTCGTACGAGTCCAGTATAACTCGTACGAGTATAGTTTCTTTACATTATGTTCTTTGAATTGAAATGTCATAAATTTGTAATAATAATTGCAAAAGCTTTAACCGAAATATTAGTGGAAATTCTATATAATTTTATATATAATAATATAATATAATAAAAAATTATGTATTATTTGAACAATTGATTAATTATTCCGTTTGAAAATAAAAATAATACATTACAAAAAAAATAAAAATCTAGTTCCCTCTTTGTTTATATTTCAATAAACATTTCATACCGCATTTTTCAAAAATCATGAGAAATTAAAAAATTTGACGAAATTCAACCGACAACCGCGTTCGAAAATTTTTTCGAATATGAACTGCGTTATCAACATAACGTCAGCTGTTGTCGATATATTTTGCATGTTATTTATGCCAAGCAAACATAAAAATTTTTAGAAGATATGTGGTATTTGAGTTTTTAATAAAAAGTAAACGGATTTTTATATAGAAAAAAATTATTCAGAGTTATTGGTAAAATTAGATAATGAGTGAAGAAAAACAAGAAACGATAGAAAATACTGCGCTTGAAGATGCACAACAACAAGAAAAGTTGGCGCAAGAGGAACTTGAAGAGCTAAAGAACTTCATTAGAGAACTGCAAACAAAAATTGCCACAAAAACAAAATTACGAACTGAGAATTATGACTGCGATCGTCCTGCCGAATCACACTTCGCTAAGTTGGACTCGAGTCTTAAGAAAAATACGGCTTTCGTCAAAAAACTACGCCAATTCACAGCTGCGCAGCTCGATCAGTTGCTCAAAGACATGACGAGTCTCAATTTAAGCAAATATATCACAGAAATATGCTCCGCTGTATGCGATGCAAAAATCAAGATGACCGATGTTCCCGCCGCAGTTATTTTGTGTTCAAAACTTAATCAAATCTACTCCGATTTCAGCGCCAGCTTCCTGGAAGCTTGGCAGAAGACGTTGGCGCTTAAGACTGGTGAGAAAATTGCAAATCCAAGTAAACTGCGCGTTGATCTGCGTTTATTTGCTGAGCTTGTCAGTTCCGGAGTAATAAATAGTAAACAGGGACTTTCGCTGCTTGGCGCTGTGCTGGTTAATGTCATATCGTCAGACAAAGAAGATCACAGCAATTTTTCCATAATACTTTCATTCTGTCGTCATTGTGGTGAGGAGTACGCCGGACTGGTGCCTAGGAAAATGTTATTAATTGCTGAGAAGCACAATATGACTAATATACCGAAATCTGATTTCTTAACATCCGAGAAGCAACAAAACCTACGCTCATTGCTTAAGGACTACTTCAAGAATTTGTGCAAACATTTATTATCCGAGCAGGAAGAGCTATTGAATATGACCAAGAATATACGACGTACAGTAGAGTCAAAAGGTAAGTTTTGATTGCTATTAGATTATAATACTTATTTTATCTGCTATTTACGTTGGTTGTTTCGTTAGGTGAACTCTCTAATGATAAACGTGAAAAATGTGAGATAATGCAATCGAATTTCGACAAACTGCATACTTCAGTTCAAACACTATCCGACCTCATTAACGAACCACTGCCAGAGTTAGCGAAGGAAACGGAAATGTGCAGCCCCGGCACTGTCATTGACAGTATACTTGAGGATACTTCGATGGGCGAACTTGATCCCTGGGGTGACGAAGAGACGAAACAATTTTACACTGATTTGCCGGATTTACGTCAGTACTTGCCTAATTTTTCAGCGCCTAAAGTAGACAATGAGCAGATTGAAGAACCCACAGAAATGACAGAGGAAGCGATTGATGCCAATATCGATGCTGATATTGATATTGATGATCCACCATCAGCTTCTTCAGATCTCGCTGCTGATAAAGAAGCTGAAGGTGATGAGAAACCTGAAGAAGCGACCACACAAATTTTACCCGAAAAAATAGGTAATGCACTGATGGAAGTTGGGCGCAGTTGCTCTGGTTATGCTTACAACAGTAAACACCAGTTCGATCAGTTTTTAATTAATCTCAATAATTGTGTTAATAAGGAATTGATTGATTCTGCCGCAATTGAGTTTCTGCTCAACTTTAATACCAAAAATAATCGGAAAAAGTTGACGAAGTCAATAAACACAGTGCAAAGGTGAGAAACGACTATTTTTGCTCATCCTTAATTCTTTCAAAATAATATTTAAAATGTTTCAGAACTCGTCTGGATTTGTTACCGTTTCTTTCGCGTTTTGTGGCAATCGTGAATCTCTGCAACACCGACGTCGCTATAGAGTTGTCGGAGTTGTTACGCAAAGAATTTAAATGGCACATACGCAAGAAAAATCAGTTGAATATTGAGTCGAAGATCAAAATTGTACGTTTCATTGGTGAAATGGTTAAGTTTGGCTTATGCAAGAAATTTGATGCTTTGGGTTGCTTGAAGATGTTGTTGCGCGACTTTCAACATCATCAAATCGAAATGGCATGTGCATTTGTGGAAGTAGCCGGTGTTTACCTTTACAATTGTCGTGACTCACGCTTACTTACGAATGTCTTCCTCGACCAAATGATGCGTCTGAAAACCGCAACTGCCTTAGACTCCCGCTATGCAGCACAAATCGATAATGTTTATTATTTAGTGAAGAGACCGAAAGACCTGAATGAAGTCAAAGTACAACGTCCCGTCATTCACTCCTACATACGGAATATTGTTTTTGAAGAGCTGTGTAAGCAGAATGTCGATCGTTGCATTAAAATGATGCGTCGCATTAATTGGGATGATCCCACTGTGAAGAGCTATGCCATTAAATGTTTATCAAAAGCATATTTGCTGCGTTTCCCACTTATACGTTCACTGGCAGATTTAGTTTCTGGATTGACCTCATATCAAGAGAATATTGTTGCCAATATCATTGATAATGTGTGTGATGACATACGCTTCGGTTTGGAGAAACACTCGCCAAGATTGGCACAAAGACGTATTGCCATGGTCAAATATTTGGGGGAGCTCTATAATTATAAATTGATAGATTCGATAACTATTATAAATATGCTGTATTCAATTATATCACTTGGAGTTGTTTACGAGGACGGCGTTGTTTCAGAGCTAGATCCACCTGATAGCCTGTTTCGTTTGAAATTAGTAATAACACTACTGGATACTTCAGGCCAATATTTTACGAGTACTCTCAGTCACAAAAAGTACGTATAAACTAAAATACATTTTTTTATTATTAATTTTATTTAAAATATTTAAATTAATATTGCAAAAAATAATTATACCCAAAATTTGAACGTAACCGATTTTGAACCAAAATCGATTTTGAACCACCATTTGAGTGTAATTGAATCTAATTACTAACAGAATTTCTGGCTTTGAGAGTTCTAAATAATTAACGAAAACTATAAAAACTGGTATGGAACCGAATCAATGGTGTCACAGCACTTAAAAAATGTATGCAATCCACGCAAGTCCTGCGTGAAATCTTTATCACAAATCCTGATAGATTAAATTAACTGCCATTCCGCATCACACATCCAAAAGGTTTGGGGTAGGGTAGATGGTAGAATAAAATATTACTCTTCGTAACGCGGTATAGAAGTGAAGGGAGATTAAAACTAATCTATATTGAGTCTAGATGACTACCTCGTTTAAATATATAAATATATATATATATATATCGGTATATATAAATAGGTGATGCGTATATATATATTAAATCCTTTAACTCCTAGGAGGAGCATAGAGCCGCACATAGAGTCGGTAAAATAGAGATAGTTGAAATCTATTTAGACTTTTGTGTTGAGTAAGAGAAGTAAATATATGGATGACATGATGAAACGTACAACTGTGATTTCAGCAAACGTCAAAAATTTACGGATTAAATCATAAAAAATAAACACCTAATTCGTGGCTATACCATGAATCAACATAGTTCTTGCTGTGCTATGTAGTCATATTTGTTCCTAAGAGATCTTACGAGAACTGATTTGTAAAGTATAGTTTCGAAGAAAATGTTTCATTTATGAGTTGTAGTAGTCGGACGGTAACCATCGTTATGCAAAAGTTGTTAGCAAAAAAGTATGGATGTAAGGGGATGTGAGACTATATTTATTGATTATTGTTTTAAATGTTCATCTTTGTGGTCCACAGAGACAAATCATCTAAATGGCAGTTTGGTTTTCTTTACAAAGTTTTTTTTACACTTGAATATGACTAGATATAAGTTCAGTACGTCTTGCGAAGTTAGGGGCGAATGATAGTAGTACCTAGGGTGTTTTCGATCGCCCCAATATTTTGTCCATGCTCAGTTAAGTTATATACCGTATAAGAGGGTTACAAGAAAGGTAGGGTCTACCTACGGCGTTTTAGTTCCTATATACCCTATAAGAGGGTAACAACAAAGGTCGAGTCTACGTCTAAAAGCCACTCGTCAATTTAGACGACCAAGTGCCGTTCACCACTTTCAGCAGAAACTATAACAGCAGCTATCCACGGGTTATATAGTCGGAAGTGGTTGTCTCTTAAAACCAATATCTTTAAAAGCTGTTTGAACTAAAGATAAAATAAAACTATTAAATACTAACAAAATGAAATTATTATTGATTGTGTTATAATTCGTTCCAATCTAATATATTATATTATATATATTATAATTTTATTGTAATATATAATACTACAATTATTATTATTTTCAAGTATTTGTTTTTTTTTGACGGGCTTAGGTCTTTTTTCTATATTACTTTAAATAAGATAAAAAAATATCTTAAAAGCACTAATGTAACTTACAAATTTTTTAAATTATTTAAAGCAATGACCTAGAAGTCCGGCAAAAATTAACATTTATAAACCATTAAAGTCTATATCAATATACTTATATTATATACTTCTAATATACTTACATTGTGACCGAAAGGTTTTCGGAAATTCTCATTTAAAATTCGCGCGCTGTATATTTTTCGATATTTTAAGTTTATGTAGTTTGGCAGCACTGTCCTTAATTACTATGCCAAAAATGAGCGCGATCTGTCAGACAGTTCGTTGACGGCAGCTGTTGAAACCAGTTCACCTCAGTAGTGCGTTGCGAAAAAAACAATGGAAAAAAATATTGAACAAAGAGTTTGCATCAAATTTTGTTTTTCGAACGAAATTTCGTGTGCAGAATCGTTGCGAATGCTACAAAAGGCTTATGGGGAATCAGTTTTATCGAAAACTCAAGTTTATGAGTGGTACAAAGCCTTTCAGGACTGTCGTACGACCGTCGAAGACATGCCGCGTTCTGGACGACCTTCGACCTCTACCACCGACGAAAACATTGAAAAGGCAAAGGAAATCGTGTTCAAAAATCCTCATGTGAGTGTTAGAGAGATAGCACGAGAGCTAGGCATCGGTCGTGAGATGGCTCGTTTGATTTTGGTGGACAATTTGTGTATGCGACGTGTCAACGCCCGGCTTGTTCCGATTCACCTCAATTTGTTCAACATTATCAACGATTTTAAGGCCAAACATTCAATAAATACCATCGAACAGCCACCGTATTCACCTGATCTTGCACCGTGTGACTTTTTCCTGTTTCCCAACCTCAAATTACCACTCAGAGGAACGCGTTTTGAATCCATAGAAGACGTAAAACAGAATTCGCAGAGGGAACTCAAAGCCATACCGGAAAGCGCCTATAAAAAATGTTTTGATGATTGGAAGAAACGTTGGCATTTGTGTATTGCTTCTAATGGAGCATATTTTGAAGGAGATAAAATAAATATTGATGAAGGTTAAGAATTTTGCGTTTTATTTAAAATTTCCCGAAAACTTTTCGGTCACAATGTATATTATATACTTATATTATATTAAAAACAATTTTTTGTGTTTAGAATGGACTATTTTCTTGTATTTTTCCAACGTTATTATTGGCATAAAAAGTCTCATCCAATATTTAGTAAGAATGAGAATACATTTGATCTTTTCCCAATATTGGTGGATCATATGTACAAGGAGTGTTTTACATTTTTGCGTCCCAAAATGAAAGTACGTAAAACCAAAGAAACTTAAATACAATATAATACAATGGTTTTATTTATTTATTTCTAGCTTTATAAGAATTTGGAAGAGGCAGTGACAGCTGTAGAGGATCTTAAATTAAAATTGTATCCAAATTTAGGCAAAACAGCAAGCGAATCAAATGATAAAGGTCTTGAGTCAATTTCTGAAGACAATGAGTATGATGATGGCGTACGTAAACAAACCTACCCGCAAATATATAGAAAATTAATTTAAAATATTTCCTCTCTACAGGCAAGTGAGAATTCGAACTCATTAGATAGCCGTCGCAATAGCGTACAAGAAGGTGATGAGATGATGAACGCAGATATGGGTAACACAGGCGATTTTGGTAATAACACAGACTGGACTGAAAACGAGTATGTGCTCGAAGACTATGAGGAAAAAATGCCAGAAAAGTCCAAAGAAGATTTAGAGTTCGAACAGATGTTTGAGAAAATGGCTGCCGACTCCTATCAGGAACGTCTAAAGGAAACGGTTAAGCCGAATACAAAAGATATACCAGTACCAATGGTGACGAGAAAAAGTAAAAAGTCATATGAACAAATAACATCGCAACAAGGAAACAACGACGACACATCCAAGAATTCAAGTGAGGGCACACAATTCGTTCTAATGATGCGTGGCGGTAAAGGAAAACAGCAGTTTAAACAGTTCATAGCCCCGAATGATTCGCATTTAGCTATTAACTTGAAAAAACAAGAAGAAAAAATTCGCGAGGAACATGAAAAAGTTAAGCGTTTAACACTGAACATCTCCGAGCGTATCGAGGAAGAAGATTATCAAGAATCATTACTACAATCACAACGAAATATGGCCCAAAACTCATATCAGCGACCCAATAAACAAAAGTTTAAACATCAAAGAGGTGCACCAGATGCAGATTTAATTTTTAATTGAAAAATTTGGTTTAATTGAGTTGTTATTTTAGATTACTTTTATGTGTCTCAGTAAGAGGATTTTGAAATCAAGTTCCACACTGGGCGGTTACTACAGTTAGTGCATGTACAGTGGGTAGCACACAATAGAAGTTCTGATAATGGAATTTACTTAATGCAAATGGTCAGCTTACCGATAAAAGCTAATGAACAGTCTTTCAAAGAATCTTCTAATGAAAACACAGAGGAATTACTTTCATAGGTTCGAATGAATCTAAAACATTCGTAACAGGCACAGGCAGAAAATTGAGTTTCTCTCGCAGGGCAAGATACATTAATATTTAATTAAACCAATTTCCACATCTGATTAAACGAATCAAAATTATAAATGCAAAAATTTCATAAACTCATCCGATAATCATTTCGAAGGTTTTTTTGAATCCATCGGTTCAATTCAACTATTTAAGGAATGTATTTAAAATCGCTTCTCATTTCTCTAATTTGTTCTATTATTTATTTTAATTAAATACCTCTCTCTATGTATTTAATGAATTATTTATTAGATAATACATTTTTTCTTTTTTTCATTGATTGAATCATTTCTTTCTTAACTTCTTAAAATTTATTTCTTAATTAATTGAAAAATTTATTTATTAAATTAATTGAATAATTTATTTCTTAAATTAATTGAATAATTTTTTTTTAAATTAATTGAATAATTTATTTTTTAAATTAATTGAATAATTTATTTATTAAATTAATTGAATAATTTATTTATTAAATTAATTGAATAATTTATTTATTAAATTAATTGAATAATTTATTTCTTAAATTAATTGAATAATTTATTTTTTAAATTAATTAAATAATTTATTTATTAAATTAATTGAATAATTTATTTATTAAATTAATTAAATAATTTATTCATTAAATTAATTGAATAATTTATTTATTAAATTGTTAATTAAATAATTAATAATAAATTAATTGGTATTTTATTTATTTAATTTAATAAATAGTTAATTTAATTGAATAAATAATATGTTTAATCAATTAAATAATTAATTTATTAAGTTAATTTATTAAATTAATTGAGTAATTTATTTATGAAACTAATTGAATAATTTATTTATTAAATTAATTGAAAAAATTATTTATTAAAATAAATAATTTATTGAATTATTTATTTATTAAATTAATCAAATAATTTTTTTATTAAATAAATTGAATAATAAATTAATTAATGCAATAATTAATAGTAAATTAATTGATACCTAATTTATTTATTTAATTGAATAAATAATTTATTTATTTAATTGAATAAATAATTTATTTAATTAATTTATCCAATCAATTAAATAATTATTTCATTGGGTTAATTTGTTAAATAATTATTTAATTAAATTATTTAATAATTAATTAATAAAAAATTGATTAATTAAATCAATTGAAAAATTTATTGAATTGATTGAATAATTAATTTTTAAATAATTTTTAATAATTTTGTAAATTTTTTGAATAGTTACAAAGTTAATTAAAAAGTAACTAAAAACTAAGTTATTAAATTAATTGAATAATTAATTTAATAAATTAATTGAATAATTAATTCATTAAATTAATTAAATGAATGATTTTTCAATCTTGATGTAGTGTTCTATTTTACCGACCTGAAGTTTCTATATATGCTGTTTAGTGTTTATAACATATTCTATCTTTTTTTTTTAGGAAGCACCATTGGAAATTCTGTTTTAAATTCAGCGGTTATTGTAATTTGAATAGGAATAGGAAGAATTTCAAGTTTCTTGTGTGCACCCACTGATTAATTTTCATTCGGAGGTAGAAGAATTTTCTATTTCATTTAAATGAGTAATATAAAATATAAATTCATATAAAAAATTTTGTTTTTCAAAAATTCTTACTTTTCAAAATCTAATTTTGTTTTTTTCTAATTTTAATATTAGGACTATAAAAACATTACTGTGGAATAAAATTTATATCTAAAAAAAAAACAATGTACTCTAAAATATATTTGGTTTTACTTAAAAAATTATTTTTATTTATTATAAACAAAAAATAAAATTATGCACATTTTTAAACATTAAATCAAAATATTATTTTTTAATCAGTACAAATTACAAAATATATATTTATAATTAATATTTTAATAAAAGTGTATATAAAAACGCATTACATTAAAAAAAAAATACCCATAAAATACAAGCTTAATAGTTAGTTGCTAAGCAGTAAATTTTTTTATCAATTTTAAAATTAATACAGAAATAAATTATTAAACAAATTAAAAATAATAGAATCAAATTTATTTTTTATTTAAAACTGATAATATATGCAAGGTTTTTTGTTTAAAAATAATTACAATACAATTGTGTTATTTAAAAAAATATATATTAAACATTTAATTGTTTTTCTTAAATAATGCCAACTTAATTGTCAATTGCAAAATTAATTGTTTAAAATATATATTGTAATATAAAGCATCACATAGAAACGTTAATTTTGATTATAAATAAAAATTTTTAATTTTTGGACACTTATTGCAAATTTGTTACGTTTTTTAAATATTTTTATTTATGTTAAAATATTTCATAATTTGGCTGCTATTCACAAATCGTCATTGTTATAATAAATACATTTAGTTATTTTAATATTAACTTACAAACTAATTTTATAAAAATTAAAAATACACACTCAGTTCGTGTATAAAAAATAAAAAGCTTTACAAAAATACTTAAAGTTTAAGGCAAACTCTTTTCGTATTACTTTTTAGGCACATTTACAGTACATTTCTCATATTTTGTGCTTATATTAATAATTAAATATATTAGAAAATAACATATATATTTATATATATAAAGAAAGTGAAAAAGTTTTGGTAGAAATTAGAGGGACGTTTGTAAATAAGTAACATGCTTTTTTTGTAAGTAACATGCTTTTTTACAAAAGTTTAATTTAATAAAAAAAACCGAGTTGACATTGTTAACGTTTTAACTTTAAATCGAGAGTTAAAATTATATATATATGTACTTTCATTTATATATGGAAGTGTAAAAAAGGCACAATTTGTTTCCCAAGTCGAGATTTGCTTCTATTTTTATGGCAGTATTTTTTCTCTACGTTCCATTTTAAAATATTTTTATATTAAACACGTTAACAATATGTCATAGCGTTGCAGAAAATCAATAAATTTTGCTCTTTTCTATGTTTTTGAGAAGACTTAGTTGTACATAAATACAAAGTTTTGAATAGTTCAGTTGATTTTATGGCAAAATATAAAAATTCGTTCATTGTTGTATTTCGTTTATTTACCCGCATACATTGGGTTTTTGAAGGTAGACGTAGCTTGCTTGTAGATTGGATTTTCCCCCTTTAAAAAAAGAAAATGAAAATATTATTATTGTTATTAATTAAATGTATATATTCAAATTTGCAGACGGAGGCACAAATTATCATTAAATACTTAACATTTTCATTTGTTTGTTAGAAAAAGTGTATTAAATTTTCACTAGTGTCCTTCAAGGGATCAAATTTAACCACAATTTATTAATAATTTAAACGTTTTTAATGATAGTTTATGCTTCGGTATATCAATGCTTTTATGCAACTTACAGTATCCCATTTGGCATTCATACGTTCCTTTTCGAAGCGTGCAAATTCTCGTCTGTCATGTATCGTCGTCAACAATTTCCACAATAACAATATAGCCAAGCCAACTAAAACAATGGCGGCTATAACACCTAATACTATGCCTAACATAAATACTTTTGGTGGACATTCACGTTCTTGTTGCGCATAAATTTTAATTTCATTATTAATTTCAGTGTATTTGAATGAAAATTTGCAATCGTCTTCATCGAAGAACCAACATTGGTATTCTTTTTCTGGATCATCTATGATGACCTTCTCAACTCCAATAGGATTTATGTTAATGCAATTATCTGCACAATCCTTTGGATCTTTCAAAGGACCAGTTTTATACATTTGACATTGGACACAGTCTTTAAGCTCTTGACAACGTCTAGAACATGTGGGACATTTTTCACAGTAATCGCCAGAATAACGACCTTCCTCAGTAGTTTTGCATCTGAAATGAAATGAAAAAAGTAATAATATAGTACATATACGAAATAAAGTGAGTGTTGTTATTCATGTGTAAATAAACAAATTTCCAGTTACTGATTAACTTACTTGCATACACCACATTCACATTCACCGTGTCCGGAACAAATTTCACCGCCATTTGGTGGTATGCATGTGTGATTGGAAGCTTGACAATCGCAAGCTGCACCAGTCCAACCAGGTTTACATTCACAAACATTACATGCGCATATACCATGATCGGGACCAGAGCATAACTGTTGCTTATGACGTTCACACGAGAAGTTATCACACTCACAGAAGTCGCCTGTTATTTTTTCTTCGGGATTATCACGTTGCTCGCAGTGGCAGATGCCACATAAACACATACCACGTCCATTACAATCCTGTGTACTATTACCAGCGCGACAACCGATATCACTTTCTTTATGAGAATGCGCGTCTGTCACAGAACATTCACAATTCCGACCAACGTACGATTCATCGCACTCACAGATGCCGCACATGTACGTGCCATGACCATTACAATATGCTGAATTAGTTTCATATCCAATCGAACCAGGTTTCTCACAAGGACACGAACATAACAATTCCAAATCGATAATCAAACTTTCATTCAAACCGACTGGATAAATTTGTATTGTTTGTTTCCAGTCACGTGGATCGGCTGGGCATGATGTTACCGAAATCTGTGCGGTGAAATAAACCAACTGACCAACTTTAATATCATCACATTTTGCTGTAGGAACTGCAGTGCCATTATTTAGGCACGCAGAATGATATGTAATTTTTACATTGCTAGTGGCATTATCTTTCATTTCAATAGACGAAGAGATTTTCTATTTTAAAAAAAATAAGGAAAAAATTAATCAAAATAAATTTACAATATTTACTTTTTCATTTTACTTACACTGTACTCCTTACGCACTAAGGTAACCACATTAGAGGAATCCTCTGAGAGTATAGCACTTGTAGAACCTTCGATATGTTTTGACAATTTGGAATACACAGAATGTTGGTTTGCAGTTACGGCAAATATTACGTTAATAGCGTTTTGTTTAACTTTGTGATTGATTTGAGATATACTGGGGTAGTCTTGTATTACGGAATGCGTGTACAATCCATCGCGATCCAAATGGCATTCACCATCGTTAGGCGCAATAACACCACCGAGCTATATAATAAAAATTAAAGGAAATATAAAATAATTATGTTGAAAACTTTTTACAAAAATTGCAGGAACTTACTTTGCCATCACCGGCATAATGAAATCCTGCATCTGTTGAGAAGACCAATAAGCGTCGAGCTTTCTCGCGCCAGCCTATTTGCTGACGACAAGCGATAGCCTGCATAATAGCATCGAAACCACCTTCCGGTGCATCCAGATTACCAGATACAGCAGCATTTTTGACTTCAGACTATTGGTTTTATAAAATTTTAATAATATATAAATTTTTAAAATCCATTATTAATTCATTGTGATTTTTGATATTATTTAAATTATTTATACTTTTTAGTTTTTGATACACTCTTGAATATAGAAAATTTTGCAAAAGAGTTCATTTTTAAAATCTAGTTTTATTAGTCTTCTAAAATTAAGAACTGAATAAATTTCGAATAGAAATATATAATTTACAGTTTATGTCTTTAAATTAAATATAAAAAAATAATAATATGGCATTTCATAATATGAAATTTCAAGACATTCTTGTTACGTCCAAAGAGTGACAATCCTCCTGGATGTCGATGGTATTAGCCATTTCGATGGGCTTCACATCTAGAAATCGAAGGGTCAATGTATAATACTGATGACACCTCAGCAGCATAACAGCTCAACTCAATACATTTTAAAATATTTTAGAGTAAATTTTTTTTTATATTTATATATGAAAAAGAAATTTGCCATTGCGAATAAGGTTAAGGTTTTTTAAAGTAGATATGTCGTATTTGTCTATTGTAATCAAAATCGAATCAAAGGGATAAATAGAAGGATTTGTCTATCGTATTTGTCTATTCTCTAATCAAAAGTAATCCAATCAATAACAGAGGGATAAATAGCAAGATTTTAAGGGATAGGGATTATGATATAGGGAGAAAAAAAGTAGAACAGGTAAAAGGAGGGATCAAAAAAAGCGGGAATAATGCATACGGAGAAAAAGAAGTAGAAGAAGAGACATAGACAGATCAGTAGAGTATGTGTAATATAAAAAAAAAGAAGAAAAAATATATATTTTTGCTATATTTAGGTTAGGTTTTACCAGCGATTCGAAGATCCACGTAAGCCGTATAAAAAACTTAGCTTAAAAACCATCTTGAACCTTGTACAATGTCTAAAATGCTATTTAGAGAGAAATACTGGAGCTGGTCAAGATCTTCAAAAAAGAAATGGTATCTTTTAGAAGGAAAGATCTTCCAAAAATAATTAATTGGTGCAGCATATGCGCTGGACAGTAACAAAGTAGATGTGAGGCACTTTCTTCGTTCTCTCCAAAACTACGACAGGATTGATTAAACAGGAGATATAGTCTTCTATCATGATTCCCTAAGCGACGACAACCCGATTGTTATATTTAAGAAACTTTATATTTGGTTTTATAGAACCAAAAATCATTATAATAGCATTTTCTGAAGTTTAACAAAAAAACTTGTCAATGCAAAGCGTAAAAAGAGTAGCGTATTTCAAACTTAAACTCTGCAGAACCAGCGGAGTTTGAGCAATCAAAAAAGTAAATATTTCTTATTGTAGTCTCACTTTAAATAATATTAGATTCTTAACACATTATTATTATATATATTTAAAGTTTAATTGCATTTCAGGTGATCAAATAATTCAGCAATAATTATTAGATTAACGCTAAAAATTTGGTTACTGAAATGCACTATCAATATTGATAATATTGATAAATTAAATGATAAGATAAAAAATAAATAAACACAAGTAAAAAAATCTAACATAATTTTAAGTATTATTCAAGAGTGTATCTTAATTATTATAACAAAAAAAAAGCATTAATTGTCATATGAAATTCCACAAAAATAGAAAATAATTAAATGAGACATGTTAGCGCATGGCTGAGTTTGTTAGTATGAACTGAAACCATTTAAAAGCAGATTAGTTATGTTTTCTATGCCACGTTTCAAGCTGTCCCATGCAATTTTAAATAAGATTAACATCAATCCTCATGCATCAAAACTACTCCAAACTTAATATAAATAAAACCATTAAAATGCTTTTAATGTAAAAATTATGTTAAACTACGTTCGATTTCATTCAATCGATTACTACGACGACAACTTACAGAAAATCGATATGTATCCGTGCTTAAAGCCATTACATTACGATAGCCGTAAGGTGCTGCACAGCCCGTACACGGCTCTTCCAGACTATTATTGATCGATGCGATCGATATATAGTTTCATGTAGTACGACATGAGTAAATGTTTACAAAATGCAATATGCACATATATATGTGTATAGTATTTATGTAAAAATGTTTGTAATAGAAAATGGAGAAAGTAGAGATAAAAAAAGAGAACAAGAAAATAAATGTTGTAATATGTAAGTTAATGCCAAATTTAAAAAAATTTAATTTGGAATATATATATATTTTAAATAGTTCATTAATAAATAAATTTTAAATTTTGATAATGAAAGTTAAGAAATTAGTCAGTTTTTTTTTTTTCAAAATATACTAATTTCGTTTTTGATGGTAATATTTTGAATTTTCTGCTTACACATAACACATATGATATGCCGATATTATATAGTATATAGCTTACAGACTAAAGTACGAGTACATATGACTTACACATAATTTATTAATGAATTACAACAAATAAATAGGTGCAATATAATATATAATTACTGTGCTTTAGAATTATGTATATATGTATACACCAATCCTCATCATTCTATGCATTAATGTATATGCCCATATAACTTAGAGATATAATTAAAACTTACTTAAAATCCAAAAAAAAAAAAAAATAGTGATTATAATCAATCATATTAAAAACTACACATTTAATTCATGCCACAACATGCAATTTTTATGAAACATAAAAAAAGTAAATAAAAATCAAATAAAAATAAAATAAAATGAAAAAAAATTTAATTCCAAATTTTTATTTTTTAATTAATCAGATTTTTTGATTCTTCTGGTATTATAGAATAATACAAATAAATGTTTTTCGAATTTTTTTAATTATTTTATGATCAAAATTATTTTTTAATAATTATTATATTCGTATTGGTGTCGACCTCAATATTTATGTTTGAAATTTTTGCCGGGCTTTAGGTCGTGGTTTTTAATTTTAAATTTTTATATAATAACTTGTATTTTATATAAAATAAATAAAAACAAACTTTGAATTAAATAAAATATCACAAAGATTAATTTATGTAATAAATTATTTTATTAACAAATATTTCGACCATCTTCAGTCTGTTTTTATTTATTTTATATAAAATACAAGTTATTATATAAAAATTTAAAA
>NC_051846.1:144029703-144075142 GCF_002237135.1 Teleopsis dalmanni | reverse complement strand
TTATATTAATATATAATAATTATAATTATTATATAATACATTATAATTATAATATAATATAATATATTATTATATATGTGTAAAGCTTTTATTAAAAATAAAAATTAAATAAAAACAACAAATTATTTCACACTAAAAATTATTATAATTATTAAAGTGTAAAGTAATACTAAAATTATATTATATTGTGTTATTTTACACCAATTTTTTTATAGTGTACAATAATAAAATACACCACGTTTAAAATAATAAAAATAGGTGTAAAATAATTTAAGTCATTTTCATTTTATTTTTATTTTTAACAAAACTTTAACTCAATTGACCAATTACTGCAATATACAGAATAATAAATGTTTTTATTTATTTTTATTTTAACAACTAAAGAAAAAAAATTCTAATATTTAAAATGTATCATTTCCATTTAGCCATATAACATATTCATCCCCTATATTCATAAAATATAGGGTTTCGCGGACTTGTCAAACAGAAATATGATAATCCTTTGAGAACCGAATTGCAGTACTGATGAGAGCCTCGAAAAAGATACTAACTACATTGAAGAACTGTTAATTGGCGATGGTATCAATCTGATTGCGATAACTATCTATATATGTTATAGATTGGTAGGAATTAACGGATATAACAAGGAGAGAAAATATCACTGCTTACAGGGTTATATGTATATATATCTATGTTACATGCAAGTACAAATTACTTCATAAATAGCTGGTTATGCTATTTAACAAAAACCATTATAATTTCGGCATGTAGATGATCCTTTTAAAACCCTTTCAAATTCTACATATAGATGATATACATACAATATGATCGAATTTTGATACAACTCTATCTGACTATAGTTGGTTGCAGTGGCAGGCCATTAGATAACTTCCATGCAACTCAATTAGCGATTTTTCGCCGTTTTGTTACCGCATTCCTCGGAAGAACCCTAGTATAGGAGAGTAGAGACTAAATCCATCTCGCTGAATTTAGTTAATTTAATAGATCTTTCATCTTCACCGTTGAGCAGTCTGATAAACTATCAAAGATGTGTTTTCCTAAGAACCTGTGGCGGTTGCATATTCACATTAATGTTTAAAATGATAAGTTGGCCATGCAAACTCGGACAAGTAAATTATTGAAAATAAGATGAGTTGGCCATAAAAGAAAATTTTTAAAAACTAATAATATTTTTATTGAGTAAAAATAAGGTTGTCATTCTTTTTACGGTTTGGGAAAACTAAGAATAAAACAACAGACACGTGTAATTTCAACACATAAAATTAAGTAATTATTTCTTGCTTTGATTAATAAACAAAGAATTAAATTAAGTAGGGTAACCCTACAAACCTATATCTTCTGGCCGGTTTCCACAACTTCTGCAGTTAGGGTTATAGGGAATACGCAGTTTTTCTGCGTGACCAGAAAGAACTGCAGTAAGCCTTGCAGTGTTCACGCGGTCTCTTTTGATGAGTTCCGAAGATTTATTTTTATTATAGGTGGGTCATGGCTGACTATAGTTTAATATATTCCATTGTGCTCATGTTTTTAGCACGTTTTTACTGTTTTTGCTAGTTTCGCTATTTGCTATATCACTTTATTTGTTTGACTAGATAACACTGTTAGTTATTTTTCATTTTTTGAAAGCTATAAAAATTTCTTTAATATGTTAAAAAATAACTGATATATATATAACTGAATGTTATATAAAAAAAGTTAAAAATAAATGAAAACATTTTTATTATACTTATTTTATAATGTCATATAATTTAATAACCGAAAAAGTTATTTTTGAATGGTGAAGTATTTTTAAAACATAATTAACATAAACATAAAAATAAAATTTAAATAAAATAAAAATTAAATTTAAATAAAATAAAAACAAAAAACTTAAAGAAGTGCAACTAAGATAGAAAATTGACAGATAAAGCATAATCATAGAACCTTTTTTAAAAACGTTCCCACAAATGAAACTACAGAACATTCAACTATGCCAAATGCCAAAGTGCAGAGAGGAGATTATGTATAAGAAATAATGCAATATACGAAGAATATAACAAAATCATATATAACAGAAACAAAGTGCAGAATTAAAAACAATTATTTCAAGTAAAATGAACAAAATGTGTTGTATGTGGACATGTTTTAAAATTAATAAATTAACTTTTAAAGTTTTAAATTAAAGAAAATCTTACAGTAAAAGTGGATGTATCTGTACTCAGAGGCATGTGATTGCGATAACCATAAGGAGCCTCACAGCCGTCACATGGATGTAAAAGTCTATTATTGTTATAGTTGTTATTTTTTAAAGTTGTGGTATTGTTGATGGTGTTTTTGTTGTTGTTGTTGAAAATTTTTTTGTTAGTTCATATTAAATTTTTTTTTAACATAAGAAAAAAAAACAATGCAAACAACTTGTATTAATAGGCGTAAAATTATTGTAAATTATTAAATAAATTAATAGAATATAAAATTTTCAATCTTAATTGGTTAAATATTTAACTCATTTAAATAAAGTTAAAAAGAAAAGTTAATTAAGTGCAAGCTAAATTGGACTGCCTACATAAAATGTATATACTAATTAAAATTTTATTTCATATTTAATACAAATAATTTGATTAGCTTTTAATAAAATAAAATAGAATATCAAATAAGTCGGAATTAATAAAGTTAAATGATTTCTTAGTAAGAATACTACAAATAAATGTAAAATATTATCTCCATAAAAAGCTAACCTAAGAATATATTTAGGTTTATCATTTAGTTTAAAGTTAATTCTTAAAAAATTATTTATATATTACGGATTAAATTAAATTTTTTAATACTTAGTTAAATTTTAAGTATAATAATATTAAAACCCGATTTATAATACTTAAGTGTTTTTATTAACAATTTTGTTAATGTAGAAATGCAAAACATATTTCATTTTTGCAGTAAGTCCTGTAACTCAATTTTCCATTTTTCTACATTAAACTATATTTATACATGCAATACATATTTTTTCAATATAATAATATTATTATAAATACATTATAAATATAAAAAATATAAATGTAATGAATAAAGATATAATAAATTTAAATATAATACATATAAATATAAAAAATATAAATATAATACAATAAATATTGATTTTATAAATATAAGTATAAATATAATATATATCTAAATAAATATAAATTTAATATATTAAGTATAAAATTTTAATAAATACAATAAATAAATATAAAATATAATAATATCATAATATATATAATAAATAAAAATATATATATAAATATAAAAAATAAACAATACCATAAATATTAATATATAAACATAATAATTAAATAGTAAATATATATCTAATAAATATAAAATATATTCTAATAAATATAAATACTATATCTAATAATATAAATATTATCTAATAATATAATAAATATTAATATTATAAATATAATAAATATAAATATAATATATATAAATATAAAATATATAAATATAATACAATAAATATTAATATTATAAATATAAATATCTAATAAATATATCTAATAAATATAAATATACATCTAATAAATATAAATATAATGAAAAAAAATTATGAAAAAATGAGTAGTATATAATTAAAAAAACATAGTAAAAAAATAATAAATAATAAAATTATTATAATTCATTTTACATATTTAGAAGTTATAAAATCTTTTAACTAAAAGAAATTATAAATAAAAAAATTTTAATAGCACTAATAGAAATATGTTTGCGGCATTCAGATAATAATAAATATTTCTTCACTAATATCCTTGTACTATAATGTAAGCCTAAGAGTTGCTGGACATTGAATAACAGACTCTCTTTCATATGTTTAATACATTATTGCACTCTATAATAATTTATCAAAACATTAAACAAAAATTCCTTCCGTCATATTTAAATATTAGAAAATACATTAAATAAATAAATATTTACATTACAACAACATACATAATTAACAAATACATCTATATATACTATGAACTTC
Source organism: Teleopsis dalmanni (assembly GCF_002237135.1). Taxonomy (NCBI): domain Eukaryota; kingdom Metazoa; phylum Arthropoda; class Insecta; order Diptera; family Diopsidae; genus Teleopsis; species Teleopsis dalmanni. Next base: position 144,071,139 of record NC_051846.1, on the reverse strand, counting down.
GCAGTCATATTTTTATCTTATAATAATTAATAATAATATAATAAAAGCTATAAACAAAAATGTAAACAAAAGTTTTTGGGACTATATTTAAATATTAGGTAATACATAAAATAAATAAATAAATAATAAATAATAAATAAATAAATAATAAATTAAATAAATAATAAATAAATAAATAATAAATAAATAAATAATAAATAAATAAATAATAAATAAATAAATAATAAATAAATAAATAATAAATATATTACAACACACTAAGCAAATGTATCTATATTTACTATAAATTTTATATAAACTTATATTTTAAACGTATATTAATCATAATATAATAAAATATATATAAAACTAATACATATTTACGCTATAGTAATTGATCTATATTCGACAATACAGTAAATAAATAAATAATATCTTTATTACAACATCCTAGTAACTATATATATAATGAACATTCAAGTTATATTTTAATGTTATATTAATTAATAATAATTTAATAAAATATACAAAAAGTATAAAAGTGTTTAAAAAAATATATATCATATTTAAAAATGTATATATAATACACAATAAATAAATAAATAAAAAATAAATAAATATATATATATATATATATAAAACACAAAAAAAATATAAAAGTATGTAAATAAAATATAAAAATATATAAATAATATATAAATAAAATATGTAAAATACAACATTTCAAAATTTAATTTTTGTTTTCAATTAAAATATGATGAAACAAACTATTTTTAAACAAAACAGTAACGAATTGCAACAACAAAAATTTTTATTTTTTATTAACTGAATTTATTGATTGATCATACAACTGTTTTCAGTATAGTCAATTACTCATTATTATTGGTCTTCGCAAATAACTTTTGTGGGCTTATTAGCCCATACACAGTTTTATGAACTGCTAGTGCCAGGCTTAAAACTTTGAGCCTGAAGAAAGTCGCTGAGGCTGCCAAATATTGCACACAGCTTTGCTATTTAAACTCAAAGATTTTTATTATTCGCAGAAGTCCAGACACCACAGCAGATTACTATTTTCAAAACCAGCTTATAAACCAAACTTAATCAAATTTTATAATTATTGTTGTATGCTTTTCTATACTGTTCTGTTGTATATTTTTATTTTATATATACATTTCTCATTTATAAACAATTTATACATAAGTTTAATGTGATATACTGTATAATAATATGAGCTTTTGTTGTTTACAGTTTTATAATAATTTTTTCACATTAACTAAAAATAATTACTCACTTCTTTGGAATTGTAGAAACGTAAGGCATCAGCACCTTATCAACGAATGAGCCAAAACCCAAACGGAAATTGGATGTTATATTACGCATAGTCTCCGACAACAAATCACCCAATGCTGACAATTTATTTTTGTCATCCTCCATGGATTTTGACAAGTCCATCAAATAATAAAGATCAACTGGATAATCTTCTGCTTGTGAGTAACGGAAGCTCAAGGGATACACTTCGTCTAAAAAACAATTTCAAATAATATATTATACAATATTATATATTAAATTATGTATATACATACTTATGCGCAACTTTAAGCTCACACGTTGTGGACTAATTTGTACAATGTCGCTGCCTGCTGCAGCACTAGATGCAGAGCCAGCAGCAAAACCACTTGCTCCGCCACCATAAGCAGCACCGTATGAACCCGAACTAGAACTGCTGTATGAGGAATTGGCTGCATAAGAACCACCATACATCATTTGCCCACCGGCAGCACGCGCCGCACCACCACGTGTAAGTTCACGGTTTATAATGAATTGCTCTTCTGTTTTCGGATACCAAATATATTGTTCCGGACAGATATTTGAGTAACTATGATCGAAGCAGCGTGGTTTGTCACCATGGTCGGGTTGCATGCACCAAGCACAGCTTTGTGTTTGTATGCATTCATGGCACGTGCGCTTATTGACGCAAGGATTCTGTGTTTTGTCGGCTAATTGAGCCTCAACGGAAAAAACGCAACTGCAGGCGATGAAGAGCAGCACCACCTCGGCCAGGAAGCGCTGTTTGGAAAACATATTTGTTTGGTTGTGTGTAACTGATTTGCTTGTGTAACTGATTAATAATGCTGCAATAGAAACGGTGTTAAATTAATAAAATGCAATTTAAATGAAAAAAATAAAAATAATTAAAAAAGTCAGAAAAAATTACGTAAGTAATTCAATACGTTGACCAACAATAAAATTAATTGTTTTAAATAAATTTTTATTTTAAACAATTTGTATTTTATCAACAACCGGTAAATAATTCATCGTAGGCTAGGCCAGGCAAACGAGATAAGCTCCACGCTGAAAGCGAAAAATGCTTTAAATAAGTTTTATGTCACCGAAGCGAACCTACTTGACTTGACGTTTGCTAAACAAACACTGATAAAACCACAAAGTAAAAATACTAAAAATGCAAAATATTACGATAAAACATATTAACTAAATACTCATAGCAGTTAAATTGAAGTAAATTTAATCAAGAAAAATTCAAGCCAATAACCAAATACATTTGGCGTAGTTGGAGCAGGTGAGAGATGCGCGGATTGGGGACACATAACATAACATAACAAAATATTAATAAATTCAATAAAAAAATTAAGATTGAAAAAAAGAATTATAATAATATCGAAATAACAGCAACAACAAAGCAACTCACAGATACGCCAATGTGTTTTCATACACAATCACCAAGATTTCGAATGAATCAAATCACTTCAAAAATGACTCATCCGCATGAGAAGTGACCGAGAGCAAAAATTAATAAATTAAAAATAAAACAACGAAAACGTAAGGAAATGACGGAATACGTGTGTACATAATTACGACAACTCAAGGTGGGAGATTCATCGACACACATGGATTACGTACATAAGCAATTGCAGGGGACGTGAGTCCGTAGTGCACCAACCACCAGAAATTTTACCAAATTTTCAACAAAAATGTAAATGAAAAATTCTTATATATGAAAATATATCACCAATGGTTCGTTCAAGTTAAAATCTATTAGCTACGGTGGGGAACATACATAGGGTATAGTCTCACATATACGGTATGGTATGCTCTATGAAATAATATGGAAAACATATAGTATTAACGAAACTTAACATAGCACTATCTAATCTCAGAGTAGACACTAGCCGTACAGGGCGGTATGTAGATCTTAGATCAATCATTGAATAAACAGCGAAGCTTGTGAGACATGCATAAATTAGTCAAATATATGACAGAGACTCTGTAGAAACCCCCCCAGTTAAGAAAGAGTAAAAGAGCCCAGTTGCACTAACTCGAAAAAACCTCAATATAAGAAACTTAACTACAAGCTTTTAATTTCATACCTTACTGTTTGTATACTAAAAGACCTTAAAATAGATCCGGTCAAAAAATACATAAGGAACAGAGCTCTGAAGCTATATGCGAAAACCGACTTAGCACTATTTAATCTCAGAGTAATCACTAACCGCACGGGGCGGTACGCAGATTTTAGATTAATCATTGAATAATCACGAAGATTATCAGGAATACTCAAATTATTCAGTGAGATGGGTGGGACTCTACAGAATTCCCCCAGCTATCATAGAGTAAAAGTGTCTAGATGTACTAACTCGGAAAAGGCTTAACATAACTTAACATTAATAACCTTACTGTTTGGAAAATGAGTTGATTTAATATGTAATTCTCTGATTGTACTCCTATAAATTATTTCAAAGTCAATAATACAAAATTTCATACCACAAGCAAATTGTTCTATTCCATTTAATTCATGTCAATTTCCATAAAATCAGAACCTAATAAATGATCAAAGCTTTAGTGCTGTCTAATAGCATTTAAAATAAAACATTGAAGAAGAATAAAATAATATATGACGTTTCCACTAGCTTCGTTAGATAGGTTAACTGACTTAAGATTCAAGTAATTCAAGCAATCTCAAGTAACTTAACTGGTTTAATGAAGCCAGTGGAAACATACTATTAAGCTTAGAAATTACAGCTCCAAATAAACATATTTAATGTTAAAAAATAATATTATTCGTTTCAATCTCATATTCAAGTATGATATGGTATCCCATAAATAGTCGACTTAGGTTAAAACGTTGCTTATACACCAGATAAAGAGAACTACCAAAATCTAATTTTTGGTATCTAATTGACACGCAGACAATATCAAAGAGAATAGCTACGACTTCTCCATTTAAGTAATAAAACAACATAAAATAGAATAGGTACGATCCTCCATTTATGTAAAAAATTGAACTAAGCTAACAAGTTAATAATCATTGGTATGTCCCCCATTTTAAGAATGACAGTTCTGTAAGATCGGTGGAAAAAAAGGATCCATTATTTTTATTATGTTAATTTCAATTCTTAATCTCACATCCTATAAGAAACTGCTGTAATCTACATTATTAGATGTTATAGTAAATGCTAATATAGAAACGGATAGATAGGTAGATAATCATCAGATAACTGAGGTAAAAATATATCAACAATCAGAGAAATTGAATTTGATTATCAAGGAAAATAATGTAATAAATTTTTCCACTACAAATAATTCTAATTCCATAATAGTAAGATGAGTTGTTCAATAATCTTGCCTTGATAAATATGTCAGGAAACATCAGAAGTTGGCAACATATATATAAAGGACTATATAAATAATAATTAAATATATGTAAAAACTATATAAACGGTTTGTTATTTTAAAAGTTTACAATAATAGCCATTAAATAATAAATAAATAATAAAAATGAGTAAACTCAAAACAAATAAAGTAATAAAAATTCCATTATAGGAGAACCTAAGAACTTATGACTAATTAATTCTATTACGTTGGACATAAGATATTTATAATTGTTTTTTTTTGTTTATTTTATGAATGCAATAGCTTTGGAACTGCAATTTAAATCCAGCTGTTATTTTTTTTTTGTCTAGCTAACAACTGGTAGAGTGAAATTGATGCTTTCTAGTATCAGTTATTGCAAAGCATAATAAAATTTAGAAAAATTAGATCTATTTCAGAATATTGTCTTGATTAAGAACAGAATATGGTGCAGCAATATAAAAATAGTTATAACTGTTATGTTCAAAGAAGTCTATTGACTGCCAGGTACAATCGTTTACATTCTCTGAATAGTCTATCAACTAATCAACAAAATAGTCAATGGAATTATGGATACAGTTCAAAACTACCGGCATATATACAATCTAGACCTCCTTAAGGTCCCAAAGTTCAACCACAATACGGTTTTAAAACATTTGCATAAAGATGGTTACAAAAAGAAGTTTGATGTTCTAATATGGATAGTGTGATACACTAATAAGAATCGAACCTGTATATTCGAATGGAATAATAACAGGATATTTTTAAAGAATGTGGTAACAGGAACTGTTATGTGATCGAAGATAGCAAACTGTATGAAAATCATATTTTTTGTGTCTTCATGTTATTTTGTAAAGTCTGTAAACTCTTAATCGAGTTTAGATTCTTTGAACACATCATAAACTATTTGTTTTTTTTATATCATTTGATCCAATGAATATTTTGTATTAAAATCATGAAATTTCTTTCAACTTATAATAAGAATTGAATGAGGTAAACTAATTCCAATTAAATAGAATACTATTTATTTAAACTAGTTTACCCTTTCTACTGCGAACGATCCAAATAAATAGTTGTCATATAAAGTTTAATTTAACAATGGTTGAGATAGGGCTTGTGTTATCGAAACAAAATTCTGTTCTTATAAGATCAGCTTGAATATATAACATTTGATAATTATGGTCAGAACTTCCCCATAAGTTATACTAACAGTGTTTCCTCGCATTCACACGGCAAAACGTTTGTCGCTTTCGATTGGCAAATCTAGTTTTGCTCTCGATCTCTTATATTTCGCTCGAATTTGTGACCCAATCAAATAAGTTAAGTGTAATCCCAATATTATTTGAGTTACACATATGCTGGCAAATCAGTACCGTTTATTTTATTAATTCATTTATTTTTAGCTTTTTTTGTTATATGCTTTTAATTTAATTTATAAATATTAAAAAGGCCAAAAACAAAACAAATTGCCAATTAACATAAAACAGCTGTTGATTTAAGAGTGAATTTGTTAATCTGACAAAATATCTAGAGTGTTATAAATAAAGCTCTTGTGTTTACCTTAATCTTGGGTGAAAAAATTACCGTAAAGAAACGAAACGAAAATGAAAACTATACTAAAAGCAAATCTCTAGTTAAAAAATTACCCTAGAGTATTATGATCTAGATTCATGCAAAGAAGCATATTTTACTAGTGTCATAACGTAAAGAAAAAGAAGCGTAAAGTTTTCTTTATAGCCTCTTTACACATGCACACGGCAAAATTTAATCTAAATACCTAGCTCTAAATCAGCATTCACACGACATTTTTACTAAATGTAAGCGACAATCAACACTCGGAGGAAACCCCACAAATAAAGATTTATAAATTCAAAGGAAAATACTGATGTTCTTAAACAGAAATTTTAAATTTAAAAGAAAAATAAAAAACGAAAATCGTTTTCGGAAAGGTATTTCAAAACTTGATTTAGATTTATAGGAATGTTAATTCCTGTCGTGTGAATAGGTTTTCATAAATGTAGTAGTTGCCGTAAATATTTAATTTGGATTTTAAATCTATTCTACGTTGTTTATCATGTACCCTCATTTATGCTAGAAGTTTTAGTAAATGTTAGTTGTTATTATCATCAACATCTAGCATTTCCAGATATGACGTCATGTACTTTTATATAAACAAGAGCAGAAACAGGTAAGTCAACACACTAGAATCTTCAGGAAAAATAGGTTAATGCCTTTTTTTGGTGTAATTCTAATTATGGACAATAAAATTGTAGTTGAAACCAAAGCATTCTGATTTTGAGATTTTTTTATAATTACTAAATAAAATGATAAAGTATTTAAAAATAACAAAGCAAAGAAAATATTGAATATTGAAATTTTCGTGAAAATTAATAATCCAATTGTTATCTTATCCTTAAGTGAAGCGAAAAACGTCATCTTAGAAAGCTAACATACACATTCTTTTCTAGGAAATTGAATGAATCCAAACAACTTCGATTTAATTGACATGACATCGCGCCAATGACTAATCGCAATATTAACTCTCAACCAACTTTGCTATGCCATATTTATGGCTCATACTTATGCCACTTGAGATCAATACTCTGCTGCTCTTATACTTTTTACACTTTCAAAACTCATTGCAATTATAATTTAAAAATCAAACTGTACTAGATCATTTATATGCCCTAAAATCAAAAAAAAAAAAAACAAAGAAACTAATGTTCATATATAAAAAATAGTCTTTAACCCCACGCATTTGCAACGAAGCAACTAAAAACAACATCAAACACCTCTGAGAGATACGAAAAATAAATAGAAGCCAAAAAAAGATCGCTTCGACATCTGCAGCATAGAAATCCAAATAAATAGAAAACAGATTGATAAAATTATGCTTATAAACACTGCCTCCGCGTCTCCGAACGAGTCCATACACCGATGTGGGCGTTCTAACCAGTTCTGTGTGTTGCCTCATTGGCCAGCGGAGTCTCGACTTTTTGCAATTTCCTTCAGTTTAAACACAATTTAATTTTCATATTTACGCTTATTTATGTTTGCAATTTTACTCGCTTTCATTCAAATAACTTCTTTTCATTCAATTATTCATTCTTTAAACAATTTTCGTAATCACTTAATATTTTTCTTTATGCCAAAGATGAAATCATCTTTTTTTATTCTATAAAATTTTTTATTTGCACATTTTTCTAGCAAAAACCAATGTTCTTACGTAATTTTCACTTTCGCAATAAAATTTTTCACTTACACTTTCGTTTTATATTAAACACTCTACTATTTTTATTAAATTTAAATATTATTTAACTAAATTTTATTCCATCAGGGCGTAATGTATACGATGTCTTTGTTTCTCTCGATTTCGATTTCGACTTCGACTTCACCACCTTCCTCGTACAAAAGTTAAAAACAGTCTGAAAAAATACCAAATGGAATGTTCAATTTTATGCTGCCATACACGCAGAGTTGCATTTTAAAGGTAAGAAATAATGTATAGAAACTGTAAGGTGTGAGTTTCTGAAGTATGGCTCGCAAGTATGGCAAAAAAATGCATGCTGGCCTATATTCACTAAGCGAGCATTTGGCATCTCTGTTGCAAACTGTCAAGTGTTATGTTTTGACAAATAGCAAAACTAGCATAATGCAAGCAAATTACATTGCGTATAAAAATAAATAATTAACATAAATTGAAAATTAAATTGAATACAAAATTAAAACGAATAGTAAAATGTTGAAAATTTCAAAATAAAACACTGAAATTTTACTTTTATTCCAATTTTCTAATTTATGAAATTTTTGAATTTTGTTTGAATTTTTATTTACATATAATTTTTGACATATGATTGCAATATTCGTTAGAATTTTCAATGAAGGTTTACAATAGTTCGTTTATTGCGTTGGCAACACTTTTTTTTACTGGCCGAGGTAGAGAAAATAGTGTTTTTGTTTTGCGTACATTTCGGCCAGTATAGGCCAGTAACTTGCTGTTTTTTGCCATACATATACGAGCCATATATATTGTTGTTGTTGTTGTGATTTGAGTTAATGCTATTGCGCACTTTAACTCTTTTGTGGCTGGGGGGCTTATCCCTGCCCCACACTAAACTTTAACTATACTGGAATCATTATCATTTATTTATCTTCTAACTGATGACGGACCGTAGATCAGCATATCTTCCTGTGCGTCTTAAGGTAGACTTAAGGTATGTTAGGGTGGGTTGCGCAACGTATCAACTTTTATGAATAGTTTTAGGGCTCTGTCCTTGATGTATTTTTTCACTGAGTCGATTCTCTGATTTCTATGCATGTCTGTTGTTTTAATATACCAAGGAATCTTAATTAGTCTTCTTTAAGCCAGATTTTGTGCTATCTGTAATTGCTTTATGGCCGTATATGAGGCTTTGCTGTATGTTACACATCCGTACAATAGTGCTGGCCTAATTATTTGAGTATATGTTATAATAACTTTCTATTTTTGAGGTTGAAGCGATTATTATTAAACAGCGGCTTAAGGAGATGTAGAATTTTAGTACAACTATTCCGTTTGGATTTCATATGTTTATACCAATTAAGCCGTTTGTCAAAAGTGACGCCTAGATATTTTATGCTTCGTATCTTCGTGCCACCTACGCTCACTTCTGGAGGATGCTGCCATCTCTTTCGTGTTATGAATATAGCCTTGATTTTGTCGCTGTTAATTTTAATCTTCCATTTCTGGAAGTATTCCACCATGAGGTCTATATTTCTCTGTAAGATATTACTTACATTTATGGCATTCCGGTCAGAGTAGATCAAGGACGTGTGCCGTGTGTGTCATAAAATATATTTCAAAATGTATTTTAAATTGTACAATATTGCTATTTTAATTTCGGGTATTTTTTACCCGTTTTTTTTTACCCGTGATAACAGACATAAAATAATAAACTATATATTTAAGCACATCCTGTCATCGTGCTAAATGGGCAGAGTTGTAAATTCTGCATAAACTTAAAGTGATTGTCAAATTAAAGTTTTGCTTATTTTTATATTTGCTAAATTTTCGTGTGTTGAATTTGTTTTCATATTTTATCAGAAATATTAAATGCTAATATATAATGAATAATAAAATTAACTTCGATTGAAGATATAAGTATTAAAAATAAATAAATTGAATATATTTATTTTAGGATCAATTTTACAAAACACCTTTTAAATATCGACGTGACACTATTCTAGTCCGATTACTTCAACTGAAGTATATTGAATAAATTAATTACTATGAATGTTCTGCAATAGAAAACGAGTAAAAAAAGTACGAGTACGAGTAAAGTCTGTGTAGCTTTTAAAAAATGCTACACAGGGATGTTACACTCTCTTAGATATTCTCATTTACTATACAGTGTTACTTAAAGTTACTACGAGTAGCTCGTGGAACAGAGCTATTATAAATTGTAATTTTAATACTTACTTACAGATAGTGTTTAAAAAAATATGTTCCAGAAATACTAGTAATTTATTATATGGCTATTATTATTTATTATTATTATTGACCTTTTTCAATTTTAGCCACTGTAACCAGCTATTCCAAAGTAATTAGAGTTATAAAATGATTAGAGAGCTTCTTTCCGTAGGGACTTTTTTTATAAGGCTTTCAGAAAAGTCAATCTCATTTAATGAATAAAATAGATAAAATAAATTTATATATGAAAATATTATACCAATTTTATAAATATTTGCTTCACCCAACATCATTTGCTTTTCAATATATACCATAGAGTACCAAAGAAAGGTATTCTTTAATGTTTTCTACAAAATATTGTTTGACATTACATTTCTAATTTGTCCAATATCGTAAAAATATTTACGATATTAACACAAGCAGTGTTGTATAGTAAAATAATAATCATCTCAAATCAGATTTCAAATAAATCTCGTCCGATTTCACTTTAAAATGGAAAAATTTAAGATCTAGATAAAGATATATAAAATACTGTAACAAAAAACAAAATAGTAATAGCAACTGCGAAGTATTTGCAATGATATATTACATAGCTTATAATAGAAATACTTGTTGATCAAAAATATTTACAAATAAAATAAAGCTGTAATTAAAAAAAAATTTGAAATAAAGACAAGAAATTAAATTAATTTTAATTTAATTAAAATAATTTTATTTCATTAATTCAAATCTAAAATGAAAAAATAAACAATTTTTTTTAAAAAATTTAATTTAAAAATCAATATAAAAAAATCTGAAACGCTTTTTATTTTTCTACTTGCTTCACTGTTTGCTTAGTTTGAAAATTTAAGTGTAAGTACTTAAACTTTTCTAAAGTAATAATTCGGATAAAATAAGCTGGAACATCCTATTATTTTGCTATCAGCTACTTTGTAGAAGGCTCTTAATATTATTTACTTCTATCATAATTAGTACATCTTTAATATAACAATAAAATATGTTACAGTTTTAATAATTCCTTTGGATTTTATTAAAAAATGTTAAATGCATGTGTGATTGCAGATAGAAATCTCTAAAAACTAAAATCTAATAACAAAAGACAATATGATTGTCATATTGTTTGGTTGAAAACAGGTGATTTGATTTGTTGTTTTTACTAATTTTTATTTATAACAATAATTTAAATTATTATATTGTTGTATTAGCTCAATACAACACAATATTGATAAAATTGATCATAAAAAATTTATATAAAATGATAACTATAAAATATAAATACACTTAAAAATACAACTATAAAATATATAATATAAATATATATTATAATATGTATAATTTATATATAATTTATATATTTATATATAATTTTTATATTTATATAAAAAGATAAATATAAAAAATTTTAAATATAACGAATAAGTAAATAGCAAAAAATAAATAATTGCTAAAAAGTGGCAATTATTTATTTGTTTAATGAAATAATACCATGTTTTTACTTATCTCATTTAGGCAGTTTTACTCATTAACGCCGCTGATGATGATAATTTACCATACAAAAGCTAAATGAGCTTAATAAATCATCAGCATAAATCAACAGTCTTAAGGCGAAAAATGTCAAATGCAACCCTTTAAAATAAATTTCCCACATGGAAATGATTAAAATTTAAAATATTTGTCATGTTTTATTATAAAATGTAAACAAACATGCTATTTCACATGCTCAAATTAGCTTATGCCAATGGAAACGCCCAAATTTTAATTTCATTAACATATGTAGTTTTAGCTGCAGTGGAAACATGACGAAGGTTAGGTTATACTGACAATCCCTAGAGGATCCACTTAGGCTTATTGGTCCATTGTGTTATCGTATATAGAGGAAAACTCAGAGTTCAAGAAACATGACATCAATTTTATAAAAAAATACACCGAATTATTACTTAGCAATATACATTATTCTAAAATTGAACTCTTTGTGCTTATTTTTTAATATTTTTGAAATGCGAATTTGAAAAATTCCAATTTTCTTTTACTAGAAAGATTAGTTTTTCTACAGTTTCGTCTTCCATTGTTCTGCAAATTTTTAACAAAATATCTTAAAACTAATTGGGTTAAGGATAAAGGATAAATTTATAGAATAAATATTAAATATAAATATATATTTTTATGTTAATTTTGTCTTGTCGATATATTTTTATTTAATTATACTGTTTGAATAGAATGGTGCAGCTAAAGCTTACTAATACTGCATTCACACGAGAGTTTTAATTGTAATTTTAACTGCTATTTCAAATTATTTTTGATTTCGATAGCAAAACTAACTCAAATCATGTATGGAAATTTTGCCAACTAAAAATAAACTTGAATCGTAATTTCCATAAAATCAAGTTTACTTCAACTTGAACAGTTTACCGTAGTACTGTGTGAAGTACAAAGTTGTACTATTGTGAATAGTTTTGAATAATAAATGAAATTTTTGTGCCAAAACGAAACAAAAGTATTTATTTGTTAAAACTGTATTGGTCTGATATGTATATCACATGTACAAGTTAAATATTTTGTGAAAGTCGCTAAAAAGTGTGGACAAATAATAAATCTCACAATCAAATTACTACAATACGTTGTGTTAATCGATATTTTTGCTTTTTGATTTCGAATGTCAATTCAAAATTTTTGATAGCTAAAATTACAATCAAAACTTTAATGTGAATTCAGTAAAAAATAGCTATAACGTTACAAAATAAATTTAAATGTACATTATCTTGAATTTGATTTCCAAGCTACTACTCTCTTCACAATATTTTTGTAAAGTGGATTTTAATGAATACAAGTTATTATATATTTCTATGCATCTTGTAAATATCTTATACTAATTTTAGCTGTTATGTTTGTAATATTGGCTCTCAATTGTTATTGCTTTCAATGCAAAATGAAAATTTTTGACAGCTAAAATTACAAACAAAAATCTCTTGTGATTACAGTATTATAAAATTTCTTGCATATTTGCGAAAATTTACAGACTTACTAACACCGCGTTTTTGAATCTCAGAATGGTTACAGGCTCCTCGGGGGGTATGAAGATCTGAGGTCAATTATTGCTTAGTCCGATGAAGTAATAAACAATAATCCAGTCGAGGCGTAAAGAGGGGTTTTGAAGATATCTCGAGTTAATAAAGGGTAAAAGTGTTCAAGTGCACTGGCTCATATAGCTTCAACATATATTATCGTGTAATTACACATAGTTCGTGTTAGAAATTTGTATACATTTTTAGTACACATATGTGAAATATTTGAGCTGGCAATGCTGCTCTTCAAATATAAGCTGACATATTCAGTTTTTCGACCATTTCGCTTCTCGCTTCTTTTGTTCTTTCGTTTTGCGTTGAATTGTCACAAGTTTTTCTTCTGTCGTTGTCGTGTGTCGAGTGTTTGCGGTGAGATGCAATCAAATGTAAAAATTTAAGAATTAAAATAATACTTTATAAGTATATTTACAATACAATAAGAAAAATTGATACTTCGAAAAGTGTTTATAGATTTTTAGTGAAAATATAAGAATATTTTGAAAGTGATATAGAAAACAAGATAAATATAGATGGTGTATTGTGTAAATTTCTTCAAATAAGCAAATGTGAAAGAAAAGTAAGAGGAGAGTGCAAGGAAAAAGTGCAAATTTTTTCTTATTAACGAAAAGCATTGAATTTTTTCTTTTTCGGTTTATAAATTTTATGTAAAGCAATGCGAAGCGCAAAAGACCTTTTACACTATGTAAATGCACCAAAATAAATTTAGTTCTAATAGAAAAAAATAAAAATACTTAATTCAAAAAAAAAAAAATAAAAATAAAAAAAAACACAACTGCCAAGTGGGCACTGCCGCTGCTGCCACTTTGTCATAAAATTCGCTTCTGTTGCGTTCTTCAACGAATTTTTTTACAGAAGTTTAATTTTGGGCATTTTTGTTGAGGTAAGATATTTTAACATTTTTCATTCAATGCAATGCAATTCAATAAAAAAAATTTTAAGCAGTAACACAAATAATTAATGGCAAAATACTTTTGGAAATTTGTTATTGTAATTAACTTTTACTGCTGAGCCGATATTCCTAGTCAGCGAAAGTTGTGTACCACTTTTTGTTGTTGCTGTTGTTGTTGTTGTTGTTGTTGGCTTGTATTTCGTTAATATTCCTGTTGGTGCATTGCAACACTGCCTCCCAACTGGGTTAAACCAGCATCGCAGCAGATTGGAGCGGATTATATGTGCAGCTTCGTGCTGCTTGCAACTAATAACGATGACGCTATTTTTAGTTGTGTTATCGTTAATGCATTCACTGTTTATTTACAAAAAATTAATTTTTTTTATAGTCGAAATAAAAAAACAATAAAATATTGTACAAAAAATCCATTAACAACAATAGTAACAGTTTTCTCAGCCGCAGCCAGTCACTGCCCGCCTCCCTGACTGCTGACTGCTGCCAGCTGCCTGCTGCCTTAAGTTAATACAAGGTTTTTGGGTTGTAAAATATAAAATTGCTTAAAATAAAAAAAAATTTCAAAAAAAACGGAAAAAACATAAAAATTACACAAATTATGTGGCAATATCTGCCGCTAATCACAATTTTCACAAATTGTTTCTTATATTAATGTTAATAATCAGTATATTTGTTGCTATTGTTTGTTATTGTTGTTATTGTTGTTATTTGGCCAACAATGCCTTCGAATGTTGCGGTAATTGCTAATTGAAGTAATTCCATTGCAATTATCTGGAATTATTGATTAGGCAGAGTTACCAGAGTTACTTGCTGTTAATATCGATATTATATCAGTCCGGCACAAATTACTTATAATTCTATGTGTTTATCTGTCGGTCAGATCCTCTGTCTGTCTATCTGTCTGTCTGTCTATATGTATATCTGTATGTTTGCTTGCCTCGCCAGTTGTCTTATTTAGTTAAATTAGTTGTTTACTTTCAGATGTTAAACTATTAATAATTGGTTTCCACTAACAACAACAATTTGCAGTCACGAAGTTCACATTATGATTCCTTAGCAGTTGGGAGTGCTGCACTGAATTTGAAATTTCAATATGAAATATAATATAATTTATATTTCTTTTTAATAAAAATAATATTGTACTATAATATTTAAATGATTTGTTATTGTTGTTGTTGTAACCGTGAGCAATTTGGAAGTTTGAGATACAAATTGAATCGTCTTTTGGATCATTGCAATGGTTCTTCACTAACAAAATATTCATAAATCCAATCATACGTAGATAATCTTCTTTGTATCCGTATCCACTAATCGAGTATAGGGCCGGAATTTGTAGATAATATTTAAATGATAAGTTGTTGTTGTTGTGAACATGAGGAAAGTGGAATTCTATCTGAAAAAAGCTACATGAGACGGGAGCTACCTAAGTCATCTTCCTTCCCTAAATACTGAAATGAAATTTTCGCACTGCAGTGGAAATCTTTTCCATTTATTCGTAAGAAATGGTTTTAATTGGTTAAAGTCTCACTGAAGCATTCCAATTTGATATCATTCCATTGGTTCTTAACCTATAGAAGGATAGTAAATCCAAACACTCGTAGATAGTATTTAAATGATAAATTGTTGTTATTTTTCAACCGTGAGCTGCATGAGATACGAATTAAATTCTCTTTGGAACCTTTTTCATGATTCTTGATTAACAAAAAAATAGTAGCGGCAATCATTCGTAGTTTCTAAACAATATAACTTGAAATATCTCTTACAGTTCATCTTCCAAATAAAATTTTAAAATTAAAAAAAAGAAATCTAATAGATTATAAATTATATGAAAAATGTACACCAAAAAAATTTATTCACTCTAACAACTATCAATATATATGCTCAATATTTAATGCTTTATGGACACAATTAAGTATTTTTCTCTATTAAGTTTCAATTTAGCCAATCTCGCACTTAGCTTTAATAGTTAGTTTTTGTTCTTTTTGTTATAAAACTAAAATAAAATGCATTAGATTTAAAACTATAAGTAATAGAACATTTATTAGTATCACAAATAAGTGCAGAAATTTTAAAATCAATTTATATATCTACTCGTATTAATTGTATAAACTCTATTAAAGTATTAAGATTAATATCTTATACATACAGGATTAAAAGTATTAGCTATCACACCATTATCTGCTTGTAAAATATATGTATATATATTGGTAAATCTCCTTATGCCAATAAATTTTCAAACAGTATCTTCAGTTTCCTGAAAACGACTTTATATTAAAGTCAAATTATTGAAAATAAAATAAAAATTAGTGTGAAAACATTTAAATTGTGTTTATTAATTTTAATTTACAAAAATAGTTGAAAGTAATTGATCAATTAGCCCAATACAATACAATGTCTATAAATGATCTAAAATATAGTTCTTCTTCGAATATCATACATTATATTATTTTATTGTATATTGTAGTGCGAGATTAATTGAAGAAGTAATCAATGGCATCGTTGGTTAGTTAGTTCCTGTGATAGGTTAGCATATATCCTTCCGCTATCCCTAACTAACGAAATTTTACCCACTTTACTTACTACCACATTCCTCGCAAAAAACCTTAAGAGATAAAAAGAAAAAACTGAAACTATTCCATTGAATGGTAATTAGATAATTTAACAGATCTTTTGTTCTTACCAATAAACACCTGACAAGCTATCTAAAAAGTACTTCCTTAAAAAAATTTGACAAGCTGCTTTTCCGACTACTCTTAGATTATTATGTTTCAATATTATACATACGGTGTGAATAATAATACAATAACATACAATACAATAATAATAATACAAAATTGTGTTTCAGAATAATTTATGGTTATTGCAATAGTCTGAGATAAAGCAATGGTTTTAATGTTATATATAATCATTGAAACTTATGTTACAGTATGTAGAATATATAATATTAGTCACTTGTCATCACTGATACTGTAGTACTGAGCAGGTTCTGCTTTAGTTGAGTCAGTTGACGCAGGTATATATGTTATCAATTTTGGATTAGGTCGATCTTGAGATTTAACATTAAACGAGGTCGATTTTAAGATCTAGCATTGGACTAGATCGATCTTTACAACTGACAATGGAGTCCGGGCCGATCTTGATATCTGAAAATTGACCAGGTCGATCTTGATAACTAGCATTGGACTAGGTCGATTTTAAGATGTGATATTAAATTTTACTTAGCTCAATTTTTTACTTATTAACATTAGTAATTAACATCTATGTCGTTTTTGATTAGTAAATTTAGGGTAATTTTTTCTATCAAGATGAACTTCATTTAATGTACTGTTATCGCAATTTTATTTTCGATTACTAAATCTCGGGCAAAAAGTATAACATTCGAGATTAATTTATAACACTCTAGATATTTTGCCGGAGCAGCAAGATTTCCCTGAAATTAACAGCTGATAAATTGTGATTTTTGATTCGATACATGTATTTATCTACTAACACTATTACAAAATGTCAGGTTACTCTAATAATGTTCGATTGAGCAATAAAATTTGACAGTTCGAGAATAAATCGAGATTAAATTAGTAAAATGTACATTAGTAAATTATATTATATACTAGAATTTATTTAACATATATAAACCCTTTTCCGGGGTTTGGAAAATTTAGTATTATCGAAAAGTTCTATAGATACATATTCTGATTTTCAAAAATATATTGTGTAGTGTATAAAATTAACACACTCCAATTGCTATTAATAATTTGTTGTTGTCTTGCATTAAAATTTTGAACGTTATCTCAATATTCTTGTTGTTTATTGTAAAAATGTGATACGATATACGATTCTGACAAAGTTGTTAGATATTTTGTGCAAAATGAATAGATAACATAATATGATAATATGATAACAGACAGAAATCGTTATCATTGAAGATAAAATTTGTTTTTATTTTTACTAATAAATATACAATAAAAATTTCTACGCTGAATGGGAATTGCAAACACCATGCATGAATGCCATAGTTTGTTGAACATTATTTTACAATTAACAATTAACATTCAACAAAGTATTTGGCAGCACTGACACTTCCCCAACAATACGCACCGCACCACACCGCACCGCACCGCACCACACCGCACCGCACCGCACCAACAACGTAAAAGCAATAAAAAAAAGCTTAAACTAAAATGACAACAATTGTAACGTTTGTCATTGAGTTTCGCTCGTTCCTTTTACGTTTCCTTGAATGACAGCACAGCTCAGCTCAGCACAACACAGCTCAGCACAACACAGCGCAGCGTAGCAGAGCAGAGCTGAGCAGAACACAGTACACAGGCAATGCTAATATTCAACTTAGTATACATTTTATTGCCGTACATTTGTTGTTGTTGCTATTGTTGCTGTTGTTGTCACAACTAAAGTTGGCAACGTCGTCATCATCAACATCATTGGACATAAACAAAAAGTGAATTATGTTAAAGTGGAGCAAAGGAAATATAAAAAGCAAAAAAGCAAAAAAGACGACCTAAAACGGCAAGTGTGCGTGTATGTGTGCTGTGTATTACAAGTTCTGAAGGACTTTAAGCTTAAGTTGAAGTAAGTTCATGTCACATTAGTTGGATTTGTGGCCACGATGGTACGATGATGGTAATGTGGTGATGGGGTAGTGAGAGGGGTATAGATCTGAAAATGCGTTGGAGGACGAGCATTAAAAACTCAACTGACGGCAGTAGGCAGTAAAATATCGATCGACAGCCAGACTGGCAGACAAGTTAGAGAAAATGGTTATAACAGCCATGATTTTTAGTATAAATCAAATTACAGTGGGAAATTTACATATTTTTCAGATTAAAAAATAATATTTATTTATATTGTTTGCATAATTCTGATTTTTTTAGGCATGTCTAGTTAACAAAAGATTTTTAATGATAATAAATAAAGAAAATTATTATAGATAGTATCTATCTATTAGATAGATTAATTAAGATAATTAGATAGATTAATTAAGATAAATAGATAGATTAATTAAGATAATTATTTTGAGAAATTTTTCCTTATATAAGAATATACCTAAGTTTTCAAGGTATCAATCTTTTAGGCTCCAACATGACAACAACTTTTATCTTATTATCTTTTATCTTTATTATAATCAGTGTAAAAATAGATTAGTTCGATTTAGACGATGTGTATAGTTTATAGTAACTTTTATCTTATTTTCTTTTATCTTTGTTATTATAATCAGTCTAAAAATTGTCTATTTAGTTGGATTTAAACGGTGTGTTGATAATAAATAAAGAAAATTATTCTAGATAGATTATTAAGATAACTATTTTGAGTAATTTTTTCCTTAAATATGAATACACCTCAGTTTTCAAAATATCGGTCCTTTAAGTTCCAATTTGACAACAACTTTTATCTTATTATATTTTATCTTTGTTATTATAATCACTGCAAAAATTGATAGGTTGGATTTAGATGATGTGTGTGTATAGTTTTTGTTTTTATATTATGTTATATTTTTATATTACATCGCTAAATTTTCAAAATATCGGTCCTTTAAGTTCCAACTTGACAACAACTTTTATCTTATTATTTTTTATCTTTGTTATTTTAATCACTGCAAAAATTGATTGGTTGGATTTAGATGTTGTGTATAGTTTTTGTTATTATATTAATATAGCACAGTTTTCAAAATATCGGTCCTTTAAATTCCAACTTAACAACTTTTATCTTGTTATCTTATTATCTTTTATTATTATCTTTTATTATTATTTATTATTATGGATAGGGTGTGCATATACTGCGATCTGAAAGATCTTTTGTGCAGCCTTTCGCCCAACTAATGAACTCTTATTGTCTCTTATCTTTATTATTATAATCACTGTAAGATTTGCCTGTTTAGTTGGATTTAGACGCAGTGATGTGTACTTTTTGTTAGTGTAACCAAGGCCAGAAGTATAGAACGTTAAATATCAATATCTCGAGAATTCAAAAAAAAGAAAAAAGAAAAAGAATAAAAAATATAAAGAATAAATAAAAAACAAAAGAAAAAAAATTAAAAATTTTATTGAGATTGTTAATCACTACTCTGAATAATTAATTTAATTGTTTAGAAATATAGATTTTAGTAAACTGTTAGAGATAGTGCTTACGTTAAGGTAAATTTGCGTATTTACAGATTTTTTATTTTATCTTTGCATATAACTTATACTTTATCTTTATTAAAAAAAAAATTTCGTGTGAATCCAGTATTAATTTTCGTTATTGAGACTTCAATCATTTTTAATAATTATCTAAAGCAATGGTTTTGATTTTCATAAATTCGTTCTTAAATTACAAATTCTTCTATAACTAAAAACATTTCTATCTAAAAATAAAACAAATGTTATTAAAATCGAGGTGTAATCAAAAAATTTTAAAAATTTTCTTATTTTTTAAAGTAATTATTAATACTTTATTGTTTATTCCATTGCCTTCAAAGTAGTTTCTTCTTAGTTAAGTACTTATGGCATTTTAGTTTGAGGAACAGTATTGGAACACTGCAAATATGCATTCGCATAGTTCGTTATCTGCCCTGTTTATGAATCTAGTTTCTGTGTCTTCTTTCTAAGTCTAATCTCTTCGTTTTGAGGAATTTAATCACATACGACTTTATCATTCGATATATTCATATCAGATGAATATAGCACATCTTTTCAGCTATATTCTTGTGCCTTTTTGGTCCAATCCGGACTTGTATCTTTTCTCTTAGTGTGAGACATATATTAGTTGTGGAAAAAGAAGCTGTGGTTCGCGTAGTTACAATTTCTGTCGCCATAAATGCAATCAGGTAGATCGCCTAATACTTTCCCATGCGGTACAGGTACTTGCAAAAGTGATCTGGAAGGCGAAAAAAAAAACACTCAAAATCAATGACATACAATGGAATTATAATTTATAATAAATATTTCCAATCTATCTTACATTTTTTTGAAAGTAAATAAATTAATAAGATATAAACATGTTTTGATTTAGGCCCACTGTCTTAAGATTTACTTGTTAATTTTTTCTCCATAAAATCCCAATGCACCTTTTCAACCAAGTAAACTTACTTCATTGCATATTTAGCTTACAATGATGTTCAGTAACCAGTTAACCAGCATCATCACCATCACCATCCAAAAGTTGTTATTGCAGCTTCTGTGTTATTGTTGTTGCTGTTGCTGTTGCTGTAGCCTTTGATGCAATTTTTACCACATTATTATTATTGTTGTTGTTGTTGTGGTTGTTGTTACATCGTTACGTCGTTGTGTTGTACTTGCCTGGTCCTTGAACTGTCAATATAACGAAACAAAACCAGAAACTGGCAAATCGAAAAACAAAAAAATGTTTAAATTTAACATTTATGCTTATGGACGCTTTAGCTTCAATGGATGACGTTGCCGGGCTGGTGCTATATCATCAAACTCCTTTAAATTCAAGTACTTGTTCCTGTCTGTATGTAATTGAACCGAACTGAATCACCTCGACAGTGCCAGTGCCAGTGCCGCTGTTGCAGTTGCAGTCTGCTGCTGCTGTTGCTGTTGCTTACTGCAACTTCAGCTGCAGTCAATTTTACTGCTTGCTGTAGCTGCTGGATGCTGTTAGTGGATGTTTTGCTCATTCATTCATTCGCATTTACTTTGCATACAAATAATTTATTACTTCCCGATAGCAACGACTGACTGTACTGCTGGATACTGACTGCATCAGCAACTTACTAACAACGGCAAAACAGAATCAGTAACTTTGTTGGCGTTGGCTTAATCCTGCTATATAAACCGCTTCCTTCATTATACATAGGCAGGAAGTTTATTTTTGTTTTGCCGTTGGTCGCATTTTGCAGCTTTCCTCCTGCTTTGTACTGTTCTTCAACCACATTATCAGAACGCCAGTATGTCTGTTGTGCTTTTGCCTCATATTATGCGTTTACATTAACCTCCCCATCGCTTGACGTATAACAAAAGTTTGGTGTAATTTTTGTTGTTACTGTATTTTAATATTCCACCCTCTCCGGCGAGGCCTAACGCCTGCTTTCGGATGCATTCAACATTTATTATTGATGAACTTTTGCATATGTGCCGGCATTACTTGTTGGTGCTGTGGGATTTGGGGCGCGCAAGTTAGACCACTTGTTTTTACTTTTCATTCGTCAAATCAACCCCCAATGTTGGAATATATATTCATATTTTTTAGTGCATGTCCCACCCTTTAGATTTTCTAATGAATGAACTTTAAAGTGTATACAGCGTGATTCGGTAATCTCAAGTGTTTCGATATTGCCGGTTAAAATAAAAGCGTAATACCCTTCAATTATTATAATGTATTCTAATATCGACCATATATATTGCCGGCACTTTTTCTTACCAAGGAAACTGTACTTTCCATGGCCATACATGTTTAACGCTGAAGGAAGTTTCTTATTTCCATTCAAACGAGTTAAAAAACCATTGGACTTGTAATGAATAAAGTTACTCAGTTGGTGGTGGTGATTCTTATTTGATTTATGTTAAGTACACTTAGCCAAAGATTATTATTGAATTAATATTCTCTTCCATTCTTTTAATTCTTTTAATGTAATTAATCCTCCAGTTATACCAAAATCTATTTACAAAAAAAAAATGTGTAGGATTTTTGTATTGAGTTCGTCAGCAGTAAGACTATGGCCTGGCCAGCTCTGAAATGTTAAGAAAATTATATAAAAACATTTTTTTTTAAAGAGATAAAGACTTATGTGGAAGAAAAGTAATATATGTTATATAAAATTTAAAGTTTTTTTATTATAAAAACTTATTATAATCGATTCAATTTGTATGGTATTATTTTACGTAGAGAAAGAAGTAAATTTTATAGTATTAATTGTAGTATTCATAGGGTGTTTCAAAACAGGCTATGAAACGGGTTTGGAACCAATCCCTATCTGAACCAATGTGAGTTTCTATTAAAAAAATGCTGAAACGAAAAAAATGGTTCAGAGTGTCTTCAAACCATTCTAGAAATTTAGAAATTTATGCGGTTCATAGCACTTGTTTGAGCTTTGATCAATTGAAATTAATAAGTAAACTTCATCTATGTTGTCTGATATGATAAATATTAAGCTTGATATTGAAAAAAATTGTATTTTTTACAATCAATTGCCACGATCAATTTTTCTACACCACACATGAATCTGTGATTAATTAATATGTGACGCCGTATAGAAATAAACAGTTAAAAATAAACATTAATTTACAAGGGCATCAATTGGTGGGGTTGCAGAGGTGGACCGAATAGAAGATGGTTAGATGATGTTTTTAGGGACCTTAACATAATTGATGTATGTAAAGTCGCTGCACCAGACAACAAAATATGATCGAGGAATATTTATATTTAATATGTGTGTCTATACAAATGAGGTATATTTACATATATAGAGGATCTAGAGAATATAATTTTACATTTTAATATTAAATGATTTACCTTATTTTATTGTAATTATTTTATTCAACTTTATTCCAATTTATGTCATTCATCCCTATTTTAAGACTTTGTACGCCAAAGGCCTAGTAGTACGAATGTCTTTTCTGTGAAAATTGACAAATAGAGGAATAAACAAATAACAAGTGAATTTCCAACATATAGGTTAGGATAGGTTGGTGTGGCAGCCGTGTATACCAAATCCCACTTCCGTTCTAATACAACCGATTAGCATTGTTAACACGCAGTTCAGAAAGGCCTTCAAAAAGGCGACAGTGGTCAGTGTATAGACAACTCTAATAATGAGCCAACCTGACAAGTCTGTAAACTTAGGTTAGTAAGAAAATGTCAGGTCAGCTCTGTCAGGTCGGTAAGAAAATTTAAAAAGTATGCATTATATTGAAAAGTGTAACATTTAGTGGAACCTGGATATAGTAAGAGGTGCATTCTAATCCATTAATGAAACTTATTATAAATAAAACTATATATACCATATTATATACCATATATCATTAATATGTGTAGTGAAATACATAAGGCATCTTAATGAATATTTTGTTTCTGTCATAACATTTTAAAATTTCTTTTTAATATTTCCATCAATTGATAACGTTTTTTATTAATATATCTGTTTCTATAGTTCACATTATTATAATATATTTTTTAAAATATATTGTAAATAATAAAATTACAGTTTCATAATATTTTTTATTACATTTTCAATCGTCAAATCTTAAACTGTAAAAATGTTTAATCTGTGATTAACACAAATTTGTACGTGATGTTATTTTTTTTGTGTTATTTTAGATGAAATCACTGCGTAATATAAAAATGTTTAGTCTTCTAATTATCACGTAATCGACCTTTTTTTTTAACAAATTCAATATTGAGTAATTTTATATATATTTCCTAAAGTATGACGTCATAACTGTGTTAATACTAATACTTATATTTCAATTTTGGTTAAATTTAGGCTGAACTTCTCGTTTGTAATTTAATCAAATTTTCCTTTTTATTTTTGATGATGTTTGACTACAACTTTTGGGCCTCTAGGCAAATGTACTAGACTTTGCTTTATGTGTAACAAAAGAAAAAAAAAAATTTCCTTTGCCACTGCCATTGCCACCCACTTTTACCTTAGCACCAATGTCTATAATTACATACACGTAGAGAATATATACACAGCTGTAGGCTTAGATATAAATAAAATCACCACAGCGTGTAAACACCCAACAGCCAAGTACAAGGTACGAGGAAATATGAGAGGGAAATTTTTTGAAGTAATATCTACCACCCATTCGTCATTTTGTCATTTGTCAAATTCTACAAGTATATCAACTTTCCAAAACGAACAAAAATGACAGAAATCAACCTACACGGTACTTCAGATGCCGGAGCAACTATCAAGTCCTTCTACCATTACGACGTACCTATGCCTTGCCTAAGCGTTACGTGCTTTTCGCCACGTCTTACAACGTTTCATAATTTCCTTCAGTTACGTTATCATAGATTTCATAAAGTTTTCTCATAAATCGTTTGTTTATATGTATGTATTTTCTATTGTTGTACCATTGTACCACCTAACTTAATAATTTTTGTTGTTTGCCACCTTTAGAATGACGTCGTTGCCGTCATCATCTCAGTATCGTCGAGAGTAGGCTTTGAATCGGGCGGTACCCATTTCGTCATAAATATTAAATTTACTTTTCTGTTCTGTTCATTTGAGTGTTTATTATAGATTTTTTTCCCGAGATGCGATTAATAATTACGGGCTCTAAACGAAATTTGCAATCAACTTTGTTTTAATTTAATATTTAACTTTTGTTGAATTCGACATTTAATCAATTAATTAAGTTAAAAGTTTAACTATTTTTATGGTTTTTGACCCTAATTATAAAATGCTCAATTTATTTGCCTTTCTGCACATTTTACTAGTTATAGAGGGACCCGAAGTGAATTCTCAGTGCTTTAATGTACAATGAAAAAGCCATCATTGGTTAAGCACTTAATTGTGTTAAGGTACTTAAAAAGCAAAAAAAAAAAAAATAAAAACAAAAAAAAAAGATTTAAAAAAAATGGAGAAAGGTTTTAAAAAGTTGGAAGTGCTTTTAAATCGTTATTTGTTGGTCGTTTTACAAATCAGACTATTGTGGTGGATTGGAATGAAAATCAGAAAGGTAGAAATGGTGCTGAATGCAGCATTAATTATACAGTAGGATGATGGATTTTCTCACTGCTACTACTTGCTTGCGCCAGTATTTGGCTCCTACTTTCGTCAAGGGCTTATGAATGCTGACGGCTCATGCCATTACCACAGTTCATTGCTCAGATGCTAAATTTTAAAAAATTTTTGCTTTTGCTGCCGTTGATGGCGATGCTGCTTTGCTTAATCATCTTTTTCAGTTGTTTGAATGTTGTCGTCGTCATTGCTTTCCATGATTATTCATACTTGTATTCATTATAATATCATCATCATCATCATCGCCGTCGTCGTCGTCGTCATTATCATCATTATTATGGTCATGATTACGATTACGATTATGACTATGATGTGATGATATGTATTCATAAATTCTATGACTGAAATTAATTTTGCTTCATTGATATTTTCTGTTTCTGCATGACTTTTTGCTATTGATATGTTGAAATTGTTGTCAATATTGCGAGGTTTTCACTCAATTTGATATGTAATTATTCAGGGCTTTGACCAATCTATTAGTCGGTTCATTTATGTTTATTGCTTTACATGAACGTTTTAGTTTCTTGCTTCAATTTGCTACATCAATTCTCTGAAATGAATATTACTGTTGACTTTAGACATTTTAACGGCAAAATATGCATATCTCAAGATACAAGATACAAGATACAAACTAATGTATTTTTATCCTATACTAGCATACAATGTGTATCTAGTAAAAGTGAACAGTACTCGTATCTTAAGTAATTTTTGTAGTTGACACTGTGTCGAACAAGTTGATTTATTGAGATCAATGTACGAAATAAAAATATTCTTATCTAACACAAATGAATGCAAAATTTAAACTAAAATTTAAAATTAAAATTAGATAGTTAACAGCATTGTTTACTAAATTTATTCATATTAACTACTAATATAATCTCTATGTGAACAAATGCAAATGTGAGAAATAGCGTGCTATTTACACTATTGTAACTTGTAATTTGCAAGTAAAATTGATTAAATTACTAACCCGTTTATGATCAATCAAGAAAAGGCTTGCCGATCCATCCATCGTTTTTTGTCACTAAAAAAAGTCAATGAAATATTGCGACTGGCGGAGTAAGACTGACACGTATGTTAAGTTATCAGGTGATAGCGGAGGCATTAAACACCAACCACATGACAGTTTGGAATAATTTAAAAAGAGTGAGCTACGGAAAAGAGCTTGATGTTTTGGTGCCACAATAAATAATGCAAAAAAATTTGATTAACCGAATTACTATCAGTGAAACGCTACTAAAACATAACGAAATCTAACTATTTTCAAGCAAATCATTACGGGCAATGAAAAATCGATTACATACTATAGTTAGCAATAGTTAGCAAAAGCGATCATGGTTAAATGCCAGTGACCCTTCGACAAACGACTTCAAAGTCTGTATAGACAACAAATAAGGTTATGTTAAGTGTTTGGTGAGATTGGAGAGAAATTGTCTATTATACAAGCTACTTGAGACTGGTCCAACGGATTAATTCGGTCTTCTGCTGTTAACAATTTGATTGCTTAACGAAACAATCAAGGAAAACCGAAAAGAATTGGTCAAAAAAAAAAAGTTGTGTTCTATTATAATACTACTGGGCCACACATATCTTTGATGACTCAGAAAAAATTGACAGAATTTGTTTGGGAAGTTTTAAAAAATTCATAGTATAGCTAGGATTATCCTGTCTACTTTTTGTTTCTCTATTAATGGTAAAAAATTGTCAGACCAAAAAGACGGTGAAAATCATTTGTCCAGCTTTTATGCGAAAAAATCGCAGAATTTTTACGTTGATGGTATAACGAAGCTACCCGAAAGATGGCAAAAGGTTAAGATTAATAATGGCCAATATTATATACTTAAAATTAATTTCGAATACAGAAAATTTTTGTTGAAAAATTTATTAAAAAGCGGTAAATACTTTTCATATCACCCAATATTTTTTCAAAAGTGTTAAAATGTATAAATTGTTTATTATAATGAAAGAATTATTATAAAAGAGGTTTTTCTTATGTTGAATAAATTTTTTATTGAATTATATATTGTCTATGGGGGTCCAACAGTCTTTGCCATCTTTCTGTTTGTAACGTATTTTACGTTTACAAAACTTTATTCTTTGCTGGCATAAAAATATTTAGGACTCTATACTCTGTGTCCTCGACGATGAGTTCAGGTATTAATTTTTCGTTAAATGCTGTGTAAAACAAGAGTGATAAAAAATAATGTTTTTTACTTGTTCGTTATAACCACTAGCTAGAACTAAAATTTTTTTATAATTCCGATATGTCGTTATATCAACACATATCTATATGTGGGTATATAGTAAGAAAGTGGTTTCTATCGACTCTGTCATGAGGAGAAGGAAACATCAAAACATATTTTATACAACAAGTGCCCAGCGGTGGCAAGACATAGACTTGATTACCTTGGAAGCGGGATCTTAGTCCCAAATGAAATAGGTAAAATTAAGCGCTCAGCAATTACAAGATTTATAAATAGACTAGATTTGTTTTAGTTGGGCTCTTAGGCGCACAATAAATCTTTTAGCTCGGGGTGCATTCATAGTCTATTATTTATTAATAATAATAATATGTTTATAATAGTTTGACTTTAAGAAAGGGCCATTAAATCCGATTTGTCGTTACATCAAGTGTTGTTATAAGCGCTTTCTACTGTATAGATATTTATTCTGATGTGTATATATATCTTTTATGCTCTATAAAAGTATGATCTTCAGCGATGTGAAGAAACTTTGTATTATAACTTTTTTATTCTATTAATTTTAATTATTTTCCTTTCTCAAGCACAACTTTTTATGGCACCGTTTTCAATTCATAGGAATTCGAAGGTTTTTATAAGGTTGGTTTTTTTTTACTCATATGTAAAGATATCCAATTCGATTTAAAATAATCAAGTTATGAATATTTGAATATTTACTTTGAATGAAAGGTGAAGTGAATACAGTACATGCCTAGAAGTGTAAAAACAGGCACGGGTCTTATCATATTTGTTTTATAAAACTATTATTATGTTAGATATTTCTTGCATGTGTCATGTTCTGTTAGAAATGTCAAATTTGCCGAAAATATTCTATTCATTTATGTACTTCATTGAGTGCAAGTACGACTACGACTACAAAGAATATTAAAGAAGATACAACACAATAGTAAATAAAATTTTATTCATTCACATAATGCAAATATCTATTTTCCGGAACCTATGCCCTGCCGTTTCATTGGATTGTTTTTACAAAATTTGTTTTTGACTTTTTCTAAACATTCTATGTACATTAAATGTACAACTTTTTAATGGGCTTTGGTTTTTCTTGCTTTGAATTTTATATTCCATTTGTTGTTGTTGTTATTATTGTTGCTGTTGCTGTTCTTGTTCATCTGAAGGATAGTTCGCTGACATGCATGTATCTTTGTATCTATCTATAACTGTATCTTATAACGTCATCAAAGACATTAGAGTTTTTCTTTTATTTAGTGTTTTCTTTTTATAATTTTTTTTTTTTTTTACTGTATTCCAAAACCAATATCATTGAGTATGAGTGAACGTGTATTTATACGAGGTTTGTTTTGCCAAATCAAAAGGAAATGTTTACATTATTTCCTTTACATACAAATGTATATATAATCAGAAGTTTAGACAAGTACAAGTACAATTGTATAAATGTATTAAGATGCATGCGTATACTTATTTACAAAAATAAAATACTAAAAACTATTAAATACAGGAAGGAGGTGAGAAAATTTAATTCTTTTTAATCAACACATCCAAACAAATATCCAAATATCTTAGCGTTGAACACAAAATTTACAAGACAGGAATTAAATCGCCAATTTATTGCTTTGTCTGTTTATAGATATAGATATTGTACTAGCACATGTTGTATCTATCTGTGGCTATGTGTGTACGTACGTACGTATGTACGTATCTATATTTTATTTTTATCATTAAGAGATATTCAATAAAACGATGACATAATACTGTGAGTTTAACGGTTGTGCAGATATTCGCAAAAGGTCAGGGTTCAAGGCGAAGAAAATCACTTGTTCCCATGTTCTAGTGATGTTGTTGCTTTTCGAAATTTGCCTCGAAACGCGTAAAATTATTTATAATTCTTTACGTACTTGAATTATCTGTGAAATTTAAACAAACTTAATTGAATTTACGAGTACAAATTAAAAAAAATTAATTTGTATATTGGTATATTGGTATATTGTATATTGTATATTGTATTTTACTGAATGAGCAGAGAAGTATTTAATGTGTAAAACAACGGAATGTAATTGTAGAACAATCAACAATCAAGCGATTCTTGGCAATCACGTTTCTTCGTATACGAGTAATTGTTTATTGCATGCAATCTGAAAATATTTCAAAAGTTGCAATCTATAAGCAGTTTGTTGTGTATAAAAAATATCAATATTTCTTATTGAATGTACTTGCCTGACTTTAATTTGCAGTATTTACAGTATTTACAGTATTTACAATATTTATCATATTAATTATTAATGGTTTCTTAGATTAAAAGATTTATGTATTTCAGTCATATTAAATGTTTATCTGCATTTTGCCATTTACCTACCTAACAATTACTTTACTCTGTTCGTGAATTGACGTTGTTTAAATGCTAAAATCAATTTAATAAAATTTTGCCTTTATTTTTTTATGAATAACATTAGAGCGGCATAATAGATATAGAACGAACTTTGTAGTATTTTTGCTATACAATATCAACATTTTTATTGTTGCTACGGAATTATCTGTGCTCGTTTTGAATATTCCGCACCGAAAGCTACTACTATTCACAGCGGTTGTCACATCTTCAATCAAAAGTGCGAAATGCCAATATAATAATTTCAAAAACGAAGTTCCTATTCCTAATTGCAATTGGCAATTGATTTAATAAAGACGTTTTCAGTAAACAGTTCTCGTTTATTTAAAATTCAACACGTGGGTTAGCTTCCAATAGTGTTGTTGTCTATTAAACAACTTATTCTTTGAGAATTATTGATAGCTAAATTGTATCTGAACGACGCAATACTAAAAATGGTCATGGTTCATCATAAATTTTTGAGTGTGTCGATATTTTAATTCAATAAATTTTGACATGATTTTACAATAGTTAATTTATATTTTAAAAAAATCAGAGTCGGACTTCCCAATTTTTTTTTTATCTATCTACGACTTTTTAAAATAATTGCATGTAGGTGTGCTTAAATCTACATTTATTCATTTATTTACTTAATTTTTGCACATAAAATATTTGAATGTAGCGAAATAGTTAATAGTTTCTCTTAATGATTGTTATAAACATTATGGGTGATATATAACAAGATATCGATCTTAACGATTATATTTTAGATGGCAAGTTTAATTTTATTTTTATTAACACTGATAGTATAAATTAATCTTTCGCGGATCTTTGCCTGCCTTTCCATTGCTTAGAGCATTTTATTGCTATTATATGATAAAAAGGTGTAACTCTCCTAATGTTATTTTTTTTTAATGAAAACTTGTTAGCAAAATAGTTTACATATTAAAAATAATTCATTTCAATGATACTCTGGAATTTTTTAATTTAATTTAATTTAATTTAATTTAGTTTTTTTTTTGATTTATAACTCTTGATCGTATAATTAATTAATATTTTGTATAATTGATTTTATATTAGATTTATTCCATAACTAATTTAAGATACTAATGCCAATTTCAAGTTGTAGAGCTGTTTTATAGCACAAGTGCTTTGGTCCTATAAGAGTTTATAATTATCATAAATAATACAATATTAATTAATCATTATTGTCTGCATAGTTCTTGTTAAATAGATTTTTTAAATAATGTAAAAGTGTATAGAAAGATTTTATATATAATAGATGTATAGATATAGACTAACAATTCGAAAAAAGATGGAACCTAACAAGAATCTATAGTGTCTTGTGAGTCTATGGAAATCTTAAACTACTTAGTACTTTGTTACAAAGACACCAAAGGTTGACTTGTATGTCATGACTGTAGATGGTATACTCTGATTAAATATATAAGATCTTAAGATAATTTAACAATTCATGTTTATACAAGGAACTCTGTGTGTTTTTATTTTCATACGACAAATATTGGAGTTTTGAAATATATAACTTCAGAGCTGTAGTTTTGGTTTTACTCTATATAATATTGTAATTTATTTTGTTCTAATTATTCAGATTTTTTTTAAAAGAACTTTTAACATTTTTTCCCTCCTTATTTTATTTTATTTATAATATTTTATATATATCCAGTTTTATGCTTATAGGCGCGCTAAGTTTTAATGCATCTTTGGTCCAAAATTTAGTCATTTAGTCGCATTCAATAATGTGTTTGGTTGGTTATTAAACACCCAATCAACTTCCCAAATCAACTTGACCTCCTTTCATTTTATCTACCTATCTACTTAATTTAAGCTATATCATAAAGATCTTAACAGTGATATAAGTTATTAGTTAATAATTTTTCAGGTAACCGATAACTAAGGAACTAGTTTGATAATACTCAGTTGTACAAAGGAGAGGTTAGTGTCATGCTATATGATGTTTTATTTTAACATTTGCTTTCATCTTAACAACGGGAGGAGGTTTGACGTGATTTTTAATTACATTCCTTCTGTCTGTTCCGGAGAATTTGGTAAGGCAGGTGAATTCCAAGTCACATCTGATATAAAAAACTCTTTACTGAATGACATTTTAGTATTTATTAAAAAATCTAAAGTTCTTCTGTGAAAGTGTCTAGATCCCTCTTAATTCTATTCTAGTTAATTTTTTAACTTAACTTATTATTATTAAATTATTTAATATATTATCGAAAAGTTTTTCTAAAATATTGTTATTTGTTATAAGATGTCTAATTTATTTAGACAGTAAGTTCTTATATTGGACAAGAAATAGTTTTTTAACCAGATTATTGTCTGGAATGTCATAGAACTGTTTTTTGACTGTTCTTCAATTACTTCGAGTCGGTTTGAGGTAATTGATTCGTGGTCATATTACTAGTAATTCAAGCCCTCATTTTAGATAAACATGGACTTATGTCATCAAATTACAAGCAGATTAAACATCTGTGCAAAATCGACACATAAATTGTTCTTAATAAATTATGAACAAATCGACTTAAAAAATAAAAATTTTAACTGAGAAAATGATAAAATAATATAGCTGTTCAAATTTGAGTAGATTGATATCAAAGATATTTGAGAGCACACTTTTGTCAGCACATTTAGAAACTATCACTGCATTGTTAATATGCAAATAAATTAATATAAATGAGTGAGTGATATGAGCAATATTTTACTATGGATCCCTCTTATTTGTTAGTTAAAGTTGAGTGGATTATTAAATAGTATTGAAAACAAGTAATCTTAAACAAAATTGTAGTCTAATTAATTTAAACTAATGAATTTATTGTAAAAACTATAAACTATACTCTTTGCTATGTTTGATAAAGTGGTTTTATCATTTCGTATTGCTGATATATTCACCTTCATTTAATTTTTGATTTATTAAATAATTATAATAATTATGCGTTAGTTATCTTTTTCAACTTCATATTTTTTGCAATTATAGTTTAAAGATATATTTTATACGAATGTAAAATAAATTCCCTATTGATAATTTTCCAGACCTTAAAAATAAATCAATAAAGATGTTTATCACTTTTTTAATCGCAACGATCAACCTTTATCGGTTCGTTATCACAAAAAACAGTCGCTTCACAAAGAACATAATTTTTGCCCTTAATACTGTACGCTACTACAAACAAAACACCCATAGATCAATCTTTGTTTTCATTATTTTGTATTTTGTATTTTGTAGATACTTGTATTTCAAGAAGAACGGAACAAAGTTGGTAGTAAAAAATCAATGACATTGTTTGATAAAAATTGCCTTACAAATATAGAAGTTATTTATTATCAGTCATAACCTCTCGATTTTATGTACGTTTCCACCTTGAGTTCCCTATTAAAGTTAAATTCTAAATAAGTTTTATGATATTTTATTACCTCCAAATTACGGTCAGTAGTCTAGCTGATTATGTATCTTGTAGCGAAACTTTAACTGTGGTACCGTAGGTACTACGGTATTTACCACAAAAATAACCGCAGCAACAACAACACAACCAAACAACAGCTGTAAGAAATATTCGTTCGATCAAACACCCACAGGCATAGGTTGGCATAGGCTGACAGATACAAAATAAACAGTAAAAATAATAGTAAAAATAAGTTATAATGTGTAGATTACAATTTACATTCGTCATGATATCAAATTAATATCAAAAGATTTATAACTTTTTGCTGTTGTACACGATTTCAGATACAAATTTACTTTTTATTTTTTAGTTTAGTTGCGGTTGCTTCTTCATTATTTTGAAATCATGATACGCCGTTTGTTCTCGTTGTGGTTGTTGCTCCTTCTACGAGATTTCAAAATAGTTAATCATAAGTAAGTTATTGTATCTATAAATTGTATATAATGAATATTAAAAAAAATTCTACATACAATGTGTACACATATTCGTATCTATGTATGCATTAACTGTAAGTGTTTAAGTTTGAATTGGTGTGATTCCAATTATTTTATATAACGTTTCACTTTGCTTTTTTTCTTCTTGATTTTAGTTTTTTTTTTTTTTAAAGATTTTTTTATAACATTTTTTGTGCTTAGATAAAAATACTTATGTGTGCCTAGTTTCACCTTAACGTCTTTCATTACCCACTCTTTCTTTCTAGAGCGTACTTCAATAAATACGAATATGAATCTTTACTTTTCTACAGAGACAATCAGTTCAATTGTTATCAAGCCACGACGAGTAGAACTACAATTTCAGACTTGAAATAAAAATCAAGTATTAATAAATTGTTTGGAATGCTGAATACTGAATACTGAATGCTGAATGTTGAATGCTCTCCATTAAATGCGAATTCATAAATTAAAGAAAACCGCATTAGAAATATAGAAATTGAAAATATGAGTAATTTACGTTTCCTTGTATCTTAGCAGCTAAAATAGGTCACTTATACATGTAGTTCAATTGTATAAATCTATGTAAGTCAATGTAAGCATTTAAAAATATTTAAAGTTTTTTATAGCAGAACATCCACATCATTTAATACTAATGTAGACTAAAGCACAAAGTTAGTTTCTATATATAATTTTATAAATATGCATTTTAAAGATATTCAATTTTAATATATTGCGTTATAAAATGTACTTATCTATATATATCCAATGGCGGGTTCTAGATATATCATTGATATACTACATTTATTTCTTAAATGTACATAAAATATAAAATATATATAATATATATAATATATATATATATATATAATATATATATATATATATAATTATATTATTAATATTATATTTATTCATTAAAATATTTATTAATGATTATTTATATTATATTATATTATTTATATAATATTTATAATATATTTATATATAATATATATATATATATATATATTTATAATTACTTATTATATATATATATATTATTATTTATCATATTTATATAATTATATATATATATAATAGTTTAATATATATATATATATATATATTGATAATTTATTTATATATTTATATTTTATATTATATATTATTATAAATTTATTATTATATTTAGATTTTATATATGTTAAATCGTTTTTTATATGATACTGTATGTATATATATTTTCCTAACTGAGCACAAAGCTTTTGATGGACAAAACATATCTTTATAGTAAACTGATTAGTAGTTACTTGTCAGCTGTATAAAAGGTAATATTATTATTTATTATATGATATTTATTTATGTATCTTTTATATAGATATATATAGATTTATTATATTATATATTAATTATGATAGTATATGATATATATATATATATTATATATATATTATATATTATATATGTATTATATTTACGGCTTGGATAGGTTAAATTGCCAAAATTACTATAATCTTCAGATCTGGTTTAGTTCTGATTTAGTTGATTGTTAGCAAAGAACATGAATTTTATAAGCATGGAATCGGGTTACTGTCAGACAGATGACAAAAGGTTTTGGACCTGAATGGACAATTAAATATTGTCAATATCAATAAAATATTTAGACGCAATCAATCGTCTTTCATTTTCAAAAAAGAAAAGATCGAAATTACTTTCCGAACATCCTTATATAATTTGATTTTAAAATTTTCATATGACTTTATATATATAAATAAATCGAGTATATACCTTCTGCTCAAAACGTACTCGGATTTTGTAAATAAAACACACTAATTTAAATTTTATTCCAAATTTATTTTATCTCCTTCAAAATATGCTCCTTCTGAAGCGATACACATATGCCAACGCTTAACCCAATCTTCCATACTCTTTTTGTAGACCTGTGCAGGTATAGCTTTTAGTTCCTTCGGCGAATTCTCTTTCACCCATACAATCGACTCAAAACGAGGGGGCAATTTGAGTTTCGGGAACATGAAAAAGTCGCACGGATCCAGATCTGACGAATATGGTACCTGAGCGATGAGTGTTGTGTTTGCTCAAAAAATCGCGTACAACAAGAATTGAGGTAGTCTCAGATTAACACTTGAGATAGTCTCACATTAACAGCTGCTGTAAACAAACTAATTGACAGATGGCTCTCAAATTTGTACCATATGTCAAGAAAGGGTGTACCAACATAACGAAAAAAAACATTTTTTTTCGAAAAAGGTCTATTACTTAAGGAGTACTTAACAAACAACAAAATCCGGATACTTTTTGAGCAGAAGGTATATATAATTCGACTATAAATATTATGTCGTATCTAGTAAATGCAATGTGAAAATTGCAAAAAAAAGTAGAATACTAAAAATAGTAGTAATAAATTAGTGATATTGAAGATATAAAAAATATTAAAAATTGTATAATTCGTTTTTATTTTTTTATTTGAGTAATAAAAGTATGAAAACTATATAATCGGCTAAGTCATGACTGTTTTAGTTTGTTAACGTATTGATCATTTTTAATATTATAAAATCGACATATAAAAAATATTTTATTTGTCTTTTGATTATTTCATGGGAAAATATTAATTCAAAGCACATAAAAAGAGTAAGAGTATATGTAAAATTAAATTACAGAGTTTAAAAATTGTTCCCATTTAATATACATATGTGAAGTTCTCTCTGTACGAATTATGTTAAATTATTCCTTTTAGTTTTCTTATTGAGTAAACATTTATTTAATGTATTTACTAGGAAATCTGACTAAAAGAATAATATCGGTTGTATGAGATACTATGAAAGGCTTCTTTTACCCGAATTTCTGCAGAAACCGACATTATATTTCTTTACGTCATCAACGTCTGCAGTTGCGTTTGCGCATTGAAGCATACGCTCAGCGTGTAAGCAGTCAACGTGTTGAACTTTTCCCCCTTTAGGTTCGCTTAAATCTACTAAAAAAAACATAAAAAACTCAAATGCTTTAGGAAAAATGCCGGTTAATTTTTATTTGGTTTTAACTTAACAACTTTAAATACAGTTAATTACTTAAATTACCAGTTTAAAAGCACACTTAAAAAAATTACAGTTTTTAAAGAAAATCATCACTTGCTTTTAAAGTATAAGAAATGTACTTTAATGCAGGCACTTTAGATTTTAAGAGGTAGAAGTATATATTTATTTTATTATAAAGAGTGATGATCACAACATAATAAATGTGATGCTATTATTTATAAATAAAAATTATTAATAAAAAAATGCGAAAAAGTTTTTATTTTAGTATATGAGGATATGTATCAAGACATAGTACATTCTGTGTAAAAAGTAACTGGAATTTATCATTTGAAAACACCCGTAAAGATACTGTGACTTTACAGTCGTGTCTGATTTGAGATTTGAGCGCTATCTTTTACTAAATGTGTTTAAATAAACTGTTTTTATAATTATAATTTTGACACTCCAGAAATTTGCCCCATTTGACTTTATTTTGTTCCCAAAACTAAAATTACCGCTTCGAGGAAGGTATTTTTAACTGATTGCTGGCCTAAAAGAAATTTCGCCGAAGGATTTAAAGACCTTACCTTAAGTAACCTGTAAAAAATTATATATGAGGCATATGCTATACAAGTGTGCAATTTGGAATGTTACTTTAATTAATATTGTTAACTTTGAAAAAATGGTGACTTAGAAGTCAATCCCTCCATTTACAAAATGTATGAACAAATGTATAATATTGCACGAGCCAAACAAAAAGATTGTTTATGCGAAAAGTTTGTCTTATAGTGTTCGAAGAGAGCTAAATATTTGAACGATCTATTTAGCTTTCTAAATGTTCCTTTTGTATGTTACGTAGCTAGCAGGATTATTGTAGTTTTTAAAGCCTTAAGCGAACCGTTCTTACAACAAAGGCTGAAAAGTAGGGTTAAGCGCTAGTAAAGGTGTATTGCACTTGATAGGGTCTACGTTATGTGAAATTTTTGGCACAGTATATAAATCAAGATATTTTCTATAAGATAAAGCCAACTGTTACAAGCTAGGTATAGTACAGCTGGTTTTTTTATTATGTGTCATGTTGCACAAAAAGAGATATGTAAAAATAATTGTGATTAAAAATCTCTGAAATTTTTTTTTCAGTTTATTAAATTTTATTACAAAACTGTTTATTAATGTTTTGTAATAACAATTATACCTCGTGATAAAAAGTTAAAATCACTCTAATAAGATAACGAAGTTTCGCATAATTAAGTTTGACTCATTAATAGTGCCATAAAAAGATTAAACGAA
The DNA here is from genome assembly GCF_002237135.1 of Teleopsis dalmanni. NCBI lineage: Eukaryota > Metazoa > Arthropoda > Insecta > Diptera > Diopsidae > Teleopsis > Teleopsis dalmanni. The sequence continues at coordinate 144,032,587 of NC_051846.1, read as the reverse complement.
TAAACAAATGGAGAACAATATGTAAATATTATTTACTTTATATATATATATATAGTAATATTATTAACTTAAACTTATAGTTGTACTTTGTGTATTATAATTAGGTTGAAGTTATAGTTTTTTCCTATACTTTTAAATATATTAAGCCAACAATGGCAAACTTAGATCTATTTTGGTTGGTAAAGCTTTTACAATAAGAATTTATAAATTTATTACATTAATTACGGTTAATTTCAGCAGAATGCGTTTACAAAATCCAAATATTTGAATATAATATTCTTTATTTTATATGTAATTATATATAATCTATAAACTAATATAATCTATAATTAATCTATTTATAAATAATTATTTGATATTCTACTTAAAAGTGGGAGAGAAAGAAGTATCACTCTTATAAAATAATTAGTTTTATGCAGTTGGAATAATTACTAAAAGAAAGGATTAAGGAAGATCAATCAATCCAAGAAGATCAATTCTTGGAATGTATTTCAATATTTGAGGCCGGAGTGAATAACTATTTAGTAGTTGTAGTATTTTACAAATAAATTTTTTTATTTTTAATTGGTACATAATTAAAATATTTGTATCTACCAAATATCGTAAAATTTTGACAGTATATTAGTGGCCTGTGTAATTTCCAATAAATATAGAGTTTTAAAAAGATATGTTCAGTTCCGAACGTACTGTATATAATCCGTGATGCTATCAACAATTCTCATTTTAATTGTTACTTATTGTTTTATTATATTAATTTTTATATTGGTTGACTAATTGTTAATATCAGTTTCTTCGTTTACTCTAACCGAATTGTCATTTATACTAGTTATTTCGGATCATAAAGAATATAATTATTTGTTGAATAATATTTTACAACTGCTTTTAAAAGAGCTACTACCTGTTGACTGTTTCAACAGACTATTCTTAAGCCTATATATTGAATTATGCTGAGTTTCTTGTATACACATTTTCTTCAATAATAATAATAGGATTTTCCTCAAATAACAATCCATTAGAAATTTTATACTTAATATTATTTACTATTAGATCAATACAGGTATGAACAAAACCTTACCTTCCGTATGTTCATATTTTCACAATTTGATCGAAGGTGTATCAAAAGTATTTCGATATAAGATATATGCTATAAGATTCTTTTATCGCTTGAATATGCTCTAACACCGATCTTATATGCTGTGATGTTTATACGATAAGACTTGATACTAATATTTTAAGAATACATGTCCTTACCAATAAAATTTCCATTCTCTTTCATTCATTCGGCTTCTGGCTCTTATTTCACTGATAAAATTGGTAAAATATTTAAAAAATATTAAAGAATAAAGAACTTACTTTTTTGTTAGTGATTGTAAATATTTATTTTTGGAAACATTTATTGCTTCCCATTTGCGACCGAACACTTCAATTCAAAACTTGAACTGATTTGTTTTAATGACTTCAAGATTTTTTTACAAATATGTATACATATATATTATTATTTATTATTATTTATTATTATTTATTATTATTTATTATTATTTTTAGGGGATGTGGCACTGCGACCGGCGGGTCTATTGTGCCCCCTTTTGGGCTTAGAGTAGGTCTTTAAGCCCTGTTGCGTCAATAAAAAGTAGTATAGAACCTACTTTACAGAGTTTGCATATATTTTATATTATATGTACATTTTTATTTCCTGAACACTACCCTATTCTTAATTTCTCTGATTACAGTATCTTGGGCTAAAATAAATATTTTATGAATTAAATAACTTAGATAATAAATAAAAAATGTGGGCTTAGAAAAATTCTTAAAAAATTGGCACAATTTAAAGCATATTTTTAATTTAGGTAATTTTTATATCTCTGAACATCGGTCAACATTATTGTTTTTGTCAAGATTGTATTATTTGATTTAATCATCTACTTAATTTTAATTGTACTCGAATATCAGTCAATAAAGAACATATTAATTTCTTAATTTAATTAAAAATTTAATTTAATTTTTTATTAATTTAAAATTTGAAATTTTTATTAATTTTTTTTATGAATCTTTTTTATGTTCTTTGTTACTTTTGTCGCAAGAGGTGAGATTAATGACACAGCAATAAAGACGTCAAAATTTTTAAAATTATCCCCAGATTTAATATAAAATACCATGTGTTACGAGTATATTTACCTATTAAAAGTGAGTTTATGATTTTGGAAAAAAGTAGTATAAAATTTTGTTTCTTTTTCTTAAAAAATAGTTGCATTAGGTAAAATTCTTCAGGGTGCCTAGAGAACGGCTCTCGTCTCTATAAAGCTTTGAACGATATAAGTAGAGTAAATCTTACCTGTTTAATTATTATGTTGAGGCTAGTTGATTCAGTGCACTTGAGCACTTTATCTCTCTATTAACTGCGAGGTTTCTTCATAACCACTCTCTACGCCTTGACTGGTTTATTGTTTATCACATTATCAGACTAAGCAATAATTGACCTCAGATCTGCAGGAGCCTGTTACCATTCTGAGATTCGATAACGCGGTGTTGGTAAGCCTGCTTAATATTTCATAGTTTTTTAATAAAGAATTTTCTGTAAAATTTAGCGAAGTTATTATAATGAAAAAGTAATTATAAAGCTATATATAGTAAATATGAGTTAATATTTGAAGCTTTCTTATTTCATTGTTTGCGTAAGCGTCTCTTATAACTTTTTTGCAATTGCTTAAATTAAAAACTGAATCACATCAAGTTGGTAATATTATTTTTTTGATGTAACAAATTAAAATCATGAGTAATTTGTTGAAAGTAACTTTAATATCGCTGGCGCAACCTTGTATTTTTAATTATAATTTTTCTCAGTGTTTTTTTATGCTAATACGAGTATTTGTGAGTAAGTGATGCA
>NC_051846.1:144001384-144029603 GCF_002237135.1 Teleopsis dalmanni | reverse complement strand
TTAGTAAAGTAGATGTCTACTTCCCAGCCATCGATGACAAAAAAACTGGTGACTTATGGTACGATGTAGACACGTATCAAAGATATGAAAAGTCAGGTTATGAGTCCATACCAGTGAATGATTATAAGGTATTACCTCATTTCATGTGATATTGTTTAACATTTTAAATACTAAATTTTTTTTTAGGTACCTGTTTTCCAAAGAGGCGGCACAATCGTGCCAAGAAAGGAACGTCACCGTCGCACTTCCTTACTCATGCAGAATGATCCCTACACTTTGATTGTGTGCCTCGATCGCGAAGGAAAAGCAAATGGCACACTTTATATTGATGATGAGAAGTCTTATGGTTACCGCAAAGGCAATTATATTCATGTGAACTTTGCGTTTGAAAATTATCGATTGACAAATTACTTTATTGGAACACCCAAATATGACTCTAAATCGTGGATTGAGCGCTTGGTGATTGCTGGGCTCGAAAAGGTGCCCAAATCCGCCACAATTGTTATCGATGGCATTTCCAAGCAGTTGGACGTTTTGCAACAGGGCAAAGCGGTGATTATACGCAAGCCTGGCGTGCATGTTAGAATGGACTTCAGTCTTAGACTTAATAATTAGTATTCAAAGAAATTTTATTTTCAAACGTAAATTCTCATTCCCAATTTATTTAGTGGCATGTCGTCGCCAGAACACAATATATTTTATTTTCATACAAATACCTTTTATTAAAATCAACAAATGGAAAATCCTTTTAATTTAGTTTTCCTCTTAAATGTAGTTAATTTTAGTAATAAATTTAAAGTTTGATGTTTAACGAAATAACTTGTGTGTTTATGTACCAGCTGTGTTTGCACCCTGTTTCTGTTGAAGCAACAGTTTGCTGATTAGGACGTTTGACTGGAATGACAACAAACCGCAAAGAAATAATTTAGCGCCACCCAAACTGGAATTAAATCTTTCGTTATTGGCGTAGAAATGGCATAAAAATATGGAACGCTTATGAATTGTTGCAGGGGAAGTGGGAAATACTTCACGTACATGCGCATTATGACGTCTATGCTGCGAAGATATCCGATTGTGAGGATGTTGGTTGCAGAATCCATAAATTTATATATTCTATTATCAGAGTGTAGGTTCGTGTTAAGTGTGCAATTATTAGGAAGTTTGCAGTTTTCAAAGATTTCCGAGTTGAGGATTTACGAATGGATAACATGAATTTCGACAACGAATGTTTAGGACTCCCAACCAACACTTAAGGGTTGAAGGAAATACACTTCGTTAGTAGGTGCCGTGCATGCGGAAAATTCATTAAATTTTTATTTTATAAATCCTCCCTTATGTGGATTTTAACTCTTATCTGTGTTATTAAACCTTGTAAATTCTCCTCCCTCACACATATTCGCACACAAATCTTAATTCCTATAGCACTTAGAAAGTAGGGTAAAGGAATATTTGTAGCAAAAAAAGGGTTAATGTTTGTTGGAGGTTATCACTCATATCAAAAGGTTCAGTTGTAGGTTAATAGGTTCATTTCTGTAAAATCTTTTCAATTTTTGACTAATGACCTATTGTAAGCTTCAGTGGCTCGTTATTGTGTGGAGGTTGAATGTGGAAACTAGAGAAGATTTTCTTGCTGACTCTTCTGCATATATTTTTGTTTAGGTTATAAATATTGTAAATTATGTGATTTCAATACAATGTATATACGTAGGCTGCTTTTAAAGTTTGCAGTCTACGTCTTTTAAAAAAACATTAAATATTGCTGCATAAATTTTGCCATCTCTGGAAGAAAGATTGACATTTTCCAGCGAAAATATCATTATAGCGTTTTAGTCTCACGCTTATGTGTTGTTTAGATCGATTCTAAATTGTGTCTCTGCGAAAAAATGGATTTAAATAATGAATATTTTCAGGTAATGATTTTTTACGATTTTTGACGCAGATTAACCAGAATAAAATGCATCGATCAACTAAGATCGTCATTTGGTGATGAACATCTATCTTCATCGACTGTTCAATGAGTTCGAGCGTGATCGTCGTTTTCTCTTAAACGCATTTCGTGAAGGTCGTCCAAAAGCGGCTGCTGTATCAGAAAATATCGAATCATTGCGAGAAACGACTGAGATGGATCGTCATTCTTTAAACACGCGTTGATTGCTACAAAAGAAATGAAATGAAAAAATACGGCCGAGGTAGCTCACTACTCGTTTAGGACATTGTGATATGTGACGATTCATGGATCTATTCCTACGAGCCTTAAACAAAATATCAATCCACTGTTTGGGTCTTCCAAAATGAGCAGAACTCGTAGACGGGACAAATACAAGCAAATGGTTGTATGTTTTTTCAGACAAACCGGTCATGTCGCAACATATACCTATATTATACGAGGGCTGTCTTTTAATTCTTGCGCCTAACAATCAATCAGTTTTATTGTTTTTCGAAGTATTCTTTATGATGATCAGCACTTCTTTGCATTCGATTGGACCAATTTTCGAAATAGTTTTGCCACTTTGAAGTTGGTATTTCCAAAACTAGGGATTTAAATGTCACAATGGCCTGTTAGGGCAAAGAAAAGTGTTTGGGAACAGGAAGTCATTTTTCTTTTCATCATTCCTATCGTTGTGGGTATGTGGGGAGGACGATAAAAGTGTACCACATATATTTTGTAAAAGTCGAGCGTATGCTGGCAACAAATGTCTATGCTAAGGGTTTATTTTTTAAAGAATTTATGCCAGTTCCGTGCCCTGTCTTTAAAGAGTATTTCACGCTTCGCCAAAGTATCTATTTAGTTTTTAAGGCTATGAGTTTTCTGTACGGTAACATGCTTCATCTAGTCCTTTGATCTAAGTGGCTCCTTAGAATGGCTTAAATAACCTAACCTAAACCTATAGAATTAGAATAAAAATTTGTGAAATTAAATTATCTGCTTAAACCCGCCTATAAGTGTCTTTTTTCGATCTTATCTCATGATTTTTGTTTATTTTGTGAAGAACAAGATATTAAAGTGCAATAAATCGTTCTCTACTATATTTAATAGAACCACCTGACCAGCGACTTTACAAACGTGTACATTTTTAAAATTTTTGTAGATGGAGAGATTTCGAACAGTAGTGAATTATAACAACAAAATTTTTATAATAATTTGTGTGAGCGGAATAATTTGTCAATTTAAATACAAAATAAAAACTATATATATTTAAACAAATTATATTTTATTAAATTATTCCGATATTTTGACAATCTTCGATTGTCATCTCCAGGGAAACCTGAATTTATTATTATATAATATTTTTATAAAAAAAAACAAAAAAGAATAAAACAAAATTTTTATTTATTTTTATTCATTGATTTTTTGGTTGACCACACAGCTGTTTCAAGTATTGTCCAATACCCATCGTCCGTGGTCCTGGAATTATTTCTTATATTTAAGAATAATATTTTTTTGAGACTGCAGGGTTCAATTAATTAAAAATAAATAAAAATTTTGTTGTTACAATTCACTACTGTTCAAAACCTCTCTATTATGTACAATAATTCCTATTAAGTTAAATAGTTACTATCATCATAACTGACGTTAAAATTAAATATAATTTTTTTGTAGCTGAAAAGAAAAGTTCTTTTTGTTGTTATAAAAAGAAATAAATATTTATGAAGTATATATTAAACAAATATCATTTGTGTTTCATATTAGACTAAGTACTAATTCCAATGTTCTTAAGTCAGTCCATTACTTATCAATTAAAATTTGATTGACTTCTAAATTAAATATTAATTTCAAGCCAAATCCTCTGGTGTCGCCTTTTAAAGGTATTCTTCACATTAATCTTCGTGGTCTTAAATAACATTTAAACTTGCGTGTATAGGGTAAACATCACAATTGCAGAAGGATAACAATTACTCCAAGTAAACGCATATAAATGGCTTTACACTCAATACAAATTTGTGGTATGTGCGGAATTCCACACATTGTAGACAACAAATCGTTGTTGTGAGCATCCGAAGTCATTACTCACAGTTGCACTGATTCACCGATTCACCGACGCCACTAACTCCCCGACGCCACAATTGAACGTCTGCAAGTGCAACTGCAACTGCAAGTATTAACAGAGGATTAACTCATGGAAGTGCATGTACCAGTATAGCCCACATGTAACCCACATATATTCGTTGTTTTCGAAGCAGAATCTCTGCGAAATGTGCCATTGAATGTTTGTTGAATACCTCACAAATCAGTTTAATGGTTGGCGGTGGGTCACTACTGATGTTAGCTATTAGAGGGAATTTCTAATATGTGTAGGATTTAAAACAGTTTGAAGTCAACAGTCTCAAATCTGTTCAATTTTGCCAGAATGAGCAATTAAATCTCGCTTAAAGCAATGAAATATCACTACATTTGTTTAAAAAAAATATATATCCCCACTGTGGATGTATTCAAGTTAAGGATAATATTTAGTTTCTATCTAGAATATTTATAAAAAGTTAAGTTTTCTCCAATTTTTTTTGGGAGTACATAGTGATGTTCTATGAAGTATCCCGTCACTTCTGTCTATGGCGGATACTTATGTGCCATAAAGTACGAGTTATGGAATGACTGTGTCAATTAAAATGTACTTTAATTATTTATAGAATATAACTCTGCCTAATAAATGGAAATCGCAATAATACCGCTATTAACTTTTTCCTTTTGTTGTGTCCGATTTGAGCCCTCAAACAACCAAAACATTAAAAACATTTTCAAAATTTACTCAACCAACTGTTAAATCCTCTTAATTCTGTGCACTTAAGCCAATTTTACGCCATATTCAATTTGCTTTATCATGTTGGTCATTATTTATTCAAAACATGCAAAATCAATGGTTCGGTAGGAATATGGGTGCAAACATTGCTGCTCGCTGCTCGGTGCTCTGCTCCAACGGACAGGCAAAAAAAAAAAATAAAAAATCACCACAAACATAAACGAACACCAAAAGGCGATGACGTATGCTTAATTTCAAAAACCCAGAATTATTTATTAGCATCGGCGCCGGAAATCTACGGCAAAAGGTAGCCAACAGACGTGTCCAATGGAAGCGGATGCTGTGATACTGTAATGATTACGTTTTAGTGCATGGGGGGGAAAATTCTACAATATAACGAAAACGAATATAAAAAAAAAATAAAATTTCTGCCAAATATCAACAAAAACCAAAAAAATAATCTCTTCTGGCAAATAGAAAAATATAGGAAAATATTTACATGACGTGTTAAAGCAAATGAAGTTAATCTGGGAATAAATAAATTGCAAAATTCAGAAAAAAAAGCTATTAAAAAATTTAACACATATCCATTTATGTTGTTCCAAAAATTGCCATACAAAGAATAGACAATAATGGATTTAATCAGAGGCAAATATTTAAAAAAGAATTTAAGTTTTTTTCGTTTTAAGTTAAACAGTTAAAAAAAAAATTAAAAATTTATACATAAATTGAGGTTCAATAACTTGAAGTATTATATCAGCCCCCCATATTCATATTCTTAATACATAAATGGTCATCACATTTTTGGAGAGTTCAATTAATTTATACAAAAAGATATCAGCTCCATTACTACCTTCCCATGTTAACGCAACTGCCAAAAACCCATCCTCATATTTAAAACAAATGGATATCACATCTAATTGGAATCTATCAAGTTCAACAATATGGGTATATTTCTTTTTAAAACCCATTAATTTAGAATCTACTAAACTGATCAATGTAGGTATAACTATTCCTGATACCTGTCTATTTATAGTCTACAAAATTGATCAATATGAGTATCGATATAAACATTTTTGATCTCTATGTATTTAGAATCTACCAAACTGTTGAAGAAGGATGGAACATTTTTTTATACCCATCTACTTAGAGTCCATCAAATTGATCAATATTGGTATAACTCTTTTTGATACCCATCTATTTAGAATCCATCAAACTGATTAATAAGGCCATAACTTTTTTTGTTACTCATTTAATTGGAATACATTGAATTTTAGGTTAGGTTATGTATATATGACCAATGGCAAGTTCAAAACACTTAACCCAATGCGATCTGTTGTACAGTCATGTGAGTTTTGTGTTATTCTTAATCTATGCCATTTATTTGCTGTACTGAATTTCTATTAAATGTTAAATGGCTGTTTAGAAAAGACATTTCTCAGAATCATTATTATTTCTGATGGTGGCACTCTTGTCATAATATTAATTAAAAAGTTTAAATTATTATTATTATAGAATGAGGAATACTATACATCTCCAATCAGGCGGTTGCCAACGTTGTTTAATCGATTATTAGGCTTTTAATGAACGTAAACTGCTTTGGTTTTGACCGGGTTTTACCGATTTTTCAATACAATGGCTGTAAAATTTATTAGAATAGATTGGACTAAAACGATTATATCAGATTAGAACTAGAACGGATCATATTCGACCACATTTGTTGAGTTCGAATCAAAATTAATTTTGGTTAGGTTAAGAGAATATCAATTAAAATAAAAATTAACACTTCCTTTTGCAGATTTCTATTACCCATATTACCCATGGCCATCAACCAGGTAGGCGTGCGAAACTAAACGTTGTTTTATATAAAATTCGGTATGCTATCCTTGTTAAACTATGTGATCTTTCAGGCGAAGTCTAATTACATTATCTCTGTCAGCCTTGATATATAACATCTACTTTTAGGAAATACACATTTACAAAGGGTAAACTGTTTAGTTATATTAAGTTTTTGCTGAATCGAAGCTTTCTTATTTTATAAAGCTTAAACTTTTAAATTGGGCAATATATGAACACCAAATATTCATATAAGTAAAAACTTGAATTGATGTCCTGGAGAATAAAGTGGACTTGTGGTAAGACTGAAGTCTTATTGTTTAGATATGGCAAACATGCCGCAGTTATTCTCTTCATTAGAGACTAATAACAGAGATACATGGATAGAGATACATGGACAGAGGTGTATGGACAGAGGTGCATGGACATGGAGTACATGGAGGAAGAAAATAGTCGCAGACAAAGCTCCATTTCCATTGTAGCGCGCTATTGCAGAAAAAAAAAAAAGTAGACTAAGAAGGAGAAAAAAAAATATTACCAGTTATATAACTACAGCTAATTGGCCGAGAAGGTAGCGGCGTAAAAATCCTAACTTTTCCATAGCAATACTAAATGAATATTAACTATAGAGATTTCAATTGTGAAAGTTATTAAAATAAAACGCGAATTAGACTGTGTAGTAGATATTGATTGTATGACAATAATTTTGTTAAATTATTATTCTAGAATTACAAGATGAAATAAATATACGCATACTCTGATATGATGATCATTCCCCGAAAGCTTGGTGATTGTCAAAGTTCAAAGATGAAGAGCCTGAAAAGAGAAGAATATGTATTAATTCCAGGAGTTGCAGAGTTAATTTATTGTAGTAAGGTCATTATTTTTAATTAATTAAGTTAAATTAATTTAATTTGGAATGTTTGTATTAGTGTCGACCTCACTACTTATGTGTTTTAAATTTTGCCGGACTTTAAGTCGTGTTTTTAATAATTGTATTTGTATAATTGTAATAACTCTGAAGATGGTCTACGAAGTACACCGAGATATCTGTTAATGAAATATATTTTAAAAGTTAACAACTGTGATATTTTTATTTAATCTTAAGTTTGTTTGTTAAGTTTGTTTTTTATATAATATAAGTTATTATAAAAAATTATGAATTTAAAACACTTCAATTAAATATTTTATTACTAAAAAAATAAAATAATAAAATATTTTATTAGATTAATTAATTATTTAAGAATAATTAAATACAAAAAATATTTTCAAGACCACTGATGATTGGTATTTGGCAGTACTCGAAACAACTGTATGGTCAGCCAAAAAATCAATTAATTAAAATAATATAATAAAAAATTTGTTGTTGTAGTTTACTATTTTTCGAAAATTTCTGTATTAATTAATTAAATTTAATTTGTTGTGATGATAAGTTGGATTTTTAAAGGGTCGATGTATGTTAATCATTTAGATTTTAATTATATATTCAAATGAGCTTAGTTTAGAGTCTAGTTCAGCTACAATATTAAAACTTAACATTAATTGTTGAGTAAATCAAGTTCCCTAGGACTTTTAAACAAAATTTGACATCTAATCTTAAATAGAGTTTTCGTTAGCAATTTTGAGTCCGTCCAAAGTATTTGAGCTCATTAAATAGAGATTCTCATTACTAACAGCTTTCACATCAACATCAACACAAAAAAAAAAAAATTAATTAAAATATAAGTGAAACTTCACCAAAGGAAAGGATAATGCCGAGCATAAAAAACAAATTTAATTTTATGTAAATTGTTTGTTAAGTTCGTTTGTCACTTTGCATAATTTTCCACTAAAAAATTTATGAAATATTCAAAGCGAATACTAATTGCTAAGCATTTTGTGTGCGCTAATTAAAAATGAAGTGAAACGCGGCTAAGCAACAACAAACAACAACAAAAAATGCACAAAAACACTAAATAAAATGAGGCGAGTTCGGAAAAAATGTGTAAAATTAAAAATTTAGACATTAATTTGCCGAACACGCAGCAGAGCTTAAGCAGCGAGCTATGCTGCTTTCGGATGGCTTTTCTGCTGCTCCAAGCATCTTTCAACACCTTCGCTCTTAAGAAGCTTCAAGCTGACTGCACTGCTGCCAGCTTAAGTACGTGTAAATGTGCTGGCAAATGTATTTAAGCTCATTTTTAGCAAATAAATTTAACAACGCGTGAACATTTGTTTTGTTATTAAACTGAAAGGGTTAATGCTCATGCATTCGCCAACACAAACAGGTTTCTTTAATTAAACCATAAAACCCTCCATACACACCGCCTACACACCTCCTTCTCATAGCATTGCACAGCATAGCTCAGCACACTCTTTGAAAACATAAAAAAAAAGTGCGTGCATGGCAGTGTAATGTGTAAAGTGAAGAGCGTGTAGGTGTTAAAATATTGAAAGGCAAAATATTGTGTGTGAGTGTGTGTGTGTGTGTTCGTAGTTCGGTTTGCGTGTGTTGAATTGAATTTTTGCACATACAAATTTGGTTTTTTCTTCTTCTTCTTGTTGTTTTTATTGTTGGTGTTGTTATTGTTTTTGTTATTTGAAAATAAAGAGGATTTTTAAGGCAAAATTATGTACTCGCGTAAGAATTTTTATAGTTCAATTTTAAAAGAAATTTTCATGAAGAAGAACTAGCAAGGATTCAGGCGTCGTAAGATTGCACTGAAGAAGGAGGAGGGAAAATCGTTATTTAAATTTGTTGTAGAACAGACTAATTGAAAGATATAAGCCATTAAAGGGTTAATAAAATTTAAACGTTTTAATTAAGAAAAATAAATTAAAAAGTTTTTGATTAAAAATACAGGCAATAATCACTAAAATATGATCAGATATTGCAATATATCATTGCAATTATCAAGACTATATATTTTTATTATTTTTTCTTCAAAGTATTGAGACAGCCAAAACCTTTGCTACTCCCATTTGACAATAGAATTTTTGAATATCTGAAGGATCCAAATAGACTCTACATGTAAAGTATAGACTATCTATGCTTGACTACTAAGAATATTAGATTGTTTATTTATTGTATTACATGTATCATTGAATATCGTACTGTAATGTAATGTAATGTTGAGCCTTTTCCGAGTTAGTGCATCTAAGCACTTTTACTCTTTGATAGCTGGGGAGTTTCTACAGAGTCCCACCCATCTCACTGACTAATTTGTAGGTATATTTCTCATAAGCTTCGTGATTATTCAATGACTAATCTAAGATCTGCGTACCGCCCGTACGGTTAGTGATTACTCTGAGATTAGATAGTGCTAATTAGGGCAGCCTATCGGTTTTCGCACACAGCTTCATATTGTACTGATGGTATTGTTTACATCTCCTTCTTTGCTTAAAGCAACAGTGATAAATTGTCTAAAATTGTTATTGATTTTTATATATTAACTAGGTGACCCCGCGAACTTCGTACCGCGTAACAGTCAATGAATGTTATATTAAATTTTAGATTCATCAGCGATCGAATTTTGTGCTTGAATACACGTGCAGTGAAATATTTGAAAAAAAAATTTAAAAATAAATCAATATCACTCAAACTGTCGAACTGTCAACAGTTTGAAACAGCATTCACAAATTTATTATTTTTGCTAAATTTAGTGGATTTTTCCAATATTTTATAATGTATTCTGCTATTCGGAGCGGACACGATTCGAACAAATCAAAGATAATTAAAATCGGTCCAGCCGTTCTTGAGTTATAAGTGGTCTAACTAACACGACTTTCTTTTATGTATATAAATAGAAGATAAATATCTTATATGATATATATCTATATGTATACTGTTTTTAATAATTTTAAATTTTTTAGTAAAAAATATAAATTTTGTAAATCACTATTAGGGAAATCATTACCGAACCTTTAACTTTAAGAATTCCACTAATGAGTACCTTCAAAAAAATTCTTGTAAAATTATTTAGTCGTGTTCGTGATCTGCGACTCTCGAAACGATATTAAAACGAAAGATGAGCACTTAGTAATTAAAGAAATGGGATGATAATAGATGTTTTAGAAAAAAATGTCAAATTAACAGATATACAGCAGTTAAAATAATTTTTAACAAAGCCATGAAGAATTTGAAAGGAGCTGGTAGGAGATGGAGATTGTAGTCGGGTTAAATAAATAAAGAAATAGCACAAATATTTGCAACCCATCTAGTTAAGGTATTCCAATCTTTTCATGTAACCTCTAGATTTATTCTTACAAATACAAGAAAAATTAAAGAAAACAATAAAACGGATTAGGAGCTTTACAGGTAAAATAGTAATTAATGAATTGAAGGAGAAAAAAGTTCCAGGCGATGCTTTTATAATACCAAAAATTTTAAAAGTGGTTTCATAACTTAACATTAATATTCAACTTAATTATAATAGTACAATATTATCGCACTCAATGGAAACTAATAATAAACTTATATATGATTGAACTAATTTTGCTGGAGAAATCATGTGAATCTATTAAAGAAGTAACGTCATACAGCCCAATAAACTTAGGTCCTGCACATAAAAAACAATATAATGACATGCAAATCAATTGTGTAGGCAATTTGGATGTATGGAATCTAAATGTGCGCCATGATTTATGAGAAATAAAACAGTTAATCGTGATCAGAAATAACTTACTTATTTACTAACTGAGTTGGCCATTACCGTCATTTGGCGTCCTTGGCCGCGTCTAGTAGCCTACTCAAGTTAGTCTGATCAGTTCTTTGCTGTGGTCACTTGATAGTATCGAGTGCCTTCATATAGTTGGACTGCGTGTCCTTTTATCGAAGATACGGACATTCTATTTTTGCACTTTTCACTAGCGGCTACCGGATCAAACATTTTCCTAGCTGATGTACTTTCTTTCATGTTCAGGACATGATCAAGCTAACCTAGGCGCTGAATTTATATGTGCTTAACTATATCGATGTCGCGTTCTATCGTAAGGAACTAAAGATCTTTTGCAGAAAGGTATGTGTGATTGTCATACCTTTTAATCACTGTTATTGTTCAAGCTTCTGCACCATATAGCATGAAAGACATTATAATGTCTGAATATACCAACAGTAACAGAAGAAGTTTGGAATCACAGTACGAAGTATATGGAAAAAGTTTTGAGCTGCCCAAATATACTTGCCAAATAATTTATTGACAATGAAGACGAACTTAGGAGACACAAAAGCACTATGTTAACTTAACTATATATTATATTAAGCTATATTATACATTATACTGTAAATTATTTTTTTGTCATTGGTTAGTGTAGGTTAAAAATATCTGATGACTTAATTAAAATTAAAAAATTTGATTATTGTTATTGACAGATTAACATAAAAACATAAAAAAATTCACTATTGGATTTACGAGTGTTCACCATTGCGTATGAGTAACATTTATAATATATTTTCACTTTCATCTATATAAAGTACCACTTGTGTTAAGATGTGGGTTTTTAAAATTATTTCATTAAAATATCGATGTCGACTTTTTTAAGAAGTGATTTTATATTAATATTATATAATATATTTATATATTTTATATTATATACATTAAATATGATTGTTAACGCGGATTTTTAGGTTAAACAGATAAAAGTAAATCTTTCCATTTGTTTTAAATAAAATAGCTTCAATATCGTAAAACCAACCAATCGAACTGAATTTAAATGAAAAGAAACTTACCTTAAAATATAAAAATTTTAAAAATGGATTACTAACCTATGGTTTCAGAAGTTTTATCTTCAGCCTACTTAACTGTTATTGCCATCCTTTTGTTTAAATTTGCTTTATAAATTTTAGTATTGAACCTCTATTGCAAAGTTTTTAAGATGTTCTTTCATGTATCGTTCTCTTTTCTGCAAAACCTACAAGTTTCATTAAAGAAGGTTCCAAGTTGTGTAAGTTGATATTTTAACGTACACTGTCCTGTTATTATTTTTACTTAATTGCATACAAACCTTAAACCGTTTTAGGTGGAAAGTCATGATAAGTTAGTTCGATTGTGAAAGTCTTAGTATATTATTTCATTGTTTTTTCTCTTCTGTCTGAATAGATGAAAAGAAAGTACCTTTTCTTATTTACCCTTTTCCTTGGCAGCTTTTCTGTGACTTCGTTGTCAGTAATTATAAATTCTATCATAACCTGAAGCTAATCTGATTGTTTTGGCCAATAATATTCAGTTTTATTAGTATAATTATATATTACATATGGTTTTATATTTTTTATGTATAACATTTTTATGTGATATATTAAATATATATGCATAACGCTTAGACTTTAATGTAAATTCAAAATTCTATGTAGTGAGTACCTAAGTCAAAGCTGACATATAACCTTTTTTTTTGCTTTGATTTGATTGAATTATAAATATAATGATAAATGATTTTACTTTGGTTTTCAGACACAGCGCAGCAGCTCAGACTGATTGGTATAATGTAATTGCCTGCAGACAAGCTAAAGAATTCATGCCGAATCGATCAAAAGCCAGAATTACGGAGCTACTAATGCTGAACAGAAAAGGCAACCGACTTATTACAGGGTTTCTCACTGAACATTGTGAAGCTAAAAAACATTCATCGCAACTAGGTATTACAGGGGACGATAGCTGCAAACAATGTCATCAAGAAGAGGACGTAGCAGAACACATTCTGTGTCGCTGTGATAGTCTCGCCAAATTCAAACTTCGGTACTTATCAATTACATATCCACATATAACGGAATTAGGCAACATCTTTTTAAAGGACATAATGCCATTTTTAACTGCTACGCATCCATGGGAGTAAAGTCTCCCCACTTCATCTACTTGTCAAAAAGGAAGCAATGACTTTTATAGTCAAGCTACAGTTGACTAGTAATCGATCAACAAGATCACTCGATAACTCCCCTTTTAGATAAGGAAATGCAAAGATGAACGACTAAACAACACCATATCTGGCAACATCTCTCCAAAGGACATAATCACTATCACAATATCATATCACAATAATCCTCAAAGGATGCAGTGATGTGGTGGCATAGTCCTCACCTCTTTCAAAATCTAATCTAATCTTGGTTTTCACTTTACTTTGTTAAATATTATTGGAAATCTTTTTTTTTTGAGTTTTCAGTAAAAACACTTCGATAATATTTATAAGCAAATGGTAGTAAAGTTCATAATTCACTTAAATTATTTAATGTTTTAATTCAAAGTAATTCTTTTATTTCGAATAAATGTAATTTAATTAAAAATTATACAAAAAAATTCAATTAAATTCGTTTAGCAATTGCTTTGCATTCTCATTTTATTTTCAATTTTCTGCATTGCAAGCCTGACAGAAAAGTTGCACATGTTGTCAGTTCGGAAAATTGCATATACGTTTTTCCAGAATTTATTCATCTTTTTTTGGAATAGTTTATGCATTAAACTGAAATTACATTTTTCATTGAAAATAATCAATACTTTGTTTTTATTTTGTGAAAACTAAATTATTGCTGCCGTTTAACATGTCGAATATGTAACATCAATTGCAAGGCACATGTAAGACAGCATCCTTCCATGTTCCCCAGGATGTCTGCTTACTGGCGGATCTTGCAATGCCACATAACACTCCGTCAGTGGTTCTATGGAGTGCAGTTGATGGTTATTTGAAAGTTGTAAACAAGTGTGCTGACGACATGTTTTGGTTTCTCATGAATTTTTGTTGCAGGTTGAGATGTTGCATAAATTATTCAAAATTGTTGTGGAATTATAGAATCATACAAAAAAAAAAACAAAAACACAAAAAAAAAATAATTCCAGAAAAACACCAATAAAATTGTAATGAAATTTAAAAAATTTATAAGAATTTCAATAAAAAAGCAAATATTTATACATAAAATATATTTTAATATTAATTAAATTTTCTTCTGGTCTAGTAGAAGATGAAACAATCAACTCAAGCAGTTTGATGTATTTTCCCAAATACTTGAAGTATAAAAATTATTAAAATATAAAAAAAACAAAAATTATTTAATGATATAAAAAGAATATGAAATAAAACGCAAAACTGATAACATAAACAAAAGTAATCACTGTAAAGTTTCAAAAAATTGACTCTTTCAACATTTTTATCATTTTCCATAGCACAGCAATTTTCTATAAGATTTTTCCGACTTATTTTATATGAATTTTTGGAGTTCATATGAAAAGGATAAATTGGCAACAACAGCACTAGGAACATCAAAAACATGAAAGAAGAAAGAAGTGACAGGAAATAAATCCAAAAAAGTAAAAACTTTTGATTTTACCCAAAGGACATAATCGATAAAGTGGAATTGTGCATAGGGAATAATGCCAGTAAACAACTAACAATTGCAATCATACCGTTGGACATTGTGTTATTATTCCCTTTTAGCAGCACTGGATCATTGGTTCTTATTGCCAAGTACGAAAATACGAGTGTATAAAGCAATTTGAAAATAAACTAAATATCAGTTAGTTGGACGGACAGAAGGACAGACAGACAAGTGCCTGCCACAGTTTGGGAAAGGAATAGAATTGTTATGCAGCGTGATTGAGTGATATATTTTCGGGTTTATATTGTATACTCGATGCCGTTCGAATCTTTTATTTCGCCTTGTGAAATGACTCGATTTTGAAATTTAGTGGAAAGTTTTGGATTGGAGTTTACTCAGCTGTGCAAAGTGGTTTCTAATATACTTAAAATCAAGTATCACATCATTTATTTATGACTTTACCACTGCAGCTAGGGAAGACAAGCAGAAATAAATTAAAATAAAATCATTTACGCTTTCAAAATTGAAAAGCACAAAAATATTCAATATTTACTTAAAACTTACAAAAAATAAAAACATTGGTAAATAATTTTTAATACTTATACTTATTTTTTATTCTTAGCAAAACAATAAACATAAATTATTTAATAATTTAATTATTTAAATTATTTAAAGCTCATATAGTTTTAGAAAATATTATATTAGAAAAGAGAGAGAGAGAGAGAGAGACGAGAGAGAAGAGAGAGAGAGAGAGGAGAGAGAGAGAGAGAGAGAGAGAGAGAGAGAGAGAGAGACAGAAAGATAGAGGGAGAAAAGTAGGTGTATATAGAGTAGAACAGAAAAAGAACGGACTATTGGCTCCGATTAGAGCAAAGCAGTACGATCATCTTATATCTGATATCTAACCGACTGAATGCCAAGATATTTCGCGCTTTGAATGGAAAATATTCCTCAGTTGTTGAGGACATCCTAACAGCAGCTCGAAACAGGACTCACCGATCCAATAATCTCAAAATGTAATCGACCCAAAATGTGATAGGGATATTATATATAGGTATATATAAGAGAAAAACATAAAGAAAGAGACCTACGGAAAGAAAGAGAGATTGACAAAAAAGAGAGTAATAGTTAGAGAGAGAGAGAGAGAGAGCAGAGAGAGAGAGAGAGCAGAGAGAGAGAGAGAGAAGGAGAAAGAGGAAGAAATATAACTTGATAATGAGGAGAGATTAAATTATTTACTATATAAATTCAAACAGTGACATAATGGAATATGCGTGGTTAAAATACATCACTTATTTTTATATACAACAGACTATTCAGTCCACGTGTAGAGACACACAATTAGACATATGTGGTTATATGTAAATATATCTTACTTACTTACATAATTATTTATTTGGGTACAAGAACCCATTACAGAGTTATGACCTGTCGCAGCATGTCTGTTCAGGCGTCTCTGCTGTGAGCGGGCCTTCTTCAGTCTCGTAGTTCAACTTAATTGCTCCACTAGAACCACAGGCTTCAAAAATCTTATTCGCTGAAGCATTTTTACCCATTCTTACGACATGACAGCCACCGAAGCCGATGGATGTTAATTTGCTGAATTAGATCAATATCGTGGTACAGCTCGTGGCTCATTCGGATACGGTAGTTGTTGTCAACTCGTAGAGGTCCAGAGATCTTACAAATAACTTTTCTCTTTATTTCACTTGTCTCAAAGTCCTTTTGGCAAATACATGCTTAGCCCTGTCAAGAATATAAAATAATTTTCTTGATGTGATCGTATATAATGGAATAGAGAACATAATCAAACAAAAGATAATTGCATGCTCAAATTTGAGTAAGAAATAAATGTCTTCCCATGGGTATAAATACCGAATAAATAATATAACCGCTAAAGGCAATCGACTACCTAATAACTCAGGATCACAGTTTCCTTGTTGAACAAAATCATTACAGGTCTATTTAAAGCCGTCTCTAAATTGTATCGCTGAATAACTAGTACGAAAAGCGTTATAAAATTTAATCCCAAAATATATTCTACAATAAATGGAGTGCATACATGCTCTAGTATTAACTTTATTTCATAAAGAACATCAAATGTTATATATGAAATATTAGCTTATATAAAAATCTAAAATTTTCTACAATTAAACAATACGTAAGAGATAGAGTTTTAATTTGTTTAAAAAATTAATCAAAAATTAACAATATAATAGTATATATCTATAGGCATAAACAAATATAAACCGAAAAGGAAGATATAAAGGAATCAAGGTACTCACAGAAGAAATATTAATGAAAATTATAATGGATTTCGTGTACTTAAGTACAACAGAGCATAAGAACATAAGAGTTCTACTGAGTCTTATGGCTCAAGTGACTCTAATGGCTTCATAAATCTATTAAGTAATTATTTATATTATTAAATTTATTTAATTGTTTTGAATATTGTAATAGAGATAGGTTCTAAGTTTCTAGAGCAAAATTGATATGAAATACACAACATATAAAATTAGTATTCAATATTAATATAAACATGCATCTCACAATCCACATTTGCATTGAATTATAGTTTCTGGGTGTAGAGGATGAGTTAGAGTATCATTTCAATAAATAATTCATGTTCCTGATTTACTATTCATTGACGGCAAATTTAATTATGTAAATCATAAAATGTTAACTGATTTTGTTAAACATGAAAATGAATATTTTGTACAGTTAATAGAAGTGTCGATAATAATATTTATGCCTGAAAAAGGTGGCAGCATTTACACACTTTCACACGAATTTAATCTCATAAAATTACAAATAATAAAAACAGGATTAAAATTCAATTAGCAGAACTCATTTTTCAACGAATGAATGCAATTCACATTAACATGCACAATTGAACTTAATTAAAACTGCATTTTGATAACGAATTTCCAGTCCTGAACTGAAGTCCACAGAATTGCATTGAGGATGCGATGCGAGTCCTGCTCGATATTTTTGTGTCAGTTTACATCAGTAAAGCCGCGACTGCCATTTTGAGTTTCCAAATTATAAACTGTAAATAGTAAACTGTAAACTGTAATTTTCAACAAATTATTTACAAATAAAATAAATAAAATATTATTTTCAACTAAATACAAAATAAATGAGAGGATAACGATTTGTTGGCATCGAAGTGTCGCTGGTAGTGTTAATGCAATTTTGTGGAAGGTGCCATTTTCAAATCGATTCAAACAAATTTAGCATTTATTGTTTAAACGCCTTTAACAAATAATTAAATTAATTTTAAATATTTAAATTTATATTTTACAGTATTTATATTTCGGCTAAGGTGACCAAATTAATATTTGGCAAGAATTAATGATCATTATTACATTAAAATTAATTAATAGAAGTCGTATAAATATTTATTTAACAATAGTTGATTTATTTATAATTAATGAAAATTATTTTATTAAAATTAATTAATAGAAATCGTAAAAATATTTATTTAACAATAATTAGTTTTTTCTTAATTTGAATCTTATGTGTAAATAAAAGTATTAAATATAAAATTAATAATTATTTCAGTCCTATGACAAATAATCTATTTCGAATTTTTTTAATTTAATTCAAAAAAATTTTTTTCTAATCATAACAAGCACGCTGGCTTGGTCATGCCATGAGAATGGAAGAAAGTGCTCCAGCTAGAAAGGTGTTTGATTCGGTACCAGGTCACTACCAACTGCCGACAGCAAGGCATTGATCGGATTAGCAACCGGAGGCTACTTGATGCGGTCCAGGACGACTCACTTCTGTAATGGGCAACTAACTAAGATTTTTTTTAGCATGTACAGAATTCATGTGAATGCTAACATTCCTTTCCTCAAATGTCTAAACTATATCCAATGCAGGTACATACATTTCCTTAAGTAAATTAAATTAATCAACTTCGAATTCTACACTATGAAACAGTGTCAAACCCCTTTGAAGTTACCACTGGTGTCAGACAGGGTTCCATCGTCAATACTATTATTACTTGTCGTTGACGGCGTTATGCGATCAGTTTTAAATGGTAGAAACGGCATACAATGGACTCCTTTATCACGTCTGGAAGATCTACAGTATGCTGACGATGTCTGCCTATTAGCCCATTTACCCAGAAATCTACAAAAGAGCATAGACGCTATAAAATCTAATTCGCTTGAAGCCGGATTAGAAATTAATATAACGAAGACCAAAGTAATGGCAAGTGGCTATAGTGCTAATTTAACGCCGTATATCAACGTTAATTATCTTGCCAGCACGGCAACTTTAAATGGCGGTTCTGAAGAGGGCATCACATCGCGAATAAATCATGCAGCAGCGGTGTTTGATTTGTTAAGGTCTATTTTAAAATCCCCACAAATAACCACTCAAACAAAAATGCGCACTTATAACACGAAAGATTAATTAATCCTGTTCTATGGTTGTGAGACATGGAAGCGTATATTTTATTCGCGTCTAAAAGCCTTCTGCAATAAGTACCTGCGTCAGATTTTAAATGTGTGGTGGTCTAACCGCATTAGTAATGTTGATCTCTGCGCCGTTACCAATCAGACCCCCACATCTGTTGAAGTCTGTAAGCGAAAATTATGTTGGATTGGGCATATGTTCTGCAGAACAAACGAAAACATCGTCCGTCAAGGACTTCAAGGCAGAAGTGGACGTGTTGGTGCACCAGAGAGAACATGAAAAAGATCAATATAATTAGAAATAGATGCAAATTACTCCTGGAATGATATCAGCCATGAATCACGTAATAGAGTTCGCTATAAGAGAATGGTCGAGGATCTAACCTCCACTGGGAGATGAGTATGACAGAATTGATTGGTCCTTATTATTGGCACCTCGATTTTAGCAAATCCGTATAATATATATCATGTATCTCGGACATTCAATATTTAATCTCAAATAATTATAACCGGTTAGGTTAATACGAAGATCTTATTGATTCTAAGTACCCCAACGTCTGTTGGTTGATCAAATTCGGTGACCTTAATAAAGTCTAATATGCGCTTTTGCTTTTATAGTGAATGGAATATTATTACATATTATTGTTTCTTCGACTTTAGCAAATTCGACACAAGACTGATTAGTCCAACAATGGTCCTAGTGTTACGGTCATATAATGCTCATGTTCGTATAACTATAACAGGTCAGGCTACTATGATGATGCTATGGATCTTACAGGTCGCAAGGCCTGTTGAGTGATTTTATGCCATTTAAAATTTGATGAGCTTCACATTATTTCAAACTTTTAATAACGTTTCAAGTGCTTCGCTGTACTGGAGTAGTAGATTATTTTTTTTAAATATGAAATTCATTATGTGTGATTCCTAAAAGGATTTTAATGTCTGTATGAGTAATTCACATATTCAAATATTCAATTCCCACCAAATGCTCACAAAGTCAATTTTAATGGGAAGCCTCACACATGCTCACAGTAATACAAATAGGACTATAAAATTTTAATTTAGCAACTCATTCAACTGATTAATTGACGGCAGCACCACGTCAACAAATAAATTTGAACTCCCCCCGCTCTAATACGCATACCATCAATTGTAGTAAATATCAGCAACAATTTAGAAAATAAATTTTCCGCAATTTAGTGCATATAATCGTACGCAGAAGATCAACAAAAGATGTGCACACTTATATCCACTTGTGCCGGCGATGACTACAGCAACAGCAACAACAACAACAACAACAACAGTAACAAGGATAACAACAACAAAGAATAGTGACTGTCTTCTTGGCGACTTGGCGTATCTTAAGCGCCCTTGCGAAATTTACGGTGTAATTTTGAAGCTGTAAAGTCGTTAAATCATCAAACGTATGTGAGACGACGCATACCAGCTGCGAACTCTTTTAATTTGAAGTAGAAAAAAAACAGCAGCGCCAAACCATCTTATCGTACAATTCCGCTGTCGTATCCGCTTCCGGCTCAAAACCAAAAAAAAACTAAAAAAAACGTAAAAACCAAAAAAGCAGAAAAGCAGGGATGTGAGCTGTTGCCGACTCTGGAATCGGCGCTGAAAATAACATTGTCATTTCATTTGGGGCAATAAATGTGCCTTTTTACAAACACAATTGCAAGCAGTTTGCTCAGTATGTGTGTGTGTGTGTGTGTGTGCGTATGAGTTTGCATGTGTAAAATGGTTGATAATCGTCTTCCGGTTTTTGGTGCTGTTACCAGCGATGTGAAGTTGTCTGCACACATGTGCGCGCTTGTACTTTGCACAGGAAGCGTGCTGACAATGGCGAATGGTGAGTGCTGAATGGTGAACTGTGCGAATGTGGTTGTGTGGAAGAGAGGGAAGGAATGGGGGAATGCCGGCGTTCGCGTAAGTTAGGTGAAAAATTATTACACGTTTTTTATGAGCGCACAAAGTGGTGCCAAGTAAAATTTAAATTAATTTTATGAAAGACATTTTCTATGTGCAACTCACAAAATGGCGTTTCCTAGACAAGGAATGTTAGCCATTCTGTGCTGGTGTTAAACTATCTTTGCTAAAATCATTAAAAGAATTAAAAGCACACTTTGTACACCTTTTGGCTATGAAAATATTGTAATATTTTCAGTGAGACAAGAGAAGAAATAAAGAATTTCACTTTGTGGTAAACAAAAGCGAAAATTCTGAAAAGCATAGCACAGCATAGCATTAACCTTAAATAAAATAAATTTTTAATTTTAAATCCTGTTACTTTGTATTACGTATTACGACGTCATTCAGCCAATTTTGGCATTAGCACGCAACCCCTAACTAACCCTTAACAAAGCTCAATATGGCAATCAAGTTCGAACTGCTTTCGTTTACTTTTGGTTTGCAAAAGGGCAACATAAAGTATCTTCCGGTTACCGTCCCCGTCACCGTCACCGTTACCGTTACCGTTACCACTTCAACTTAACGGCTCTAAGACTTCAACTTTTAACCGAGTTTCTCTATATTTAAATTCGCTTGTGTGTTTGAGTGTTTGTGTGTGTAGTTGTGTAGTGTGTAATCGACACTTACACCACTTCAAGTGATAAATATTTATGTTTGTAAATTATTTATTTACATTGCCAAAGACAATTTTGCCGTTGGGTAAATTTGTACAAATTTCAATTGGGTTACTTTTGGCCAAAGTTTATGTCAAGTAAATGTGCTGCTTAGGGCCGAACTACGAACTACGAACTCCGAACTCGGAACAGAAAACACTGAACTGCTAGAAACATAATTTTTTGCTTATTTTCAATTTAAATTTTACTTAGAATAATTTTTTTTATCGTTTTCCTCTTCGTTGAAAACCAGTAGCTACTTTTTTTTTGATTTTCTAGTTACGTTTAATATTTGAAAATTAAGTCCAGCACTTTTAGGTTGTAGGTAATTTTTGCCTTCATTTGTTTACACTGCTTGTCAGCGATTTTAATTAAATTGTTTTCTATTTTCAAAGCCATTAAATAAAATTTATAATAACGAATTTCTATTAATAAAATAAAGGTTGTCGTAGTGTATTAGATTCAGAGGAAAAGCAGCTCATTGGAAATAATGTATAGAAAAAGTATTCGTTAACATTCTTATATTATTATATACCATTAGTAACAAAAAAAAGATGAAACTATTTATAACTTTTATTCTTATAAGTGTATATTAACATATCATAATAATCATCCATCCTTAATATAATACACTTATGCCCAATTCTTTAACAGTCCTGACAACAATTATTAAAGTCCATTAAAGTTCAACTGTGTAGCGACTAGATTTTTATTCCCCAAGTTGCCTTGTGATCAAAAAAGAACTTCAATCTTAATTTTTTGAATTTCCATAGACCATAGAGGTCATAAGGTAAAAATCGCCAGACGAAAATTTTTCGTCATCTTTGTATAGACGCCAAACAAAAACTAATCGTACGATATGCGTTAAACTTTGACAGAATGTATATAATAGTGTTGCTAGCGTGAAAATAAAAAAAATTTACCGATTGGATAAGCACGGAAATTCAAAAATAGGCCTCTCGTTCTTTTTTGATCAGAAGGTATGTTGAAATAGTGTTCCCGGAACTTCTCGTAAGCTTGGAGAATAGATAGAAGTATAATTCATATATAATATATAAATATAACATAATAAATGTATATTTTAATATAATAAATGTAAAGTATTATAATTTGACAGACATGAGCTCTAAGCTTGGTATTTGCAGTCCAAGCAAATTATATTCGGACTATAAACTAATTAGAAATTTGAATATTTCCTAAGACCACTTATGACGAGTACTTGGCAATACTCGATACAGTGTTGTTTGGTCAGCCAAATTTCAAAAAATTAAATAAAATTTTTGTTCTTGTCTTTTCTTTGCTATTCGAATGCGTCGAACTTTTAAATAGTTGCTTTTCGTCATAAAAACGCGCCACTCTCGGTAAGAAAATATTAACAGTAAAGTATATTCTTCATAAAATTGCTAGATAGTCTAATTCAAAAAAGTAGCTGCTATAATAAGTAGTATAAAAAAAATAATTATCATAATTGAGTGATACCTAATACAAATATGCCGTATTTTTGAAAGAATAATTTAATCAAAGATATATAACTTTTAGGTGGTTTATAATTCTAAAGATTTGGTACACTACAACCCATAATTCTATATTTGATCATATTTATATTCTTATAAATGAATGATTCTCTGTCATTGCATAATTCTGGCCATTATATACTGGGATATACAATATATCCCAGCTTATTTGAGGACTTGCCATATGGTTGATTAGTTTGGTTAACTTTATTTGCATATTTCGTTCAATTATAGCCTTGCAGTTATAGAACTTGTATTTTTAGTAATAAAAACAACAGTCACAACAATCACAATTCTATTCACATATGCTTGTCGATCTTCTCCATGTGCCGTTTGCGATTCCTTCTACTTTGTAAGTTCCATTCATGAGTGTCCATGAGTGTCCAATTTCACTAATCAGCCATATTTCCGCTTCATTATACGCTTTTCAATCGGTTGCTGATTTGTAATTTCCCTTATGCTTATTACTTATGGTTCTCGGCCACCAAATGTTTAGGATCTGGCGAAGGCATTTTTTGTGGCCGTAGCAAACCACGATTCAGATCCATATAATAATACACATATGACGCAAGCATCGAAAATCGTAATTTTACTTTTTAAATGCCAACTGTTTTTGAGCTTATAGAAGGCATATCTGGCTTTCTGAAGTTTTTGGCTACTTCTTCTGGAGTACCACCTTCTGTTGTTATAATGCTGCCGAGGCATTCAAACTTTTCCACATTTTCTACGATCATATTACTTTTTGTAAGCTAGGAGGTGTTAGGTGTGTTGGATTTTGTCATAGCAATATAAGTGTTAAGACTTACTGTTGCACACTTAGTTGAGAGATCTGTAATTTGAAATTTTCATTCCTATCCGAAGCTGCTCTTGTAAATACTTGAATCATTTGGATGTCAAGTACTATGGCGGATAGACCAAAGCACCGTATCTTGGTGATAGCTTTGCTACCTTACATAAAATATGTTAGATCCTGGGCTTCCGAAGCTGCCCCAGTCTTCATATGGCAATTGGTATTTTCCCTAAGAACCAGATGTTGTGGAACAGTTATACCTCTGAACACTGGTCGCCATTGCCTCATATGTGTAAAACAGGGATCACCACGAGAAGGTTGAGGATGACATTTGAGTAGAGAGGCTTTTTAAGATGCATGTATACATCTTGATCTCCTTGATAATTATAGTCCAACAATTATACACAGACTAATGATGAGTATTTGGCAATACATAAAACAGTTACATGGTCAGAGAAAAAATAATGTTAATTAAAATAAAAAATGGCTTTGGCTCAGTTGGTTAAAGTGCGCTGATTCTGAGCTTCACGAGCTCGATTAATGGTACTTACGGTTTTAATTATTTACGAGTAATTAAATACAAGAATTATTTCCAAGACCATTGATGATGGGTATTTGGCAATTCTCGAAATAGACAAAAATTCAATTAATTAAAATAATATAACACGAATTTGTGTTGTTGTAGTTCTATTGTTCGAAAAACTTCTTTATTAAAATAAAATTTAATAAAAAATAGTTGTAGTTCACAATTATTCAAAAATTCTTATAAAAGAAATTTATTTAATTTAATTGCAATAAATACAAGTACTTGACTCCAAAAGTTCCTTAAAGGCATTGATTTGGATTAAAGGTAATAGTAAATTTTTTTCTTTTTTCTTTCAGTGGTTTATTTATAAAGAGGGTTTTTCGAACAGTGGTGAACTACAACAACAAAAATTTTATTTTTTTATATTATTTTAATTAATTGAATTTTTGGGTGACCATACAGCTGTTTCGAGTATTGCCAAATACCCATCATCAGTGGTCTTGGAAATAATTCTTGTATTTAATTATTCGTAAATAATTTTTTAAAACTGCAAGTACCAGGAATCGAACTCGGGTCCTGCCAAATGTGAAGCTCAGAATCAACGATCAGAACCAACTGATCCAAAGCCGTACTTGACTTTTATGTTTGTATATTTTTCTGGAGTTTTATTTTGCTATGAACGTTTTTACTAACAATTTTACTTGCTGTGTTTATATTATATTATGTTAGAACGGTTTATTTATTAAATCTTTCTAAATAGAAATTGGCAATAATTTTTGCAAATCTTAAAAAATTAACACGTATGCTATTGGGCTAGGGTATTCAAATTTATCAAAGATTTTCTTTTATGACGATGTAGTGCTGTTGCAGAAGATAAGTGTCGAACATTAGGATTTGAATCCAACTTGAGTCTCTCTCGGAATTTGGGTGTATATTGGCAATCAACAGTTGGTAAATTTAGGTCTTCGTGTAGGTTTTTGGTTTTGACATACCACGGACCGGACGTATCTTGTCGGAGCATTTAATTTTTTATTCTCTGGTTTTTTTCAATATTTGTGCTACACGCTGAACACCACAGTTCTGTACCATAGGTCCAAATTGACGTTAATATTAATTTGTAGATTAACAATTTGTAGAAGCCAGTACAATTCCTAATATTTTAAGATTTAATTATCATCTTTTGGCTTCAATATGATTTGTCCACGTGAGCCTTCCTTATAGATGAATTTCCAGATATTTCACAGAATGTGATTGAGCTATGTCCATACTATAGATGTTTTCTTGGTAAATAAAAAATATTCTTTAAAAAATACTAGTAGCATGCATTATAGTAGCTTTAAAGGAACATTTTTATAGACTTGTAAACGATTCTCACACATTTTTTAATACGAAATGTCATAAAAATGATCCAAAAATCAAATGCGATTTAAAACAAATATACTTCGAAAGCATAAAATTTATGTTTAACCACAAAATCTCGCAAATCTGTTCGCATATCAACACAAGGACATTGAGTTGAGCTGAGCTGAATTGAGCTGAGATACTTTAACTGAACTGACAGACTTCAGTTATGTTTGTATGTATGTATAATAATAAAATCAAATTTATCTGCTTGACAGAACTCCCAGTTGGGCTATTAAAAGATTTCGGTTTTATTGCATTTGGAGTCAATAGTGAAAGCAGAGCTGAAAAAAATGTTTGTTTTTAAGAAAATATATAAAAAAGGTGCTTATATCATAAAAGTGGATTTGTTTGCTCGGAAAGTGGGTTATCTGTGCGTATACGTATACGTATTATTATTATTAATATTTTTTGTTTGATTTTTAATTAAAAAATAAATAAACTCATATTGAATATTTTCCATATTCCATATTTTTTGTAGCTCATAATAAAAGCTCTTCTGTTTATTTTTTATCGAACGTACCCTGGAGCATAATAAGTGGAGATGAGAATTTTTGTCAAGAATTTTCATTTCCTCTATTATTGCTGTCATGTGTAGTGAATGAAACTATTGAAAATTTTTTAACATATTGTCGTTTAGAAATTCTCCTTCTTCAAGGAAGAAATAACATAAAATAACAAAACGGAAAATAAAAGAAAATAAAACTGTCAAACCAGAGCGGATATTACGCTTTGCTTGTTGATTTAATTTTTGATATGAGCAAATCGGCGTTGTCAGTTCTTGTTATTGTTCGTAATTCAGTAGATATTTGATATATAAAAAATAAATGAAAATTTTTCTCGCAGATATAATCATTTTTAACATCGGATGCCATGGAATATTTAAACATATTACTGAGCATTTTGTCGAAATATTTTAGAGTTGAAAACTGATTACATTACAACTAACTGAATAAAAATTGTTTATTAATATCCTTTTGGGAAATAAGTAAAAAATTCTTTATTAATATCTTTTTGAGGAATAGATAAGAAGATATTTTGATGCAGAGGAAACATTTCATAGTTAAACTAAACAGTTAATGTTCTGTTCTTAAAAAAAATTTATTTCCGTTTAACTAACAAATTATTTTTTAATCAGACTAATATAATAGACGTTTTCTTTTGCAAGCATATCACAAAAGAACAACTGCTTATTTTAAAAATAATATAATATAAGAACAGTGGTCGCTTATTTAGTCCAATCTTTTTGAAATTGCTTAACTAATAAGCAGCACAAATCATATGGTTGCCAACACTAAAACTTCGTCTATTGTGAATGATTTTTGGAAGTACATACAAAACTTCCAGTTAACTGTCAACGAATGATTTCGTTAATTCTTCGTATTTCGTGTCGTCATTGTCATAACAAATATGTTATTTGTTCTATGTATTAATTTACTGTTAAAATATACGAAAAATTATATTTCATTTATAATCAATTAAAAAAAATGTATTCGCATTAATAATTGCAAAGAATTCTTATTCATTTTCGAAATTTGAAATTTAAATTTTTTTTACACATTTATTGCCCATATAAGCCGTACAAAATTTCCCTGTTGTCCAGAGTTGCCATCGCAACTAGTGCTTATTTTATCAGTTGTTTTGTGACATGTATACAAAAGAACACGAATTAAGAACTATTTATTATGGTGGAAATTAGTTATTAAGTGTTTTACAAAACCTTTGAATTAGTTAGTTTTCAGACTGTGACAATTTCAAGTCGAAATTTTAATTTTCTCTATATAATTAGGTTTCTTTTTTTATTCATTCATTGAATTTTTGTGAAATCTATACTTTTGTAAATTTTAAAACTAACAATAAAAATCTTAAATTGTTTGCATGAGTCATTAATTACTTATTGCTAAGCTCCTCGTGTACGGTTCTTCGCTATGTCACAGCTGGGGGTTTAGGCCAGCGGCTACTTTGTGTATTGCAACGTAGAGCTTGTTTTGTTATACAGAATGCTGCTCCAGTCATCATATTTTCAGTATTCTTCTTAAGCACTTCGCCATTGGGGTCTCCAGGCCAGCAGCTATATTGTG
>NC_051846.1:143995606-144001284 GCF_002237135.1 Teleopsis dalmanni | reverse complement strand
AAATACCTTTCTCGCTGGAAAGGCATCAGCGATGTCGTGGATATGAATTCGCCGAATAATATCAATGTTCGTAATAAAGTTGTTACAGCTCGTGGTTCATTTGTATGCGGTAATTATCTGCCAATTTGAAGGACCAAAGATCTTTTACCAAGAACTTTACTCTGTAAATATATATGCATATATTAAACATTTCCTAAAACTAATGTAAGTCTGGCAACTAGAAAACCAGATATAATACTAAAAGACTAATATATCATAAGATCTCAAATATTTGGAGGAGTAACGAAGAAGCACTCACAGTAGCATTATAAATTTTGTAAATTTTATTTAGAAATTTATGTATTTTACTTATAAAATATTTTCAGCAAATGCATAAATTTATCGAAACAATTCTGGTATGTCTAATCAGAATATAACAAATAATAATAGAAATCGTGTGAAAATTTATGAAATCTTTATCTGAAATCATTAAGTAAAAAACTAATGATAATTTTCATTGAAACAAAATATATTCTTCCCATCTGGCATATTCTAGTTAGCAATAAATGTAGAAAATTTACAACGTTAAAGCTTAATAAATAAATAAAGCTTGGTTTTCTAGATAAATTAAATATCAATATGCTTATCAATCTTCTTCTTTATTAAAGAGTTAAATCTTCTTTTGTTACAATCATTGAATTGGAGATATTAATGTAATATTATGACGTATCAAATTATTATGTTCCTGTAGAGTCAGACGTCTAGCATTCACGCCATCTCTTCATCGGTCGGCCAAGTAATCTCGCGACTGTTGGTTTCTCTACCATTGCAATCTTGCCCAGGCGATGATTTTCCATTCTTTGAACATGTAGATTCCACTCATTCTACCTCCGTCTACTCCATTGAATTATGTCTATTATACCTCGCATAATAGCCTAATGTCGTCATTGCGCAGTCGGTCCCTACGAGTGAAACTAACTATCGAGCGGAGAGTGTGCATTTCAGTTTTGGATATAGCTTGTTCAGTGGTTATCGGCTCTTGTTTCAATGGCATACGTCGATATAGGTCTAACTCACGTTTTATATATTCGGATTTTTTCTCTTACGCTTAGATATTTGTTGCGCCATATAGTATTATATAGCGGAGAGTGTGCATTTCAGTTTTGGATAGTGTGCATTTTTGTTTGTTTAGCGGTAGCTTCAGGACTTAGGACTTTTGATACTATTATTATAGCTTCACGTTAGTTAAATGCTATGACCTGCTCTATATGAGTATAGCACACTGCAAGTTTGCATCGAAAGGCTGTCTCTAGATTGTTAGGAACTTTGTTTTGATGTGGATATTTTCATATTATATTTATCTACTGTCTTTACAAATGTGCATAAGGTCGTCTTCATTGTCTGAAAGTAATACGACATCGTCTGCATAACAAACTATTTTTATTTTTTCTTAGTTTGTGCCCTCTGGCCACTCCCTTCACCTCTGCAATAATCTCATCTATGATAAGATTAAATAAAATAGTGCTTAAACTGTCGCATTGGTTTATCAATCAATGTCAATATATATATCTTGGGTACGCTTAACTCGAGAAATCGCAATTTTACCGCATCGATAATTCATTTTCAAATGAAAGTTTTTCAAATACTTATAGAATGATATACTTGCGTGTGAACACAGTAAGGTTTAATCCTCATTTATATCTTCACCCTGTATATTCTTAGATGAATCGTGTGCGGAGGATACTAAGTTTCGTGCTATACTTGAGCTAATTTCAATGTAAAGCAACAAGTTCTTGGGGAACCGCAATGCACTTAATTTGTAGCAAGTAATTGGCTCTGTAGAAAGTTTTTAATTTGAATTTGCTTTGATGAAGCAGAAACTAGAAAAGTGAGGTTAAAATGGCTTAAACAAAGCAGCTTATTTTCTTTTAATTCCATTCTCAATTAATTCTTTTAGCAAAGCAAAGTCAAGGTTGCAATATTTTCTATAATTTTTTCCACTTAAATTAAGTTAATTATTTTCTTTGTGCTTCTTCGTTGCTCAGCACATATTTTTATCCCAAACTGTCAGTAATTTTTCGAGCTTATCATATCTGATGAGAGATTAAATGAAGCTAATATCTGCGTTTGAATATAAATAAAACAATTAACACCATCATCCATGGTCTTATTTTTATGAGATACAGACAGACTAATATTTCCAGAAATCATGCCGCATCATGTTCAGCAGATTTGTGTCGTATTTTTGTTGTTGTCTAATTCCATTAGCTTTTGTGGTCTAATAACGTTTAATACTCATAATCCTGTGTCAGTTGTTGTTTGTGTCCTTCCAATTCCTATTCCGGCGCACAGAACTTTTCCGTTCCTTTTATTTGTG
Organism: Teleopsis dalmanni; assembly: GCF_002237135.1. Classification (NCBI taxonomy): domain Eukaryota; kingdom Metazoa; phylum Arthropoda; class Insecta; order Diptera; family Diopsidae; genus Teleopsis; species Teleopsis dalmanni. The sequence goes on along the minus strand of NC_051846.1, from coordinate 143,998,928 downwards.
TGCTAAATAGTTTAGTTCTTATTGCTTTAATTGTTGTTGTTATTGCTTCCTTCTGAGTGTGTGTATGTAGGGTATGTGTGGTTGTTGTAGCTCGTTAGCAAATTGACCATATAAAGATAATTTTTCCTGTTTTGTCTCTTCTTCTTTTTTTTGGTAGACGTTGGTTTACCGAAACGAAAGGCCAAAGCTTCAAAAGTTTTCGACAATTTTATGAGAAAAACAAAGTTTTATTTAATTTATGTATTAGACTATAATTTTTGGTAAACAGTGAAGAGTAATGACTTCAGCTGAATCATATTAAAGAGAAAGAATAAAGGAGGGTGGAGGACGAATATTTATAATATTGAGATGTAGATATAGATTAAAACTAAAAATTTCTCACTAATTTTTATTTAATTGTGGTCATTATTATGTTTTTCGCAATTCGCACTGCGAACTAGAGTTCTATTGTGCCCCTTCATGGATTTCTTCATTCTCCAACTTTCTCTATAAATTGTGGTATTGATTTTACAGTACATATGAGATATGAGATGTCTACCTAGGTACTTTTATGCATTAGCACTTGGCAAATATCTAGCAAGTGCTTTGATGCCTCCTTCGCTTTTCCACAAAATCTACAAGTTGTATTAGAGATAATTCTTAATAAGATAGGTGGGGCTATTCTATCGTTTGTATATTAGCGCCAGTCAAACTCGTTGCACATTTTGAAATCTCAGTCTCTTTCTTACAAAACCTACAAGTTTAATTAGAGTGAGTTATTAGTTTTGTAAGCTGTAAGTTATAGTCAGGATTCCATTGTCAGAATTCCTGGTATGATTTTTTAATAATTCTGGCATACAATCCTTAAGCTAATTGTAGGTTGAAAGTTCCAATACTATAGCTTTTTATTTATTTATTTATTTATATTTTAATATATCTATTTTATTTGTTGAAACTCTTTTATAAGAAGATTTACTATAAGTAATAAACCTTAAAAAACTAAAGCAAACATATTTACTGATAACTATACTTGGAGTTAAATGGTAATAATTAAATTTAATAGCTAGCTTTTTTTTTCTTTACTTTTTTTTGAATGACTGAAAAGAAATTATTTCTCCCAATTACAGAATAGTTTTGATCCTATTAGCAGTGAGGCAGTTCCCATCGAGACGAAGTAGACGTCTTCCTGGTTAAAAAAAATATCCACTTATCTGCTTACCTTTTCAAATGCTTCCTATATAATGTTAAATAGAAGGTACACTATTCAAGCTTTTCCAAGTTTCGCACTACAAAGAAGATTTAAAAACAAATGTTGATTACGTTGTTTTCAAATTTAGCGAGGCACGTGTAATTTTCCATGACGATCATATGAGCAGATTTAAAAAGAGAGTACCGCATATCCTTACCGATCAATGGGAACGCACAAAACAAATGCAAGCTGCCACTGAAATCAGAAGAAGAAAATGTAAGTAGATTTGCCACATGTTCAGGATATCAGCATCCTATACAACAAAACAGGCTTTATGTTGGAACCACAAGGTAGCCTACGGCCTGGAGTTCCAGCTAAGACATGTCGAAGAACTGTGTTCAGGATCTTGAAAACGCACAGTACTGCTGAAATCAAATTACCAGAGAAGCAGGCAACAGAGTAAGATTCAGAGGAATCGTTGAGGCCCTATGCTTCACTTACATTTATACTTATTAAATATATATATATATAAATATTTCTGTAAAAAATTGCAGTTAGTGCTCTCTATTGATCACTTTATTGGAAAAATAGTTTTATTCTACGTTCTCTTCTCACAATTTATCCAACCATCGATGCCATTGGATGATGATTCACTGAACGCTGTCAATCTCGTCATAAAATACAGCTCACATTTGGATGTACAAATTGTCACCAACTTGAAACCTCTTGATTTTCAGGATGTAAGCTCCTGGTTGACATCACGATATCTTGATAAATCTTATGCAGCCCCTGGTTCATTTCGATGCTATGAACCAGGGGCCAACTCACGAACTCGAACACGACAAAAGATATATTATATTAAAAATAGATGTTTTTAGTGCTATTATATTCACACAGATGTCATCTGTCAACTTTTATTCAATAATTAAATTTAAATAAATATAAATAAATATACTTTTAAATTTTGTCATTCTATATGGGTTTGTTTTTTAAGTAGAAGTCCTTGCCTTCGTCCACATAATTAAATATATAATTTAATCGATATAGAAGTAGTCTTTCTTAAATACAAATAAATAATTAAATATTCTCATTAAAGTTGTGCACTGCTTGTTTTGAAATGTGATTAAATTTTTAACAGTGAAACATCTTGGACAACACTTGTCGCATAATTTAATTAGAGCAACACTTTAGGGAGTAAGTGTCCTAGGATTACTCCGTTCTTATGTCGTCAACACATTCAAGTGATATGAAGCACACCACCACTTCACCAAAGAGTAAACCTACATTTAAGTGCAACATGTTTGGAATTGTAATTAGTGTCATGAATAGTTAGTAAGAGGAGCGATTGTCGTGAGAGGATTGTTAAGATGTTTGAAAAGGAAATTCTATGCAATACAGCAAAAAAGGAAGGGGAAATATATCGCAGTAAAAAGATATAAGTTAAAAATATTAAAAACTATTTAAAAGAAGCTGCGGTTTAAGTATATACTGTAATGATTTCGAAAGGTTAATCGATTAATTGCTCTCAATTAATTTGTTCTTAGACATTATTAATATTTACAATATTTATAGCATTAATATTACATTTGTATTTTTGAGGAATCATCTTTCATAAAAACATTCCACCTATTACTTCCTTCTTAAACTGTTTGAGATTAAAATTATTTAAATTTAAAGTAAGGAATATGAAGCTTTATAACCGAAAGAGACACGTAAATAAATAAGATTAATATATATTTTATAAAGAACTGGTATATTGTTAAAGATTTGGATGAAATATAAGCCGTTAAGGAAAGTAATCGATTTGAAAATGAATATAATTATTAATATCCTCCCCATTATTATTCTGTCATTAGTTAGTATTTATAAACCAATGCAGTTTTAAAAGGGATTCGGCAATATATGACTGATTGACCTAAAAGGTGTTGGAAACTTGTTTTTTGAATGTTCTATTATAGGGTATATTGGAGACTGTATTGAATCTATTTGTATTGTGTTATTTTATTTTCTTTTTGTTTAAAAGTTAATCATTGTAGGTATGCGTTTTTAACCCACTTTGGGCACCCCATTCTTTAAAATTCACTTATTATCTCATTCATTACCAATTGAGTGGTTGAGTGGAAATGTATAAAAACTGCTATATTTTATGTTTCT
>NC_051846.1:143905713-143995506 GCF_002237135.1 Teleopsis dalmanni | reverse complement strand
TCTTCCTTGGTCTGTTGTGATACGTAAGGGTACGCCAAAACGTGCGATCCATTTAGTAATCAGTGCGTTTGCGATGGTTTCCGCTGTTTGATCTGGGATCGGAATTGCTTCTGGCCATCGGCTGAAACGGTCGATGATGGTTAATATATATGTGCAGTTGTTTGATGGTGGTAGCGGGCCGACGATATCTATGTTTATATGTTCGAATCTGTGTTCAGCGAGTTCATATTGACAAATAGGTGAACGGTTGTGACGTTGCACTTTAGAACGTTGGCATGGGATACATTGTCGGGTCCAGTTTCTGATATCAGCATTTATAGAAGGCCAGAAAAATTTTTCAGCTATCATTTTTGTTGTGCCCCGAATGCTGGGATGAGACAACCCATGCGTAGCTTTAAAGATATGTAGCCGGTATTTCTGCGGAATGTAAGGACGAATTCGCCCAGTTGAAACTTCGCAATAAATTTTATCTGATATTGTTGGTAAAGATAAAAGTTTGATTTCGATGGAATTGTTGTTTTTGATATCTTGTAGTTGTGGGCAACATCGTTGTAATCCAATTATACAATCGTAGTCGATTTTTGGGATGCTAATACTATCTATCCGCGAGAGAAAATCTGCTGGGATGTTGTCTTTTCCGCTGACATGAACGATATTCGTTGTAAATTGACCTATATAATCAAGCTGACGGACTTGACGTGGTGAAGCCTTGTCGGACTTTTGCTGGAATGCGAACGTGAGTGGCTTGTGGTCAGTTATTAATACGAATTCACGACCTTCTAACATATGTCGAAAATGTTTTATGCCCTGATATGCGGCTAACAACTCACGATCGTATGTGCTGTATCGTTTTTGTGTATCTGTTAATCGTTTAGAGAAAAAACCGAGTGGTTGGAACGTGCTGTTTGTCACTTGATGAAGAACTGCGCCGAGAGCTTTATCCGAGGCGTCTACTTGTAATGCAAGCGTAGCAGTTTTTGACGGATGAACAAGTAGTGTCGAGTTTGTTAGTTCATCTTTACATTTTTGGAAGATTGTTTTGTTCACTTCGGTCCAGCATAACGGTGTGTTGTCGTTCTTCTTGTTTCCTTTTATCATTTGTTGAAGTGCAGTTTGAGAATCTACAGCGTTTGGTACGAACCTGCGATAAAAGTTAAGTAATGCTAGAAATCTTCTTAATTCTTTTGTTTTTGTTGGAAGCGGGTACTCGCTGATGCTCTTCACTCGATCTGGTAGAGGTTGAATGCCCTTTTCACTGATGAGATAACCAAGAAATTTTACTGTGTTTTGAGCAAAAACGCATTTTGATACGTTTATTATTAAACCATGTTTTCTGAATCGTTCGAATACTTGTTGCAAGTGTTGCCTGTGCTCTTCCTCGTTTGCTGATGCAATAATGACGTCGTCAATATAGGCAAAGGCGAATTCGAGATCTCGTAATACTTCGTGAATGAAGCGTTGAAATGTTTGACCTGCATTGCAAAGTCCGAATGTCATGTTAGTAAATTCAAATAATCCAAATGGAGTTATGATCGCCGTTTTTGGAATATCCCCCGGTTCAACTGGTATCTGGTGATATGCCTTAATCAGGTCGATGGTTGAAAAAACTTTTTGGTTATATAACATGTGTGCAAAATCATGTATGTGAGGAACTGGGTAACGATCTGGGATGGTGATTGCATTTAAGCGACGGTAATCTCCGCAAGGTCTCCAACTACCGTCTGGTATTTTTACCATATGTAAGGGGCTAGCCCAATTGCTGCTTGATGGACGGCATATTCCGGCTGTGACTAAGTTTTGGAATTCTTCTTTTTGCTGCTGCTAGCTTGTCTGGAGGTAACCTACGTGGTCTCTCACATATTGGTGGACCTTTTGTTAATATGTGGTGAGTGACTTTTGTCACCTGGCGATTTGTCGGTGTTGGTTTAGTGATGTCGATGTATTCTTTTAGTAGATCTGCAATTTTGCAAGATGTGTTCACAGTTGATATTTTTTTGCGCATTTACCTTACGTTCACTTGCGGCTGAGAAAATCTTTGTTGATGTGTCGATCAATCGTTTCATTTTTATGTCTACTATTAATCCGAAATGATTTAAAAAATCTGCACCGATGATTGAAGTGTTTACATCTGCGATAATAAATGGCCATGTGAAATTTCTTCGTAAGCCAAGAGCTAGAGTTATCTCTATTTCTCCAAATGTTTTGATCATAGAACCATTTGCTGCGTAGAGTATTCTTTCGTTCTTATTGTTTGTATTTGAATTTTTTTGTTTGGCGGCAATAAGTGAAACATCTGCACCCGTGTCTATTAGGAATGATTTTTTTGTCTTATTGTCATAGACGAACAGTCTTGTAGATGTTTCGTTTACAACTTCCTCTGCCGCCGTAGACGAAGTCGGTTTTAGTTTTTTGTGCCATATGTGCATGGCTGCTTGCAATTTTTTGCATTTGACCCATATGTTCTATGATACCAACAATTTGTACTGGTCTTTTCTTCACTATCATCATGACATTGCCGGTTTCTGGATGTTGAACGTGAACGTTGATTTGTTCTTGAGCGGTGTTCGGTTGATAATTTCGAGACCATTTTCGTCAGTCTGGTCACTTCTCGTTGAAGTTGTTCGATTTGTGCATCACGTTGAATTTGAGCTGCTGCAGGGACGTTAGCTGCATTGACGTAAGTTCCTTGCATTGTTGAGTTTATACTTATTGTTTCGGTTATGTTGTCTGCCAATTCCGCCATCTTAGGTAGTTCCACTTGAATTGTGGCTAGACATGTCTGTACTTCTACAGGAAGACGTTGTAACCATAACCCTTTCAGTAATTGTTCGTCTTGTTTGCTTCCACTAATACGTTGCAATTCGCTTAAAAGATGGGATGGCTTTTTATCCCCAAGCTGTAAACCACTAACTATTTTTTGTATGCGTTTTTTTTCACTATCCGCAAAGTTTTTTATTATTGCTTGCTTGATAGCTTCGTACTTCTGAGTTGCTGGTGGATTCTGTATTGTGTTATAAATTTGTTCTAACAGCGATCCATCCAATGCTGCGATAACTGTGCCAAACTTTTGAGTATCGCCCTTTATGTTGTTGACTTGGAACCAGTAGTCCAACTGAATAAACCAAAGGTCAATGTTGTTTTTTATTAATGTTGGCATCGGCAGCTTTATTGCAGTGATTGTTGCGTTTTCATTGATTGGGTTAGTGTCTTCGGTTATCTTTTGCTCTTGAGTAGCCATTTTTTTTTATATATTCGACGTCGGCTTGGTCACCAATGTAGTGGTTTTTTATGTTGGGGTTTTATTTCGAATTTAACACTCCGTATTGGTAATGGATAAGTTTATTTATTTCTTATACTTATTTATTATAAAATATTCTTAAAGTTAAGATTTGTGTTTTTTCGTTTTATTCACGTGCTGCTTTTTCTTTTTCCAAACTACTACTGGCGGGAACTGCGGCTATTGTTGTCTCCTTTGTGCCTTGTTGACAGTTCTTTTTTTTATATTTTTTGGTGCTGCCACATATATATACAAAACATTTTGTATTAAATACTGCATTCATTTACATAGGCATGTGTATTATATGATAGGTCTGTTCCACAAGCTACTCGTAGTAAAACTGTAGTAAAAAGCAAGTAAGGTACAAACTGAGAGCATAACACAAATAAAAAATAAAAAATAAAGTGTCAAGTTTCGTTCTTTTTACGGAACAGCTTTGTGTAAAATTTGGTGAGAACACCAGTCCCGCGTAAATAAACAATACAAAAATTTAAATTCAAACCAAAACAGCTGATTCACACATCAACACAAATTTTACTTGAAATAAATTGTACGAGTAAAGTCTTTGCAGCATTTTGAAATTTCGACAGGGATGTTACGCTCTCCTAGATGCTCTGATTTACTCGAAAATTTGTGGAACGCATTTGTGTATACACAGTGTTACTCAAAGTTACTACAAGTAGCTTGTGGAACACACTTGTGTATACACAGTGTTACTCAAAGTTACTACAAGTAGCTTGTGAAACAGACCTTATATATGTTATGACTAACATTAATGCTGTGTTATAGATAATAATGACAAATGTCAGTTGTCAGCTGTTACAAAGTAATTGAAGTATGTTAAATTAATCAGTATCTAATTAAAATTAATTTGTAATTTTGTCCTAATAATTTGTGTAAAATTATGAATTCTATAGTTAATTATTGTGGTCCATATGAGAACATCTGATATGTGATTTCATCATATATAACAGCAAATTGTTGTAGAGTTTAAAATTAAGCTTTAAAATTTTAACAAAAATATTTTATAATAATATTGTAAATAAATAAATGAAAAATTAATAATGCAAGATTTTTGTTTCTGAATTTTTACGGTGTCAAAATATTAAAATTAAGGAGAAAAGTAAGTAGTTAAAAGATAGCATTACATGTCCTTTACCATAAATAATTTATTGTCTTAAAAAGTTTCCAACTTGTGCTAATAATGTATTTTTTTAAATGCTCTCTTTCAAATATTTAAAAGTCAACAATTGCTTGAGAAATCTGAGCCATGTACTAAGGCTACTTCTATCCACTTAGGACGAAAGTGAGTGGTACATTCATATATTATTGCAGAGACGATTACTTATCTGTGAACTTATTTTAAACCAATCCATGTCGACGATTTAATGAAGAATGTGTGATTTAACTGTGATCTCACTATCGACTATATAGTCCACATAGACTAGTTTAAGAGTAGTCTAAAATTATGTAGAACGACAAATTTGGTGTCTCCACTTATTAATCAACTTAGTTATTATATTATATGTTCACTTAAGATTTTTTTCAAATAAATAACTAATTTTACACACTGTACTTGGTCTTTACCAATTACATACTGAAAAAAAAGCTCACTTCATAAACAGTACAGAACACCCTCTGGCTGAATAATAATCATGGGCAAATATTTTTTATTTGTCTATGATAATATAGTGAAAATTAAGTTTTTCCTTGAAAACTTTAAGCTTCAATATTACAAAAAGTTCAGGAAGTATAGATAAAGGGTGGAAAGCTAAAAAGTATATGAAATTCTCATGAAGCTTGAACAACTGGTTCTTTTATGTACTAAATTATTATAAAAGACTAAAGCTTTTGATGGTCTAAGAAAATGGAATAGCTTTTTACGTTATATCTCGATTTAAACCAGTAACTTATCACCAGTGGTTTTCTGGTGATTTTGTTAGTACTAGCATTAAACTACTTCGTTTTAATTTTATTCTACATAAATTCACTCAATACAAAAGTTATTTTACTAAATCCGAGATGGTGTGCTTGTTTATCATATATTGGATTAATTATTATGCTTTTTAACATTTGGAGAAGATGTTTTAGTCACAATTGTCACATTTTCAACACGATGAAAATATTGGGTCAAGAGGTTTATAAGAAGTAGTAATGAGACAATACAAAAATTAACTAAATTAAATCGACTAAACAACAAACTAATACTAGTATAATGAAATTGTTTTAATATATTACTTTGATAACATTTAATGCTCATGGGTTCTGTCAATAATAAGATAACTTATAGGGGTTGCGGTCATTTCGTCTAATCAAATTTTTAAATATTGCATTCATATTATTTGTATTAGATGTTACGTTTGTTAATATTGGATGCAAAACATTTCTAATATCTTGTTAGAATGGTTAGAACAAAACTTGGAGACCTATTTGTTAAGATTTGTTACACGGATTTTATTTCGAAGACCAATGAACAATGCACTGTATTGAAAAATGTCAAAAATTCAAATAAATTTACTGGAGATTATATTTCCATATTAACTAGGTAAACTAATTTTTGCAACTGTCTTTAATTTAATCTAGTTCATATGACATGGAGACAAGTTAATATCATGTTTCCACTGCAACTAAGTCAATTTATATTAACCAAACTAAAATATGGTCGTTTTCATTGGCACAAGTTGATTTATACATGTGAAAAAAATTTTATGTGTCAGAAAATTCTGTGACACATAATTAATTATAAGGATATAGTATTTAGTTTAATGTTGTGAGAAGAAAAAAATTGATTATGGAAAACGCAGAAAATAAAAAAAAATTTTAAAAAATTATTACCTTTTGTTTTTTTGATTTGTTTGTTTTTCGTTTATTCAGATTTTATAGATGTATCAAATATGTCAAATTACGATCGTTTCCCTTTTAGGAAATGAATTTTGCAATGTCGCATTCGACATTTTTGGTTTAATTTGTCTTAATTTATTATTAGTTAAGTTAGAAAGCACAAAAACTCTTTATACGATTAATCAACTTCATTAGCGACTTAAATCAAATAAACTGCTATCATGAAAACAATGAAAACATACTATTAGAGTAGTTTTCCAAAGAAAGGTAAAACAGTTTAAAATACGACTAAGGATTTTCGACCCATGAGCATAACTTCCTTCCTGCTTAAAACCCTGAAAAAATTGCTTCATCTGGATTTGGTCCACACCGAGGTTCTAAAACTTGACATGCATGCTTAAGAGGGAAATCTGCAGAAGCGAATACATTTAAATAGTTCCCACAGTAAAATAAATTTACTGTGGTATTCAGAATTTACATTAGCTGCTTTTATAGACAGAGAAGAAAAATTTCAGTGTGTTCACGAAACTATTTACGGGATGAGTACCACGGTTTGTTTCACTCAATATATCACATTAATAGTTTTATGCCGAATTATTAATGCTATTTCTGCAGATATAAGTTATCTAAGCATTAAGAAATCTGTTTAGAGAGATACAACCCAAGTAGATGTGTTACTTTTTTTATGGCTAAAAACAATATCTCACTACTTGTAAGACTCAATAAGACACAAACATATGCGGATAACGTTATGTTTTAAATAACAGGTTTGTTTAAAATGAGAAAACATACTGGATGAAGGTTTGTTTCAATACTATATATTTTGCAGTTCTGTCGATAATAGCATTTGGGGTAAAGAACATTTTCATCAAAATTTTTGCAAATATACATCAAGTTTACTATGAAGTTGATTTATTATAAATAATTTAATACTATTAATTAAACAGTAAGCACAGTAAGTACTTTGCTACTATAATTTTTTTACACATATTTTTGTTTAATAAAATTAATTTTATATTATTTTAGCTTGTAAGACGACTCGTAAAACATTGGATAATATAGTTTTATGGATATCATATGTGCCATTAAGAATATATGTAATGGTATATTCACCAATCGTTATGAATTTTTATCAGAACCGGAAAATCGGAAAACTAATAATTTCATATCCAACACACTTATGCTTATTTAGGGTTTCAGTATTTAACCTTTACGATTAGTTCATATTAGTTTATTATAAAAAAAATGCCAATGTCATTTCTAACACCCATTATAACATTAATGGATGAGTAAATGAAGCAGGTGCTCTATAGTTCTCATCATATTGAAATTAATTGAGTTTAACACTTCTCCTTTGCTTAAGTATTAAAGTGTTTAATGCAAAGCGCATAGAAGTGCTTGATAGCGAGGGACACACATACATTGATAGTTTAAAGTTCTGGTCTCGAACTCGAGTTCCAATAAAATACATAAAGAAAGACCAAATAATCAGTAATAATTTAGTTATTTTCTAATATATGTTTACAATCTCAACTAAAATTTAAAATGGACTTCAGCAGTTTGTATTCTTTCAGAAACATTAAAATTTTAAATTGAAGTAAATATTTCATAAATACAGGGTCATTCTGTTTGAATCTAATTGATATCAAAAATTTTAAGAAATAATTTTCTAATATATGAATGTTTAAAACAACTCGTTTCGGCCTGAGGCAGCATGTCTCTCCAGGCGCTTCCGGTAAGTGCTCCCTCAACTTGATTACACCACCGGAGACACGGTCTATCTCTACGCCTTCTTCTTCAAACTACTGCTTTAAATACCTTTTTCTCTGAAGCGTCTTCATCCACTCTCTCGACATGACCAAGTCAGCGAAGTCGCTGGATATAAATTCGCCGAATAATATCAATGTCGTGATAGAGTTTGTACAGCTCGTGGTTCATTTGTATGCGGCAATCGTCGCCAATTCGTATAAGACCAAAGATCTTACCAAGAACTTTTCTCTAGTAATATTATATGAATATATTAAAAATTTCTAAAAGTAATGTAAGTCTGGCACTAGAAACCAGATATAATACTAAAAAGATTAATATATCATAAGTTCTTCAGTTAAAATTTGTTTGGTTTAACTCAAACGGCGAAGCTAAACTCTTCCACTAAATGCATTGCAATAGGCTCTGAACGCATTTCTCCAACTGGTAAATGTAGCTTTGGGAATAAAGAAATTCCATGTGGCTTGCCATGTCGGAAAAGGTATTTGCTTGATCGATTATATTCGTCGAGTTTTTTTTAGCAAAACTTTTTGCACAACAATGGCTTTATACAATAGCAAATGTATCAATGCCTAAACCTCTGAAGTGTGTTAACTGGATAATAGATAACCCACAAATCTCGTATTTATATAGGATAATGCTACCAGCTGAAGAAGAAAACAATTATATAAAGATCTTTTAAAAGTCTCTTTTAAATTACAAATTCCGGATTAAAAAGAATAAATTTTAGTAACTCGGTTAACAGAGACTTGCAGTTTGCGGACGTCCTACTAAAAAATCAGAAATATTTTCATATTTATGTGTCTATATATCTATTTTCGATATATAGTGTAGAACATTGGATAGAGTTATTATAAACAGTTGTCTTCAGGCAAATCGCAAGTCAAATGAGTGTGCTAGAGAAATTATACCAATACCATACCAATATAAGTGAGTATTTTTTTAACACCCATGTTTGGTGTTCGTTGAATTCATTACTTTTCACAGACTTCTATTAAAAAAGTCAGTACTGTATCGGATATATTTGCATCAGAATTGTAAAGTTTATTTTTTCGCTTTTTTTTCCAATTTTTGAAAATTAATTATATGAAAATGTGGTACATAAATATTTCAGAGATAGAAGTCCCACTATTCCACGCAATGAGATCATATCCTATTTTTGTTTTTTGTCTGTAGATATTGATTGTTCTGTGTACCATATGAGAAGTTGTATAAAATCATTTATAACCGGAACTCTGAAAGATGATTTATCAATTAATTTTTTCACATAATATGGTTGAAAAGATAGTGTTATTGCTAATTTGAAATTAAATAGAATTAATTAGTATGTTCATTTGGCTGTGGATTTTGAAAATTTTGTTTTCGAATTGTAGGACTTTAAAGTTGAGAGCTTGAGGGAAACCTTCAAAAACAACAGTGGATTTCCCATCTGGCATATTCTAGTTAGCAACAAATGTAGAAAATTTACAACGTTAAAGCTGAGTAAAGTAAATAAAGCTTGGTTTTCTGAATAAATTAAATATCAATACGCTTATCAATTTTCTTCTTTATTAAAGGGTTAAATCTTGTTTTGTTGTAATCATTGAATTGGAGATATTAATATAATATTATGACGTATCAAATTATTATGCTTCTATAGAGCCAGACGTCTAGCATTCACGTCATCTCTTCGTCGGTCGGCCAAGTAATCTCGCGAATGTTGGTTTCTCTACCATTGCAATCTTGCCCAGGTGATGATTTTCCATTCTTTGCACATTCAGATTTCACTCATTTCGTCTCCGTCTACTCTATTTAATTATGTCTATTATACCTCGCATAATAGCCTAATGTCGTCATTGCGCAGTCGGTCCCTACGAGTGAAACTAACTATCGAGCGGAGAGTATGCATTTCAGTTTTGGATATAGCTTGTTCAGTGGTTATAGGCACTTGTTTCAATGGCATACGTCGATATAGGTCGGATTTTTCCTCTTACGCTTAGATATTTGTTGCGCCATATAGTTTTATATAGCGGAGAGTGTGCATTTCAGTTTTGGATAGTGTGCATTTTTATTTGTTTAGCGGTAGTTCAGGACTTAGGACTTTTGATACTATTATTATAGCTTCACGTTAGTTAAATGCTATGACCTGCTCTATATGAGTATAGCACACTGCAAGTTTGCATCCAAGAGGCTGTCTCTAGATTGTTAGGGACTTTGTTTTGATGTTTTCATATTATATTTATCTGCTGGTCGTCTTCATTGTCTGAAAGTAATACAGCATCGTGTGCATAACAAACCATTTTCATTTTATTTCTTAGTTTGTGCCTTCTGGCCACTGCCTTCACCTCTGCAATAATCTCATCTATGATAAGATTAAATAAAATAGTGCTTAATTCTACCGCATCGATAATTCACTTTCAAATGAAATTTTTTCAAATACTTATAGAATGATATACTTGCGTGTGAACACAGTAAGGTTTAATCCTCATTTATATCTTCACCCTGTATATTCTTAGATGAATCGTGTGCGGAGGATAATAAGTTTCGTGCTATACTTGAGCTAATTTCAATGTAAAGCAACAAGTTCTTGGGGAACCGCAATGCACTTAATTTGTAGCAAGTAATTGGCTCTGTAGAAAGTTTTTAATTTGAATTTGCTTTGATGAAGCAGAAACTAGAAAAGTGAGGTTAAAATGGCTTAAACAAAGCAGCTTATTTTCTTTTAATTCCATTCTCAATTAATTCTTTTAGCAAAGCAAAGTCAAGGTTGCAATATTTTCTATAATTTTTTCCACTTAAATTAAGTTAATTATTTTCTTTGTGCTTCTTCGTTGCTCAGCACATATTTTTATCCCAAACTGTCAGTAATTTTTCGAGCTTATCATATCTGATGAGAGATTAAATGAAGCTAATATCTGCGTTTGAATATAAATAAAACAATTAACACCATCATCCATGGTCTTATTTTTATGAGATACAGACAGACTAATATTTCCAGAAATCATGCCGCATCATGTTCAGCAGATTTGTGTCGTATTTTTGTTGTTGTCTAATTCCATTAGCTTTTGTGGTCTAATAACGTTTAATACTCATAATCCTGTGTCAGTTGTTGTTTGTGTCCTTCCAATTCCTTTTCCGGCGCACAGAACTTTTCCGTTCCTTTTATTTGTGTGCTAAATAGTTTAGTTCTTATTGCTTTAATTGTTGTTGTTATTGCTTCCTTCTGAGTGTGTGTATGTAGGGTATGTGTGGTTGTTGTAGCTCGTTAGCAAATTGACCATATAAAGATAATTTTTCCTGTTTTGTCTATTCTTCTTTTTTTTTTGGTAGACTTTGGTTTACCGAAACGAAAGGCCAAAGCTTCAAAAGTTTTCGACAATTTTATGAGAAAAACAAAGTTTTATTTAATTTATGTATTAGACTATAATTTTTGGTAAACAGTGAAGAGTAATGACTTCAGCTGAATCATATTAAAGAGAAAGAATAAAGGAGGGTGGAGGACGAATATTTATAATATTGAGATGTAGATATAGATTAAAACTAAAAATTTCTCACTAATTTTTATTTAATTGTGGTCATTATTATGTTTTTCGCAATTCGCACTGCGAACTAGAGTTCTATTGTGCCCCTTCATGGATTTCTTCATTCTCCAACTTTCTCTATAAATTGTGGTATTGATTTTACAGTACATATGAGATATGAGATGTCCACCTAGGTACTTATATGCATTAGCACTTGGCAAATATCTACCAAGTACTTTGATGCCTCCTTCGCTTTTCCACAAAATCTATAAGTTGTATTAGAGACAATTCCTAATAAGATAGGTGGGGCTATTCTATCGTTTGTATATTTTTGCCAGTCAAACTCGTTACACGTTTTGAAATCTCAGTCTCTTTCTTACAAAACCTACAAGTTTCATTAGAGTGAGTTATAAGTTTTGTAAGCTGTAAGTTATAGTCAGGATTCCATAATCAGCATTCGTGGTATGATTTTTTAATAATTCTGGCATACAATCTTTAAGCCAGTTGTTGGTTGAAAGTTCCAATAGTATAGCTTTTTATTTATTTAGTTATTAATTTTTTAATATATCTATTTTATTTGTTGAAACTCTTTTATAAGAAGATTTACTATAAGTAATAAACCTTAAAAAACTAAAGCAAACAAATTAACTGATAACTATATAATAGTTGGAGTGAAATGATAATAATTAAAGTTAATAGCTAGCTTTTTTTTGAATGAGTGAAAAGAAATTATTTTTCTCAATTACAGAATGGTTTTGATCCTATGAGCAGTGAGGCAGTTCCCATTGTCACGAAGAAGACGTCTTCTTGGTTAAAAAAAAAAATCCACTTATCTGCTTACCTTTTCAAACGCCTCCTATATTATGTTAAACAAAAGGTACATTATTCAAATTTCGCGAGGTACGTGTAAGTTTTCATGACGATTATATGAGCAGATTTAAAAAGAGAGTACCGCATATCCTTACCGATCTATGAGAACGCACGAAACAAATGCAGGCTGCCATTGAAGTCAGAAGAAGAAAATGTAAGTAGATTTGCCACATGCTCAGGATATGAGCAACCTGTATAACAAAACAGGCTTTATGTTGGAACCACAAGGTAGCCTACGGCCTGGAGTTCCAGCTAAGACATGGCGAAGAACTGTGTTCAGGATCTTGAAAACGCACAGTACTCCTGAAATCAAATTACCAGAGAAGCAGGCAACAGAGTAAGATTCAGAGGAATCGTTGAGGCCCTATGCTTCACTTAGTTTTATATTTATTAAATATATATATATATATATATATTTATATATATAAGTATTTCTGTAAAAAACTGCGGTTAGTGCTTTCTATTGATCACTTTATTGGAAAAATAGTTTTATTCTACGTCTTCTTCTCACAATTTATCCAACCCATCGATGCCATTGGATGATGATTCACTGAACGGTGTCAATCTCGTCATAAAATACGGGTCCCATTTGGATGAACAAATTGTCACCAACTCCTGGTTAACATCACGATATCCTGATAAATCTTTTACAGGTCATGGTTCATTTCGATGCGATGAACCAGGGGCCAACTCTCGAACTCGAACACGACAAAAGATATATTATATTAAAAATAGATGTTTTTAGTGCTATTATATTCACACAGATGTCAATCTGTCAACTTTTATTCAATAATTAAATTCAAATAAGCATTTAAAACTAGTAAAAATTATCGACAAATATACTTTTAAATTTTGTCATTCCATATGGATTTGTTTTTTAAGCAGAAGTCCTTGCCTTCGTCCACATAATTAAATATATAGTTTAATCGGTATGGAAGTAGACTTTCTTAAATACAAATAAATAATAAAATATTCTCATTAAAGTTGTGCACTGCTTGTTTTGAAATGTGATTAAATTTTTAACAGTGAAACATGTTGGACAACACTTGTCGCATAATTTAATTAGAGCAACACTTTAGGGAGTAAGTGTCCTAGGATTACTCCGTTCTTATGTCGTCAACACATTCAAGTGATATGAAGCACACCACCACTTCACCAAAGAGTAAACCTACATTTAAGTGCAACATGTTTGGAATTGTAATTAGTGTCATGAATAGTTAGTAAGAGGAGCGATTGTCGTGAGAGGATTGCTAAGATGTTAGAAAAGGAAATTCAATGCAATACAGCAAAAAAGGAAGAAGAAATATATCGCCGTAAAACGATATAAGTTAAAAATATTAAACTCTATTTAAAAGAAGCTTCGGTTTAAGTATACATATACTGTATTTCTCTCAATTAATTTGTTCTTAGACATTATTAATATTTACAATATTTATAGCATTAATATTACATTTGTATTTTTGGGGAATCATCTTTCATAAAAACATTCCACCTATTACTTCCTTCTTAAACTGTTAGAAATTAAAATTATTCAAATTTAAAGTAAAGAATATGAATCTTTATAACCGAAAGAGACACGCAAATAAATAAGATTAATATATATTTTATAAAGAACTGGTATATTGTTGAAGATTTGGATGAAATATAAGCCGTTAAGGAAAGTAATCGAATTCAAAATGAATAATTACTAATAATAATTACTAATATCCTCCCCGTTATTATTTTGTCATTAGTTAGTATATATAAACCACTTCAGTTTTAAAAGAGATTCGGCAATATATGACTGATTGACCTAAAGGGTGTTGGAAACTTATTTGTTAAATGTTCTATTATAGGGTATATTGGAGAGTATATTGAATCTATTTGTATTGTGTTATTTTATTTTCTTTTTGTTTTAAAGTTAATTATTGTAGGTGAGCGTTTTGAACCCATTTTGGGCACCCCATTCTTTAAAATTCACTTATTATCTCATTCATTACCAATTGAGTGGTTGAGTGGTAATGTATAAAAACTGCTATATTTTATGTTTCTCAAAAATACTAAATTATCAGAATATATGTCATAATATACATATAATGTATAAATGGTAAGTAGCTTTGAGCACAAAAGACGCTTTATTTATGGGATACAGTAAGTTTGTCGCTTTACTTATATTAGTTTTTATGCAGTCAAGACAAATAAAAATTTCACATATTTGTAATTCTTTCTTAAAAATCAAAAATATTTTAGGTGATTCCAACATGTTCTTCATGATTAAACGGATGCATCCAAGTTATAAAGCAAGTTTGGAAAGTCGAGTTGTTAATATATGGATTTTTCAAGTTAGACAAATGTGTTCTATTGGATTCCATATATCAATTTAATCTCATCTAGTGTGTTCTACTGGATACCGTTCAATAATTTGATTTCATCCAGTGAGTTCTTCGGGATACCATACAGTGATTTCACAGTAATTAAAATTATGTCATTAGTTCAAATTTAAGTATATTAATTGCAATGGTAGTTCAGTGATAAAAAATCATCTAAAATGTAAATTTGATAATATACATAAACAAGCCAGATTTGGGTTCTATCGAAAAAACTCTAGGTTAAATTATTTTGCTAGGTAGATCCTTACAAGAGATTTTTGCTGAAATTATATTTAGTAACAAATCTAAATTACTAAATAAAATAGAAAACTAATCAAAAATTATATGATATTGTTCAGTCAATAAAAAAAATTTGAAATGAAATTTACTTTAGATACATAACAAGGTGGCTAATTGCAAGTAAGATAAAACTGTATGATAGATTTTGTTTTTTCTTTGGAAAAATTTTACACCATCTCTAAGACTAAATGGCCATATAGTCCACTATTTTGAGTAACTAAAAGTACAATATTTAGCCAAGTAAGTACTCAGCAAATTAAAAATAAAATTTTTTGATATAAAATAAAATTTAAATTAAAATAGAAAAGGAAATGTACTGGAAAGCAATTACTTTAGTTTGTGATTTTTACTGCCAAAAGTCGAGTTTTTATAAGAATCAAAAATTTTGTATTCTTTAGGATACCATATTTCCAATATGTGTACAACAAAACAATTAGTGCACATAATTCTTCTTATGTTTTTTCAGTCAGTGAACTGAAATTGATTTCAACTTGACGCACATGATGCAGCATATCCATCCTGATGCATTTTTCATTGTCCTTCATGCATCATGGTACATGTATTTCACCACATTGGAAACTCCTTTGATAGTCTTTTATTAAATTTTATCCCAACGTATCAAAGGAAATACTGCTCACCTTGTGGCAAAATTGGATTATAAAATTCATTGTGATTAAAAGTACAGTCCATAGAACAAGAAAAGAAGCTGAGTTCAATTGGTAATATAAATGCAAAAGTGGGTTAAAATATCTTAAAAAAACTCGTATGTAGTTGAAGACGTCCATTTTAGGCGATTACTTTTTTTATTTTACTATAGCGAAAGACAAGATTTTGTAAAGATTTGTGGTTGGAAAATCATTTGCAATATAAGAAGATTACGAGGTTATGAAATCTCACGAGTCACAATCTTTTATTATTCTTGAATTTGAGAAAACTTTGAGTTTTTTGTAACAAAATGTAAATTATTTGTGATCATTTATTTATAGTCTATTAAAATGTTTGCTGGATTTCTTTATTAGATATGGTTAAAGTGTTTCATAGGTATATTTCCTGCATTTTATGTAAAAGTATATGAATATAAAATTAATTAAATGATCAACTATTCTGATTATATTTTGTCGTCTTCATAGTTTTTCTACCTGGCTCGATTTTGCATTCTATTTTCGTAGCCTGACTGAGACATGTCTTTAATTCCTTTAGTATGTTTTCTTTTATGATAACAATCAATGATTTTTCTAAATATGGTGATTTCAAATTTGGGAACAAAAAACTGTCAGATATTTAGTTTGGTGAGTGCTTGTTTGATCGCATTTAAAAGATTTTGAATGAGAACTCTCGAACAAAGATGCCTTTTTGTGATGGCATTATGCCCAAAAGTTCAATCACAAACTTAACTGACTTAAATACAATGAGTAAATTACTCAAATTCTACTTAAGTCTCATTAAATAATGCAACACAGTGCTGCCAACTTAAACAGAAAAATTGTTAAAAAATTTAGTTATTTAAATTATAAATATCGGATGCTTTTGGGAAATATCAATTTAAAATACTACCTAATACTTTTTACTGGCTAACGTTACTTGTAAGTATAGAGTTATTCAGCATGCAGATATCTGAGCCGAGTTCTCTTCTCATTTTGAAAATATACTCACATTTGTTTGTGATAAGCTTTAGTCCAGTGATATTCACAAACTTAAAGAACAATAAACTATATAATTATTTTAATATCCTTTCTTTAATATGTTTTGCATGGGCACATTTCATAGGCTTTAAAATAGGTATACATTAAGACCGAAAAGTTTTCGGAAATTCTCATTTAAAATTCGCGCGCTGTATATTTTCCGATATTTTAAGTTTATGTAGTTTGGCAGCACTGTCCTTAATTACTATGCCAAAAATGAGCGCGATCTGTCAGACAGTTCGTTTACGGCAGCTGTTGAAACCAGTTCACCTCAGTAGGGCGTTGCGAAAAAAACAATGGAAAAAAATATTGAACAAAGAGTTTGCATCAAATTTTGTGTTTCGAACGAAATTTCGTGTGCAGAATCGTTGCGAATGCTACAAAAGGCTTATGGGGAATCAGTTTTATCGAAAACTCAAGTTTATGAGTGGTACAAAGCCTTCCAGGACGGTCGTACGACCGTCGAAGACATTTCGCAACGCACTACTGAGGTGAACTGGTTTCAACAGCTGCCGTAAACGAACTGTCTGACAGATCGAGCTCATTTTTGGCATAGTAATTAAGGACAGTGCTGCCAAACTACATAAACTTAAAATATCGAAAAATATACAGCGCGCGAATTTTAAATGAGAATTTCCGAAAACTTTTCAGTCTTAATGTATAATTACTTGGACATTTTTTGGATCAATAAGGTGTCAGTGGATAAAATGCAATTCCATTCACGAATCATTTTAACAATCTTGAGGGCCACCTGTTGGCAACCATTGCTTAGTTAATTTCATAAAATTTGCACCTTTCAGATTTCCAAACCAAATAACACAACAAAGAGTGACTTTCTGAAGATTCAATTGTCTTTCAATATATAATTTCGGATTTACACTACACCAGGTATGACAATTTTGTATTTGAATATTTTTCCTCTTTGACTATGGAGCGAGTAAACTCAACTCTCTTATAAACTTTCATATGTATGTAATGCTTTCATCGAATCCCGAATTGATGATTTTGAATAAATTTCCATTTTTACTGCAGAAGAGAGAGGAGAAGAGAAGAGTGAGAAGGATTGAAGTTTACTAGCTTACTTATGATACTTTCCCTTGATAAGTTAAAAACCAAGAATACAAAACAGCAATATTGAAGTGGTTTAAGAACGTTATTCATTCTCATGGGTGTTGATAATTATCCGGTTGAAAATTCTACGAAGTTTCTTTATGGTAATCAGATTGTCTTTTTTTTGCTTTAGTTTTTGGTATTTCGATCGTAACGGATTTACTAACATGAAAAACTATATATTTTGGAGTACTCATATTAACCTTTTTTTACAAGTTCTGCTGATATAACTGTTGAAATTAATAATGAATTTAATATAAATTATTCATATTTAGAGTTTCATCATTTGTTCTTGCTATATTATTAATTATAAATAACGCATAAATTATTTCTGTGACCTTATCTCGCAAATGATATTTGATATATAAATATAATCTACCCAAAGCCATATATTCTAATTTCTGCTATCATAAGTGGAAATACGAAGTAAGGATCTATGCACAAGAAATAATGTGATACACAATACTTCTACAAAATAAATAATATTGGAACTTAACAATAATTTAATTAGTCTATAGCTGGCTTATGAATTCGTTCTAAGCTAACATCTAGCAAGTGAATTTGTTAATGGATTTTCACAGTACATTCACAGTAAATTAAGTGCATTTTTGGATGAGTTGCATAATTAAAACTGACTCTGAGTTTCAAATTTGACAGCGTACGAGTTTAAGCCTTGGTACTTGCAGTATATAAAAATTATTTATCAATAATTAATTATAAAAACTGATTCCAAAAGACCACTGATAATGGGTACATAACAATACGCATAACATCTGTATGCTCAGTCAAAAATTCAAAAAATTAATAAATAGTAAAATATTTGTTGTTGTAATTCACTACTATTCAAAATACCTATATGTTAAAATACTTAATAGTTTTTATACGAAAATATAATTTCCTTTCTAACTAAATTTTGCCGCAGAATGCAATAAGCTGGATTGTACTAACATAATTAATTGCATGCTCAACCTAAGTCAATTTCCAAAATCCTGAAAGCTGGTCACAGTTATTGAGTAATTGTCTTCCCCAAACCGGATAAGAATCTAAAATTCTCGCAGAACTGGCGCCCCATAAGTCTGCTATCAACTATAGGAAAACTAGCCAAAAGGATAATTCTTCGCAGATTAAATGCTATAGTGGCTTAAAGCAATAAACTCCCTGACGAACAATTTGGTTTTGAAATGACCTGTCCACGAAGTTTCAACTGGCTAGAACGACCCAAATGATACAAACAGCCCTTAGTAGAAGAAAGTCGACTGGAATGATCATTTTTGATATTTCTAAAGCTTTTGACAAGGTCTGGCATGATGGCCTGATAGTAAAAATGTCTCATCTAGGTGTTCTAGGCAGACTAACTAAGATCATCTCGGCATCACGTTGGTCAAACGATTCACATGGCTTAAACATGTTAAACTGAAAAGAATTAGCTGTGCCAAAATTCTTCATCACCTCCAACCGCTATTCAGAAATGAAAATGTTAATGCTAAGAACGGGAAACTGATATATGTATAACCAAATAATTCGTCCGTCACTGCTATATGGTTGTGTAGCGTTTAGCAAAGCTTCAAATACTACTATTGGCTAGCTAGAAATTGCGCAAAGCTAGGCTCTGAAAAGACTTTTCAAAGTACAATGGTATATTAGGACGAATGACATCCTCAGGGACCACAAGATTGATCCGATCAAAAAATACATTAAGAATAGAGCCCTGAAATTATTTACGAAAACTGACAGACTTACCAACACCGTGTTATCAAATCTCAGAATCGTTACAGGTATGCAGATCTGAGGTCAATTATTGCTTAGTCTGATGAAGTGATACACAATAATCCAGTCAATAATCCAGAAAGAATAAAAATGCTCAAGTGCACTGGTTCAAATAGCTTCAACATAATAATAATTTCCTTCGTCATAGTTGTTTTTAAAAATCAAAAAATAATGTGTAATTATTAATAATTGTCGAATTATGCCATACCAAATACAACGAATGGGAATGACTGCTCCAAGGGTATCTCTGTATTGACAACTTCATACTTTTTTTTTGTAAGTGGATCAACACACTATATCCTTCTCGAAAGCTGAATGGAAATAACCGATGCTAATTGTGTAAATTATGTTAATTATGTTTTAGCCAATTTTTCATGTTTGACAACTTTCATGAGTTTTATTCCAATTATTAAGTGACCTACGGTTTCCCGGCTATAAAATACATTTATTTTTGAAATACTTTCAATAGTTTGATGTATTTATTTCCATTCATTTAAATTTTCAATAAAATTCTTAAAAACTCAATAATTTGTTTGCATTATCAAAAAAATTAAACAACGCATTTAATTTAATTGACTTTTTAAATATTTTTTCTGTTTTCATACTCGTAAGTTTTTCCTTTTTTTATCTTAAGTTTGCTCAGAATTTATCGGATTTTATTTCGATTGAGTCGGTAAAATTGTTGAGCTGCTGTGCTTTTGGCTGTTAAGCCGGCAAGGAATGTGTAAATGAAAAATATTTTTTTGCTGATTTTATTTATTTCGCAAATATGTTAAACACAATATAATGCGCAGGCATCCAAAGGATGTTTCTCTGTGCAGGGCTTCCCCTTTAAAGGAAGGCTTTTGCCGCTGTTGCCGTTCATGACAACTCCGCGTGTTGCTTGCAATTGAACGATTTAAGCGTTTATTTTCATCACTCATACGCCATGAATGCCACAATTACACTTTAATTTTCATGCAAAATGAGCTTCTATGCAATTTGAAGATTGACTGCAAATTTAATATTGAAATGCAATAAAATATTTAAATTTTATCATATTTGTGATCAGGGTAAATCCCTAGTAGTTTTATCTTCTATACATTATAATATATGAAGTGCTATAATTGTCTTGTATTTACAGTTTTATTTATATCAACTATAATTGCGTAAATAATAATATTAAATGCACATTGCTTCGAATAATGTTAAAAATAGCAACAAATCAAGCTTTTTTGTCTGTAACTTTTTTAAACTGTGTTTAATTGCAATAAAAGTGTTTAACAATTAAATTTACATTTGTTATTATTGCTGTATAAAATTAATCAAAGTATTGTTATGAGAGACTATGTGGTGCCTCATTGAAATTATGTGCAAAATTAATTTTTATTTATGAAACATTGCGTTTTATTGGCATGTGCAGCTGTTAAATTGCGGCATATTCCATAAGGACTTAAATTACATATTTCCCTTGGGCTGAAATGCATTAAATGAGTAATAAATTTGCAACTATTTTCATAATGAGACTTATTGTTTTGCGAGATTAAAGGTCAATGTAATCAAATATTAAATCAATATAAAAAAAAACTCACTAAAGCATTCACCTAATTAATTAGATCGTTATAGTAACTAAAATTTAAGAATATAATTGTTGGTATATTTTATTAATTTAAGGCACTGTATTTCATTCTCAAATAAAATTTCTATTCATATTTTAATTAAGAAAATTTTAAAGAAATAATGGAAAAATAAGCTTAAATTTGGGTTCTAAAACAAACTCATCTGAATTAAGGTATTTAAACTTATCTTCAATAACGTATATATGATTATGTATATATACAATCGTACTGGAAATATTTAGAACAAGCAGGTTGAAAAAGAAAAATAACATAAAAAATCTACACAAAAATGTTACTCAAGATTGTTTTTAATTTCTACGCTAATAATCATAATAATCATGTTAATAATACGTTAATAATCAAAAATATATAGAGTGAATTTGTAAAAAATATTTAAAATTTTTCCATATGCTAATTTATTGCATCAAAGTCAAAACACTTATTCGACAAAATATAAAAAAATCAAGCAAATGCGAAAGCAAAACCTTCAATATTTATCACACATAAAATACTGTAATATAATATTATTAACATATTATTAATTATAATAATATATTTAATATAGCGCAATTCCATCACTTTTTTTATTATTTCCATACAACTGGAGGTTATTGAGGTCATGATAATGGTGAATTGACGATTGAGGATCTTGACAGCGGTATATTTTCCGAGTTTGTCATAACCATTTCTAACTCTTTTCTTATCATTCATCTATTTAGTTAAGTTGTAGCTGTAATGTTAGCCTCTCCATCATTGGCACAGAATTATTATTCTACCTACAATAGATAGTAATAATAGAATTGATATAGTAATTGATAATAAAAAGTTGTTTAATATACATATGTGTTATTGAACAAAGTCATTTGATTATAATTAAGAATGTTCCTCTATATTAAATATTTGGGTTATAAAAGGATTACCTTTATTATTAGCAAAGATGTAATAACAATTAACAAATTATATAGAATAATGAAATAACTTAAAGTACAACAATGAATGAATAATATAACTTTATCTTCTTCTACAGCATGGTCATCACACAAGACAGGCCCGGGCATAAATATAATGGCGGGCACTATAAAACTTAAAACTATATTCGGAACCATGTCGGTAAATCACTATTAAAATCACACTTAACAGCCATAAACCAACATCTTATAAGATAGTCTTATAAAACCATCTTATGGTCTTACGCAGGTGCGTCAAATCATGAAAATGCGATGATAACATCGTTTAAAATACTTGTTGCTGTGAAATGGGGCCATTGTAGCCCTAGCATTGGATCGGATGTAGCTTAAGTAAATCTATTAAAAATATTACATTATAGAAGCTAAGAGATAACTCTCAAGATTGTGTCATCATGTGAAGCAGAATAATGCTAAATTGCAGTTGTCGAATTACTTCTGAATTGGTTTCTGCTCAGAGTGACGAAATGGTGTTCAGAAGGAAAAGATGGTATCATTTTAGCAAATGATGGGATAATGTATTACTGCAATAAATTTTTTTTAAAAAAATGGTTCCAGCTCTATAAAAATATGTTCGAAATGTCTTATTCTGTAATAATACAGTAGGATTTTCATTATTTCAGAAGCAATAATAAATAAGGCTTCAATGCTCTTCAAGGAACCATTTTATATATTTTCTTAGTTAACAATTTTAATGATTTTAAGTTAAAACGCTATAAAATCATTTATTTTTCCTTTAAAATATTAGTAGAGGATGACTGTATATATAATAAAAAGAATAAGTCTACATGTATATAAAAACGACTATACATATATACCTGACTTATACAATCTTAAGCACTTACTGACTATTTTACTTACTAATCTTAAGTATTTCCAATTAACATAAGCTTAAGCTTGTTTTATCAAGAAGTCTCTCGCCAATTTATTATCAAACAACATTTTATCCTTTTATATCCTACTTTCGCAAATATCCTTTTCTGTTTTAATTAACATTTTTTGCCAAAGCAATGCAATTAGCATTTTTAACGTTATTTCGCAGATATTTGCATTAAAAGTAAAGGCCATAATAAAGATTAAAAGCGCTTTTATGAAGTACAAAAGCTACACAAAAAACGAAAAATATCCAAGCACAGCTTAGTTTTTAAGCTTGATGGAATATTTTAACACCTCAATCGATGGGGTTATTTCTGTTTAAAATTGTGTGTAATATTAAATAAAAACAAAAATATTTTAACAAATTTATTAATTAATCATGGAGGAATATCAAAGTAATATATATGCTATAAGCATTCTTTTAAAATAAATTTTTAATTGCTTCAACAATAATTCTAATGACATATGTATTGAAATACCAAATTATAAATGTGTAGAGAGCAGTGTTCACTTAATCTTTTTGAGAAAATTCTATTATAATTCCTATGCGCTTCTACATGACCAACTTACCGACTCACGATTAGAAAAATTAATAGCGTTAAATAGCCTAAACGGTAAAAAAACCGACCTTTTTCTTATTTGTGCTGTGAGACATTGTTTAAAAGTTTGAGATTATCTCTTAAAGCTTTAAGGAACTTCTCTGATACCAACTGAAACTATACATATGGATATGATTTTCTTCTTGGGAGGAAGTGAAACAACTCTACTGTTATCTCTATTGTTTCTATTGTATATCTATTCTTTGAATCGCTGCACCCGGTTAAAAAATGCAACTCTATATCCAATGCAACCAGTGAATCCAGTCATTGTACCCTCAAAATATTGGATATCAACATTATTTACAGTCATCACGATACTCCCATTAAAGAGGCTAACCTCAATTGGCAACCCTACCATTTATACACTCTCATCAATTAGTATCGGGTGGATTTTAGCCGCAAATTAATGACAGACATGCTTTATCTTTCTAGCAGGGATTATGTCTTGAAACATGATAACTGGACAATATATCCAGAGTCTCCTTCACTATAAAATTGTCCCTCATCATCATAACTTTATAGCTTACAGAATCTATTTCCGTCAAAATCCACTATTAAATTGTTCCGTTGCCGTGTGTCCCCTTTATGTTGGGAAAAACATATTAAGTGACTTCTAAGAAAGTTATCAACTCACTACTTATGATATTATGAATACGTGAAATATTGGCGAAATACGTTTGAATTTAGCTCACATATCAACTTCACAAATCTAATCTCAAAATCATCTATATGTTGTGTTGTCCTGTACTGGAGTCAGCGTCAAGCAACCCTTGCCTTTTCCATCAGCATAGAAATGACGTATTTGGCATTATATATCTTTTGAGGTGATATTTCTGGCATGTGTTGTCATGAACTTCATTGAAAGTAAAAACGTAAAAAATATGAAATATTTGACATAAATTTATCACTTCATATGCTTTCGCTTTTGATATTTATTTGCATAGCCTGCAGTTCTGCAACCAAAATTTATCACTAAATTGAAAATTGCTGACAAAAAAATTCAAATTTACTGAACTGCAGTTGCATAAAAAAATAAAAGAAAATTTGTTGATGTGGGCATATTTCAAACAATTTTGCAAACGTTTTAAAATATCTCAAACAATAAAAATAAAATTTTTAAATCACATATTTTAATGTAACTTATTGTTCGCAACAACACAATTTTAAAAACAAATTCAGAATTTCATAATCAAGTGTCAATAATCAATATAATTCATGCCCTCTACATTCGAGAAATTAAATACAATAGATACAACTCAGATTGGTACCTCGTTGCGTATGAGCAACATGTGAAAAATTCATTCCATTTTAAACAAATAAGCTCTGTCAGTGTAAATATGTACAACGTTACTTCCCTGCATCTTTCGATTTTCATCTTTTTTATATAAATTTTGACGTAGTTTGATTTAATATCGATGTAAGCATGTACGTCCTTTTTGACTGATAAAAGGTAAATTTAAAATTCAAACATTTTTTTTATGTGTAGCATATCCTTTTGTTTATGAAATCACAACAATCAATTTGAAACGATAATATGGCGGGAGAAATGTAGGTTTTGATTTGAATCGAAATCAGTTAGTGAGAAGTATTCTGTCTATTTACTTACTTATTTATTTATATGTATCTGATTTTGTGCTTTAAAATAAACGCATCCATATTGATTTGCAAAAGGTTATATTCATTATATTTACTTCATCTGTCTTGGGCAGAACATAAGAACCTTGAAATTTTAGGTTTGTATTTTTTTTATTTTGATATAATATATTATTATTCTCTATTATTCTCTTCTAAATAGTTTTCTTTTTCAATCTTACTTCTCTTTTATTAGTCCTTCTAAAAGGGTTATGTATTACGTGTTCTGTTCATAATGACAGTTGTCTTTAAAATTATGTCAAAGTCCTCAAAATATTTATTTTGATAACAACTCTTTATTTGATAAGTTTAACACCTTGAATAAAATTTTAGAGACTCAAAACAATAAATATTCATTGAGAACTAGATCTGTTAAAATATAAATTTAAGTCAAGGTGACTCCTGGACTCATTCTTCGAAAATGATGACGTTTTTCGGTAATTAAGATTTCCAGTAAAGTTTCTCAGTATTCGAATGTTTACAGTCAATCAATAATATGTCACTACCATAACAAACATGACATCCGGATATTTTCAATATTTGGTTAAAATGTTTATTAAATTTAATTTTAATAATTTAATAATTTTTTGAGCGTATATGTTTAAGCGGAGTTTCTAAAAACCCGAGTTTCCTAAAAATTTATTTCTTCTGGACATCAAAGCCAAGTATACATAGAGATAATGTATTATGATTTCTTTTCCCTGCGGGCTTCCACAATTTTAGCAGTGAGCCTTGCAGTATCAAAGCGGTCTCTTTTGATGAGTTTCGAGGATCTAATTTTAATTTAGCTGGGTCATGTTGACCTGGAAGTAGCAT
Organism: Teleopsis dalmanni; assembly: GCF_002237135.1. Taxonomy (NCBI): domain Eukaryota; kingdom Metazoa; phylum Arthropoda; class Insecta; order Diptera; family Diopsidae; genus Teleopsis; species Teleopsis dalmanni. Next base: position 143,969,558 of record NC_051846.1, on the reverse strand, counting down.
ACGGCTTAAGTGTTTTCCATCTGTTATTGGCAAGTTGAGAAAGGTAGAGATAAGTATTTCTCTTAATGGCCTCTAGGGTAAAATACACCGATACCAACACGGACACATCCAGGAAAACACTAAAGCGGGCTAAACTGTAAGCTTTCTCGTTTCCTTCAATGTTCTAGTGAAGAACATGTATTGCATAGATTAATATATAAAACAAAATTCTATAAAATATTATAATTAATAATTTGTACAAAAACTATATTCTTTATATTACTATACAGCTTGCTTTATACTTGTGTTATATTTTTTTTTTTTTTTCAAAAAAGGCTATTTTGAAATTTCTCATCTCGATTTGATTTTTGCTTAAACAAAACTTATATTTTTTACTGTCCATTTGGTTTTAAGAAATGATCAAACCTTTGTTCATCCAGTATCTTAAATATTAACAAAAAATTACACCAATCCAGTCTTAAAATGAAGGCCTAAATACTCGACGAGTCAGAGTGGTATAGAACATAGTGCGGAAATCCCATAATTAAAGGAAGTTGAGCACTGACTACATGCATGAGTGAAGTGAAGGGATTATTGTTGTTGAAGAGATTGCATTATTTTGAAACAATTAAACTCACAAAACTCACTTTACAATAAGAACATTTTTTATGTCTGACCGAATTACTTTATTAAGTAATGCTTAGGATTACAGTATTAGTTTAATGGAAAAAATTTTTTTTTTTAAATTAATTTGAAAATTTTTTTTTCAAATTTTTAGTCACTATAAGATTTTTAATCTAAGAACAATTGAAAACTTCATACATGTAATATATACATATAATGTATAATAATACATAAATAATAATAACTTTAAAAAATATATGAAATTTGTTTTTTTTTCATTTATTAAATAATTTAAGGTGATATACTGTCGTATTATTATTGCTGTTGTTTAGATATTCTTTAATAAATAAATTTTTAGTTTTATTTAAATAATTATTATCGACTGAAAATTTACTATAATATAATTTACTATTATTGGAGTGAAATTGCTTCGGCTTGTCTACTTGATTAAAATTTCAAAACTATTTACACACTTGATGTTTATATCGTCTGATTGAATACTTAATTAAGGTAATTTCAGCTTTTAATTATATATGATAATCCAGTTCAATGCAATTAAGATTTATTATTGATGCTGAAACCGAAACGATTTGGTTAAACTATTTGTGCATATTGTATACTGATTATTGTTCAAAAATGGATTAGGAAGTGCGCATCAATGGATAATAAGCGGAGAACAGTAATAGAAAAAATTTGTCCATAAAATAATAATACACTGATATACAAAAAGATTACTAAAAAAAAGATTTGAGTATTTACGGATAAATTTCAAGTTCCATCAAAAATTGAGAGCTTGCCAAAAAAAATCACATTTGATTCCTGATAGTTTTTGAACCCAATTAAGTATGAAAACATTATGAGTCATAAATTGATGTGATTATTAAATCAACTAAAACTGAACTGGTATATAACTTAAGCCATTTGAATGAACCGTTTTTAGACATATAATTTGACTTAATGTCGTTTTCGAATGTTCGACGAGATTCATATAAATCTCTTGAGTAAAAATGCAATCAAGCCCTTTGTTGTTAGTCCAATATACGTACCGATTGTACAAGTAATGTTTTTTTAGTAAGAACATGTCACTTAATATAATTTTTAAGAAATATAATATTTTGTAAGCTTCATAAAATCAATATTTTCTAACTTCTGAACGAAAACTTCTTTAAGATATTTGAACTGAGAATTAGATCAGAATATTTGTGGTATATATTATAAAACATTATTTTAAATTTATTTTAATTCTAATGATATTATTATATATGTGGATGACAGCATAAAAATGTTTTTTTGCGTTAATTCCATTTTTTCACGAACACTCAATTTATAAATGAACGCCCGTACGACTAGTGGAGTAACATTAGCTTGACTTTCTCAGCATTACGTTCCTAGATTAGGTTCTATACATAAGAAAGAACAAATCATGCAACAAATAATGCCTCTACGAACAAAATAGTATTGAAATTTATCAATTGAAAATAAAATTATAATTAATTAATTAATTCAATTATTCTACAGCTGGTTTATGATTTCGTTCCAATAAAAACACAGCAAGTAAAATTGTTAATAAAAACTTTCATAGTAATAGTAACAAAACTCCAGAAAAATATGCGAATAAAAAAGAAGTCAAGTACGGCTTTGGATCAGTTGGTTAAGGTGCGCTGATTCTGAGATTCACATTTGACAGGACCCGAGTTCGATTCCTGGTACTTGCAGTCTCAAAAATAATTATTTACGAATAATTAAATATAAGAATTATTTCCAAGACCACTGATGATGGGTATTTGGCAATACTCGAAACAGCTGTATGGTCTGGCAAAAATTTAATTAATTAAAATAATATAAAATGAATTTTTGTTGTTGTAGTACACTACTGTTCGAAAAACCTCTTTATAAATGAACGCCATAAATTAACGCTTACTCTTTTTTCCAGCATGTATCTGAGTAAATCTTAAGAACTTTCACAATAGAAGATTTATGCAAAGTTGATTGGAGTGGCTTTCCAGGTGTTAGGTTACTAAGCTTTAATGAATGCATTTCGCTTACAAATGCATTATAGAAGTCAATTCTGTATAATCGGTGCATTTTGAATTGAGTGCTACCTACATAGTTTTTATCTATGAACAGCCTACATTTTAAGAGATATCACCATGAAAACTGAATAATAGCATAATGGATTGATTTCAACATTGCATTTCCAGAGTTGTTAATAAAAAGACTTTTTTTTTAGTACCAATTATAAGTAGTGCTACTACGTTAAATAAAAATCTGGCGCTACGAGTATTATAGCGATTATGACGACTATAATGAAAAGTGGACTTTTATTGAAATGGATATGTGTATTGAACCAGAACTTTTTTTTAAATAAATTGCTTTTTAAATTAAATCTGAGTAAAATTTACTACTGGTAATGTGGGAAATGGTATATAGCACAACGTATGACATAAATGCTCATTAAAATAAATATCAAAGTATGTATAAAGGATCTCAACGCAGTTTATCATTTGAATATTTGAGATTTTAATTTCTATGAATAATTCATAAATGTCACATATCCTCGGAATCCTTGAGTAAATAGAGATTTTATTTATTTTTCCACATTTTTTTTATTATTTTACAATATTCAAGTTGTTTATTTTTCTACATTCACTACACGCGTGAACCAGTAACATAAAAAATATTATAAACCATTTTTTAGTTGGAGGGTGAAAATATACTTTTATACCACTACGGGGACTTTTACACTTACAAGTGTATTTGTTATTATTTTTATTCATACTTATATTTAATAAATAAAGCAATAAAAGTGAAAGTTCTTTTTCACTTTTTTACTTTTTTACTTTTTTATTTTTTACTTTTTCGCACTTTCACATTTAGAGTGACATAAACCCACCATAAAGGGAGCATCTCATGAAAATTTTACATGCGTTTTTCGTGGAAGATTCGAAAAGGTCATGTAGTGGGATTCTTATCATTTAGCGACAGAAAAAGTGCAAAGGAATTTGTGGAACGCACTGCTTGAAGTCGAGCTCTGCATCACGTTGCGCTTTATATGATACCTAAATCCATATTGAGATACTTTTGTAAGTGCTACAGATTTCTTTGAGTGCTGAATAATACTTCTGAAATATTCATGGCACACAATGTGTGACAATAATTTTAACGGTTTTGTCGCGTTCCGACATAAGCACTTATAAGGCCATAAAAAGTAAATACGTGTGACAACTTAACGTTTTATTTAGTGAAAGTTAAAAAACTTCAAAAATAAATGTCAAGATATTTTCCATGCTGTGTTTGTCTGAAAATAGTTACTCTTAAAGTTTAAAGTTTTCAGTTTTGAATAGACTTAAATAGTTTAAAGTTGCAATACGGTAGGTTGTTATGTATCGTATTTAAAAACATAAATTAATTCGACTATTTTTAGTATCTCAGTGCAATTTGTATATAAGTAAATACAACATTTGTATAAAAAATTTATCACTTACTTGTAGTTTATAGTTCTTTGAAAAATTCATCGAACCAGCACAAACCTTTCTCTTCTCTGTGCAGACAGTGTGAAACATTAGCAAGCAATTCCTACCCTCATAGAGTTCTTGAAACTTTTTTTATTCACAGTTTAGCATTTTCAAACGCCTCCGGCACTCGTGCAGATTTGACCCTAATCATCACACCTTGTTCCGAAATCCAACTGAATAATGTTTAAATAACCCAAACAAAATTAAGGATAAAAATATAATAAAAAGCACATCAAACCCAAGCTGCTGAAAGCCTAGGGAAAGCGACAGTGTGCATTTTATTATTACATTTACAACTTTATTGGCTGGAGGTGTGAGGACCCATGAAAGGTGGGTGTTAAGGGCATTCATTGAATTATACAATAGCCTGGAAGGTGAATTGCTGTTAAGTGGGCAGTAACTACACGGCAATCTACGTCGCATCTACATATATCAGTAGTTAGAAGTGGCCACTCATTCAATAGACCTGTCAAATGTTTTGCATTTGAATAAAAATGATTGAGTGATTGTGTTGAAAGAGGAATAATAGACGGAAGTGCTTTGTATTCAAGAAAATAAGCACAATGGACACATTGACACAAGAAGAAGGCACTTTTAACAATTTTTGTGTTATTTATTGTGGGTATTTAAAAAAATATTACTTTTACATCCTTTGAAATGAATTATGTGATTATATTGTACTAAGAAATTATGAAAGGGTTTATAATAAAAAAATATTCTCATAATCGATTCTCATAATATTTTATTTATATCATTATCATTTACTGATTTTTTTTAATTTTTAATAAAGATAATAAAACGAATGAAGATTTGGTTTAAGAATTAAATTATGGATTTAAGAGACGAATGCAGATTCATTGTATTAATTCTGATGTACAAGTTCGTAATTAATATAGTTGTTTATAAATTAAAAGATTATTGAGTTTTGGATAGAGAGCAAATAGACTTAGACAAATAATAAATAATGAGCAATAGACGTCTCTGAGTGTAAGTGTTGACATTTCGAACAGGAACGTTGAAGGAACGTTGAAAATATACAGTTTTTCCTTTTTGAAAGTTTTATGAACTTGTATTGACAAAATCTGACACTAAATATTCTTATATATTATTTGTTTTATTTTTATATATATTTTATATACATATTAAAGTGCTGCATCAAAACATTCGTTTTTGCGGTCATTCGTTTTATTTTCAAATGTGTACCATATTTACAAATTATTTCTAAAGCGAATACGAACGAATAACAGAAACGGTCCGATAGAATTCGTTCCCGCCGCATTCGTTTCAATGGAATGGGGGTTGATTTGTTCTCTATAATCGTTTGTTTTGAATTTTAAAATCAAATAAACAAATATTTTAGAGTATTTCAATCACTTTTAGAATATTTCAATCACTTTTAGAGTATTTCAAATAATTCTGTTTTTGCAAAGTATTTTGTGTGCGTTTGGTTGCCTGCGCAAAAGTAAAGAAAGTTGGATGTGCGTAAAGATTTGCAATAATTGCAACAACAAAGTACGTAAATTAGGTTTAATTTTCTATTATTTTCAATGCAAAAGTTGTTTAAACAGGTAGATCTAATGCAAAAGGTTAACTTAAAAAAACGGTTTGCGCAGAATTTCCTTCTTTGTCGTTAGTTTTTTATGATGTAACAAAATAAATTGCTTCACATATTTACCTTTTCCTGGAAAATAATTTTATGCATGATATGGTAAAAATATCTATTTATGACAAGAGAGATTTTTAGAAATTTGTTAAGAATTCTTTCAGAATTTCTACTTTACAAAGTTTCTTGTAAATTATTTGCAACACCAGCAAGTAGTGCATCTTCGGAAAGGGTTTTTTCAGTTGCTCGGAACTTAATATCAGAAAAAAGAACATTGATTTCATCTAATCAAAGATCTATCAATCAAATCATGTTTTACACAACAATCTTGAAAAAGAGGAATTAAGTCAGACGATGCTCAACATTTAATTTGCATATTAAATTAAATTTGTGAACTGTAAAAACTGTAAAAAAACTTATTATAATGTTTTTAAATAAATTTTTGTTCAAAATTTTTTTTATATTTAATTAATATATTAAGTCATATTATATATGTAATCAACAAATTACTATTATCAACATTTTAAATAATATTTAATTAATAAAAAAACTTAAATAAATAAATTTGGGTCTTACTATTTAAAAACACATAATTTTTGTATGAACTGAAAATCAAATGCTTAGAGTACTCCCAACTACTTCAACTACTTTTAGAATGTTTAGAGTTAGAGTACTCTAAACAAACGAAACAAATATTTATTCCATTCCATTTTGTTTTTATGCCTATACATTCGTATTTGTTCGTTGAGAGTGAGAGTATGCTACCATTCTAAACACAATAGAATGCTTTGAAACTGAAATCAAATGCGCGCGTGCAGTACTCTAATACATATTTCAGAGTCATAAGCGTAGAATGGTGACATTGAAGATATGTATATGGTGTATATAAAAGTGGACAAAAGTCTTGACTATGATGTTAAGCTGGATGGTTTGAGTTCTAACTAAATACTGTCTCATTATTGCTCCAATAAATGTTCAGACAAAAGTCACATTTTTTTATTTAGCTCGTTTTTACTTAAATTAAAGCATTTATCATACATTAGTATCCTTTTTAGCTCCATAATCTGTATAGCAAATCTAGTCTCAAAATATTAATGTATTATAATACGGATATAAAAAACACATAATTATAATGCAATTTTAAGAATCCAATACCTAGATATACCTAGATTTATTAACATTATTGGAAGCCGTCTCATTAGTTTGAAGTAACTGTGATGATCATCATCAACTGCAACATTATTATTACTTATTTGCTACAGCAGAAACGGAAGAATAGCGTTATTTGTATAATCAAAAATTTTGATTTAATGGATATTTTAGTGTCTTTTTTTAAGTAGGCAAGATAGATTTAGCAGTGAATGTTTGAAAATACGTTGTTTCGTACGCCTTCACCAAATAGTCTGCAATCGGAAAAATTTTGTCTTTTTGTGCATAAGGTTTTGGAGATTTCATCAACTGCAAGCACAAGCCTGACAACATACCCTTCTCTAACACTTACCTTTACAAGAAGCTTAGTTTACTTGCATTTGCGAGTACCTCCTAAAGTTCGATTGGTGGTACATTACACGGTCGTATAAACCACTTCCCGATATATCCTCTAGCACCCTTTCCTCTGACTTCTTGTTATAGCCATGCTCCATAACTTCCCTAAAACCCTATCGTATACTTCAATCAAAAGCAATCAAATACTTTTATCGCAACCCTTAATAACAGTAGCTTTCGTGATCCAGATCACTAAAATTAACAATTAATCTACCTCCACTCTGGCGCAATATCACCTACCGTTTTATCTATCTCTCTTCTCTCTCTTCTCTTTCTTCTCTCCCATGTTATCTAGTTTAGATAACCTCCGACTTCTAAGTACTAAACCTCTTTATTTCAACTCTGGCCTTTAATCACTGAATTGCTCGCTGAGTCAATGGTTGAACAAAATGGGAGACAAAATCAAACGGTGGAATGGAATAAAATTTTTCATTCATTTTTAAGAGATGAAGATGCGAATACAGTTTTATTGGGATAAAGACTCTCATATTGAGGTTGTCGATGCTTTTCATCTACCACAAAAGAAAATCGTCGTTCTGTCATTTACTATTAAGGTGGTAAGACTTGATAAGTACTTCTAGTCCTTAGCTTGCAGATATCTAACTCACCGACACAATCTGTCCCACTTATAACAACATTATCGTTCAAATGAATGACTTTCTTGTCAAAATTCTCTCTCATAGGTCTCCCTATGTTTTGTGTTTGATTATTTTTGTAACTCTATTCCATATATTATTATGTTTATTATGTTAACACATATTTAAATAAATATTATCTTTTAAAAATTACATAAATTACGTTCTTATCTTTATTTTAGATAAATTCGTTCAAGCAAATACTTCTAATCTTTCATTCCATGATTACTGAAATATAATTTTAGTTAGAGGAATTATACAGTCAGATGGCTGAGATCCTAACTGATTTCTAAATATGGTTTTGGTGGGTTAACGTCTCACAAGGTAGTTTTCGATATTTTTCACATTTTTCCAATAAAAAAACCAAAAAAGGAGTACTTATATACGCATTACTCCTGAGCAGATGGCAGCTTTATTAGATGCGTTCGTTTTACAAAAACAATATACGTAGAAAATCAATAATAAAATCGAAAAGCAAAATTAATTCTATCAGCATACAAAATTCTATAAACATAAACTGAGAGAAGAAAAATAATTGTCACACTAACTAAAAAATGCAATATTTCTATGCAAAATGTTATTTTTAATAACACATTGGAAATAATGTAAATAAAAAAAACGAATTTAATTAACATCATACGCAATGCTGTTATATTGAAGAAACAGTGATGCAACAACAAAACTCCAACTTACCTGATAGAATTTTACACCTCTGACTTACGTTTAGCAGTCATTACAACAATACCAACAACAATAAATATATTTAACATACGAAATATATTTACTTCTGTAGCATAACATAAGTAGTACATATGTAACATAAGTTAATGCTTTGCATATTTCTTATTTTTCTTTCTCTGTTTTTGATTTTTATACCTTTTACATTGTGGTGAAATAAAATCTTATGAAGATTTTTACAACTACAGTCAATAAGATGACAAACATCAATTAAACCACGATCAGGCGGACTGTTATCATTTAGTGTAGTTCGCACTCAATGCTGTAAACAAACAGTCATATAAAGATTTTAAATAATTCTCTCAAATTATATATATGTATTCACTTGTTCGTGCGAGGGGCATTGAAGCAGTGGTAAAAAACATTTGCAGTTTTTATGCTTGTTTAATTGACAATCGAACTTGTGTTTTATTTTTGGTAAGCAAACTTTACAGTTTCTCTATGTGTTTGTTTTAAATAAAGGTGTTTCATTTTCATTTCATTTCATGTCATTTCGTGTTTAGTGCTTTTTAAGCAAAAACAATTGAATGATAAAAACATTGACAGCATTATTGATCTTCATAAAGTGATCGGCAGATGAGCCGATATACGGCAACATATTTGTTAATAATGAAAAAGTGATAAAAGTTAATAAGTGATTGATTTAATAATTGTATTAATAACAATTAGTTTTTATAAATTAATTTAACGCCAAATATATTGTTGATTAATAAATCCAATGTGATTTAATAGTCAGAAATTTTATTTAAAAAGTTAAAAAAAACGGATTATTTAACGGCAGTGGATAAAGTCGAGTAAGAGTACATTTTTTTTATCAATTTTTTTTTTGTAATAAAAATTTGTTTGTAAACTTGTGCGTCATGCGTTAACAGTGTAGCAATATTTAAAGGTAAGTGCCAAAAAAGAAAAAAAAAATAAAAAAATATTTATTTTGCTTTTATTATTGCAAAAAATTGACCATTTTGTGTTTTTTATGTATTATTATCCTTAACATAATAACGATACATAATCACAATTTTTTTTGTTAAAGATATTTATATATTTATATATGTATATATAAATATGCATTTGTTGTATATAAGTTATTCTCTTATAAGAGAATGATTTTTAAAAATTTTAATTTTTTTAAAAAATCTAATAATCAGAAATAAAATATTATTTAAAAAAAATTTTTTTAACTAAAATTAAGTGAAGTACAGAATAAATTGAAATTTTAATAATATTTCTAAAATTAATGTCATTTTGAAAATTTTAATTTATTATTAAAATTTTATAATGAATTGAAATCAAAAACTAAAAATGAAAATTATCGATGTATGTTTAAAAAAAATTTTTTTTTTGAATAACGTTTATTTTTAAATGTTATTTATTTATATTATTTACAAAAAATTCAATTTTTTGATTTTACGACGTAAAAAAAAAATTTAATACCAGGGATAAAGTCTTTCAAGAATTTATGTTCACAAATTCACAAAATCCCATTTTCTAGGAAAGACAAGTTCTTTCCCGAGACTCTGGTTTTTTTTTCAAAAAAGACGGTGTTAGATAATATGATTTGTGTCTTTTTCTATTGGAAATTATAACACCATCCATTAATATTTCAAGCTTTTATTTTCTAGAAACATATTCAATGCAATCTACATACATTCTGAAGAGCTACATTAATGCATCTTATATTTAACCTCATCCGTTTTTAAAATTATTGTAAGAAATGCGATCAAAAAGCAACGAGAATTTTTAATTTTTTTCTAAAACTATTTACTTAATGTTCAAGGTTTATTGCATCCCCTTTAAAGGCGATCCATTAATCCATTTAATATGTTTCTATGAGTTCATCACTGATAATAAAGATAATAGCAGGTGTAAATTTTTTTAACGTTTCTGAAAGCATTTCTATGTATGTACACTATATATGTTAAGCGATGTTATAATATCTCCAAAGGGTTTCTTCACAGTTTTAAATGCTTTATTGCATAGAATATCTGGTAAATTTCTGGTACACGCTGTCTGATCCTTTTGCAATATATACACATTCTGTCTTACACTCGACTCACAAAAGTTAGACATCGATGCTATATTTTAGATAAAAGCAGCAAAACCATACCCGACTCGATATACATGATAGAGTTGACGATCTATTCTTTTCGATCACACACCATAGTGAATGAATAACTTTTTTCAAATTAAATAAAAAGTGGGTTAAAAAATCTCACATTAGGTAGTATTTTACTGCTGGTTAAATTTTAATAACAAAAAATTATTTTAAATATCTTTATTAAACTTTAAATACAAATAATATAATTTGTCAAGCTAAGCTTAACCAGGACCTATTTCCACAAATGATAAGCTATTCCTTTTCAAAAAATCTATTTCAAGGATTCTCATATTTTTGTAAATTCTAAATACAAATGCATTGGTATCAAGCAGTTGGTCACAAAAAAAAACTTAGCTCGGCGCCATCTATGAGGGAATGATGATAGCTGAATTGTGTATACTTCTACTTAGTATCAAAATTTAAGCAGATCTACTTGAAATTGTGATGTAAGTTGATATTTTGTGTAATGTCACTCTCTGCAGGTCGATCAAACAAAAACAGGACAAAGATAATTCTGCTTTAAATTGGGTGAAAGAGGCGCAAAAAGTACGGAATACTAATAAATGTATTCGAGAATGAATATGTATTTAGCTTAGTCAATGTATTTAGTTTATTATTTTCCAATGATTTGGCTGATTCTGGGACGGCTATGAGGGCCTTGAATACGTCGACTGAACAGCATCACCAATAGATAATCGCATTAGAAACAAAAACGAAAAATTTACATTAATTGTTTGAAAACAACTTTTTTTCACGAGACTTAATGAACAGAATTCATTTTTGAATATTGAATTTTGACCAAGTATTTAGACAAAAGGCATGTTTCCGTGCACTGGAGACTGTACTCTTGGACGGAGATCCACAATGACTATACAGTTTAGCACCGCAAAGACTCGTCGAAATAGTCATTGGTGATGAAGCGAGATTTTTCCTTTAACATCCAAAAATAAAACGTTAGACTACTACATGGAAATCATCAGAAGAAGTAAAAGTGAGAAAATAGAGAAGCAGCAAATTAAGAGAATACTGAAATCGTTCTAGAAGGCCAGACGGTGTACACAGAATAGTTTACACATTCTATAAACTCTGACAGTTTACAGAGTTTATAGTTTTTTATGTGAATTCTTAATCACATTTTATTCCTTAATCGTTTAAGGTGTAAACACTGCTCTCACTACACGTAATAATTTTATACGATGATATCAATTGAAGATATCCGTTTAGATATAGTTTTCTCTTCGGGAGGTATCGAGGCTTATTTCACATAATTATTTGGGGTATAGCACTGGTTTTAAATATACAACCGGATTTTCTTAAGTTTTATTCTATTACTTTATTCCATATCGAATAAGAGTAATTAATACAGTTACAGTCTTCCCACTTAACTTTGGGTCTTAACCTCACACACCACGGGACTCGCATTAATTGGCCCATTTTAATTGATCAGGATAGCCAAAGTTGTAGACCTTGACCCCTGAGATACCAAATTTACACCTCTGGTCAGGTGCTGCAGGTGAAACACAAGCGCTATTATTTATACTCGAAACAACATGGGAAAGTACATACTAGACTGTAATCGCCTCGGGATGCCTCACTTCGGAAATATTTTAAACTATTTCTCGCATGAATATCTGGAAGTTTAAGATCAGAACATAGGGGTTTGACTACAATATCAAGGTAGATTGGTTTTATTCCACAAAAATGTCTTATTATAAAATCTTCATAGCACGTGAATTTTCCACGAAAAAATATGTTACCGTAATACAGCGTTCTTTCCCGATTTCGTTCCAAACGGCTTCTGGTCTTTACCTACATTCTTTGTTCACAATAAAAGGAAACAATTCCCACACAGGTGATTCCAATCATCTGTAAAGTTTTGACCTACACAATATGTAACACAGCTATGATATATCTAGAGCAGCATTAGAATGAAATCCAGCGAGTAAACGAAAAACTGGTAGCTCACGTAACACATAGAGAATATCGGTGTTAGCAAGGCTTGAGTCTACAGGAATGAAACGGTTACAATTAAAAACATTATCACTAAGTAGAATAGGATATTGTAATTGGATTGAGACTTTGCGTTGCCTAGTGGAATGAATAAAGGTGGAAGGAGAGTAACTATGGCAAAGTAATTTCGGTCGATGAGTTTAGAAAATACTTTGAATTATTTATTACACTTTTATAATATGCCATGCTACTTGAGACAGGAAGTTACTAAACAGTTTCGTTAAAAAATTGAATCGAAATTTTAATTACATGCACTTTTCAGTAATTATTAAATAATTTTTTATAATAGATTTCGGAGGTAACTCATTTTACAACAATGTCTATAGAACTTGAAGGATAGTAAGTTGGGATATTAAACTATTTCAATTTAAAATATGTTGGTTAGCTTATGGAGCAATTTATTGTTGCAATAATGAAGCAACAATAAAAATTATTGCTTTCTCCTGCTGTGGAGCAATTTATTTTGGATTGGTTCCCAAGCGTAAAACTTGTCACTTTCATAATAAAATAGGAAATAAAAATTATACATCAGCGCAATAAAAGATTGCGTGCTGTGTGCTCTATCAGCAGCAGCAGCCACAACAACAACATGAACTGCAGCAACAATGCAATTGCTGTTGATGCTGTTGGTGCTGTTGGTGCTGCTGCTGGCAATGGCAGTTTCACTAATAAAATTGACAACGTCAAACATTGCTGAAATGTTTCGCGTATCTAAAAATTACATACTCGTACACTGTATCGAGAGTACAAAATCAGAGCTTCTAAAATCCTTTGTATTTTGGATCAAAAATGTTATTATGCAAAAATAATAACGCAACTAAAATATTAAATTAAATTTCAATCCTTCCCAAGGACATGGCGAGGCGAGGGTTGAGTAAGAGCAATGTGTAACTGAAGTTTAAATAAACATTATTGCAATATCACATCAACAAGTACGAATATGTTGCCGCATGAGTGAGTTCTGTTGCTGGTTGCTGGTTGCTAGTTGCTCCCTCTTGGATCCTGCAGGACCCTTTGCTGCTCAGGGGCTGATAAAGGAGACAAATTGATTTCATGACTAAAACTTCTTATGTGCCTTGTTGCAGTGCTGAGTATCTTTTATGAAATTCGATATTACTCACATGGAAAAACTTTGTATTTTTGCTACAATTTTGTGCATTTCTTTTGGAATTGTTTTTCTTTTTTTTTTCTGAAAATTTGTTTGTTCTTTTTATTTGGTAAGTTAAAAAGAAATTGATATGCTTTCTTAGAAAAACTGTTCAAAACAACAAAAAGGAATGAAAACGGATATGAAAAACAAAATTTGCAATAAAATGCTTCTTCTCTTGTGTGTTAGAATCCTTTCTAGTTTTTGTTTTTTTTTTTTCAAGTTTCTGAATTTCAGATTTTGAAGTGCCAGTAGAGCGAATGAATATTCGCATTAAAGTGAAGGCAAACGAAAACTTTGCTTATCCATGTTTGCCGCCTGCAACGGCAACGGCAATGGCAACGGCAATGGCAACGAGTGTGTGCATGACTCCAACACATCCTTTACGATATCAAAATTGCTTTGAAATAATGCATTTGATTAGCAAGGATACTCTTGTACTCGCACTCGTACTCGCACTCGTACTCGTACTTGTATTGATTTTGTTTCTTTTTGGTAAGAAGATACTAAATCGCCTGTATGTGTTCAGCATATGCACAATGCAGTGCATTGTTATATGTTAGAGTGGATAAGTGAAGACTGAGGAGTCGAAAAGTATTTATATTGCATTTAATATGAGTTATTAGATGAATTTTTATAAAGTTTCCTTTCATCAAATCACTTTTTGCATTGGTCAAATAGGAGCAAAGTTATTTCTTATTATCATCATAAGATAATGTATATTCGAACATAACGAATGATATTGTGAAGTATGGATTATTAAAATTTATGAGATTTTGTAACTCGCATAAATAATGACATTTAATAAAAAATTATAATTAAAAAAATTCTTATGACTTATTTACTTTTCATTGCTCTGTAGCTATTAGACATATAGTATTTGAATTCCATACCAAACGAGATAAAAAAACCACTCAAATTGTAACACAAAAGATACTTACATATTTTAACAAAAAATAATGGGACTAAACATGAAAGTGATCTAGTTACACTTACACACATCCTCCATATAATCTATTTTAAAACTAACTTCTAGTGGATTCTGTTTTCATCCTATATATTCTTACATTCTTCCTATTGCAGTTAGTTTCGTCTGTAAAGGTAATTTAAAGAGGGAGGCTCACACATCATCTCTATAATTTCGCACGTTATAAGCGGTAGATGAAACTTAAATTAGATAAACATTGTTCAGTTTACTTATCTTATGGAGATCTGAGAGGAAAAACAAAATAGATTTCATGTTTTTCTTAGCTCTTCTAAATAACTTCATAACAGTTTTTGCATCCGTTAAAATAAATATGTTTTCATAACATGAGGTCTAACGTCTTATACACCTTTTGTTCCTTTTTTTTGGCTCCAACTTACCAAAGTGCCTTAACCTCATAAAAATGTAGGTATTGTAAAAAAATGAAATTTCTTAATTTTCTTATAGAGAGGTTTTGAATTTCTTATTTTCTTATTGAAACTTTCTAGAACGTTTAGAAAGTAAAAACAGAAATACTGTTTCTGTTCAGAATAACTTAACCCAACAAAATTCAATTTATTTCTCGCAAAATGCTGGGTTATAACAGATGTTTAATCTGCAATCGACTTCAACAGACGAATGTGCTACTGAGCACAGCCCATTCAAGCTCACATCAATTTTGAGCATTTAGCAAATTACTCTTAAATATTGTTCATTGTGTATTCTTTAGTGACAGATCATAATTAATGAAAATGAATTCAAGAAAAAAAAAATAACAGATTTAATGTTCCGCTTTATTTACATTTAATTGATATGTTAGATCTCTGATGCTACCCATAGTGTTCATTTAGTGCTTACCTGTGTTGTGTTCTGTGGTAACTTAGTACTCTGAGGTTCTTTATCTTTAATTGCATAAGAAATTTTGTAAATGTGGGATTCTGTTTCGGGCCACTTTCGTTTGTGGATGGATTCAACAAATTCGGCATCTTAATAAAAAATTTTTTTCAGAACTAACGACAAAAATTAATTATTGATCATCGTATATAGCCTTTATTAGTCATAGTATCGGTCAATTTATTATCTGTGGCACCACAAGGAACAAAGAGTCATATAAGATGTATTCTATCTTATATGGCAATGTTATATAATTTGATCTTACATTCACTGATCATGTTTGAAAAACCTGAGGTTATATTAATGCTCATGTTAACAACAGTTTTAATTGCACATTGATTGTTACTGCAAGGACTGATGTATTTCTCGTGCCCATTCTTTTGGATAATAGAGCAAGTAATGTTATAGTACTATAGTATAGTACTGACTTTCGTTAAGAAGAGTATTATCATGCATTTGTTGACAAAAACACTTAATCTCAACTTACGAGAACCACTCAGATCCAGTACCAGTGACGACTGACACTGTAACTGTAAAAACATTAGTCCACACTTTAAACAGAACTTACGCATTGATCTCGTTAGTTCAAAAATGTGTAATGTCTTCGTTCAAAGCATATAAAACGCATCAGAAGCAGAAGATATAGACCTGAAAGCTTGTTGAATAACTGTCTGTAATTAACATTTGCTTTTATCATACCATCTTGTCGTCTCTTACAGATTACAAATGTGTGGAAGTCTGTGGCTTATTAACAGATGCATAGTGTCTGAGAATAGACCACAATTATTTTCATTTCTCAGATCATAATTAAACTAGTCTAGCAGTAATTTAAAGTGTTTGGATGATGAGATAAGTGAGGTATATAACAACCATTATTTGTTTTGTTTTGGATACAAACATGAGTAAACATTTTTATGCATAACATATGCATTAATGGTGTAAGCTTCAAATATCTCTTCCATAATTTTAATATAAAATGATATTTTAAAAAACAGTATCTGAATATTGATTTCGGAAGGCAAATCTTCTACCAAAATACTTGTAGCCCACTTTAGGAGTGTTTGAATACTCATTACTAATTTTTGCTGCATTAGAATGCAATTGTGATATTTTAAAGAAGCATAAATCTAAAACCAAAATCTGGGTTTGAATTTTGGTTTTAGTAGCAAAACTCAGAACCAAAAAACGATAGCTTCATTTGGTGGTGGTTCGTAAAAAATTATATTTCCTATATATTTGGCATGTGATATCTGAGTTTTATAAACTTTAGTTTAAAATTTTTTGTGAAGTTCTGTTGCCTCAATTTTAATTAAATTTTGTTTAGCTAGTAAGAGTCAGGCCAAAAAACCATATATTTTGAAAAATGAGTGTTCTTAAAAATCACTTTAGACTTATAGTTGCTTCGCAGCATTCATTCAGAATGGTCTAAGTGCTCATAGCTTGCTATACACTTTTGTGGAAATTTACTAAATAAATAAATGAATCTAACTTAATAATAATAGTGTGAGTTAACACGTCTTCCTGTGTCTCTGTTCAGGACTGCAGACAAGGCGACTTCAATGTCTTGGGAAACGCTTTTCCACTGGCTTGGTAGAGATAACGAAAGCAGAGATATCGGATCTTCTCATCTTCATCTGGAAAACCAAATGGTTTAACAAGGATAACAAAGGTTAGCAACTCGCCTCTCCTAGCATGACTTCTGAGGGCATCACAATTGGCAATATATGCCCCGAGTGATAGGAGGTCTTCTGAACCCAACCCTAACACGTCTTTCCTTTTTCAAAGGGAATGAAAATTTGAGAATATCTAAGAAAGCTATATATATAGATATTAAATGGTTTGAATTTTATAGATTTAATCATTATTATGAATTATTATTTAGCAAAGTATGCAATCACTATTTGATGATTAATAAATTTAACTACAGTATTTGTAAACTTACCGATTCTTTCTGGTTAAAAAAGAAACTAGGTTTGAAATAAAATTCCTTTCTTCCTGGAAACTGAAAAGTAAACATCCATAATAAAAAATTAAAGTAGCGTAACTTTTCGAACATATATGGATTACTATGTCTAGAGGAATTTTTATTGTTTTTCGTAAATGATAGTAGCAACTTGTGATTGTTTCGGAAGAATGCTTCTTTCGTCTTATTTTGTAGTTTTTTTTTGTTTTGTTTATTTATGGAAATCCTGGTAACTTGTTAGCTTATCTAGCGATTACATCGATACTCCGTTCGCTACTTTACGTGTTGTTCAAACTTCCGCACGTACACTTCTTCTGCTCTACATGGAAGTGATATACTGTGTGGCAATGTGTGATGTCTTTGAAAAATGTATAAAACTGCAAAAGCGCATTGCTGCAGATAATAAAAAACTGCACTTTTTCAACTTCAGTTTCGGTGGCAGTGTGTTTTCGTCTTGGTTTAGTAGCCTTTTTATGTGAACTGCTATTCTCGCGCTCAATCAATTTCAGAAACATGCGGAGAACACGTATTTTCACGTGCTACATCGCCGAGATACTTTTTCTCAGTGCAGGGGGGTAGGGAAATGCATGTTGTTGCAGTATGTTTTACACTTTGTTGCAATATTGTAAGACGTACAATGCGGAGCTTAATTTTTAATGTTCTTAAACTTCCTTTGGCAACTTTTTGAGGTCTCTAATGCGATTTGATTGTTTGCGATTTATTGAGTGTCGAATCTCAGTTTCGTTATGTATCTTTGCAGTCACATAAAATAAATACTCAATATGGTAAATTGGTTTGTTTTTAGATGTGATATTTTAAATATTTTTTTTTTTTTGCCTCAAATTTTATTTGACTGCAAACGTGAGGTCGTAATGATGCGTGTAATTTAAAATTCTATAAATTGAATTGAGCACGTATCATTGCACATTTGCATATGCATAAGCAACAAATGCGGATACAGATTCATTCTACCAGCGCAATTGTTGTGCAGTAAACGTGCTTTTGAGTGCAACATTTGAATTACCAAAAAAAAAAATATATATATAAAAATCTAAAAAAAAGAACAAAATGTAGAATGTTGCAAATAACGAATGCAACTCTGTGCTGCTTTTGTTTTAGTCGCTGTGACAACTGATATATTGAGTTACACTGTAAATGCCACTTGATGTGATCAATCAATGAGACACTCAATGTGATTTGTTCAGTGTCAGATTTAGTTGCCACACATATTTTGGATTTGTTTTACTCTGAAGCTCTGGATGCTACAAAAGTGATTGGTATACTTGGACAGAGCTCAAATTTTCTAAAATATTACATTTTTTTGTATATTTTTAAATTTTATCAATTAATAAAGACTTGAAATATAATTAATCAAATATTTGCTAAAAAAATATTTTAATTAATCAACTTCTTGATATTTAATTGGGAAATCAACACATTTTTATCAGAGAATAATTAATAATTAAACGTTATACTGAATTCACATCCAGTTTGTAATATGAACTGTCAGAAAGTTTGAACTGACATGTGAAATCAAAAAACAAAAATATCGATTCACACTGCAAGTCTACATCATAGTAATTTGATTGTCAGATTTATCATTCAGTATGTCCACACTTTTTAATTACTGTCACAAAATATATATTTTGCATATAGATATGTATTAATATGATAAACAACAGCTCTGTTTTATTTTGTGTGATAATCCATTAATTCGTCAAGACGATTCACAATAGCACAAGTTTGTAATGTACAATAGTGTACTACGGTGAATGGTCCAAGTTAAAACCAAGTTGATTTTGTAGAAGTTATGACTCAATTTTCAGAATTATTTCAACTGTCAATATTTTTATACAAATTTTCTTGCTTTGAAGCTTTTTTCTAGTTGTTGCGATTTGAGTTAGTGCTATTGCGCACTTTTACTCTTTTGTGGCTGAGGGCTTATCCCTGCCCCACACTAAACTTTAACTATACTAGAATTATTATCATTTGTATATTTATTTATTTTTTTTGTTGCTGTCTTCTTGTCTTCTTGATTCTTCTTCTTGGGTTAGTGCTATTACGCACTTTTACTCTATAATGGCTGGGGACTTATCTCTACCCCACACTAGGCTTTAACTAGGCTAAGAAATCATATTATTTATTTGTGAGAGTTCAGAAGTGGACTTGAGAATTGTTAGGGCGGGGTTAGGTATCAAGTTTACTGAATACTTTTAGAACTCTGTCTTTGATATATTTTTAACTGAATCAATCCTAAGATCTCTATGTATGTCTGTTGATCTAATATACTATGGAATCTTAAACAGTCTTCTTAAAGCCAGGTTTTGTGCTATCTGTAATTGCCTTATTGTAGCATTTGAGGCTTTGCTATGTTATATGTAACACATCCGTACAGTAGTGCGGAATAAGAATAATTTGAAATGACAGCTAAAATTACAAATAATCCAAAATTGTGAATGCAATGATAAATAAATCTTTGTTTATTTAATATACAAGTTTTAACAATATTTTATTAATATAAGTGGAATACTATAAACATTTGTTGAACCTTTAAATTTTTCATTTTCCCAGCCTTTTCTCTATTTATCCTATAAACACAGCGGCAAATGTTTATCGTTTTAGTATTGCCTCAAATTTAAGAAGAGCTTTTCAAAATTGTATCGATAAATTTACCTAAACTTCAAACTGCGGGTTTATGACTTCGAAGTCTAGTCATGTTCGCTAAAACTTCGATAGGCGACTTCACGGTTTTAGTATAACCTTAAACTATAGTTGAGTTCGCTAAAACTTTGAAAAGCAGATTCGCCTTTCTGATGTCGCCTGGAATTTTTTTTTTATTTTTAAAAAAAATTTTTTTCGTGTTAAACCAAACGATTCACTAAAAGATCACCAAACCGAGTTACCAGAAAAGTAAAAATCTTAAAGAAAAACGAATTTGTCGGTGATTTGCCCCTTGGGTTGCCTCGACATAAAATCTAATAAGGGCAAATCCAGCTTAAATTTGAGGCATGTTCAATATACAGACAACTCAGATTTTACATATGTATATATATGTTAGGTAGGTCCTCAAAAACTATCCTATCCGAAAGCGTGCACCCCATATTGTTTTTGGTTTTGATGTAGTCAAAAAATGTAGTCAAAAAAATGTTTAAAAATTGAGGAGAAACAAAAATCACAAGATTTAACCTTAAACTTTTAATTAATGAACAATTTTTATAATTGATATACTGCTAATCTAAAAAATATGCCACTAAGAAAACCTTTTTTGAAGTAACTCTAATCAAACAGTTCAGTGATGACAAATATATGGGACAACACACAAGAAAGTACTTATGATGAACAACGTAATGAACATTTAAGAATTATTGAAAGTTAAGAAGCTTGTTGCTTGTAGGTTAATTTTCACTATTACTAAATTTTAGATATTAGTGTTCCGAGTTAAAGACTAAACCGTGAATGATATCTTTGCTACGAAAATGCTCAGTATGCTATTATTTTCTTTTCAGTTTTGTGATGGATTTTTTTTACTATATCAAAATAAAACAACATGCAATATTTTGCATTTTTATCATATTATCATTATATTTTATTGAGAAAATAAATTTACTTTACTATAAGGACATTTCCCAATGTCTGACATACTTACTTTCGAAGAAGGCGTAAACGGTTTAACTTGCAAGTTTGTGGTAGAGGACATATACGCTCGTATTTTATATGAATCTGATAGCTTAGAAATCTACTTGTTCTAATATAAATTTGTTTAGTGTGGGAATTATAGAAAAGAACAGAATTTGAAATCCATGTAACCATTCCAAAAGGAGCTGCTGACAATATTCCCTGAACTACATTGCACATTTATGCACACATGTGAATGCAAACAAATTTTTTGCAGTGCATTTGAAATTGAATTTCCCAACGAATTTGTATACTTTTGACTTGGAGTATTTCGTCGATTTATAATCATCGTATCTCAAGTACAAATTTGCGTTGTGTGTTAGCCAAAATTATGTTAGCTTGTCGACGTTTTGTGGAACAAATATTTCGCTACCAACTAAATTGGATTCCCTATATTTGTGCCATTACAAAATCAAATAAAGCTGAGTTTTTATGTATCTCCGAATTTGAGTATATGTAAGCCACTGTACGTACAATTATCCTGGTATCTCTAAATTCGAGACGCCGAAGTCATTGTGTGCGTTCTTTACTACCACAAAAAAAGGCGAGGAAAGGAAAAAATAAAATTAAATAAAACATTTTACAACCGCATTGTAAACATTTTACGCTTTCATTGTTTCAATTTTTTTCTTTTAACCAAATTTGTTAATTCTTTTTCGCAAGAACTTAAGAATTAAAGTTGCTGCGCTTCTCAGACATTTCGCCTTACGCTTTTCCGGCTGCCATTGTTTGCATTTTCATGGGTGTTCATTTCTTTTTTAATTTTCTTTATTGTCTTCTTATTATTTTCATTTTCTTAGTGTTTAATTTGCTTTTTATATGCGCAACTTTTGCATTGTCTTTTATTGTGTCTGTCTGTCTATATACACGTCCGTCCGTCTGTCCGTACATCCCTACTTATATCCGTACAGCCATTTTGCACTTACACTCAAAACTTAACATTTTCATCCCAGAAGTTGAAAACATTGAAAGTCTCAGGTTTCAGGTTCTGCTGTTGCTCCCTCCTGTGCCATTATGTGCTTAATTTTCGCTTTTCATTTTCAATTGCCATAATTCACATTTTATTTTTTCAATTTTCTACATCAACTTTGTTAATTTTGAAGCATTTCATTGTTATGAAAGTGCGTCAGAGACAAGCACCTACGAAGAAAAATTAGGTTACTTTAAAGGACTCGATTACTAAGACTTGAGGAATGAAGTATGTTTTTGCATGTTGTTTAGTAGTGTAATAACAATACTTAATGAATTTAGTAGCAATTAATAGTTAACACACTTAAAGAAATATTTTTGAAATTGTAATTAAACATTTTAAAATTAACATTACAGCACCCTAAGTCTTCCCTTACAATTCTCATTTACTTTAAATTCTCTTAAACAAATACCACCGCATGCTGATTTGTTCTCTTTACAGTGCTATCCATTCAATAGTTTACACAGAAAATGTGAATAAAACACATTTTATATTAAGATTTTAAACAAATTTTTATTTAAGTATATTACTTGGTCCTTACCATTATCCTCTAAATATCCTCCATGAGAGGATATCTTACAGATTGGTAGTATTAGATAACATCGAACTCATTTTCGGTAAATTTTCAAACTTCAAACCGTTTCACTTTTGAAGATTGTCCTCATAAACATGATCCGTTTGTAATGTCACAAAAAAAAGTTCAGTGGTGACAAGTCGTATAATTTTGTTGGACGAATCACATTGCGAAACCGTAAATTGTACATCTAGATCGTAAAGGTAGAAAAGAATAGATATGTTGTGTGGCTAGTGACACAGTTTGATTAAGCTGTAAGCGTCTATTATAGTTCTAGACCAAATACTACACCATATTTCAACTTTTTCTAGAAGTTCTAAAAGTCTAGCTTTGGGACAATTGTGTCACTACCCTACATCTGACAATGCTTTTTGTTAACTCATTTATAAAGCAATGTATGTAAATGATAATTTGGAGTTTCATAATTTAAGAAAATCGGATACAAATATATATGCTATAGAAACACCGAGGTTGCTTAACGATCTTTATTGTAAAATGGCAAACCGTAAGTTAAGCTTATAACGACTTTGATGACAGCTCTGCTTGGTATATGTCATTCAAACAGTATAATTGTGATCAAATTTGATTGCTATGAATTGTAAAAAGTTGCCTTTTATCCAATTAATCCATATGTGTAACTTGAAATCGATTTTACTGATGTATTCGATTGATAACGATATATTCTTCTTTTTATAGCACTATTGATGGCAAGTTTATCATCATATGTTTTTTTTTGTATATGGCTCTTATTACACAACTAATATTTTGGTTTGTCTTACTAAGATTAGATCTATCTTTACTGTAAAGAAATTGTAAATTAATTATAAGATATAGATATACATATTTCTTTTTCACTTAAATCTAAATTTTAGATACAATTTCTGGTGATGTTTGATTGCAGCGGGTTGGGCAAAATCTTATGATATAAGTGTAGCAATTACCTTTAGAGGTATCAAATGTAAGGTCTACTTTTATTTTTTCTTCACAAGCTTCAAATTTTCGCGAAATCCTCCAATCCTTCCCTTCACTCCTTAAAGGCATATTTTTGACACATTGATTTGATTGGTCGGCACGTTACTCATGATTCCTGCAAAGGAAAAATATGTATGATCATCCTATTTGCTCTTATTAAATATTTTTCTGGGTATACGTAAAATTAGTTTTCGTCAATATGGTCCTCAAATTTACTGTCTGTAGGTATTCAGTTTAAAAACAGTGTTCAGTAAAAAATTGATTGTCTTTCAAAGCATTGGAGAGTTTAATATGACTGTCCTTTTGTATCTTAATTGTTCTATTTTCTAAAGAAGTTTATGGTATCAACTTCAGTGTGGAATACTAAAGCCATAATTAAAGTATTGACAGATATTCGATTCTTTGGGTTGTGGAGAATAATAGTATATTATTTGAAGGTATATTAAACTTTCTAGATTGTGTTTTTTTTGGTCAATGAGAATAGGCATCTGCCTGTGTATTCTACAATTTTAGAAAATATAGACACATTGTTCTTTGCTTGTGGATTTCACTCTCGCGATTTGTCTTTTAAAAATAAACTTAATGCAATCATACGACTTTTAACGTTTCTCCCAAAAAGGAATTATTTCTCGAAGTTAAGAATGCTTTAAACTTTAAATGCTGCACCCTGTTTGTTTGCTATTGGATTTGGAGTTTATGAAATGTTTATTAGAAAGAACTATTCTAAAGAGTTAAGCTTAGTAACGCTATTAAGTTGACAATATAAATAAGGTTGATGATAAAAAATTGACAAAAAAGTCTATTGTTAGACTTTCTTCTCTTGTCTAGTAATAAAACCTACAGATCCAGGGATCTGTACAATTAGTATTTTTATTAAAAAATAAAAAAGGTACCAAACGTTTTTACTTAAAAATCCATTCAAAAGTAACCGCTTTTTCTACATTTCTAAAACGCATTTACACTGTGGACTCATGTTAGTTTCGCACCTTATTCCTCACCTTCCTGAGCTTATTATAAACTTTAAGGTAACTTCTTAGGCGTCTGATTACATAATAAGAAATGCATAATAATCTTGTTAATCTAACTACAAAATGCGATTATGATGAGTAAAAAGTGTATTAAAAATGAAGTACGCCAAACAAATAATGCTGGCGGAAGCATTAAATAAAAACTTTCGCATAGGCTGGAATAACAGAAATTACTTCAAGAACAATGAGGATTTTAATAAACAAATATAATTGTTTCCCAGTAGTGGAATTAGTTGCTCTTTAAGAATTTACACTGAAATGTTATTCTTCTTCTTTCAAGAAACTTAAAGTTGAAGACGTAAAATTATAAGTACAAAAAAAATTGTTTAAACTAAATAGTTATAAAAATGGGCTACTAGTTTGTTAAATAATATTGATTGAATTATTAAAAGTACTTAGGATGTGATGCACACTTATAGGTTTTTCAAAGATTAAGTACATGAAAAAAATATTATGGCTTGCAATTCATCTGTTTTTCGTATCAATAGACTTATGAAAGACAGATACTCATCCACCTCACATAATTAGCATTTAATCGGTGCTTCAATATCACATTCCTTAAAAAAAAACTTCTGTAGATTAAGTAGATTATTATTATTATTGTTAGAGGATGTGGCACTGCGACCGTCGGGTCTATTGTGCCCCTTCTAAGCTTATAGTGGGTCTTTAAGCCCTGTTGCATCAATAAAAAGATAAAGTAGATACTTCCAGTTGAGTTTATTTGGTTTAATAGATAAAAAAATACGTTCTTTCTAATGAACAGTCTGAGAGCCTGTCAAGAAAGCTTTTCCCTAAACTTCTGATATTTCTGTTAGCTTAACCTGTGCAGTAACAAAAAAAGTGTGTGATTATCTTTTCTTCATAACATTGTTTTCAAGTTCTACAAAAGGTGTTGAACGGAAGGTGCAGTTCTTCTGAATTGAATCCTATAGGTATACAAGTATTCTAAAATAACTGGAATTAGTGCAGTAGTTTGAACTCAGTCCAAGTTAATGTGGTCCTTAGATCTGGTCTTATTGTATGAATGTTGCCGATTTCTACCCTCCTATCAGCACTAAATTAGGTCTGTATTAGAGAGTATTCTTTTAAATAAACAAACAACAAATAAAATAAAATATATAAAATAAAATGATAGGCTCTAAATATATTTAAACGAAGCGCTGAAAGCGTTTAACGAATTTTTTGACCCATTATTTATACTTATGTTATTCAGGTTTCTATAGTTGTCGATCAATGCCTTTTGGATTAAAAGGGTGGTATCGAAGCGATTTCCTTTCACCGTAAATTTCAATTTGAATATAAACAAGAATATGCATACAGATGAATTAGATAAAAACGGTGGATGGTATGGTTAGAGATTCACTTGACATGACAGCTTTGTGCGATGATGCGTTATCGTTCAGGTCGATAAGTTCCGGCTTGCAGTTTCATAACTTTCAGTTTATTGTTTGACCCTGTTAAATCGGAGAATACAGTTAGCATAGTTTAGTTTTAGGTCGCCTAGAAAGTAATTATCTCTTTTTTGACCACGACTTCTGTTTTTGTTTCCGGATGCAAACAGTGTGTGTCATCTCCAATTTTAATAGTTGACATGCTTGCGATATTTTGAAATACTAATGGTTGAAAGACACCATGTTTTTGAAATACTAAACTCAAATGATTGGAATGTCAATCAATTAATTTTTAAGAACCTTTAAACCTTTACTTGATATAAAATAAAATAATAAAACTTTCTTTATTTTTTTATAACATAAAAGTAATATATAGATGTTTTACAATATTCGTTATGATATATTGAAGATAAATTTGAAAGATTTGTCCTAATATTCATAACTAATATAAAATATTTATCAATTCATGGTTTGGATTTAGCAGCACTAGTTTAGTAAAATATATCAAACAACTCTTTCGGGCATTATATAGTTAGTTTAATGTTTGCCATTTCACTATATGGATCTTGTAATTACCGTCAATATCAATACAAAATTGATAGTTTTGTGTTAGATATATTTTGCATAAAACTTATTTCAGTGATTAGGGGCATAATAGACCCGACGGTCCCATATGCCTTAGTGATTAGGCCCATTTTTGCTTGGTGGATATGCCAACAAACAAACTTATCGCATCTAGATCAGTGGAAATCCACAAGTAACTGTCGCAAAAGCGTGGCAGCAACAAAAACTTCCATATCATTATGTTTTGTGGTATTGAAAACGTCGCTACAAAATTATTGTATATGTATATATATTATTTATTTCTGTTTTTTTATAGTCGTTTTCTTCCTATTTGTGTATTGCAGTTTCTAGCCGATAATTGGTGTTTATTTGGATTTTGATGCACTGCTAATCCTTTGATTTGATTACTGCTTCATGTTTTGATTGTTTTTTTAACCATTTTGAAACTGAGGCTATGATGGATATATTTATATCTTTCTATCGAGACAAGGTATATATTTTCAAATAAAGAAAAGATTTCAATGTGAGAAAACTTTTTAACTACAAAAATTTTATTTATTTTTTATAAATAAATTTTTAAATTAACTTATTAGTAAATTAATTTTTGTTTGACCATACAAACGTTTCATGTATTGGATTTCAATTTGAAAAATATCTAGTTTCAACAGAATGTTACCACAAGTCATGAAACACTTAGGGTTATGTAGGGTGTCTCGGGCACGTCAAAATTGGCTCTTTCGAAATATAATGAAAATTCATGTTATGTAGGGTGTCATATTAGTTTATTAGTTTCGTATTTTTACTATTACTTTTGTACTTTTTGGTTGTACTTAAATTTCAAAGGAAATATATGCATACATTCATACAGCACGGCTTTGACTGAGTGACGAGGTACAGATAGTCTAGGCTCTTATTACCGAATTGAAATCGACATTTGTTTTCTGCTCTTATTCGCAGTTTCTTTATTTGCATTAAAAGGAAGAACAAGTTTTGATTTTGACGTGCCCGTGAAGATCTACATAACATGGGCCTTAGAGTTTTGTCTTTGTTGAACTCATATCTTCTATGAGTTTGTCATATCTTTTACCTCTAAGACCTCTAAGATTATTCGATTTGTCACCACTGGTATTGTTGGGTTACGTAAAGGATTTATATTTATGCCAGCCAAATTTAAGGTTTCAACGTTTTGACGTTCGAAAAAGAGTCAAGCATCCGTGAAGTAATGGCTGAGCTAATGCCAGGTAAATGCCGACGAGTCACCGAAAACTACTTCAAAAAGAAACAATTCAGTACTTTAAAAAGTCTGATAGAGAAGATTTGAATGATATTACATGTATGCAAGTGGCAATAAAAATGGATGACCCTGTGTCCGTTGAAAAAATATAATTAAATATTTTAATGCTAATTAAAACTAAAAAGTGCCTTAAAAACTTATTTTGATTTGGAATTAAATATTTTTTATTGCGTATTATTTGCATAAAACTTTTTTTCCATGAAACGTTTTTGCCCAAATTTAATTGCATTATTTTATTTTTTTTTTTTTGTTAATTGTGAATTGTGAATTTGTATTGCAGATACAATATGCGATTATGAAAAATAAATTTTAATAAAAATAAATCTGTAATTAAATTAAAATATATGTTTGAGTGCAAATAGATATTCACTTATTAACATCTACGCGTTTGCATCTCGGAATTAGATAATGCATAATTTTAATTGTTTGTGGCGTTAGGAATAGTTTTATAATTACATGACTTAACGCGATATATCGTATGTAATGGATTTTTATTTGTGGTCGGTCTATTTGTAAAAAATGTGAAATTAATGTATTAATGATTAAAGCATTTAATTAAACATAACCGAACACAAGCACGAGCCAACATATGGAAACCGCAAATGAATATTTACCTTTCCGAGATACTATACGTACGCGTATAATATCACAAAGGGCGGTACCAGACCCAACGTAAGCACTTTTTAGTCACTTACAGTCAATATGTGGGCGGCGGTCGTTTACGTGGTGGGTAAATAAAAATTAATATGCAAAATATTGTTAATATGATTTTTGTACTTAACATTTATTTACATATTTTATTTAATTGCTGCATCAGTTTAACCTCATTTTTCTGTTGCCATCGCCTGTGTGCGATTGTGTGCGATTGTGTGCGTGCGTATCTATGTGAGCTTTTTTCTTTATTAGAGTTAAAAAACACAGAGAATCCATTTTAAATTAAAAATCCTTCTTTTTTCGAGTGTGTAAATATTTTATATGTGAAGCGGCAACAATAAAAAAGAATTTATATTGCACAAACTACAACTACAACTACAACTCCAACTCCAACAACACAAATATAAAACATTTAAAACACTTTACTATCACATTTTCACATTGTTCAAATATTTTGTTGCAACAGCAGCGATGTTGCAATTTTTTATTTTCAATATTTTACTATTTTACTATTTTACCATTTTACCATTTTACTCTTTTCCAGCTTTGCAGTTTTGAATTTTTTTTTTGTTTCTGATATTTGTAGTGCGCATCCCTGATGGCGTTTGTTCATTGTACTGAAATACTCTATTTTTTTAGCAAACACAAACAATGAAAATCCTCAAATATTTGCGTAAATTATAAAAAAAATTATATTCGTATATATAAAAAATTAATGCACAAACCAAAGAGCAAACAATTTAAAAATAAATATTAAAAAGAAAATATATACTACTAAATGCAGCTGGCATTTTGACAAACATAAGTGCAAAGATTCACAAACAAATATTTTCGACACAAAGCAAAAATATCAAAAATTTTGTCGATTTAAAAAAAAAAAAACCAAATCAAATACAATTGAAAAATAAAACTGGAATCAAAAAAAAAACAAAGCCATATTTAGATACTCCATGTTCTATAGTCTTTTTAACTAGTTTCAATTACTTTTATATTAAACAATCCTTTGCTATATTAAAACCATTACTTTATACGAAATATCAATTTATATTATATAAAGAAATATAATCAATTGAATTAAAAATAAAAATTTAATTATAAAACTTCATTAATGATAGAAATATCTTTTACATTTCTTGATATAAGTTTAGTTTGGCAAAAGCACACTGAAACGGTTCGTTTGCTAACACTTACACTCAGAAAAAAGTATTGTTAAAAGCAATGCTCCTGAATTTGCCAGAAATAGTTGATCCACACTAACCATTGTTTTTTAATATGGCACTTTACGTTAATCTTATTAAGTTCCTTGGTTTTCTAGTTAAGAGCAGGATGAAGAACCAATAATTCCAGTCTTGTTTCTCTGTGTGTTTTTTTTATAGAAATATAAATCATACCCTAGATATTGATTCAGGTCTTTGTATGTAGTCTGTAGTCCTGGATAGATATATAGAAAGTATTTGATGGATTACATTTCATTAACGCCACTCCTGAAAACAATGGTTGTCGTGGTGTGCCAATGTTGAAGCATATTTTAGCAAGTCATTCGTACTCTAGTTAGCACATGAATGAAAAGTTTGATGGAATTCAAAATCAAAACTAAATTATGCTGACGACCTCTTCATCTACATTATTAGTCAAATAATTATTCTTACTGTAATGGTAAATTTATTCCTAAACAATTTACAAAATGCGATTTAGCTCTACTTAAAAAATTTAAGTGAAAAGATTGACTGTTGCACAGCAGTAGTGATACCAATTTTTCAAATGTAGTTCAAATGTGATGTACTCAATGCAAATATAAATATAAAATATAGATATGTTATACTATTACCAATTTTATGAATCCTAAATCTATAAGTAAAAAATCAAATAATCTGAATTGTATTAAGGTGACGGTCTCGTTTTTATTCTTTTCAGAGACTTTTCTAGCAATCTCATCTGATAGTTGGTTTCCTTTGATATCTTTATATCTAGGGGCCCAACTAAGAGACACCTTGTGACAATCGTACAGAATAAGTGATTACTCCAAAAGTTATTCGTTATTGCACCGGTCAACTTAGACAGTTCGCACTTGTGGGCTGAGCTCCATTTAAAACAAATTCAACGACAGAGCGAAGATTAGCTGACATACTTTTTCCTAAAATATAAAATATAAAAATGGGGTTCCAAATAAAAGTGTCATAGATTTCCATATTGTTTTAGTGTAGTTCAAATAAAGTGACAGAGCGAAGATTAGCTGACAGAACTGACATTTTTCCAGAAATTTAAAATATAAAAATGGGGTTCCAAATAAAAGTGTCATAGATTTCCATATTGTTTCAGTGTAGTTCAAATGAAGTGCATCTGTAGGAAGCAGTAATAGCAGTAGTTGTTACTTACTGGATTAATCCCACATTTACAAGAACCAAATCAATTCCTCAAGATTGTATTAAGTAGTCAATTTATGTCTATATCGAAGCTTATTTTGGTCATTTTATTCTCTATGTGGTTTCCTTTGATATTCCCAAGTTAAATAAAAAAGCAGTTTGTACTAATCAATGTTTATTGCTGGTGGATTGTCTAGAAGATACTGATATTTGAAGTTAGAATTTTTTCTAATGTGTATAAGTTTGGCTGCATTCTTGACTGCATACATTTTAACTTGAACAACACAACAGAGGCACGCTACCTAGCTCTTTAAATAGATATTCCTTCTTATGTTTCTCTCCATGTTTGTACTTCAAGCTTACCTACATAAAAATTTTAACTAATTGCTTTCCCTGGTTGCACAAATGTTGTAAATTTTAGTTTCAAACTTTAGGATTGTAGTTGAGTAGTCTATCACTAACTTCAAATCTCGTTTTACGAAAGCACTATTTTTTTATCTGATTTTATCCAAAATTGCACTGTAGACTTAGCAAGATGATTACCATGCCTTATAGTCTTTGAGAGAAATACAAGTCTAAGTAAATAAGCGCCACGGGATATTTATTCATATTTAGATCGTCCTGCAGCTATTGAGATAGTTAAGCTAACCATTATCTGTGTTATCCTAATATGAATCTAATTGGTTCTTATATATTGTTTGGCACTAGTTGCTTGGCCTGATGATCCCTACGATATATAGTATTACGTAGAGCAACTATGTCCAATATTTCTTAAAGACTTTTTTGCAAACATTATACCTAGACAGTTTCTTTCTGGTTCATTTCTCAACACTTCTTCTTCGTATTAGCTTGGAGTTCAGGACGACGACTAGATATTTAGCTTTTGAGAAAAATCTTAATGATGCTTCATTCAACTTGTATGAAATTAAATTAGGAAAATGATTTTTCTCGTGATGAAAACATTCTCCAGAATAGAAATTATGTAAAAAAAGAAATGATGTTATTTCATTTTTTGTGGATAATGTTTTGTAGTTAGGATATTATTTTTAATAGTATTTTATTTTTTTAAAACCTCTCATTTTATTCTCTAATCCGTGATATCTTCCTTTTCCCGGTGCTTCGTTATCATTCGATCTTTCACTGCATATTAGTTGTTATAAATGATGATTAGGGTTACATATAATATGGATATAGATAATATGGATGCCAGGATAAGATGCTGTCTTGTATTTGACGCGTCTTATAAGCTTACTATCTGCATTAAGTACTGCCTGTTAGCACTTTAAAACTGGAGACATGCTATATTTATGATCAGAGTAATAAATATTGATTCTAGGGTTTTATCAAATCATAAATATGGTTAAAAAATGGCATAAAATGGCAAATGGAATAACAGTATAGAAAAACTACTTTTTGAATCAATTAACACTTAAATATAAAGTAATATTTAAATATGAAGTCAACTAATACAATATTTTGTGGTTTCTATTATAACACAACTATTAATGTTGGATATTTAACAATATCCGAAACAGTTGTTGGGTTATTCAAAAATTCATTCAATTAAAAAAATATTGTTTTATATATATATTCATTATTACTTGGCTCTTGGTGCGATATTAGTTTCATATTAAATTATTTCTGGAATAAAAGGTATATTTATCTAAAAATTTTGAACTTATTTAGTAACTTTTTTCCTATCTATTTACATTATTTCATAATTATCATAGCAACGTTAATTGCAAAGGACGTTTTACCCATTAGTTACCTAGCAACTGAATCAATAGTAGAATATAGTGCACTAAAGCATCCCTTTGCAGGATTATAGCATATTAAAACCAATGAATTAATTAGGTTCGAATTCCATTAATTTAATTTTATTTCATGGACATTCGTGTATTGAAAACTGCAGTTTGTTTATGAACAAATTTCTGAATACAGTAGATCTTCTCTAAATCTGATTAAATTTATGTCGTTAACGTATCTAAACTATTCAAGAAAATGAAAACAATTTTTTTGAAAATTATTAAATCAAATCAAATACTTGGAAAAAGTATTGCTAATGAAGCCAACAGAGCGAATGATAAGCATATTACCACAGACTAATGCAATGTATCCAAATGCAGCTGTTTTTTCACATTACTCATGCGCCCCAATGAAACAGTTCTGATAAACTCGTACGGATATAAGAAGAGTATTAGTAAAAATAAATATGTTTGTATCAGAATATATAAATACAAGTACTCTATCAACATAATATTTGCATTGGTAGAAAATTTTATGCAAAATCACAAATGATATACAAACTTCAATGAATGCTTTGTCTGCATTAACAAAAGACTTGCATTTAATATCCACCTACAAAAGATCACAACTGCAGCAATTCGAAGCGCTTGCAGATACGTAGATACGCAGATACCTCGAAATGTCTGTATGCGAGTGCAGTGCATGCAACCTCAATGTTATTTCAGAATTGCATGTTGGCAACGCAAAGTGGAAGCGGAAATCTAATGTGGCGCATGATGGCAAAAAATAAAAGAAATAATGAAACAAACGGAAGAAAACCTAAAATTCGAGCACATTAGTGCAAGAAAGTGTATTAAGGATAATGGATGCACTTACAGATATTTGTGCTAAGGATATGCAGGTGGATACTTAAATGAATGAAGTGAAGTAAATTATGGGGCTCATTCACATATCCACACACAGACAGCGGCTACAATCATAGAACATAGTACATTTATATTCCGACAAAAATAAAACAATGGAGCAGTGCTGTTAGAAATTAAGGATCTGAAAATTCTAAGTAAAATTTATTTTGACTTAAAAGGTTAAATTTTCTTCAAGTTTTTCTTCTTGATTTTGTATAAATATTAATTTATTATAACATAAGGAATGCATATTATTTGAAGAAAAATTTTCTAAAAGAAAAAAATCAAATATATAAATATATATATAAATATATATATATGTGATTAAATTCATATTAACTAAATAACCTTGAGGGTAAGTCAAGTGTAGTCTAATCACTAAATCAATATAAAATTGCTCTTAAACTCAAATATTTGACATTTGACTAATCACAAATCACATAATCAATGAGGTCTTGGTCTTGGATCCCAATGTTTGAGAGTTTGTGATCCAAGAGTAGTTAAGTTATTTAATGAATTTGAAAATTGTTTTGTACATTAAGATTTGAAAAATAATAAACAATGTTATATTTATCTTGTTTATGAAGTCGTGAATCAATAGCAGGAACCGCCAAATCATTTTCAAATTTGTCTTGATTCCAATGATTGATAAATCATAAATCAAGAAAAGCATGATTTTCTAATCAACATGAAATTCAGATTGAACCCCAAAGTTAAAGAGGTCATCTTGAAACAACTAATGCGATTAGCAAAAAAACCTCGATGAACTACCTAAATAAATTAGTCTTAAAAATCTCTAGAATTACTATAATTTACAAAAGATTAGAAAACATGTTTTTTTTTTGCAAATGGCATATTCTGGAGCAAGACTGGTTGAAAATTAAAAAGGCTTATTCCTTTTTTAAGATTTTAGGAACAAGCTAGTTTGTAAAACCGAAGGCTCACTACTCTCTGTACTCAAAAATAATCATAAGTTATTACAAACTATTGTATATTGTATGTAGAAGTTCTAAAGTAAAAGATTAAATATCATTAGAAGCAAATAATGTATTCCGACTGATTATCGTAAAATAAATTTTAATACTTCAAGGACTTGTGAAGTTTTAGTTGCCAAAGTCGCATAACGTAAAACATGAAATAGATTCTATTTGGAAAAATAAAATTTTGAGCTTTCTTGAAATGTTATTATAACAAACCTTTATTTAGCTAATTGTAGTTCTATATGATGTCGTTTTTCGCACCCCCATCCACCGATAAAATACTCCCTATGTAAGAAAAGCTCTCGGTGTCTACGATATGATACCCATTGATTGTAAATCGAGTTGTGTTTTCGGTTTTTATACGCATTGCTTTAGTTTTACTGATGTTTATTTTCAAGCCAACCTTCGACGATTCGTCTTGTAATTCATTAATTTTCGACAGCATTTGCAGATATGAGTGCAAAAGCAGTACAATGCTGTCTGTATCCTCTAGATCTTCCAACCTCGTATTTAGACAACAATTGGTGCCGCGGCTTTGCGAGTCGAACCTTTCTAGCACCCAATCGAACAAAAGAATAAACAGTAGTGGTGACAAAATGCAGCCTTTTTTGACTCCGGTTGTTGAAATGAATGGTTCACTTCTTTTCCCAATATGCGAACTCTATACATACTGATTATAGTCTCTCTAACGCTGGCCAGATCACCTCTCTCTTGCTTGAATCAAACGCCTTTTCATGATCGACAAAGACTGAATACAGGGCTATGTTGAACTTGATGAGCTATTCAATGATACCACGCATGTTATTTATATTGTTGACACAGTACCGCCTCGGTCGAAAGCCTGTTTGATTTTTGCGATGTTGTTCATTTATTGGTTGAATAATGGGTTCCAAAATTATTTTGTTGAAAAATTTGTTTACTATTTAAAGTAAAGAAATTTCTCTCCAGTTGTTACAATCAGCAAGGTTACCCTTATTGTACTATATTACGCTCTAAATTCAAATTGGTGGTTTGAATCAGTTTTTTCTGTCCATAATTCTAGAGGTAAGATCTTCTGCAGTTAACTTTCTAGTGACACAAGTTGTGTTCATAATTTGCAGGCAATATTAAATATAGAAAGTCTGATCAAGAATTAATTTTATCAAAAATAATTTATTCAAATTTAAATGTTTTTTCCTTCCCTTCGTAATTGTCCCCCTTTGATAGTCTGCACATACACAACCGTAGTTTTGATTCTAAAACAAACTGTTTAAATGATTTCTTGGGTATGGTCTTGTGCTTTTTTTTATGATTTCTCCCATATGTAATCTATTCATAAAAAACATTGTCATGTATAAATGAGACATCTATTCATGATAATGTCCGGAGAATATTTTATCTGTACCATGACAGTGATGTTAAGTTCAAGCACTAACACTTGAATAAGCAAAACAAAAAAAAAATTTTATTGCATCTCGTTTCATCTCAAAAACCTACTAAAAATCCTTTCGAATATTCCACATTCGACATTCCTATATCTTTAGAATTTCTTCTAATCTAATCATCTAGTTTTATAATGGTTTTCCATTGACAAGAACAATTCGTTTAATTTTTTTTCACATCAATTTGCAATTTTTTTATCTTTTATATTTTCATCAAAACGTTTTAACTATTATTAATTTTTAATTATGAAATAGTGTCCACATCAAACTCGTCCATCAAAGTTTGAATACTTTGTTACACTGCATCTGAATTAAATAATTCTACATTCGTAATCTTCCACAAAATTTTTAAGGTAATTAATCATTATCTAATTCCTGTTTCTTTAATTAGTAATTTTGGTAAAAGTAGAGTTCGAGCAATTCAGCTAAAATTTATATTTAATCACTCTACTCTTACTCTTACTATTACTCCTTTTCTCATCTCACACCCACAGCCACTCCCACTCTTATTTCTACTTCTACTCCTATTTTAAATCCTATTCGTATTCCTACTCTTACCTTACTCGCAATCTTACCTTATTACTCTTACTTTTCCTCTCTTTTAACTGAATATGTTGTTTCTGTAATATAAAAATTATTACTATTGAATTCGATCATTCCACTTTTATCGGAAAACTTGATGGACATTGGATCATGTTTTATTTAGTTAGTCCACTATACAATTGAAAGCAGTCTCTGTTGATATCCATTTCTCGATTAAATGACTTCGACGTAAGGAAATATTTGTGATGAATATTTGTAGACGCAGTCAAGCAGCCAATAAGATCTTTTCTAGTGTTTAAATCACCTCAGTTTGTATCAGAATATCGCAGAATTTTTGAACAAGAAATCTGTTTAACCTCATTATTAAAAAAATCTGTACATTTATCAGGCATTTTAAATTGGTCATGAAGGCACTCTCAGCACTTGTGATGCCAATAAACTTACCTGCAGTAGTACATGACATCTTTTAATATTAATCACCATTTGGCTATAGGTTTGTTTATTTACTGAGCACTTTAAAAATGGCTGATGAAAGAAGGTTCAATGAGCTTAAACTTCAATCGACTCATATGACATGGACCGTGTAAAGTTAGAATAAAAATAGACTGCTAATTAGATTACTCCTTGCTTTCCAATACAATTGTTGTACTAATAGGGAATGCATATTAATCTAACACTGACTTCATTTAATGACTAATATTATAGCTGTTAATAGAGAGAGAAAAGGAAACAGTATTTATGCAAATAAGTCTCTATTTGCCTGATTTTTTCCAGACGGAGCCAATTCTTCATAAAAGTTCATTTCCAAAAATATTTAGTTGGTTTTTAAAGTCAGTATTGACGAAAAAAAATAAAATCCTAATGCAAAGTATTGTTTTCAATAGAGAAGTTTTTATCAGTAGTGATATTGCAACAACAAAAATTTAATTAATAAGAAATAATAAAAAATAAATTTTGGTTCTTGCAATATCAATAAAATATTTAGGATATCTTTAATGTGGACTTACTTCGCTCACTTTGTCATAGCTAACAGCTTAGTTCAAGAATGTGTAACGAAGCTCATAGAATGTGCTCATGGAAATGAGGTGACTGTCATGTGGGTTAAAGGACACATCGGTATTGAGCAAAACGAGAAGGCAGATGAACTTGCTACGTAAAGATCAAGCCATAATTTCTGTAGCCCAGAGCCCAGAATACCATTGAGTTACAACATGAGAGCAGCCTATGTCTATAAGTGGATATCCTCACTTCATCTTAATAGGTGGAGAGAGTTGAGCACATGTAAAGAGACCAAACTCATTTTGCCGAAACCGTGGGCCAGGGAAGCGATAAAAGTGCTTAGCTATTCGCGGAGCACTCTAAGCTGGCTGACCTCACTAATTACTGGACATGGCAACTTCAAGTATCACCTCAAAAAGATAACTCTTGCTGAGGAAAACACTTGCAGACTATGTCTAGAAGAAAAGGAAACAGCGGTGCATATATTGTGCCAATGCCCAGCACTGACAAGTAGAAGGAAGACTGTCTTGGGACACCATTGGGTTGGTGATGACTTGGCAGGAAACCTCAAGCTAAATGAGCTGCTTGCATTAACAAAAGATGTAGTTATACGAACGGAAGCCACCCCACCCCGTTGTTATTGTTAACTCAATAACAACATCCGAGAATCGAAGGACGAAAAAGGACCCAAGTAGTTTCGTGGTCTACTTCGACTAATCCTTTAACTCAGTGGGGCCACTTGTTGGACAGTGCGCTGTCCCATCGTCCCACCATATATATTGCTCACTTTGTTTAACCAAAAATTTGGTTCCCTGGTACACACTTTTCGGCTCTTAACCTTATTCATCCTTTATTCATCATCCTTTATTGGATTTTGTTTTCTAAAATATAATTTCAATACTTTTAATGTAAGCACTAAGTTGCTTACATTAATTGCCTACTCTGTTAAATTACCAAATTGGTTTTCTGGTTCATAGTTGGAAAATTTACTAACGGATTTACTTAAAACTCAATGTGCTAAAGAATTGTTGTTTCATTTTATTTGAAGTCTACATTTGAAGTCTCTCATTAAGGTCTGTAGGATGTACGTCTTGTAATGTTCCATGTAGGACGTACTGGTACTGATACGAGTATCTACCATTTTCTTTATGTATATGATTATATGAATCATAATTTTAGCAAATTATATGTACTCAGTTCTACCATAAGTTACTTACGTTAAAGTTTAATTCTTGGTCATTTTATATCAATAAAAGGTTTCTTCGACCTACTTGACTATAATATTTTTTGATTGCATATCCAATGCTAATGATAGGTTAAATCTTCAAGCAAATAATTGACCACAGTTTTTGGTTTAAATTCATTTTTCGTTATATATTTTTTGCTTGGGATATTTCATTTTTACAATACAAATAGTTTATTTACAGTTTTGCAGTATAAACTAAACCTTTCATATGTTTAATATTTATTAAGTGTATTTTTCATTTTATTTCCGTATCATTAATACATCTTAAATGCAGCAACTTTATATTATTATTTTAGCCATTCTGAATGTCTTGTCCCATGATTTATATAGTTATATTATATATATTATTTAATTTTTGACATAGCGTAGACATTTAATGTGTACATATATTTGCATAAATATTTGCTTATAAAGATACTTTTTTGTTTGATTCTTAATATAATTTATCATATAAATTGTCTCAAATACATTTTAATTTAACTTTATTTTCGCTCAAAAATTTATCTAATCATATTTTCGTACGTATATATGTCAATTTCCTATGATATTTATTTAAATTACTTACTCTTTTTGTTTTTCGTAATATTAAGGATTAACTTCTGTTAGATATGCAATAATTTTATTTTTCATATATTAACAATTTGCACATATTTTAATACAAATATGTTAATAATTTGCAACAAAATTGATATCAGATATGATTAAGTTCATAACTTTATGTCGTTGAGGAGATAAAATGAATTCAATAGTTCTCTTAGTTTGGCACATATTTTTTGTAATTAATTTACGTATAGGGGGAAATTATTCAAAGGAGGGGAAGGATGTGGCATATTGCACAGAATTGCATTTTGTTGTTAAAGTTTAATGAAAATTTACGAGTAATATCTTAACTTCAATATCTCAACATTAACTCTACGCTTTGAGCATATACTTATTTAAATATATATATGTATATAATTTCATTTATTTTTGTTTATGTACTTATATGTGTGTATATACTTATGGTTTTCTAAATAAATGCATAATTTTGAATATAGATTTTATTTGATTTTTGTTTATCTGTGATTTAGTCTCTTACCTACACACATATTCATCGTCGATACAAAGTTAATAGTTACATACATTATTAAAGTTTAGTACATCCTTTATCAGGATGTTTTATTTTTGTTGTTTTACAAAAAGTGCTGCAGTTTACTACTTGTGCAAATATTTACAAATATATAAATACAAAATAATTGATAACAAAAATTATTTACAATTTTCATTTTATATTGATACTACGTCAATTTTAACAAAGTTTTTATATATTTTAAAGCTTGAAAGGTGAAAACATTACTGCAAAATTCTTTACACAAATGCCAAATATTTTATGAAATCTCGTAAATTAAAATAGTTTCAATAGTTTCAATAGTTTTCAATAATAAATTCAATTCTTGTCTTAGTTTATCTTTATCTACATATAAAGCATTTCAACTGATTCAACGGACTTAACACACTCTCAGGAAACTACAAATTCTATTTCAGTTTCTTGATTGCCTTAACTAGGAGCCTAAAATAAAATTTACATTGCAATAAAAAATTTCACTAACGAGGTAACACTGAATTGTTGCAATTTATTTTTAATTTAATTATAATTAACATATTTACTTTCGTACTTGCTATATTTGATATATTTTGCATTGAGCCTAGAGTATTTCCATGCAATCAAACATCATTTCTCACTTTACTTGCGATGCCTGTTAGCTTAGCTAAGTGTCCTTGTGGTTTCTCACAGTTTTTGTGGCTGACTTCGCACTTAATTAAGCTATAAACCGCCTTGACTGCTGTCACTGCTGTCCAATCGCAGGGTTCGTGTTGTTGCCAATAAAAGTAGTACTAATGTCCCTATTAATATTTTTATGGTTTGGTAGTGCTGGGCTAGCTTCCTAGTGCTGCTATACAGTCCTGAGTCGTTGCCGCGCTCCTTGTACAGGCGCCCGTTTTGGTTGCGTGAGCCATCTTCGTGACGATTTTCCTTGAGCACAATTTCGTTTCTCTGTAAAAACAAATATTTACAAGAAAAACATTTAATATTATCATTAATAATGTCGTTATCTAACAACAATTAAATAACTATTGTATAGTGCAATATGAATTACTTGAAGTTGTGAGATATTTTTTTTTTTATTAAACTTAAAGAAATTTTAAAATATATTGTTTTGTGGGATATTTTTCTTATTAAATTCAAAGAAATTACAGAAGAAGTGGTTATTGTTTAATATTAGTATATAATAAACTCATAAAAAAATAATTAATATATAATTATCATTAAGCTTTATTCCATCAGGAACATAGACTATTTACATAGAATCGCCAGGTATTTCTATTTAATGCTAAATATCTTAATTCATTAAATGATTTGTTCGTTTCATGTCGGAAGGTTCTACTCCAAGTGGTCCGTTACTTGCCGGGTCTTAGAGTGCCTTACGGGTTCTATTGTTGGGTGGCATGACAGACCTTTTTGCAAGATTTTCTTAATATGTGCCCGAGCCTATCGAATTGTATTGTATGTAAATAATATAAGTTGTTACAAAACGACTCAATCCATCATTTATAAAAAAATTATTAGAGAGGTTACTTAAACAGTCGTGTATTATTAATCCTCTCTATTGAAACAATAGTTACTAATAAGAAACATGATTTCTTTCATCACAATTCACTTTAAAAATCAAATTAAATTTTAATTATTCTAAACATATTTGTGAGAGTAACAGAAATAGATTCGAAACTTGAACAAGTTTTATTCACCTTCTATTTCTCTTCATTGAAACATTAGTGATATTTATAATCCAAGCTTCTTCCTAATCAGCAGAAATATCAATTGAAATCATCCATTTGATTAGTATTTTTGCCTTATGCCGTTTCAGTATATGGGCTGTTAACCCCACAGAGTTATTAAAGGGAGTTAATCTAGATATTCTTATCATACATTGTGACCGAAAAGTTTTCGGAAATTCTCATTTAAAATTCGCGCGCTGTATATTTTTCGATATTTTAGTTTATTGTGGGCAGCACTGTCCTTAATTACATGCAAATGAGCGGACTGTCGGACAGTTCGTTTACGGCAGCTGTTGAAACCAGTTCACCTCAGTAGTGCGTTGCGAAAAAAACAATGGAAAAAAATATTGAACAAAGAGTTTGCATCAAATTTTGTTTTTCGAACGAAATTTCGTGTGCAGAATCGTTGCGAATGCTACAAAAGGCTTATGGGGAATCAGTTTTATCGAAAACTCAAGTTTATGAGTGGTACAAAGCCTTTCAGGACTGTCGTACGACCGTCGAAGACATGCCGCGTTCTGGACGACCTTCGACCTCTACCACCGACGAAAACATTGAAAAGGCAAAGGAAATCGTGTTCAAAAATCCTCATGTGAGTGTTAGAGAGATAGCACGAGAGCTAGGCATCGGTCGTGAGATGGCTCGTTTGATTTTGGTGGACAATTTGTGTATGCGACGTGTCAACGCCCGGCTTGTTCCGATTCACCTCAATTTGTTCAACATTATCAACGATTTTAAGGCCAAACATTCAATAAATACCATCGAACAGCCACCGTATTCACCTGATCTTGCACCGTGTGACTTTTTCCTGTTTCCCAACCTCAAATTACCACTCAGAGGAACGCGTTTTGAATCCATAGAAGACGTAAAACAGAATTCGCAGAGGGAACTCAAAGCCATACCGGAAAGCGCCTATAAATGTTGATGATTGGAAGAACGTTGGCATTGTGTATCGCTTCTAGGAGGATTTTTTAAGAGATAAAATAAATATTGATGAAGATTAAGAATTTTGCGTTTTATTTAAAATTTCCCGAAAACTTTTCGGTCACAATTAATTAACAAGCTTGATGTTTTCATGTTGTAACTGATCGAATTGCAATTAGAATTTTGTGATATGAACAATAATACTCTAAGTACTGTTCTGAATTAAAATTTTTTTTAATTAAGATTTTTTAAAGTCTTCATAAAGATTTCATAAAGCAGTGCAGCAACAGTACTGTCTACTGTTTGAGTTACATGTGTGTATTTCCTATTAGTTTAATTATTCTAATTTAATTTAAATAATTCTAATCAATTAATAATTCCATGTATGTATCCTTAAACTACTTATAGTTTCATAAACTCCATAAATTTTGCTTGATGAACTCAAAAGCGACGGTGCAAGGTTTAATCAAAAAATAGTCTGAAGATCCCAGATATACTTTTAGATACCTGAAAACATCTCTTGATATACATTTCTTTTAAGTGTCTTATGTTCTGTGTTAGATAGAAAAGCGGAATAATTTTTAAAAAAGAAGCATTGCTTTCTTCATTTCTATATGAAGAAGAATAAACAGAAGTTTAAGGTTAAGTATATGTTTACCTATTATATATACTCTTACAATACAGAGTCAATAGTTTTTTAACTATTTCCGTGGCTTAACACTACTGTACTTTTAACACACATATCAGCATAATGTGAAATGAAACGGCCCCATTGGATTTTCTAACGGCAACAATTGAGGCTATATATTTGGATGTAATTTTTTTAATGAGAGGGAACGCGGTCTATTTAAAATCTCTGATGTTTTATGGGTAACAGCAAACAGTTTGGAAATGCAACTCAATATCAAATGAAAGTAAATGAATACAATCATTAGTATCTTCAGGTTTAAGCCACACTCAACACGAAATTCTCATTAAAAAGTTCAACTTCTTTAATGGATGTATCCGATTCAGAATAGTCTAAGCTGTGGTTTTTGAACGTTATATTACAAAATTTATACCTCCAGTCGTTTACAACAAGTTAATGCCACTCACTACCATTTTTTACTCCAAGCAGTATCAGTCATATCCTCCATATCCCTAAAGGTGTAGTTTCCACAAAATAGTTAGATCTTCATTTTAATAATGCTATATGAACAATACCAAAAAAAAAAAAATGGATCATATATCCACTAACCGCTATGACCTAAGTACTTAAAAGACTCGCTTTTTAGCAAACTCAGTCATTATTTGATTGAATTTGGTTGTAAATTCACTATAAGTTAATAAATTTGAAAAATGGTAATACGATCTACTATGAGGTCTAAATAGATATTACAATTTAAGATATAAGTAC
Source organism: Teleopsis dalmanni (assembly GCF_002237135.1). Lineage (NCBI taxonomy): Eukaryota > Metazoa > Arthropoda > Insecta > Diptera > Diopsidae > Teleopsis > Teleopsis dalmanni. Next base: position 143,925,384 of record NC_051846.1, on the reverse strand, counting down.
GGACCTATTACTATATATATATGTATATAGTACATCCTACATAAACAGGAAACATAAAACAATTCCAAAAATGGGAAGTATATTGAATGTTTAAGATATATAAAAACTAAATTCCTTATTAGATTGAGTTGAGATAATTATAAAAATGTGTGAAGTATTTTTATTTTCCACTTTGTTGTGTAGAAATAAAATTTTTTTTTTACTATTTATTCAATTGCTCCTTGTAAAAAATAAAAACTAATTAAAACTAATGGGGACTTAAAATAGTCGATATTAATCTTTATCTGTTACGTTATAATATAACATAATGATTAATATTTAATTTAATTAATTAGTTTAATCAGGCGGTTTAGTTCTCTTAGGTCATCGTACGAGGTCTTCTGTTTGAAAGAGTGTTAAAGCTTCAGTGTTGCAGTGAACTTCAAGTCCTTTTTTATGTGCTCCAGCCTGAATAGTGTAGTAATAAAATAACATATATTTTATTCACCATTTTACAATTCTTATTGTATTAGTAACTATAATCCAGTGGGTTCAATATACTGGCTGCTTTTGATTCGAAAGTAAGCAAATTAAATAACATCATAATTTGTAAAAAGGTGGCATCATTTTTAACATTTTGATAGTGATAGTAAAACTATGAAATTTGGGTTGCGATACATATAGAAATAAAAACTTTTTATACAATTGATATGGATATATATATTGTTATAATATATTTGCAATATTTGATGCCAACAGAACCTTCGAATCGAGTCTAAATGAATCAGAAAGAAGGCAGATATATAATAGTGAAAGCTTTCAATATCATTCATGTTTATTCAGACAAAGAAATGAAAATATATGCATTCAGCAAGTGGATGATTTGCACTTTATTCAAAGAGGCATGTTTAATAAGCATAAAACACGAAACCAAGATAAAATTCCCCTAACTAAGATAACTGGTGTATCAAACTTACCAACTATGAACTTAAGTAGTTATAATACCATTATTAAAAAATGCTGACTAAACTTACCGAGACTTCGTTCATATCTTCCTCTCTTTGGTTCTTCTTCCCAGGACGTTCCATTTCTGTATAAAAAATATAATCACTTTTATTAATATGAAAAAAATTAAATGGAATAAAGAGTAAAGTATTTTAAATTTTATTTTAAGAATTCCATATACGTGAAAAGAGATTCCATATACGGAATGCTTACCATATAATCTAATGGTTCCCTCCGTGTCTCCAATGCTGTTTTTCGAAATGCATTTGTAACCGCCGAAGTCACTGCTTTGCAAACGCTTTATATGCAAAACCATCTCAACCGCGTACATGTTATTCTCCTTTTCAGTGAGCGTATATCTGTCACCGGCAATAATCATTTCACCTGAAAGGTGGAAAAAAAATTGAAAAGAAAAATCAAATATCTGAAGCCGCAGTAAAGAGACAGGATTGGAAAATGACTAAAATTGAAAATGAATAGATTTTTTTTTCGTGCTCATTCCTTCAGTCGTGGATCAAATCGTCGATTTTAGTAGAAAAAGAATTTGTCACGTTCCATGGGAAAACAAAATTTGCTAAAATGAACTTTTTGCAGCAAATGCAGTCAGTATAAGAGCATTTCAATAAATTTTTGTTGAATTTGATAGATACTGCAAATCACGAACTTAATAAAATCGCGCTATGGTACGAGTATATTCTTCTCATATAAAAACGAAGTGCAAAACTTAGAATGTTGATTTTACTGTTGTTGTTGCTGTTGTTGTTGTTGCTGTTAATCTTTGACTTACCATTTTCCCGTTGCCAATAATTGATGGCTTTCGGTGACGCCTCAACGTTGCAAATTAAAGTGACATCTGTCAAGACAGGAGCTCCAACCAACTGGTTTGGCACTTGCACCAAAGGATGAACTGCAAAGAAAAAGCATATGCTGGATTGTGAAATTTGAAAAAAAAGAGGAAAATATCTCAAAGCAATTATTTGGACAATTTAAATCAATTAACTGCAAATATAGCATACTTTTCCATTTCGACACAACTTCAAACTCTAATTGAAAACCTAATGACATAAGCTGTTGGCATTTGAAAAGCAGATTAGTTTCGACTTGAGTATTTGCTTTCTGTTCTTAATATTTTTTGTGAATTTTTATATGGTTTCGAAGCTTAACATTAGTTTATTACATTTATAAATATGGTTTCCAAGCCAGGATTTAATATTTTCCAAATTTTAATTGGTGATTTCAAAATTTTACATATCATTTGTTTAATAAAAATTTTTAAATTTAAGTAAGTATTTGTTCAATTCAATATTTTTATTAAGGGATTAGGTATTAGTAAAAAAGTTTCTGATAAAATTTTTACTTAAAATACAATGCAGATTTTATTCAAATATTTTCAATACAGTTGCAGTGCTTTAAAATATTTTATTATTATATTTCAAATTGAATCATTTAAAAATTCAATAAATTTTTTTGTTGTTGTAGTTTACTACTTTTCGAACCTCTCTTTTAAATATATTAGTCTCTATAAAGTAAAATAATCACTATACTCATATTGACGTTAAAATCAAATTTAATGGAATCATAAAAAAATAATTTAATAATAATTTAAAAATTTCAAACCGTCCGCCACATTACTAGACCACCCGCAGATGCGCCAGAACGTTGAAAAAAATATGAAAGGACTTGCAGAGAACCCATCAGTTGCCGAACCTCTTTAGGTCTCCTACCTAACAACTAGCAAAATAACTGTGATTCAAGTCTGAGCACTTCACTTACAGCTGTCATTTTCTGGCCCTTCATTAAACAAATATGCCGCTATCACACGGTCCACACTAACTCTCATTGGTCTAGTATTTTTGGGTTCCCCATATCCAGAAGTCAAGAAACTTTTTATTTAGTGACCATGAATTTGTATTCAGTGCAGTTGAAATGAATTGTGAAGTGTTGTCTACTGGAAATTTTTTCGAGGTGGGTCAAAGTAAGTCTCACGCTGAATTGTTTTGAACCCACGAAATCTTTATCTATTCATATGGAATGGCTTTTATAGTACAGTAAAACTCTAGTATTTTACAATACTCCAAGAGTTGAGGAGGTAAACACGAACCTGCATAGTATTCGTCCATTTATAAAAAAGGATGTATCAGCTACATCAACACTTTGGTATTTTTTATATTCCAAACTAAGAAGTTATGGAGTTTTAAAGCTGGTGAGTTTAAAGGCTACAGTTTAGTCAAAATAAAGCGTTAAGTGTTTTCTATTAACTTTTGTTGTTTTGAAGCGTACTTTGTGTGGCAGTAAAGAAAGCTGCTGTTATATCCACCATCTTTCTTTGGAATATTTAGTTGTCCACAAGTTAAGAACTTTCAAAACTTAAGACTTCCAAAACTTTTTTGCGGTATACATTTAGCATCTGACTAAAAAGTTGTGCTGGTTTTTATGTAGACAAAGCAAACGCCCCTCTGTTTCTCTTTCAATTGATTTGTGAAATATTGAATTGTCCATTCTCTCTTACTGGAATACTTGGTTCCATTCAAAAATTATGGTGCACTGTAATATGTGCCAACAAAACTTACGTTCTATAGGTCGCTCATACTTTTTTGGCTTCTGTATGGCGCAGTAGCACGGACGTTATTACAGAATGATTAAGCATCAGTAGAAGTATTCGAGACAAATGTTCTTCGTTAGATCATTTATCCTCTACGAGTTGGCGACGACTACCACATACGAATAAACCACAAGCTGTATGAGTTTTATCACGATATTGACATAATTCAGCGAATTATCATCCAGCGGCTTCGCTGGTTTGGTCATGTCATGAGATTGAAAATACTCCAGCAAAAAAGGTATTTGAAGCAGTAGTTGGAGAAAGAAGTCCGCGTCTCCAATGGAGTGAACAAGTTGTGGGAGCACTAACCGGATTTAATGTACAAGACTGGAGAAGGTGCACATGCTGCAGAGGCACCTGGTGAAATATGCCCGTTAACGGGTTATTAGGGCCACATAAGTAAGTATGTAAGTAATATGTGCCGTAAAGTATAGTTATGTGATGTATTTTACACTGAATGACAAGGTCCAAGTCATATAAATTAATTAAAATTTGATCGTGATTTCAATTATATACCTTGTGATCAAAAAAGAACTTATTCGTACTTTTTTTTAAATTATCGCGCTTATCCAATCGGTAATTTTTTTTTATTTTCACACTGGCAACACTATTATACACATTCTGTCAAAGCATGTGTATAAAAGCATATCGCACGATTAATTTTAGTTTGGCGTCTGTACAAAAAAGTCGAAAAATTTTCGTTTGGCGATTTTTAGTTTAATTTCATTCAAAAACAGCGTCTTGATGTGGCCAAAGAGATGATGATCAACGCAAATAGTGACCCCACATTCATCGAACGCAGCATAACTGGTGATGAGACATGGGTCTATGAGTTTGACATGCCCACCAAACAACAATCGACCGAATGGTGCTCCGAAGGTGAGCCAAAACCGAAAAGAGAACGCCAAAGTCGGTTCAAATCAAAGTTATGCTGACTGTTTTCTTCGATATTTGTAATGTGGTGCACTACGAATTCCTTCCGGACGGTCAAACGATCAACAAGGAGTATTATATGGCCGTAAAAGAGGCCAGATTTATGGAAGGAAAACTCATGGATTTTACACCATGATAACGCACCGGATCACACAGCGTTGGTTGTGTCGCAGTTTTTGTCCAAAAACTCCACCAATATTATCAACCAAGCACCGTACTTTCTAGATATGGCCCCGTGTGACTTTTTCCTCTTCCCCCCACGCAAATTGCCATTGGCAGGAACGCGTTTTGAGACCATAGAGGCCATAAAAGAGAATTCGCTGCGTGAACTAAAGACCATACCTTCGACAGCCTATAAAACTTGTATGGAAAATTTGATCAAGCGTTGGCATGCATGTATTGCCGCAGGAGGAGAGTTCTTTGAAGGCGATAATAATTTTTTTTTGATGAAATGGTATATACTGCACATAATTTTTTTTTTGAAACACGAAATTCATGACCTTTTGTATATTATAGATCACAAATAAGGTTTTATAACTTGAGTACTATGTCATTAAAAAGAAAATTTTGAAAGTTAATTTAATTTCATATATAATCATTTGAAGGTAGAAAGCATTCCTTTGTCCTTTTGAAATCTAATCCACAATTTCTTGAGCAAATATCACACATTCAAAATGTATCTAATTAAAAAAAAAATAAAACATTCATTCAAAAGTATAGAATTACTCATTTATAAATATTTCAAGACTTTTATTTATGTAAATTCGTTTTAAAAATATTCTCTATTATTTTATTTATTTATTAAAAAGTAAAACTCATGAACAGAAATTTCAATAAAAATTTTCCCTTTTATATGCCACAAATGTGCCACAAAGCACACTCTAATGTCTACTTTTATAGTGTCTAGAATAGAAAAAAACTACAAGAAAAATAGAAAAATGGGAAAATAGAAAAAGAAACCCACACCACGTCTGATGTGATTTTAATTGAAAATGAATTAGTTTGCTGCAAGTTGCAAAAGTTACAAATAGTTCTTCCATAACGTAACATATGAGCTAGTAACGCTATTGTGAAGTGGCCAATATCCTTAACCTCGTGCATTTATTTTTTCCTCTACTTTATAGTGATTTACAATTTTTCCTTCTATTCGGTTTAACGATATTTTGGCCACATGCAACATATTGGCAATAGTTGGTCTCTGCTCTTCGGGTTTGTTTGTTTTTTGGTAGACCAACAAATTGCATTGTTGCTGTTGTTGTTCTGTTCTGCTCTGTTCTGTTGGTTTATTGGCTTCTGGCTTCTGGGCTCTGACTTCGTCCTTATAGTCTGGCTAACAACATTTGCTGATTTATAGGATTTGTGTACATTTATTGTGTGAATTTATGCCATTCTTTGTGCAAACATACTTAATACAAGTTAAGCAGCAGCATAAGTGGCAACAGATAATGGTAACATGTGTCAACTGATTTTCTTCTCCGTTCGCCTTTTTGTTTTCGATGTTTATGGTTCCTGTTAATGTTGATGTTTTATAGACAGTGATCAGAAAAAAAGATACAGAACACATTAGTAACGCTACATTAAATACATTTGCAATTCATGTGAATTGTGCTTTGTATTTAAAAGCATTTATATACTCGTAGTAACTATTCGTATTAAGACAGAGTGAATTGAATTAATAGTTTCAAGTCGTAGTTATAAGAAGATATACATTCCAAGATTTAACATAGGCTCATTCAAATAGTTAAGTGTGTCTTTCTAAGAACTCTAATTTTAAAAGTTACTCAATGGCTTCATTTGCATGACAATTGTGTGCCATTTTTGGTCAATTTTCGGGGATATGTCCATTGCGGTTGGCTTGAATGAAACGCACATTGAATTTCCAATTTCAGAACAGCTAATATTGTATTCAGTAATAACTCTGCGAGTGGTAGCTGGAAGTGGTCCAATATCTCAGAAGACCAGCGATTAGATATATTCTCAAAAACACTAAAACAGAGGTGAGAGACGAGACGTTTTTTTGAAAAAAAAACGCTCTCTGAATTTCGAATTTCGGAACAGCTAATATTGTATTCACTAATAACTCTGCGAATGGTGGCTGGAAGTGGTCCAATATCTTAGGTTCACTTATGAAGACCAACGATTAGATATATTCTCAAAAATACTAATACAGAGGTGAGAGACGAAAACACAGGACCACTAAGTAATAATAAAACGCTTATTGATTTTATTCCGTGACATTATAAGAACCTGATTGTATGCCACAGGTTCGTATGTTACTGGAATTTATTTATTGTTAAATAAAGATAACCATGTTGAAATCATTGTGAATTAAAGCCAAGTCAAATATTAAAGAATAATAATAGAAAAATAGCTTTTCTTTCTAAGCACTGAAAAGTAAGAAATTTGTAATAAAACTGTATGATCTTGAATTTGTTTAGGACATCCGTAGTATATTCTAGTTCGGATTAGGGCACATTTTGTAATTGTTACAAATTACATGTGTAATATATTATCCCATATATTCCCATTATATCCTATTGTCAGTACTACTTGATATGAATATTCGTAATAAAGATATGATTTATTAAGAAATAAGATAAAATTGAATAACGTGAAGTATATGTTGGCTTTGTGTGTTAATTCACGGGCCCAAGGCTCAAAATTGACGGATTAATTTCTAAAGTTATCCTGAGTCAGCCTAAGAATTTATTTGATTAAAAAATTTTTCTTGGATTTGAAACTTTTTTCACTATTACCAACCTTTCTTTAAACGAGTATATGCGACATTTTAATTAAAGAAGCTATATTACGAATTGCTGTTCTGCTCTAGATATGGGAAAACTCTCTCTGCTCTGAAAACAAAATAATTTCGTATTTCAGTTATTTTTCTGACATATTAATGCGACGCTGAACTCTTTTATACTCCAAAACAGTTCGCACATAATCATTGTGTCGATGTGTCAGCCTCATTGATGTGAATTTTAGAATCTTTTCTTTGATTTCTTGTTCGCTTCAATATTACTATGTCTACGAAAGCGGAGAAGAGAGACCTTCTGATGTATAATGTTCATTACAGAAATACGCTATTTTGTCACAATCCTCGATTTCAACCTTTTGGATTCGATTACCTTTATAGCAGCCTAACTGTCTACAATTGTCTGTATATTTTTTCTCGATTAAGTATATCTCAGTCTGAACGACGCTTGAAGTGTTGGGGAGTCAGTATGACTATCTCATCTATATATATCTCGAATAAATACCCATTCTCGTTCCATTCTCCATTCTTAGTGCCAAGAAAGTAACAGATTCCCACTCATTGTTTTTCTTGGAATTATTTCTTGTGTTTAGTTATTCGTTAATAATTTTTTGAGACTGTAAGTATCAAGTTAAACTCGCTTGCCAAAAGTCACATTCCTTACTGAATTTGAAACTCAAAGTCAGTGTTTATTAGCCAACTGATACTCAGCTCTACTTGACTTGTATGTTCTCTTGACTCTTAAATGCAATAGCACTAAATAATAACTTGAGCCATATACGAAGTACAAACCTCAAAAGAAATACTTGGAAGCTAGTTTTTCGGACGTAGGGAAAAAAATCTGATAACCTTTTTTTTTTTAATTGCAGTACTTGAATGTTCTTTATTGCAATTTTTTAATTTATTAAAATAATTATCATTTAGCTGGTAGTGGCAATTGTAAAGGATGTACTCATGTGAAGCACCTCACTTGAGAAATGTTAATGGTCATGCAACATGCACACCTACACATTAGCTTCTCGGCTTTCTCACCTCGAAACCCTTCGAAACTAAAACAAAAACTCCAAATAAATGAAAACAACAACCGAAACTTCTAAGCATTAAAGTCAAGAGCCAAAAATTAAATTTCTTTTCCTTAACACGTAACGTGGCTTCGTTTATTTATTGCAAATATAAGAATACGAATTTTCCACACTCACACAAACAAACCATAAACACATACAAAGTCTTCAGGCTGTGGGTTGTGTGTGTGTGTATATCCTGGGGCAATACAAAATTAATTTTCATTAAATATCAACGACGTTCAATTTCTGCTGTCACTTCATTTTCCTTTCAACTTTTTTATTGCGAATTTTTTCTTCTTCTTTGTTAACGTATTTTTTTGGCACCGAGTTGAGTGTGAAGTGAGTACCGTTCGATTTCTGTACTCCTTAAATTTTCTACATCCTTCAGTGCTAAAGGTTCCCGAAATTCACTTGATTGATTTTAATCAGAAAATTAAGTGGTATCTTCGCTTGGGAGTCTTGCTTCTCTTGCCGATTGTGGCTGTGGTTTTGGCATATCGACTTAACTTATGGATATTGATTGAAAAGAAGTTCTTTCCAGACATTCTGAATTCATCCCAGCAATTGAAATTAAATTTTCACATGTTAGAACTTCGGTACATAAAGTTAATCCGACAATAAGTGTTTAAAATTAAGGGGGATATATTATCGTCTATGCAATGCTATTAATTGTTATAATATTAACTAAGCAAATTACAGGGTGCTTATAATTCTTTCAATGTTATAAAAAGTATTAATTGATTACTATGAACTACAGTCAATCAACTTTCTACAAAATTAGTTTTGGATATTTGAAAATTTTTGAAAATATATGCTGAGAACTTTCAATTTTTACAACAAATACAACTTTATTGTTCTTCTATTATTTCATTAGTACAATTACGAAACATTTTATAAACAAATCTTACAATTCAATGTACAAATATGTTCAATACATTAAGTACTGCTATTAAACGTGAAAGCGTTTAATTCAGCCTCATAAAATAAATTCCAATATTAGCTTCTAGGCAGGAACCATATATAATGAAAAAAATTCGGAAATTGGTTAATGATGTGAGTACCAGATTTCTACAACTAATCACGATAAAGCAACATATATACGCATAAACCACATAAAAAACATTTAGTAGGTAGACTTAATATCTTATTTTGGGTCCCATCCAACAATAAAATACAAAAGTACCAGTATTTTTTGAACATATTTGCGCCTACTTCATAAGATATTATGAAGTTATTTGGAAAGCAGATTCCAAATAAAGAAGACTGTTTTAAAATAAAAACCATAAAAACAAATATAAATAAGAATAGTTTGCTTCTGATTCAATAAAGTGATTTATATGGTTGAATGATTATTTTATATTGTCGACGGAATGTCCATCAAGATATAGGAAGTCTTTTAGATAGCTTCTACGCCTACAAAAGACTTTATCTTTGGCAAATACATCTATCAGAAAAAGGAAAAGCCGTTGTTAAATCCAGTTAATATGAAAAGTAATTACCAGCAAGGAGCAAAAACCTAGATGATCTATTGGTTTGGCTAATTCAGTAATGATTGAGCTTTGAAATGATGACGAAATACCGCTGCAAAAAACCACTCCAATGAAGAAACCAGCAAAAATTCGAAAACGTTCTGCAAAGCAAACACTGTGTATCATTGAAACTTATCGTGGAAACTGTTTTATAAGCACTTTGTTCTTCACACTTCGCAGATATCCAAAAATGTTGAAGAGTTCAGCATGTTAAAGACATATTTAGAACAACTCGAAGAAATTCTTTAAATATGTATGCCATTACAGTTGGTGATGACATGTCACAATGTTGTGTAGTACCAAAAGACTACTAAAAAAGCCAAGAGACAGTAGACTACTTTTCAATTGAGCAAAAACAAACCAATGCTAACCGTTTTCTTTAGTTTAAAGAGAATTGTTTACAAACAATGCACTTAGAAAATTCTTTGGGTTCCATAGTCCGAGTCTGGGTCGGACTTTCAAGATATTGACTGGAATATTCAGGAATTGACAGTTGGTTTAGTTTCCACTATTGCACAAACTCATTAAGATAAGTAGAAAAAAGTATAATTCTTATTGTCTATGATATTTATATGTTTTAATTAGTTCTCAAGTTAAAATTATATAGTGATTTCTTTCTTTTTCCAAAATAAAATTGACTTTAAACATAAGAATTTTTATAAATATCGTAGCGATAATTAGGGAATTACCTCTAATATATAGTTATAGAGTTTCGACACACCTATTAAAGCTGATTCCCGCACATGACTATTAAAAATGTTTTAAAAATTTCATTTAACGTTATGTTTGCTCGAAGATATTTTCAGTAAAAATTTTTTAAAAAAAATGTTTGATATTATTTTACACTTCGTATTTATTTTGAGATTATCGGTTGAGTTGAATAACATTTTGAAAGCAGCACTTTGGAACATTAAGTACTTCTGACATTGGAATTTCAAACAATAATAAGTTTGTTACAATAATATCAAACCCTATTATATACTAACTCTAATATATACTCTAGCTATATATAAAAAAACCGATTTGAGTGAAATGTTTTTTTTTTGTCTATGTTACGTATACGCTGCGAGGTACAATTTAAGTAAAAATTTTGTCAAACTTGAACCTAAAATTAACCGATTGCAGTTTATAATATAATAAAGGTTAATAATATATAATAATAATATATGATAATAATATATAATAATATAGTTAATAATATAATAATATATAACAATTAAATAAGTTGATATAATAAATGAATTATGTGTATATAAATAAGTGAATTATAGAATAATTAAATAAATTAATTAATGAACATACGAGTAATTAAAAAAAAATAAATATATTATTTTATTTTATATTTTTAATAGAATTATAAATTCAGTTATTTTTTCCTTTATCAACTTTATCATTTCTGCTAAAGATTATGACCGAAGTTTTAACACTTAAATTATATTAATTATAATTAAATTATTAATAAAGTATAAAATATACAAATTTATTAGTATAAATTTGTTATTGCATAATTTTGCATCGCCAAACACTAAAACTATCAATAGTGTTAATAATCAACTTATATTTTTTTCCATTTCGATTATTTTATATTCATTATTGATAATGAATACAATCATTAATAATCATTATTGATGTTTGACTACCTCAAGAACGATATCGGGCCAAAGTTTTAAAAATAAGTGAAAGCTCTATGAATCATTAAATATAGAATGAAAAAATATTTCGAATTATTCATTTAATTTATTTTTATAATTATTAAAGTACTTAACACATTCTCATAAATTTTTTTATATTATCAATTTGTTAGAAATTATATTTGAACTTAAAGTAAGACAATGCTATCATGTTGCGCATAATTAAAAGTTCTTCTTAATTGTTGATTTATATAATGACTTGGAACCATTTAAAATAGATTTATAAAATCGCTTGGATCTCGAAAAAAATGAATGCATATAAATGAATATCTAATTTTATTCCTTTCGATAGCCTTTCAAAAATTAAGTTCGATAACTACTTAGTTATCTAACTGAATGTAAAAGTTAATTTTACTTTTTGAGCGCGTTTTATTTATTTAAATAATACATCTTTATATATATATTAAAATATATTTATATATACGCAGATTTTATTAATTTTATATATTTCAATATAGCTTTACAATAAAAACTAAAAATAATTTCCGTACTCAAATCGGTGGCTGGTCTCATAAACTGAAACGAATAAAACTTAATTTATGCACTTCTGCATGTAAATATTACACATTTATGAAACTACGAGTATCTTTTCAAAGTATAGATACCCTATGGTATATCAAATATTTAAGCGAAAGTCAAAGTACTTACAGTGCACCTGTAGCTTCATGCGTTTGCTCACGGATGGCGGCACTCCATTCGATGCTATGCACATATAGGCGCCCATTTCGGATCGCGTGACTTTTGACAAGGTTAGCATTTCGCCCTCAACTGCCAGTGCTGTCGAAATGAAAGAAAGAAAACATTTTTATATATGAACGCTCGTAAAAAATTCTTTATTTATAAAAACTGTACAGAAATCACTGAATACTACGTAATTTTATTAAAATTGTCGGTTGTTAAAATTTGAATTCATTTATGTTAAAATTAATTCTGATGGAATAATAAATACTCATTGCGTATGAGTAATCATGAAAAGTTACTGCTTTCTTCAAATAATTCTAAATTGAATTAAATTTACTTTTTATTGATTTTTACCTTTAGTTTTCTGATGTGCTCCATTTCTCGCTATAATTTCTCTGCCATCCTCACGACGCCAAGTTATTTTCGGTTTCGGATGTCCGCGTGCACGACAAACAAGCTTAGCTGAACCGCCTTCTGGTACCATCATGTCGCCAGAAGTTTCCTCCATGATTATGTCAGGTGGTATCACAACTTCCAATGTTGCTGTCTAAAGGGTTGACAATGCAAAATTAAGAAAAATATTTTGGTTTATGGCTTTTTTTAGTTGAGTTCGTTACACATTTCTGGTTTAAAATTCAGTTTGTGACATTAAAGCCAGCATTGTTGAAATTGACGTTTAAGTACGAAATAAAATAAATTTTTAACTTTGAAGTTTATAGAAATGTGTCAAAAATAGAGTAAAAATGGAAGAGGTGGCGGAGTTCGAATGGAATAAAACGTTAAATATTTCAAGAAATATCTTTAGTGCAGATATTAATAAATTTAGAAAAAATTTCTTTCAAATTTACTTCCAAAAGATGAAATATTAAAATCACATATTTTTATTATAGCGTTTCCAATAACAATTAGCTGTTTAGATGGAGGTATCTTAAAATACACTAGGATCAAAACAATTAGAGCACAAGGGGGAGCTCAAAAATTGTTAGTATCAATTAAAGTTTTCTCAAAAAGTAAGCTATCAATGGATTGATCAATCTTTTTTAAAATTTAAGAATTTATTTACTTTAATGCAAAAGTTTCATAAATATTTTCTTCGGAAAACTATTTAGATACAATATTTAAACGAACAATATAGCCACAGGTGACATACAAATTGGTTCTTTCGTTTGACAGCGAATCAAGCAAAAGTTCATTTTTCATTATTAGTATTGTAGATTGTGAAATCAGTATGACCCTGTACAAAGCTTGAAACAAATTTGTCTTCTTCTCTACATTTCTAAAATAATATATTAACTTTAAATCATTGACATTATCAAAAATATAAATTCTGACTACTTATTTAGCAAGCATTCATGAACTCATTTTTAAATTTCCACTTCATTCGTACTATTTCGGTTAGCTTTTTCTAGTTAGTCAAGTTCCATCTAAAAGTACAGATAGGTAAAAAAATATAACAATATAGTAACTGTACCACTAACATTCAAAAAACAGATGAATATCTGTATAGATATTTTCTAAAATAGTTATTCTATATTCAAATGCTCTTAAACTATTTACAATGGAACCTTTTTAGTCTTTAAGGTCAATAAAGATAATGAACATCATGGACCGTATCAATTGAAAGCAAAAATGTTAAATTTTAAAATTAAAAACCCTTTTTATTTATATTTTATAATATTATATATTTATTAGTGGGTTTTGTAAGTGCCTTGTCTGCTTCATATGTGAGCCAACAATATATCACAGCATGCCAACACCCGAGTGGATTCTTAAGTCATGATATTCTTCAATTCCCAGGCTCACACTTTAATCCATTCTGTTTCCAATGGCTAACTTATGTTGTCCATATTTCTTTAGATACTTAGATTTTTCAATATAAGTAATCCAATTTTTCTCTGACGCGTAAAGCGACTACTTTATTTGTGAAGTATTTAGTCCTACCAAATTTTTGATATGGTTCGAAAGCTTTAAACTTAAAGCACATCTACGCAACAAATCGGGCATATATCTCGACACTATTAAGTAATGAATCATTATTCCTATTAACAACTACAAATAAGCGTTTTATCAGCTTCACAAAAACTTGATTTATTCGTAATGAACTTTCACAGAATGATTCTAGTGCGTATAATAAGTATATATACACCTTTTTTATCTAAAAAAAAAAGTCTAAATATCTAGCTGATAAAATCGTCACATTATTATGGTTTGCATTCATTACCATGTATTCAATTTTTTGTTTTTAATTCTAAGTAGATAAAAGGATAATTTAAAAGTACGTTTTGCTTTGGGTCTTATTTCCGACCCAAAATTATATATATAACGACTCAGTGAATACTTTTAACAAGCAAATATCAGGAAGCATATTTTGACATCAAGCTATATCTCTTGTTTTGGTTGCTTGCAGTGGCTGGGCATCAGATAACTTTCCATATACCTCAATTAGTTATTTTTCGCCGTTTTGCTACCACATAATAGGTGTTATATTGGAATTATTCTTATGAGTTTCATTGTAGTGCTAGTTCAATGACGGTATTAGCATTTTGAAATCGCCTTTTGTGGAATGTGTATTCGCATTTTGTTACAACTCTTAAATTTATGGTGCTTGTGATTTTATATTTGATATCTTTAATACTATGAAAATTCGTTGGTCATCTCATTTTAGTAAAATAATTAAAAAAGTATAATTATTATAATTATTATTAAAAAGCAGATGCACTGTGGTCTAATGTGCAGAGCTTTGATCCGTAACCAGGTACAGGTATTTAAACTCTTTGTACATTTTAGTATAATTTGCAGTTTATGTTTCCATAATTTACACGGAGGCATAACAAAACCTATTATGAAGTCCTTGTCTATCAAGAGCTTGCTATTAACAAAGAGTGTGCTTTGAGTTCCCAAAATATTAGTGTCGAAGAACTCTAATTGATTGAAGCAGCACCGCAAATTTTAGGGAACTGCAAAGTAATCAGATAGATACCAGAAGCCTACCCTGCTTACCGAAAGAGTTTGATTTGATGATTTCTATTTAGTTACTTATAAACTAATTAATTAGTTCGTTTATTAATAAGTTCACGTTGTTGATACTGTGAGAAAAATTTTAGAAATATTCGAAGCATTCCATCTGTAGTAGACTTAATAGTTCCTCATGTTATAATCATTCTTTATGATTACTTGCATAAAGTTTTTTAATTATTATTTAAGTTTTAGTGACAGTCATAATTATTTATTTAAAATAATTTACGAATGCTGTTAATTTAGCTGTCGTCTTGATCTTCTTGTATTTAATTGAAGACATTTTGATCTTGTTGTAAATGAGCAACAGATTTTTCCATTTATTTCTTATTTTTGTACTACATGCCGAATTGTATGATACGGATTTCCCACTTGTGTTCATCTTTTCACAAATCAATGCAGATACTCTTGTGAATTATGCTGAAATACTGACAAACAATACTTAGAACAAAAACTCGTTTTTATTTCATTATTAATAAAAGCGGCTTAAACCTTGCTTTTGACTTTTTCATATGTGAGAGGCATTGCAAAAACCTCAGCAATCTGGTGTGAATTTTTCGACATTCTGGTTCTCTTAAAAGGGATAACCTGAGCTTTTCTGATAAAAGAAATATTAATGGACTTTAAAGTTTTCTTAAAAACGGAAAATCTAGCTTCGAATACGGGAAACAATAGTAAGAGAAGGAAAATGACAACTTAAAAAATGTTGACAAAATACTAGACTATAGATATTGATATATATATGAAACAAATTAAAGTATTATGCTAAAGTTTTAAGAAAAATAATGTTTTCCATAAAATAGCGAAAATGTTCCAAATAACGAATTATTCATCTATTCACCTTAACTTTAGAGTCCATTGAAACAGGAATATATACTATATTAAGCAACAAATTAAAGAATATTGAGATATTGTAGTTTTTTAAATAAAATCTTTTCCTATTTATAACCCTTTGATTAGACTAGATTTAATTGAAAAGGGGCTGAGCGCTATGTCACCATGTCACTGCAACCTTTTAGGAGTATTGGGATAAGTCCATTTTAGTTCCATAGGCACGTACCAGTTAAAAATGTCATAATGTCCCTTGGAGAGATGCTGCCTTATTCCGTTATAAGTGGATAGGCAGTTGATAAGTATCGAAGTCTGAGACTATGACAGAGACACATAATCTGTATTTCTTTTTCCTCTTCTTCTTAACACAGTCTGCAGCTATTGTCTTTTGTAATAACTAGATATTATTACCCTATAATTTACCCACTTAATTAATAAACATTCAAAAAGAGTTTTCTTTTCCACTAATATTATTTGCTTGTTTCTAGGACCAAATAGTCACCTTTTGAAATTTGTCCAAATCACACGTTATATGTATATCCATATGTTCGAAGTAATTTATTTATAATATAAATAAAAATAATTTATTAAAAATATATTTTTACAAATGCATAAAGTTTTAAATTACTTTTGCATGCATTCCATCGAAAATGGCCTTTGTATAATTTATTTTGCATTGAGTTCAAGGCATTTCTAACTAATATTTGTATTAAGATTTATATATGGATTAAATTAAGGATATAGTAACAAACCACTTCACTGCAATTATACTGAATGAAAAGTTTTGCTATGTCGTGTTTGAAACTATAACTCAAGGGTTTGTAGTTTAGATGAAATATTGGTGTATACTTCCAACACTGAAATATAGCTATAGGTTTGAATACCTGAATGTATATGTGAATCAAACGAATTTTTCTTTAAATTAGAAACTCTCAGTTTCAAAACTTGAACTCCCTAAATATAAAAGCAGCTTAGAAAATATATTCCATCACAGATTTGATGATTATAATTGACAAATTAAAATCCTAGACTTGATGTACAATTCAAAGTCTTCACAAGGACTAAATGTACTGCATAGAATAGGGTAAGGTGAAGTTCACAATTCGTAGTTCATAAGTATGTAAGAGTAGCGTGTGGCGAGTAACGAGTAACGAGTAAAGAGTAACGAGTGTAGAGTACATATGAAATTGAGTTAAAAGTTTCCGTTTTTTATTCACTAAAAATTAAGTGAAAATTCATGTGACACATGCAGTTGAGGAGAGACATTCCCGTATTTGCTTATTTATTTGTTTGGTTTCAGTTGACTTTATTTGCCTTTTACTCAACTCACTTTGTAAGGTTAATTTTATTACGTGAAATATGTTTGTACAAACAATGAAAATAGCATGAAATGAAATTGAAAATTCCAGTGTCGTTGTCGTCACAGTTAACGTACGTAACGTCTACTTAAATAACGCATGAAATATTCAAGTGGGCTCATATGTTACCGACGTCGCTTCCACTTACGAGGACTGCTTTTTACTTCAGCCCTTTCGCAGGACCTCATGCGTTGTCTTTGCGCTCACTTCGCTTTGGCTTGGGCTTTGGCCACAGTTTTGTGCTGTTTGTTCAACTCTTAGCTTTTAACGCGTTCCACTGTTGGTACAGTCTTTTTAATTTTATTTATTTATTTGTATTTTTATGGGGTTTTTTTATTTATTTTTGGATTTTATAGGACTTTTCGCCTTACGCCAGGCGCTCACAGTTGTGATAAAAGTATTGATATGGCGCATACTCCTCTTCCTGCTCGTGGACAGCATTGTCGCATTCTATCAATTGTCGGGATATTCACTTACTTCGTTTCCACACAATATGAAGCACTTTAATCCTTATTTGTGCATTTCGTCCTTATCGCTACTGTTTACAAATACGAAATGCTTTATTCTTTTATGAAAGCGAACCGCATTCTTTTCACGATTCACGATTTTCGCAATGACACTTACAATTAACTTTATTTTCAACTTTATTGATACTTTGAAGTTAAGTAAATAAATAAAACTATATGCAACACTTTTTATTATGATTAAATATACATATATTCCTTGAGTTACTTCAGTGATGAGGATAGTATTGCAGAAATGATTTTATTATGAAATTTCAATATGTTGCTTGTATTTAAAAATTAAAAATAAATTTAATATTGAATAATAATAATTTAGTTGTTGGACTAAAAGTTAACAAAAATTCAAGAATGTCTTGATTAATAATGTAATTAATAGACTACATTTTATCTTCAGCGAGTAACTGGATGATATTTGCTGGATAGAAAAAAACTAATGTGCGAAATTATAATCATTGTTAGCCATAATATTTCAACAATTTTGTTTTTGAAGCAGGTTAATTGGTCAATTATTAAAAAAAACAAAACACTTTTTTAAAAAAATAAGTTTTTCAGAAATTTTTTATTTACACCAAGATTTCGACTATACCCTATAGTCATCTTATATAATTTCATTATATTTTATAGTCACCTTCATAAATTATATACCATATAATTGTTTTCATACAATGAAATACCCTGAAGATGTACCTTCTGCTTAAAAAGTATCCGGATTTTGTTGTTTATTAACTACTCTTTAAGTAATAGACCTTCTTCAAAAATTTTTTTGTTATATTGGTACATCCTTTCTTGACATATGGTACAAATTTGAGCGCCATCTGTCAATTAGTTTGTTTACAGCAGCTGTCAATGTGAGACTACCTCAAGTGCATTTAGTGATTTTTACTATGGAAAATTCTTGTACGCGATTTTTTGACCAAACACGGCACCACTGTCATCGCTCAGGCACCGTATTTGTCAGATTTGGATCCGTGCGACTTTTTCCTGATCCCGAAACTCAAATTGCTCCTTCGTGGTAACCGTTTTGAGTTGATTGAATCGGTAAAAGAGAAAGGGCCTACGAAAAGTGTATGGAAGATTGGGTTAAGCGTTGGCATATGTGTATCGCTTCAGAAAGAGCATATTTTGAAGGAGATAAAATAAATGTGAAATAAAATTTAAATTTGTGTGTTTTATGTATAAAATCCGAGTACTTTTTGAGCAGAAGGTATTATGTGTACAATTCGATTATATTTTATAGTCATCTTTATAAAGTATAGAACCTGATCATAGACGACTATAGAATGTAGTCGAAATATTGGTATAAATAAAGATATTTTTTAAAATTTAATTTTTTAAAAACAGTGTTTTATTTACATATAATAATGGACCAATTAGCTCGTTTCAAAAATAAAATTAGTAATAACAATTTTGGTTATTAAAATAATGAATTCTTGAAAACTTTAATATAATGAATCAGACTATAGCATATAATATTGATAAGTCAAATAATTGCTCAGAGTACTGATAATTTTGATAAGAAATGATAAAGTTTTATTTTTTAGAAATTTTAGGATTTTTTTAGAAAAGATTAAAATTTTTTACAAAAGAAATGGAATGTTTTAGGAATCCTAATTGACTTCCTAGCTGTCTTTTTAATAAACTTCATTTAATTAAAATATTTTGAATTTGAAATATTTTATACAATTTAAATTTATTAAATTAAAT
>NC_051846.1:143889154-143905613 GCF_002237135.1 Teleopsis dalmanni | reverse complement strand
TATTATAGAGTCACAATGACTCAATTTTTAAATTTTCAGCAACAGGCACGGGAGGGCGGAGTGAAGATATTTCTTCTTTCTGCGCTGCTGCTAGATCGGTCGCGCTTATGCTTGTTCTTTCTTAAAATTTTACTATTGATGACTGAAGGACAAAAATGAAAACAAAAAACAGATTTGCTTGTTACGAATGCAGGCAGTACAAGAAAACAGTCAAATTAGTTTTTGGTGTAATTATTTGTTTTTGCAATTAATGCTTGGCACCAGCAAGCAGTATGTAAAAATTTCATGCATTTAATATCACTTCATAATGCAAATAAGAGAAACATCCCTACTTGTTTGGAAGTTTACTGATCTACATATATATATGTATGTGTATAAATGTATATTTATAAACATATGTACTTTTATTTGGAAGAATATGAATATTTTTTGATCTTATTTTAGGAACATTTGAAGCAAATGCAACCAATTTCAATTTTTTGTTTTAATCAGTTATAATAACAGTTATATGTATGTTATATTAGTATTAGCTAAAATAAAATAATTGTATGTAATTGACCGTGTGCGAGTTCAAGTAATTGATGGTAAATTGAGGAAAATGATAAATTATGTCCGTATGGCAGCGAATGTTGGTATTTACCAGAATTTCGAGTATGGTAAATTAGGTAAATTTGATATTACCATTGGGAACATTTAATAAGATGTATAATAAAAAATAAATAAATTTGAAAACTTTTAACATATGTAAGTGCAGTGCAAAAAACGCTAGGAAATTTTAGTTTACTTTACCATAATTTACCGAGTTGGTTTATTGGGGCCTGCAGACTTCATCGAATTGAATTGCTGGGCTTTATTCTGCTTATATTACTTCGTAAGCAATTCCTTTGTATGGTAGAGAAAGTGAAATCGACTAAGGCATAAATTGTTATATGACCTTATATTACAAATTTGCCCTAATACAGGCTTAATAACATCTATTTATAATTTATTTATTACCATAACTACTTACTTTATTTATTTATTTTGTTCAAAATACATAGTTTAAGTGAATTAATTTTAAGATAGTTATTAATAAACATGTGTTAATAAATATGTATAAATATGTAAATATTAATATTTATTACGTAGAAACTTTCGCTATTTTTTATGGTTATTCACGGGATATTGATCAATTAATTAACAAAGCAGTTTATACATATAAACAATAAAAAATAATGTATCATATATATATCTAATAACGGGAAGAACTAACAAATGTGTTCTCTTTTTGGTGGTGGTATTCCTCTATTCCTGAGCGTTGTTTGTTGTCGTTTTGTCATTGGGCCTTGTTGTGGTAGGATTTTAGGCAGGTTTAGGAGTATTTTCGGAAAATCTTCTGCAGGTTGTTTTCTTTCTTCTTTGTTACCATTCTATTTTCCAATTATTTATGTGTGATAATATATTTTTTTATCATTTATATGCAAAAAAACTTTTTGTCGATAATACTAATGTATGTATATTAATATAAAAAACTAAAATTCTTCAAATTCTTGAGGACGAAATAGAGAACAAATAATAAAAAAAAAATTTGAAATAGTAAAAAAAATCTCTTTTCTATATTATTTTTCTTAAACAAAATTTCTTCGTTAACATGGACTAGGCCTCCTGGGGACACCATGTAAAAAAAAACGCGCGATGCATTATACCTTAATGGTGGTCTGGAAATTAGTACGCAACTAGTAACATGAAAATTGTCACTTCTATTTAATTAACGATAACTTTTCATGTATGTCGATCTAGTAACTATAAATGATTATGCAGTTATTTAAATAAATCCCCATTTCTCGGCAATTATTCGCTTGCAAAAGCTAATAGTCGATACACTTGTACCCCTTGTACTGATGTTTCGTTTATATTTATTCAGTATCTTTTAAGTGCATATATATGTAAAATAGCGTTAATTATTCAAACTGCCATATAAACTGAAGGTTTAATCTTAAATCGATTTCTATATAATTTTATTGTAATACATTTGGCAAAGCTAAATCATACTATTTTTAAAAAATGTTTTATGAATTATTGGTAATTATTTTATATACATATGTGTTCTTATGATTGTATTACTTCCTAAGATTTAATATAAATATTATGTAAATGCGATAAAATTGGAAATCCATAACTAATAACAATTAATTACGAAAACAATTATAACTCTTTCTTCAAATGCCATCATAATGAAAAATTGTTTCAATGCTGCAAATAAAATTTTAATATCTCTTGCCCCCGAAATTACATACAAAAATATCAATGTCCATATATTCATATTTAAACACAAAGCAAGTAGGCATGAATGAATATAAAATAGCGAATAATTCTTTTTACTACTTACATTATAATTCAAGAATGCAATAACAACACCTCAAAGAGCAAAAGGAGAAAAAAACACAAAAAAGAAATATAAAAATTTCTTGAAGCTATGAAGCAGAGAATATTGCAAAATCTTCTTTGGTATGAAGCAAAAACGACTGAAGCGACGTCGGCAGAGATTTGAGTGATTTAGGTACCCAGTAGTAGATACCTAGAACAAAAATTAATTTCTATGGCATTGTGACTCTATAATATTTTTACTCAATGACATAACTCAATACAAAACCAATAAAACTCAGAGAACATGTAACTCAGAGGCAATCTTTCGCTTGTTTACATGACTCTAGTTTTAAAATTCAAACGTTATATTTACCATATTCAATCATCAGAATCACACGTCAGCATGTTCCATGATTTCAAACATCAATCATTTATCACAACATTTAGACAGGGAAAATTATATCTATTCATTGCAAAATATTTTAATAGTTACTTATCTTATTCATGTTTGTTGTCATCTATCATATGACAATGGGCTTCAGTACATCCCTTGCAGCAATTATAAAGTTTCTTGAATTAAGTGCCTTCAACTTATATCTGTCATTTTGTAAAATACCAATGATCTCGTATGGTCCGTCATAATACGGTTGTCGTTTGCTCTTTCTTATCTGATTGCTGTGATACACAACTTTTTGTCCAATTTTTAGTTTTTCCGGTTTTTTCTTATTCATGTCAAACCGAACTTTCATCTTTTCTGCATTTTCTCTCGATCTCTCCTCTGCCAACTTGCGCAGTGCTTCAATATTTTCATAAACTGGTTCTATGTCAAACCCTTCGAGTAATGCGCTAACTTTCGGTGTTTTGCCATCAATACCTGTTAGTAGTTTTAATGGTGAAAACCCGGTTGTTTTATTAATTGTGGTATTCAAAGCCAATTGGACTCGTCCTACAAAAACGGTCCATTCAAAACTATTTAGGGCATTCGTTCTTAATAAATTAGACACGGTATCAACGTAACGTTCCACCTGTCCATTTGCTCGACTACTACCAGAAGCTATGAGATGATGTTCAATGCCCATTGCTGCACAAAGCTTCTGAAAACCTTCACTTGTGAAGCAAGTTCCTCGATCACTCACAACTTTATTTGGAACACCAAAAATTGCGACATAGTCTTGAAACATTTGTACCGTTTCCGCCGCTTTCAAAGTCTTGCTAGGTCGTAAAATAACAAATTTTGTAAACGCATCAATCATTATAAATATAAATCTGTATTCGCCAGCTATATGTTCATCAAAAGGTCCCATAAAGTCAACATGGAGAGTATGAAATGGGATCGGTTGTTTTTGAATCGGGTACAATTCACACTGTTTTTTACCGCTAGGTCGTTTTGAAACCAAACAAATAATACAAGATTCCACGAATTTTCTGACATTTCTTGTCAACTTAGGCATCCAAAAATGCTCTCGTATTTTGGCCACTGTTTTCTCCCAACCCACATGGCAGTTGTCTTCATGGAATTTTTTCATAACTGAAAGCCTGGTAGACTGCGGTAAATAGATTTTAATCTTGCCAGCAACTTTCCTGTACAATATTCCACCTTTTAATTTATATTGTGCTAGGGTGTCACCGTCACGAATTTTAATTTTTTCGATTATATCTTTTGTAGTTGGATCCCGCTCTTGCTCTATATGTGCCCAAGAATTTGATGCAATATTTGCCCAAGTTTTCCACAACCGAAATACCTTTTCTCACTGTCATTTTTAAAACATTCGTTTTTAACAATTGAATATTTAAATTTCAACTTAATTTCCTTCAATTTCTCAATTGTATTAAAATAACTGAAATCAGGTATTATCCCACTTCTGATGTTAGAGAAAAAGGCTTTTAAAAAACCGTTTCTGCAATGCTCTGTGCAGTATCACTGTCTCACTCACTTCCTCTTTCTGAATTAACAGGGTGACTCGTCTCTAACATATATATATATATATATTAGAATTTATTATATTTTAATTATTTTAATTATATATACTTTGAGAATTTTGAGAATTTAAAGGTCAAATGATAGTTATATCTGGGCACAATTAGTATGTCTTCTTATTTATTTAATTGAAGTAGTTTGGAATTTAATTTTTGTGGGGTAATTTTCACATCAATAGATAAATGAGATGATAGGGTTAGATATTTTTACAGTACGACTGCTGTCCAGAGAGTGCATCTTATGTGAGATTCCGAAGACTTTATGTTATTAATAAAGTAAGCTATATATTATGTTTGTGTTTGCGACATAATATTGTATTACCGATTACCAAAAAAAAAACAGTGGCATGAGAGCCGGCGTATTTGTGCCCGGCATTAAGGCAAAACAGTGTTGTTTAGTAATAAATTTCAAAATTTGCGCCTTTTAGGAGTAAATAACTACAATTCTAATACGTTTTGGAAAAAAATGGCAAGAAGAAACACAGCCTATTTTATATACCGCTACACGATTATTAATCGTTTTCTACAATTTCCGGTTAGGCGCTGACGTATAATTTTGTAAGTATTATTAAAATACTTTATAAAACGATAAAATATTATTTATTTTACAGCTTATACTTTCTTTTTTTGTTACAATTTTTTTTGGTGGCAATTTGTAAGTAATATTATAATTTTTTATAAAACGGTTTAATATTATTTATTTCACAACAAATACTTGCTTGTCTCTACTTGCTTTTCGAAACAATTTCTTTTGGTTGTTGCTAATTTTTGTGGAATGGCACTTCGTTGTGAGAGAGAAGTAACTGAAAAGCTGTAACCATGAACCAGCTGCACGAATGCTTGTGGGAAGTAAAAAATCCCAAATACCATGACAGAGTGGCGCGGGAGCAAGCATTCAACGCTATGCTTGGCCTGATGAAACCCGACATCCCAAGGTTAACTCTAATGGAATTGAAGAAAAATATACAAAGTATTAGATCTCAGTTCCTTAGAGAGCTACGGATCATCAGCTCAAGCAAGCGAAGTGGAGCTGGATTGGAAGACGTGAGAACTCCAAGGTTATGGTGTTTCCATTTACTGGAATTTCTCCGGCCATCAGTGGCAATCAGAAAAAGTACATCCAGTTATGAGGAAGCTGTAAGCATTGTTTCATTTATGAAATATAATAAATTGCTGTCTATAAATATATTATAAAGTTTTTTCTTTTTTTTATAGGATGGTGCAGTTGAAAAGAGCGGAGGAGAAATTCCTTTATCTAAATCTGTCAGATTATTGTTTTTTTACATCTTATATTATAAAAGGTATATTTATATGCATTATGTACATAAATAGTAGAATTTCTATGTGAACGTTAAAAATAACAGTATTTGGATATTCAGCAAATATCACAAATTGTGAATGAAATATTTTATATATAAATACAAAAAAATACAAAAACAAAATAAAAAATTTGTAAATAATAATATTGTAAACAAATATATGCAAATATATAAATATACATACACACATGCATATATATACAATTATATATTATATATTATATATTATATATTATATATTATATATTATATATTAATATTATATATTATTATATATTATATAATATATATATATTATTATATATTATATAATATATATATATTATTATATATTATATAATATATATATATTATTATATATCATATAATATATATATATTATTATATATTATATAATGTATATATTATTATATATTATATAATATATATATATTATTATATATTATATTTATATTATACAATTATATTTATTTTAAACATATATACGCAAATATTGTTTAATATACTACAAATTTCTTTTTTAATAGAGCCAGACGGTGGAGGATGAGTTTCTAAGTCCTACTCAACCAGATTCAATAAGCAAATTGCATTTCTAATAAATCACATTTGCATCCATTGCAATTTTCCTTCATTGTTAAAATATTCCATAAATTCGGTTCGAACTCCCTCAAACGGTGCATAAATATTGGAACTTTCTTTGCATGTTTGAGGATTTGAAGGGCACTCAAAATTTGCGTACTGCAAGGAGTTATCCATAAGAAAATTATGCAGTACACAGCATGCCAGAGTAATGTTTACAATAATTTTCACATTTTCATATTTATCGGTTTTTGAAACACTCTAAATCTGAACGACAGAATTCCAAATGCTCGTTCTACAACTTGACTGGCTCTTGAAAGTCGTTTATTAAAAATTTGCATCTTCACTATATTAGTTCTGTGTGAAAATGGTTTTACAAGGTGTCTATGAAGAGCAAAAGCACCATCACCCACAACAACATATGGGAACAATCTGTTGTTTCCTATTACTTCATCTGGTGGGAAATGAGCTTCAGCAGTATCCAATATTCTTTGAAGAGATGAATTTTTCAATACTGCGCTATCGTTTGTTCTACCGTTAGCGCCGACGTCTATGTAAATAAATTTACAATTTGCATCTGTTGATGCCAACAGTACTATACTATCTCTTCCTTTATAATTTCTGTAATAAGAACTATCTGATGCTCGTGCATTAAATTCAACGTGCTTACCATCTAATGCCCCAAGACATAATGGAAATTGAGGAAGACATATAGCCACAAATTGTAAAGATTGTACATATTAGAGTGTAAGTCTAAAACATTGTAAATATTGTATATAGCGGTTAAGTCAAAAGCTTTTATTATCCAAATTGTGCGGCATACGTTTGGTATACAATATACCAAATAAGAGTGCGATAGCCTTGTTTGATATTCCAAACTTTTGTGACTTTCCCCAGTTGCTAAAAATCGTAGTGTTACGGATAATTGCTCTGCAGAAGAAATAGTATTTCGCGCGTTTGTGTCCAAGTTTTGTAGATTTTTTTCTACAAGCTGTAACAACAATTTAAATGTATCGCTGGACATCCTGTAGACGTTGTTGGATGCATTTGTGTTTAACAGGCGCAGTTCATTAGACACAAATGCATACGAACAGTGAATTCTCCTATCATTCCGCCACAACTTCGCCGAACTCAATCTTTTACTACGTTGTTTCTGCTGTAGCATTTTTACAAAATTTAAACATTCTTTGATTAGAAGAGTATCATCTGCCTTCCAAAAGACTATGCGGTCCACATAATCGTTAACTGATTGCATAATTTTTAAAGCCATTTTTTGACTATGCGGTCCACATAATCGTTAAGTGATTGCATAATTTTTAAAGCCATTTTTTGATACTTCTTGGATTGACTCATTTTTGAAATTGCTTGCAAATAATTGTAAACAAAAATCAAACAAGTATGCATGTATATATTTCCTTTTAAATTTATGCACAACCAAAAAGTAGTAAAAATTCGAAATTGGCAACACTGATGTGACACTCTGCATAACATGCATGTTCTCTGCATAACATGGCCCTAAGTTAGAATGATAAAACTATTAAACTTTATAAAACAGTGTTGCCATATTGTTGGTTCATACACAACATTAAGTTATAGTATTAATTGTAAATTTTGCAAATACACCTTTTAAATACATCTGTTGACTCTGCAAAATAGAGCTCAGTCATCGTAATGTGTTCATAAGCAATAATTTCTATGGTTATAAGTCCAGGCCTTTAATATATTGCCGGTATATTATACACCGTAGAAACTAACTTTAAAAGATCAAGATTACAAATAAACACAATGAATCCACGCATTCACTCCAGAGTGTATTATCAATAAATGTTGGAAAAAGGGAAAATCACTTAATTTAATTGCTTATATAGAATTATTTAAAATTCTGTAATCCTAAATACATACGTTTTTTAATTTTTTTTGTTTTTATTATTATTTTTATTATTATTTTTATTATTATTTTTATTATTATTTTTATTATTGTTAGGAGATGTGGCACTGCGACCGTCGGGTCTATTGTGCCCCCTTCTGGGCTTAGAGTTAGTGTTCAAGCCCTGTTGCGTCAATAAAAAGTAGTATAGAACCTACTTTACAGAGTTTTATTGCCTCTTCCGTAAGAATATACATTAGCGCAGGGTGTTCTAACTGCACATGTGTGGCCGACTCCTCATTTTTTTCACAGAATCTACACTTTGCATCTGTAAGTATACCCAGTTTTGTAAGGTGGTATTTTAGTCTACAGCTCCCTGTTAGGATTCCCGTGATGATTCTAAGTTTTTCTTTTGATGGGTTAATACAATCCTGGTATCTCTTGTTGTTATAGGTACCAACAAGTGATTTGAATTGTTTTAGTCCTGGTATATTATCATAGTAGTCCTTTTTATTGTAGTTCTCTTTTATTTTTATGAGAGAAAGGAGCGTATTATTTCCTAGTTCACAAAAAGGTTCTGACCCCATCATCGGTGTGGCTGTTCCTGTTCTGGTTAACTTTTTCGCGTACGCCAGTATGTCCCGGTACCCAAAGAATCGACACCTGATGTTTTTCGCCAAGCACATTTAGCTTTTCAAGGCAGTCTAACACCAGTCTTCAGGTCACCTGATGTGAGTTCAGTGCCTTGACCGCCGCTTGGCTGTTTGTCAGTATTGCAATATTTTTATCCTGGTAATTTCGTTCAATATTGATGAGTACGTATTTTAAAATTGCGCAAATTTCCGCTTGAAGAATGCTAGTATTTTTCCCCACCGCTTCCCAGTGCTTTTTGCCTGGTCCGATTATGCCCGCTCCCGCACCTTCCTCCGTAAGTGAGCCGTCAGTGAACAATGCGATTGCGCCATTTGTTAGCTGGTAGGTTTGATTGATGCCATCCCAGCTTCTTTTGTTGCTTAGTTCAGTTTTAAAAGCTATCAAGCTTTTCATCTACCTTGGCACTACCGTAACGAACACAAATGATGTCAGTCTGGAGATCAGACGAAGAATCACCATTGCTAATAGGTGTTACTACGGGCTCAGTAGGCAATTGGGATGTAGAGCTCTCTCTCGACAAACGAAACTTGCGCTTTATAGGTAATTCATCCTCCCTGTGCTTCTGTATGGCGCAGAAGCATGGACGTTATCACGGAATGATAAAGCACCACTGGGAGTGTTCGAGAGAAAAGTTCTTCGTAAGATCTTTGGTCCTATACGAGTTGGCGACGACTACCGCATAAGAATAAACCACGAGCTATACGAGCTTTATCACAACATTGATATATATCAGCGCATTAACATCCAGCGGCTTCGCTGGCTTTGTCACGTCGTGAGAATGGATGAAGCTGCTCCAGCGAAAAAGGTGTTTGAAGCAGTAGTTGGCGGTAGAAGAAGTAGAGGTAGACCGTGTCTCCGGTGGAGTGATCAAGTTGAGGGAGCACTAACTGGACTTGATGTACGAGACTGGAGAGACGCGCACGCAGCAGAGGCGCCAGGAGAGACATGGTGCGTCAGGCCGAAATTCGGCTTCTCAATACGCATAATATGGTGACATTTCACAATTTTTTAATAAACACTGTTTAAGTCATGATACATAATATACAATTAAGGTAGTTCTCCCTGTGGAGAGCTACTCTTTTTGTTTTTAAATTAAGATTTTATTATGATGTCTGAAGCGGAGTTTTCCTTTTCAGTCTTGTAAAAATTTTTGAGGGGGACATTAAAATCGAAGCAAGAGTGTTGAGATGAATTTGTATTCGTAAGGTATTTTCTAACTACCTTTTTTACTTCGTCATTTACCGGGATTATCCTAAGGTCTCGATGGATTTAAATGTAAGTTACATACCATGGAGCGTTTACCATTTCTTGTAAAGTTTTAGATTAAAATCTTTGAAGAATTTGTGTGTTGGATGTTGAGGCTATTCCCCATAGTTCAATAGGTCCATTCTGGTTTTAGCACACTTTTGTATTATGAAGATTTTTTATTCAGTAGCCAAAATATTTTTCGGTATTGAATCCCAAGGGATTTTCTTTTACTAAAAATGTGTATCTTCCATGTCAGACATCTATCCAAGTGCATGCCCAGAAATTTAGCGCTATTTGATTGCGGAAGTATTATATTATTAAGTTTAATTTCCGGGCAGGTATCTTTTCTCATTGTGAAACTAACATTAGTAGATTTAGTTTTATTGTTTTATTAGCTTTCATGCGCCAATGCTTCAACCATTTTGATATACGATCAAGACCAGTTTGTAGTTTGAAAGAGGCTACAGAGGAATCGCTTGCACTCGATAGGATAGCTGTGTCATCTGCAAATGTACCGGCTACAATTCTTACCATTTTCGCTAAATCGTATGTGAAAAGCAGATAAAGGTTTGGACCGAGTACACTGCCTTGTGGTATTTCAGGTCTAATATCATGTATAGAAGACATTTCATTCTCATTGTTGACATGAAAGAGTCTTTTCAATAAATACGATTTTATGAACGTATAATAGTTAAGTGGCAAAAGCTTTTTACATTTGAAAAGAAGTTCTTAGTGCCATATTCGATCTAATTTTTCTATAAAAAAAATCTAAAGTTCTCGTTGAGATGTTCCGCAGAGACATCGGTCTTTTGGAAGGTTTACTTACAGGCCACTGTAAACTAGGGAACCAGTTATGCTCTGTATGTTATTCTAATAACAACAATATATCAAAACTTATTTTTGATATATATTGATATATATACTTATTTTTCAAATTCTAGAAATTATATCAAAGATCACTTAAATTCCATATTCACAACAATACGTTCGGTATACAATACACCAAATAAAAGTAGGATAGCCTTGTTCTATATGCAAAACTTTTATAACTTTCTCCAGTTACTAAAAATCGTAATATTACAGACAATTGTTCTAGAGAAATATCATTTCGGACGTTTGCACTCAACATTATACGGTGTTTTTTTTGCAGCAAGATTTTAGTGAAATGTAGGCATTGTATAATTAGAAGGGTATCGTCTTTCTTCCAAAAGATTATACGCTCCACATATTCATTAAGCCCTTGAATAATTTTTAATGCCATTTTTTGGTAATTAATTTTCTTAAATTAACCCATTCTTAAAATTGCTTGTAAGTAGTTGTAAGCAAAAACCAAACAAGTAAGCATGTAGATATTTCCTATAAAATTTAAGCACAATGGAGAGGTACAAAGGTAGTAGTAAAAATACGAAATTGACCATATTGATATGGCACTCTACATAACATGCATTTTCGGCATAACTCGAAAGAGCTAATTTTGTCGTGCCCGAGACACTCTACATAACTTGGACCTTACTGTTCCCTTAACTGATTCAAAACGTTAAGTTCTGAAGGAATATCCTGAATATCCTTCCTCAGTAGAACAAGGTTGAGGTTAAAAAACTTGGTCTGTCCGATGAGATTAATTGTCGACTGAGCTTAGAGGCAGACGAGACTTCCACTGACATTCCCAGCCTTGATCTGGGCCAGGAGGAGGTCACGAGGGCGAGAATTACTTTCCCCTTCTGACATTAGGAGTTTCTCAACGGCTAACAATTTTGGCTGTGATACGAAGGCCGGAATGTGTTCTGTCGGTTAGAGTCAATACCATTACAAAAGATCAACTATGGTTGGGGTGCTCTACTCCGTTAGGAGCCGGTATCCTTTTTATTTCTATTCTTTTCTATTCTGGGCCAAAAAAATTTCAAAAACAGCACTTTTGTATCTATAAAACTTGTGACTGACGTTTTAGGTGAATTGCATGAGAATTGACACAAGATGTCTATAGCATCGGTTATCAAGTGTATAAAACAATAAAGTTTCACCATTATAATAAGGTGAATGTCGCAGGATACTATTAAATGTTATTTATGTGGATTGCTGGACAGCGGACAACTCCAATCCACAGCTAAGTACTTTTTCAAGTTTGGGGCTGTTGTTGACGCAGTTGCAAGTTAAACTGTTAAGAAGAAGTCTTTATAAGTCCAACTGCCTTAGTTCACAAAAAGGTTAAATAAAATCATGGGAGAATTTATCCCGAAAATGTGTGCGCTAATATTTAATTTTAATATGCCTTTACATGTTTTATTAGCACCTTATAAAATAAGAAGCTTAAGTTATAAAAAGTTAAAGACATTAAAATAGAAAATTATTGATGTTGTTGGTATATTCTGACGAGGTGATTGCATTGTTAATATAATAACAATGATTCTCATATAGCTCTGTGGGGGTGGTACTAGCTCTGTGACGGTGCAAATTTATGGAAATTGAAGTCTCAAATTCTATTTTAGGAATTATTAGTTTTTTAATTTTTGATGAAACAACGTTTACAATTTCCTTCCGAGAAAAACTAAATAAAGTTTGTTTTCGATAGTTTAAGATTTGTTTTCGTGTTAATTAATAAAGTGAGGAATCCTTTATTATTATTTAACCACAAATTTAATTCAGTGTTCCTTTATTAGTAAGCGGTTTTTGAATTCACACCATTGGCAACAAACTGCCAACATTCGAAAAAACATCGAAACAAGGCCTCAACTCAAATTAGAAGGTCATCGTAAAAATATCAGAGAGCTTGTAAAAGTTATAGAATTTTTGCATAGCTGCATTTCAATAATACTACGAAACTATTTAGATATAAATATCTGTTGGATGTGATCTGTTAGAGTTCAAGCAAATAAGTTTGCATTGTTGAAGTGCATTTCAACAACGCTGGCAGTTTCCTCATTGCTTGGAAGCATTATATGGAAAACATATAGCAATGACTCCTCGAACGGCCGAAAGAGCATTGTACTAGGTTATACCGGTGATCCCTAGTGGATCCACTTAGGCCTATTGGCCCATTGTGATGTAAAAACTACAAAGGTTTCCATGACATTGTGCTGATGGCAATGGTAGATGCAAACGCTAAATTTATCTTTGTCTATGTTGGTCGAAATGGTTGATTTAGTGATGGTGGTATACTTAGACGAAGCGATTTAAATAAAGTTATTGAGAACGGGGATAAATTGTTTCCAAAAGAAAAAAATATTGGTGATAATAAGATTGTGGCATACTTTATGGTTGTGGATAATGCATTTTATCTAATTAAATATCTTTTGACACCATATTCTAAATAATTAACAGACCCTAAAATTGTTCACCATAATGTACGTCTAAGTAGAACTAGGTAATGTGTGGAACGAGCTTTTGGAATATTATCGAAAATATTGAAAAATATACTACAATTGTGCTTTGTTGCTGCGTCTCATACAACCTTCTCATTGAAAAAAGTACATGGTACATGGTACAACTAGTGCATATGACTGAATAGAAATCAAATCACTGGAAAACAATGAAAATGCATGTGAAAATATTTGAAGATAGGATGACTTTCGAAAGACATTTGTAGAATATTTTTCTATTTTTATTTACTATTTATTTACTATTTACTATTTTGTTCAGCGCAGCCTCTTTGTTTTAGAAAGTTTTATATAGTCTCTATGTTTTATATTGTATAAAAGGGGATAATTTCGGTAAATTGAAATTAGTTCCTCTCTATCCAGTTTGCTCCACTTGTCTTTCGCCTTGAAGACTTAAATTAATATTTACAGGTTATGTTACATTTACAATTAAATCTTCTAATATTAAATTAGATATAAAAAAAATATATTACATATATTATAAAAAATTACGCACTTTTCACTCGAAATTTCGTTGCTTGAAATTCATGAACCAACATTACACTCTCTTCTCCCTCTCATCTATTGGAAAAGTTTATGATAGTGTAAATGGACCTATTGATGTAGTTTACTTAAGTTATTATTCTTGAAGCTAAATTGATTTCTTTATAATTAAAATCCAATTTATGTGTAGGTTTTACTGGACAACGTATTTCAGTATTTTTAAAATTCTTCTGTAGTTTTGCGAATTCGTAGTAACTTCATCGGAACTAAGAGTCATTAACATGCCTTTTATCTGCATCTTTTATATGATTTGTTTAATGCAGTAAGGAATATACATTTATGAAATTTATAAACTAAATCATTTCAGCATGAATATATTGTATTCGGTTATATTATATATAACCGAGAAGTAATAATTTATAGCCAATAACCGCTTTAAAAAAATCTCTAAATGACAATTTATTGTGACTGGTATTAATAAATGAAAAATTATTATAATTAGAAAATTAATTACCGAAATTGTTTTGCTTGTGTTTTAGAAGAAAAAAAATGTTTTTAAATTAAGAAATTAAATTAAATTATTATTAAATAACATTTAAATGTATAACAAAATAATGTAATATAAAAATATGTTTGTAATTTATATTAATTATAAATTATTTTGAAAATAATTCAAGTCTTCATATGTATTTGTAAACATATAGTTATAATGAAAACAACTGTTGATATAAATCTGTTACATATTTATATATATTGTTTTATATATACAATACTTTTTGTATTAAATACTGCATTCATTTACATAGGCATCTGTATTATATGATAGGTCTGTTCCACAAGCTACTCGTAGTAAAACTGAAGTAAAACGCAAGTAAAGTACAAACAGAGAGCGTAAAACAAATAAAAAATAAAAAATAAAGTGCCAAGTTTCGTTCTTTTTACGGAACAGCTTTGTGTAAAATTTGGTGAGAACACCAGTCCCGCGCAAATAAACAATACAAAAATTTAAATTCAAACCAAAACAGCTGATTCACATATCAACACAAATTTTACTTGAAATAAAATGTACGAGTAAAGTCTTTGCAGCATTTTGAAATTTCGACAGGGATGTTACGCTCTCCCAGATGCTCTGATTTACTAGAAAATTTGCTGGTGGAAAGCACTTGTGTATACACAGTGTTACTCAAAGTTAATACAAGTAGCTTGTGGAGCAGACCTTATATATGTTACGACTAACATTAATGTTGTGTTATAGATAATAATGACAAATGTCAGTTGTCAGCTGTTACAAAGTAATTGAAGTAATTATATTAAATTAATTAGTATCTAATAAAAATTAATTTGTAATTTTGTGATAGAAACAATTGAACAATCCTAATAATTTGTGTAAAATCATGAATTCTATAGTTAATTATTCTGGTCCATATGAGAACATCTGATATGTGATTTCATCATATATAACAGCAAATTGTTGTAGAGTTTAAAATTAAGCTTTAAAATTTTAACAAAAATATTTTATAATAATATTGTAAATAAATAAATGAAAAATTAATAATGCAAGATTTTTGTTTCTGAATTTTTACGGTGTCAAAATATAAAAGATACCATTACATGTCCTTTACCATAAATAATTTATTGTCTTAAAAAGTTTTCATCCTGTGCTAATAATGTATATTTTAAATGCTTCCTTTCAAATATTTAAAAGTTAACAATTGATTGAGAAATCTGAGCCATGTACTAAGGCTACTTCTATCCACTTAGGACGAAAGTGAGTGGTACATTCATATATTATTGCAGAGACGATATCTGTGAACTTATTTTAAACCAAACCATGTCGACGATCTAATGAAGAATGAGTGATTTAACTGTGATCTCACTATCGACTATATAGTCCACATAGACTAGTTTAAGAGTAGTCTAAAATTATGTAGAACGACAAATTTGGTGTCTCCACTTATTAATCAACTTAGTTATTATAAATAAATAACTAATTTTGCACACTGTACTTGGTAAAGGAATTATATAGTGAAAGGAAAGCTCACTTCATAGGCAGTACAGAACACCCTCTGGATGAAGAATATTCATGTACAAATATTTTTTATTTGTCTATGATAATATAGTGGTAATTAAGTTTTTCGTTGAAAACTTTAAGCTTTAATATTAGAAAAAGCTCAGGAAGTATTGATATAGGGTGAAAAGCTGAAAAGTATACAAAATTCTCATGAAGCTTGAACAACTGGTTCTTTTATGTACTAAATTATTACGAAAGACTAAAGCTTTTGATGGTCTAAGAAAATGGAATAGCTTTTTACGTTATATCTTAATTTAAACCAGTAACTTATCACCAGTCGTTTTCTGGTGATTTTGTCAGTACTAGCATTAAACCACTTCGTTTTAATTTTATTCTACATAAATTCACTCAATACAAAAGTTGTTTTTAGTCAATCTGCGATGATGTGCTTGTTTATCATATATTGGATTAATTATCATGCTTTTTAACATTCGGAGAAGATGTTTTAGTCACAATTGTCACATTTTCAACACGATGAAAATATTGGGTCAAGAGGTTTATAAGAAAGTAGTAATGAGACAATACAAAAATTAACTAAATT
>NC_051846.1:143885478-143889054 GCF_002237135.1 Teleopsis dalmanni | reverse complement strand
TGATATGGCACTCTACATAACATGCATTTTCGGCATAACTCGAAAGAGCTAATTTTGCCGTGTCCGAGACACTTTACATAACTTGGACCTTACTGTTCCCTTAACTGATTCAAAACGTTAAGTTCTGAAGGAATATCCTGAGTATCCTTCCTCAGTAGAACAAGGTTGAGGTTAAAAAACTTGGTCTGTCCGATGAGATTAATTGTCGACTAAGCTTGGAGGCAGACGAGACTTTCAGTGACATTCTTTGTGAATGTCCAGCCTTGATCTGGGCCAGGAAGAGGTTACGAGGGTGAGAATTACTTTCCCCTTCGGACATTAGGAGTTTCTCAACGGCTAACAATGTTGGTTGTGATACGAAGGCCGGAATGTGTTCTGTCGGTTAGAGTCAATACCATTACAAAAGATCAACTATGGTTGGGGTGCTCCGCTCCGTTAGTAGCCGGTATCCTTTTTATTTCTATTCTTTGCTATTCTGGGCCAAAAAAAATTTCAAAAACAGCACTTTAGTATCTATAAAACTTGTGACTGACGTTTTAGGTGAATTGCATGAGGATTGACACAAGATGTCTATAGCATCGGTTATCAAGTGTATAAAACAAGATAGTTCCACCATTATAGTAAGTTAAATGTCGCAGGATACTATTAAATGTTATTTATGTGGATTGCTGGACAGCGGACAACTCCAATCCACAGCTAAGTACTTTTTCAAGTTTGGGGCTGTTGTTGACGCAGTTGCAAGTAAAACTGTTAAGAAGAAGTCTTTATAAGTCCAACTGCCTTAGTTCACAAAAAGGTTAAATATAATCATGGGAGAATTTATCCCGAAAATGTGTGCGCTAATATTTAATTTTAATATGCATTTACTTGTTTTATTAGCACCTTATAAAATAAGAAGCTTAAGTTATAAAAAGTTAAAGACATTAAAATAGAAAATTATTGATGTTGTTGGTATATTCTGACGAGGTGATTGCATTGTTAATATAATAACAATGATTCTCATATAGCTCTGTGGGGGTGGTACTAGCTCTGTGGCGGTGCAAATTTATGGAAATTGAAGTTTCAAATTCTATTTTAGAAATTATTAGTTTTTTAATTTTTGGTGAAAGATCGTTTACAATTTCCTTCCGAGAAAAACTAAATAAAGTTTGCTTTCGATTGTTTAAGATTTGTTTTCGTGTTAGTTAATAAAGTGAGGAATCCTTTGTTAAAGCTCTATCATTTTTTATTCTAACATAAGCTGAAGTATATGTTATTTAAACCACAAATTTTATTCAGTGTTCCTTTAAGCGGTAAGCGGTTTTTGAATTCACACCATTGGCAACAAACTGCCAACACTCAAAAAAACATCGAAACAAGGCCTCAAATCGAATTAGAAGATCATCGTAAAAATATCAGAGAGCTTGTAAAAGTTATAGAATTTTCGCATAGCTGCATTTCAATAATATTACGAAACTATTAAGATATAAACATCTGTTGGATGTGATCTGTTGGAGTTCAAGCAATTAACAGTTGGAACACAAACAATTTAAAAATTCCTTTTTACTTTAAAAAAAGCCTAAATCCATATAGTTCAATGAATTTAATCTAAGTATATAATTTCCATCAAATAAATGAGTATAAACAAAGAAATATAACAATGGCGACGGAAAAAATCCGGAAAGTGTAAAATCTAGTGAGATGGCAGAGCAACTTGCTGATATTTTGAAATAAATCTAGAATCAAAATCAAGAACATAATCTTATGCAAAATCTCAGGGCAGAACTAATTAAAGAGGAAGAATCAGAAACAGCGTAGAGTTTTGCATCTATATCTAAGCCAACAGAGCCGGAATTCATCATTGAAGAATTTGCATCAAACATCGTAGAATTTTGTTATGATCAAGAAAATAATATAACTTTTAACACTTTGTACATGCGTTACGAAGACCTGTTTCAAGTTGATACTCCGAAATTGGATGATGCCGCAAAGGAAAGATTGTTCGTAATAAATACATCAAATCATAGTCGCGATCTCATATTTCTCAATACTATATTAATCAGAAACTTAGTATTCGCTAAACGTACAAGCTAATTATATGTTTTTGTATTTTTACTTCTATGTTATATAGAAGTTTGGATTTTACTATTCCATATTTTTACTATTTCCATGATATGGAAAAAAAAAACGGACAGAGACAGACAGAACGTTTGATTATATTTATTTTGTTTATACAATTAGTTATTTATCTTATATATAAAGATGAATCAAAAATGTGTTGGTAAACGCATAACCCAAGAACGCCTGGACCAATTTGGTCTATTTTTTTTTTTTTTAAATGTTCGTTGAAGTCCAAGGATGGTTTTTACGGCGAGAAAAAAATCGAATTATTGCTATTGCAATAAAGTTCATATTACATTACAAACACTCACTGTTGTCTTAGCAACATCAGCATTATTTCAAATATTTCATATTTTAAATATAATAATTAAATACTGTCATTAATATATGAGATGTAAATAATTGAAATACATACTAATATTTTACTGAGTTTTCTTTTTATATCGTGTTTTGTGCATGTGACACAATTTATATTCCATATGCCTCCTGTAAGACGAAGTAATTTAGGTAGAACAACCCGAAATGCTACAAACGAAACTAATTCCCGATCTAATCATACTGCACAAGAACGTGACGACCGAAATGAATTTGAAAGAATTCGGATATCACAAACGGTTGAAGCGCGAGCGCGACATTCAACTCATAATCGCGCAGATCATTATCTCAACTATCCAAGCGAGCCACCCACTTTTTATATATTTGTCACCTTTAGGTTTCCACGGTCCCTTTAGATTATTTTCCAATCAGGTATGAACCCTGAGTTCGCCTCTTAGTTTGAAACCCTCAGGCAGACATCCCAGTCGGGGTTTTTTAGTGGACCCCAGAAGAGTGGCCAAAGGTCTTGGAAGAGCAGATACTTTGGGCACCTGAGCGAACCCCACACACCAGGGTGACTGCTCTGTTCAGTAGATTTTTTTGCCCCGACTATAAAATAGATAGGAACAAAAAACTGTCACATTCCAAATCTGTTTGACAGAGCGAACTTTGTCGGGTCCGCTAGTTTAATTGTATATATATATGGGCATGCTTATTCATATGCCTATTTATTTATTTATAAATGTTCATATGTATTATAATTCTTTTTGTATATATATTTCCACTCTACATAATTATTATTTATTTACATTACGTTATCATTTATGTGTGTTTTGGGTGTATCTGATGCATTTCCATGTATTAGCTGATGATACATTTTGGCACACATTTGTGATAGGTGTAACTGACTAAGCAACGGATGTTGTTAGATCGTTGCACTAAGAGTCTATTTATTTATTTATTTAATTATTTATTCATTTATTTATTCATTCATTATTTAATTATTTATATATTTTCCCTTTACATTACATTACGTTATCATTTGTGTGTGTTTGGGTGTATCTGATGCATTTCCATGTATTGGCTGACGATACATTTCGGCATACATTTGTGATGGGTGTAGCTGACTAACAACGGGTGTTGTTAGAAGATTGTTACACT
>NC_051846.1:143880924-143885378 GCF_002237135.1 Teleopsis dalmanni | reverse complement strand
TAACAGCTTCTTCATAAGAGTAAACAAAACGTTAATGTTAATAATGAAAAGAGTATAAATATTTTTTTTACAACAATTCAAGTTCTCTTTTCTTTTAATATCGCAATCTTCCTTTTTATTTAAAAATTTTTTTATATTTATTTTAAACATTTTTTTTCAATACATTAATTACAACACAAGCTGTCTTCTAAATAAACATTAAGTAAATCAATGGCAAAGACTAATAGGAACTTTACTTAAGTGTAATACTTAATTTGATGGAAAAAATAATAACCAAAAAAGGTGCACTTAAATAATTTGGACTGACCATGGTTTTTTTACAAACTTAATATTCATATGTAATTTATTTTCTATTGAGGAGTCTGTTATAATATCACATGGGGAAGGAGTGAACATACAAGGTAAAGTATCTGATTGCATTTAACATGGCAAATGCCAGCGCGATCTTTGTCACTGTTCTTTCTAATTTGACACACAGCCTCTACGTGGTCCCCTCTAGATAGCTACAACCATCCGTGCGTGAATTAATGTATGCAGTGAAATCCTTCTCATGGATATATGAGTTTATGCTTCGGGCTTGTACAATCGCAAACGTTATAAGGACCACGATGTAAAAATATGTACCTGGAATGTCTGAACCCTTTACATAGAAGGTGTATCTATACAGCTGGTTATTGTCCTCAAGAAATATAAAGTTGACATTATCGATGGACGGGACAGGGATGCTCTAAACGACAACATTGCGACATATACTACAGCTGCCATGCAACAAAGCGCGAATTCGGAATCGGATTTACGATAAACCGATGGTTGACAAATTTGGTCTTAACATTTCCACCAATAATCGAAAGACTCATCAAAATCCGTATTAAGGCATTATCTATATCCGTTATCTATATTATCAAACTTGAAAGAAGATGATTTCGCAATAGAAAAGATATGCATTGTTAGGTTCTTTTCGTACAGATCAAATGTGGCACATTTGTAGGAAGAAGTACAGGTACTAGCTACTATCAACTTTATTAATCCACAACTCAGTAACTGAAATAATTAAAATTAACAAAATTAAAACATATTAATAGCAGAGATTCTCACTATTACTAAAAATAGATAAAATAGCAGACGCATATACCGGAAAGCGAATTTCAATATTTCCGAAATTTTTCCAAAATTAAAAAAAAAACGCTAATACAACTACATTATATCTGAAGAAGGTCCATGGGAGTTGGTTATAAGAAAGGTTTATTTGCCCTATAACCACATAGCTACCTATATACAGATTTTTGTTACATAAGTTGAGTGTTTAAACATATCCATGGGAGTTGGTTTAAAGAAAGGTTTATTTTTCCAATAACCAAATTCAACTTGAACAAAATTGAACGTAATTTCTCTAAATTTTAATCCGCAAGTTGATGAGTTATCATGCTATATGTAGAGTTCTTCCATAAATTTAAACATATCATACAAATAAAACAATTTATTTAATATTATTAGAAGTGATTTACACAATCAATAATTTTCACTTTATTTGAAATCTCTATCAACCTGTAATGATTGCATTTTATTGGTCTTTCAGGTCCTTAAGGTACACCTGATATCATAACAAGAATTTATATTAAACATTTTACAATTTCTTAATGCTGAATATCATTACAATTTATAGAATAGAGTAATCAAACATGATGAGAATTATAATATTTGAGTATTAAAATATTATTCACTTTAAATATTTTATCACATCTCTTATAGCTTTACATAACTGGATATAAATTAAATTTTAATGTACGTTTTGATGCATTAAATTAGATTCTCATTATAAACCATTGTTTTCAATACAGAAGTTTTTATCGAACAGTAGTGAATTGCATAGAATTGTTTTGAATGTAGGATTGAATACAGTAATTTTCAAAATGATAAATATTTTTTTCTTTCTACTTTTAAAAAAATTAATTATTATTGAATTGATTATTTCCGCTGACTTTACGGTTTTCTACCACGTTCATCAGTAGAAGTCGACTGTTTCAACTATGGTAATCTTACATTTCCAAAGTAGAATGATTTATCTGTGCCACATTTAGAGTTATAAGTATCTCTATAATATTTACAAGCATCACCCATAGAAGTGATATAATGGGCACGTTTTTGATCCATTGTCACTGAACACAGTAATTTATTAAAGCTTACATATACGTGTTCTTCTTGCTTCTGTATAGAAGTCAGTATAAATATGAGTATATATATAATAGAATATAGTATATAACTATATTTGAGATACTTGTAGGGATCCTTGAGATACTTGCTATTGTGGTCCCTTTCTCCTCGTGGAGCATAGTGCCTCTACAACACACTCTATTGGGAGCACCTTACACGTGTTAAGGAGCTGATAAAACTAAAAAATATTCCAAATTAAAGAAATAACTCAGTCTAAGGCTTCTTACTATTATTATTTTACTAGTACTATTAAGATATTAAAAAAAATTATTTTGAATCTAATTTAAGACTAACTTATCATTGTTATCAAACAGCTTAAGCATGTCATGGAATTTTTTTCCAGTTACCAGTCAACTCAAATTCAATTACTCCTACAATTACAATTGAACGTGATAACGAATTCTGTTTCAGGATCGATGGAAATAATTTGAATACAAACTGTTATATTAGGACAGAAATAATGGGCTTACGAATAACATCAGGAACAGCATATAAATTGTATTCCTCATGTGACCGTTCACAAAAGCACTGGCAACAAAGCAACCATTCATATCCTGGTTGAGAAAACATTAAGGATATCCTTGAGTAGATGCAATTTTCTAACCAATATAATTCATAAATTTATTTTCAATCCTTTCCGCACATAAATTTTCATATTTTAGCCAAACACACTGTTTGAGGTCAACGTTATGCTGCAAATGCAATTGTCCTTTCGACCAAGATTTCAAATTCTATTGCCGACTACTTAAAAGCCAGCCTACATCCTTGCGTTTGTATTTATTATTTGTCGTCGTACTTGTCATTATTTATATGAAAAGGAAAACAGAGATAAGTTGTTGCAATTGCCATTGTTGGTCAAAGTATTAACAAGCAGATCCACGTCCACATATACAAAATATCAAGTCAGGTTGTTCAACATTGGACGATAGCGAAACAAATTCGAGGTTTGTAGTGAAATTAAAAATTTTCGTGATTAAATAAAATTAAATTTAAATCGATTTAAGCTAAATATTTGTTGAAATAATTGAAAGTTTAACTGTTTTCAATTGATTTTTATGATCGTTATTATGAAAGCTTAGAAATTTTTTCGTAAGCACCGGTTATGGCTACCAAATCGCATGCAACAAGCACATACATTTTTATAATTAGCAACGCATTGGTAATTTAAATACAGACAATTTATACCTCTCATATGTGCAACGTAAGGATGTTTGATTTATAAACGTGCATTCGTTCCAACGGATTTGTACACTTGACTGCGTATCTCAGGCGCTGCTTACCAATTTCGTGCATGGCATCGAAATATATCACCTCTCAATGTTGTTTGCAGTTCAAATTCAAGTGACCATTAATATATCTGTTCGATGCAATTTCGAATCCTTACATATCCTTGATTTTGCAATGCATTCCCACTGTTACTCAGCTCTCACTCTGCCGAAGTTAGGAATATGATTTGTGTCTTACTTAGAATGCACATTGACTGCAAGCACATCAAGTACTTTGCTCTGTATTTGTGCACTTGGAATCACCATTTCTCGGTCTTATAGCACAAAAGTCTGCAAAAGCAAAAGGCATATTCGATGCAAGTAGGGCGTCGTCCTTCTAATGCTGCTAAACTCAATCTGATTGATTTAGAATTCCAATTGAAATTTCATGAAATATATTGTTTGTGCCAAACAGTTGCTGCACTCAGCCTCAGTCTCAGTCTCAGACTCAGAATCAGTTGTTCCTGTGCTCCTATTCATCTCTCCCACTACTTGGTTGTTTATTCTTTATAAGTTGGCTTGCATGTACAATACTTCCTTTTGATTGCATATGTTTGTGTGTACATCCTTTTTGGAAAATTTGCATTTTGAAGTTGCACTGCTATGAAATGCATCAGACCATTTGCATGGCTGCATCCTTGAAGTGTAAGCGCATTGGTTACCGACTTATTGGTATTTTATTGATTTATGACACTTGTGAACAATTTCGAAAATCACAGATTAGCAGCTTAAGCATAATATTCCATATGTGTTGCTTGTATCTATGTTACAGCAACAACAACATCAACAGCAACAATGAAAATAATTGCAACAATAACCCTAACAACAATTACACTTTGAAGATTTATAGGCGCCTGGAGCGATTTGTGTGCAATTGATTGTTGCAATTTCAATTTTGAATTATAGTTGACCCAACACAATAGTGAAGTCCTTGGGTGGAAGGAAGCTGACTGCATTTTCAATGTCTTCTGATATCAG
>NC_051846.1:143877470-143880824 GCF_002237135.1 Teleopsis dalmanni | reverse complement strand
TACATTAAGACTGAAAAGTTTTCGGAAATTCCCATTTAAAATTCGCGCGCTGTATATTTTTCGATATTTTAAGTTTATGTAGTTTGGCAGCACTGTCCTTAATTACTATGCCAAAAATGAGCGCGATCTGTCATACAGTTCGTTTACCAGCTGTTGAAACCAGTTCCCCTCAGTAGTGCGTTGCGAAAAAACAATGGAAAAAAATATTGAACAAAGAGTTTGCATCAAATTTTGTGTTTCGAACGAAATTTCGTGTGCAGAATCGTTGCGAATGCTACAAAAGGCTTATGTGGAATCAGTTTTATCGAAAACTCAAGTTTATGAGTGGTACAAAGCCTTTCAGGACGGTCGTACGACCGTCGAAGACATGCCGCGTTCTGGACGACCTTCGACCTCTACCACCGACGAAACCATTGAAAAGGCAAAGGAAATCGTGTTCCAAAATCCTCATGTGAGTGTTAGAGAGATAGCACGAGAGCTAGGCATCGGTCGTGAGATGGCTCGTTTGATTTTTGTGGACAATTTGTGTATGCGACGTGTCAACGCTCGGCTTGTTCCGATTCACCTCAATTTGTTCAACATTATCAACGATTTTAAGGCCAAACATTCAATAAATACCATCGAACAGCCACCGTATTCACCTGATCTTGCACCGTGTGACTTTTTCCTGTTTCCCAAACTCAAATTACCACTCAGAGGAACGCGTTTTGAATCCATAGAAGACGTAAAACAGAATTCGCAGAGGGAACTCAAAGCCATACCGGA
Source organism: Teleopsis dalmanni (assembly GCF_002237135.1). NCBI lineage: Eukaryota > Metazoa > Arthropoda > Insecta > Diptera > Diopsidae > Teleopsis > Teleopsis dalmanni. The sequence goes on along the minus strand of NC_051846.1, from coordinate 143,880,059 downwards.
AAGCGCCTATAAAAAATGTTTTGATAATTGGAAGAAACGTTGGCATTTGTGTATCGCTTCTAATGGAGCATATTTTGAAGGAGATAAAATAAATATTGATGAAGATTAAGAATTTTGCGTTTTATTTAAAATTTTCCGGAAACTTTTCGGTCACAATGTATATTGTTAAATTCCAACAGGTTATGGGCCCAGGCTTAACTCAAGTAATATGAATTCTATATATAATATTGATAAACTGGATGAAAATAATTACGACTCATGGAGTATCCAGATGAGGAGTGTCCTCATACACCAAGGGTTCTGGTGTGTTATAAGTGAAAAAATGCCTGAAATGACCAAGGATGGAAAAGATGTGGATATATGTGAAAAGTGGAGACTGAACGATGAAAAGGCGTTGGCGGTAATAACGTTGTCAATAAAAACTTCAGAAATTGGACATATAAAAAAATGTAATACCGCAAAATCCGCTTGGACTGCATTAAAAGAAATTCATCAGCCCACTGGACCGATAAGAAAGGTATCTTTGTTTAAGAAAATGATATATATGCGCATGAGTGAGGGTGATTCCATGCAGCAGTATATTGCGAGCTTCGAAAAGGTCATTGAACAACTTTCAGAAATTGGCCTTGAATTGCAAGAAGAATTGTTTGTGATAATAATTTTAGCAAGTTTGCCAAAAAGTTATGAAAACTTTGTTGTTGCGTTAGAAACAAGAGATCAGCTCCCAAAGCTTAGTGCTTTGAAAACAAAATTATTTGAAGAAAGTGAGCGGAGAAAACATAATGAAACAGTCGAAGCAGATGGTATTGTACAAGCATTAGTTGCTACAACAAGCCATAAATATTCCAACAACGAGCACACCAAAAGATATAGCGGAGGTAAAGGAGATAAAAATTTTAGAAAAAAGAGTAACTTTAAATGTTACAAATGTGGGAAGAAAGGCCATTTCGCTGCAGAATGCAGATCAAGAGAAACTTCTGTTAAGAGAACTGAAAAAGTTTCTGGAGAGTATTCGAAATCATTTTTTTCTGTTTTTGGAGTAAGTCAAAACACGGTACTAGATAAAAAAGCTTGGTGCTTGGATAGTGGCGCAACTTCTCATTTGTGCGCGCATCGTGAAATGTTTGAAGATTTTGAGCAGTGCAATGAAAAAATAATGCTTGCAGGTAATAAATTTCTCAAAGCTATAGGACGTGGTAACGTGAGAATAAAAAGTCACATGGGTGAACTTATATTAAAAAATGTGTTGTATATTCCGGTATTGCAATGTAATTTTGTTTCTGTAAGCAAGGCAGCAAACAATGGTTACAAAGTGACATTCGAAAAAATAACGCGTATATTTATGATCAAAACGGTGAAACTGTGTTAAAAGCAAAGCAAATAAAACAATTATTTTTTTGTGAAATATTAAACGAAACAATCGATTTGAAAACGCAATTGTTTTTTAATAATAATGCAAATGATAATTTAGTTCTGTGGCATAGACGGTACGGACATTTAAATATTAATAGTTTAATCGAATTAAAAAATAAACAACTAGTGCTGGGTTTAAAATTTGATTCAGATCAAAAACATATAAACTGCACAGTGTGTCTTAAATGCAAGTGCAACACTAAACCGTTTCAATCGTCTCAAAGTAAAACGAAAAATATCTTAGACTTAGTCCATAGTGATGTTTGTGGACCAATAAATGTTAATTCAATCGGAGGATCCAGATACTTTGTTACTTTTGTAGACGACAACTCGCGGTATATTTTTGTTTATTTTATAAGGCAAAAATCAGAAGTTTTAAATGTTTTCAAATCATTTAAAAGCATGGTTGAATGCCAAACAGGTAAAAAAATTAAAATGTTACGTAGTGATAATGGCACTGAATACGTAAATACTGAATTTAATAATTATTTAAATGAAAAGGGTATTCTTAGACAATTGACTGTGCCTCATACTCCACAACAGAATGGCGTTGCTGAAAGAGTCAACAGAACTTTAGTAGAGATGGCACGGAGTATGATCTTAAACGCAGGTGTCGACGAGAACTTCTGGGGTGAAGCAATTAACACTGCAGCATATATAAGAAACCGATCACCAACAAGAACAATAAAGAACTTGACTCCATATGAAATTTGGTGGGAAAAGAAACCTGTGGTAAGTCATTTGCGAGTATTTGGTTGCTTGGCGATAGCTCTTGATAAAACTGAGAAAAAGAAATTTCGACCAAAGGGCAAAGAAATGATTATGGTTGGCTATGCAGAAAAATCGAAAGCATATCGGCTATATGACAAAATAAATAAAAGGCTTGTTGTAAGTCGCGATGTGTATTTCGTTGAAAATTTAAACGATAATAGCAATATTGATCTCCTACCTTTATTAAGTGCAAGTAATCTTAACCGCTATATTCCAGATAATGAATTTGAAATTCCAACTGAAAATCTCAAAAACAGTGAGGAGAACGGAACTGCCAACAAAGAAAGTAGTCAAATGAATACACCACAGGAAGATGATATACCTGATGTTCCAGAATCCGAAGACTATACTGGTACAAGAGCTGGTTATAATTTAAGACCAAGGCCACAATGTGATATTGTAAAC
>NC_051846.1:143865290-143867196 GCF_002237135.1 Teleopsis dalmanni | reverse complement strand
ACAACTACATTGTTCCAAAATCCCTACTAAGAACTATAAACGATCTGCATCCTTGATCTTTTATATATTCTTCCAAAACTCAAATTTCAGAAATCCTCTTTCTTATAAACCTGCTACAATATAAAAATAATCACAGATATAAACAACCATACATGGAGACTCGATATGTAAATATAATTATTTGTCAGGCACTTATTTTAAAAGAACCAGATTTGTTGTGCGGTTATACAGATTATTTTTTTTTTTAGTATTTAATAAATAAGTTTGTTGTGTGTACCTGTAAAAGAAAAAGTCAATTACTAATAGTTTACCGAGTTCCTTTCTTAAAAATTATTGCACTCAAATCTATTTTTAAACAAATCTTGTTTTAACATAAAAAAGCTGATCCTGTACATTGATCGTCCGCTAAATATACGCATCCATCTATAACTTAATGAGTATAACTATAACTATTTTATTACTATTAAGTTGGAAGGTTTTTTTGCTTAGACAAAGAAATTTGCTCCAATCTTTACAATAAATTTTAGTATTAAACTAAGGCTTTTTTTCATTCAATATACGATGATCACACAAAACAGTGTCAAAAACACTCCACATGTATTTTCACTCCCCTCTCTAGAAAACCTACAAGTGCTATTAAAGCTTAACGAGCTTTAGCTTTACAGATGAGCATAAAAATCTTTAGAGTGATCTCGGGGCAATCAGAAAATAAAACAGAGTTTTGTGGGAACATTGAACTAGCAGAGCTTGCAAAAAGGGATTATAACTTTATTATTTAACTTATATAATGTTTGTAATACTTATTTTTCACCTGTTCATATATTTTGACTGTTATGAACCTATGTTTTAAACGAGATGGTCAGTTGTATTCTGCTTAATAAACGCACAGGCTATCGTCGTTCCCAGAAGCATGTATTCATAAAGAGTAGTTATTAAAAACTGTTTTGAAATATTTGGAGCGATGTCAAATACTTCAAATGTAAAATTATTTAATATTCGACATTGTTTTTTCGCACCAATTTATAATAAGTTTTCAGTTGTGGAAATTACGGGGCAAGTATATTCAAAAATTCTTTGTTAATACTTACTATATTAACTTAAATGCTTACCAATGTCATTTTGAAAAATACCTGAAAAAAATCTCAAAATAACAGTTTTAGTTAAAAACAACTTACATGAATTTAGAAAAAACTATTAGAATCTTTATATCCAGTATTTACCAAGTATTTCTCAATCGGAAACGGCTAAATAAGTAACTTACTTAATCGGAAATTTTCTGAAAATTAAAGCTCTACAATTTTTTTTTTTAAGAAAATTATGAATTTAAGACTCATATAAACAAAGGAAATGTCTCTGTGATTGCAATGCAATTTTCTTCTTGTTTATTTATTTATTATAAAATTTGTTTTATTTTTTTTAATTTATTTTTTACAATTTGTATTATTGTTATTGTGGTCGCTTGATTGCCAGTGAGTTGTTGTAGTTGTTGTTGTTGGTGGAATTCGTTACTACAAACTCACACGTCTCGCACCCTCGCTTGGCGTACAAATATAGAATTCAATACGTTGAGCTGCGTCCTTATTGAATTTTCTGATGAAATTCTCACGCATCGTCGCCATTACACTGTCAACAACGGAGCGCTGCAGCAAAGTCACAGTGCAACCGCCGAAGCCACCGCCAGTCATACGTGATCCCAAAACACCAGAACAATTAATGGCCGCATTCACCAGCACATCCAGTTCAATGCAGGATACTTGGAAGTCGTCACGTAATGATGTATGAGACTCTTTCATTAGTTTGCCCATCTGTTTGGTTAAGGAAACAACAAAACAATGAAAATACGAAATAAGAAGAAGAAAAAATTGTGCGAATATAAAATGGCCACATACGTCAATAAAAAAAATAC
>NC_051846.1:143858587-143865190 GCF_002237135.1 Teleopsis dalmanni | reverse complement strand
TCGTGGATTTTGGCCACAAATGCTTAATGAGCACACGAAATGCCCTTTTTTCTGTTTTCGTAAGAATTTACGAGGTTGTCTGGTTTGAACGGCTATCAAACACCAACTGAACGACATACCTTGCTCAAAATTAATAAGTTGCCCACTGGTAGATTACAGCTGACGCACTGTTGCATTTGCAGTAACTGCGCGGGAAACCTATCCGTGCAGCCCATCAAAATTCTATATTTTTTTCTCACTAGTACAGAAGATAAAATGAAATCTTGTAATGAAATGTAATGGTTTATGGGTTAAGCTAAGGCATTTCTGCACTGCGACCAGCTTGATCTATTGCGCCCCCTTTGTATTTAGACATCTAATAATTTGAGGAACCGAACCAGCTTCTTCGGAGGAAGTTCTTAAAGGTTTTCAACCTCTACTTGCTGTGCATCTAATATTTCGTTTCTTCTGTGGCCTAGTGCATCACAGTTGGTGATTAGATATTCCATAGATTGTTGCTCATCACAGCAGAAACTGCAAATTTGTGTCGGATATACCTATTTTGTGTACGTGTTTATTGCAGGAAGCCTGTTAGTGCCTGTTAGTGCACCAAAGAGTGACTTTAGACACTTTTTGTTTAGGTTCAGAACGATGTTTCCTCTTTTGGTATCAAAATTAAAAAATTTTTTGATTTAAGTTTAGGAAATTGAAATGTAATATAACAATATGATATAATAATAATAATAATAATAATATAATGTAATAAAAATACATCAATTATACATCAATTTCTGGTAGTTATACACCGGACGGTCTGTTTGTCAAACCATTCTTTCAGTTTTTGGAGACATGTCAACATTTCTTGGTATGATAGATATCGGTTTAATATATCTGATAGCTACCCTACATTCGTATCTAATATTTTTATATTAGTTATGAGAGTAATTAGTTGAAAATTGTGATGGATTATTACGTACGTGTATATCGAGTTTTGAACTAATGATAAAATTAATATATTTATTTATTTATTTATATTTGAGTCTCTGTATTGCATTACTCAATATATTCTCAGTAAAGTCAATATTTAAATACTTAGATTTAGAAATTGCTTCCATTTCAGTATATGGTTTTAAAAGATGTTATTATAGGAGATTTTTATTTAATTGTTGCGAAAATTAAATTCAAATTAAATTAAATTTAAAATAATTTATTTTTATTTAATTTCACTAAATTTAATTTAATTAAATTGTGATTTTATATCAGTTATGACGGTGGTAACTGTTTTATTTGACAGAAACTATTGTATTTGATAGAAAGACTTGTGTTGAACTTTTACAATTAAAAATATGAATATAATTAATTAATTCAATTATTCTACAGCTGGTTTATGATTTCGTTCTAATGTAACACAGCAAGATAATGAATTTTCACAGTCTATTAACAAAACTCCTAGTTCCAACACACAAGTCTACTATGGTTTTGGTCCAGTTGGCTAATCAACACTGACTCTGAGCATCAAATTTGGTAGGGTACAAGCTTAATCCCTAGTACTTGTCGTCAAAAAAAATTGTTCATGAGTATTTAAATATAAAAAATATTTCGAAAAAGACTCAAAAAGTATTTAGTTTTTGGCAATACTTAAAATAGGTAATTGGTCAGCAAAAAATTGAATTAATTAAAATAATATAAAAAGAAATTTTGGTTTTTGTAGTTCACTTCTTTTCGAAACTTTTTTTTATCAATTTTATTTAATTTAATTTGGTTTATTATAATTTAATTTTAAAAAATATAATATCTAATGACAGTATTTTTGCAAAACTTAGTTATATGCTTCTAATATATATATATTAAATACTTACGAATTATTTTCATCCTCACATAATTATATTCTGTTATATTTCGTATCATAAAATATAAACTTAAAGACCTAAAATATTTTAAATTTTCATCTTCTGCATTCAAAATATTAGAATCAAATTAATTTTGTCCATTTAAGTACTTCGTGTCAAAATAGTCATTATGGTACATACCAAGATGATAGCTTGGAATAGATAAAGAACTCATTCAAAAGAACTGAAAGTTGAAGTAATAAGGAATTTGTTTAGAGAAAAATATAAATGCCATAAATGCAGTTGCCAGATGTGCAATAATTCTGTCATATGATGCGAATTGAACCAGCCAAAAATGAAGTGAATTTTAATTGAACAATTTTGAACAATTTCGATTTAAACAGTCTGAGTAATAAAATTTAAAAACACGTATGTAAGCTCATATGGATGCAACGACAATTGCAAATCAGTAATCAAAGTGCAATAAAGTCATATTAACATTGCAACAGTTGCATTTGAGTGTCAAAGTCAATGTAAAATGTTGTTATTTATGCCGAAGGTGGCAATTATCGGTAGCAGTTTACATGTGAACTGATTACATGCTGACAATTTTGTAATTTTAGTTTCATGAAATGTTGATATTTTAATTTTATGTTTCATTTTACGCACTGCACAGACGCCTATTCCGGCACTCCGCCATCCGCACTTCTTGCATCTGCTCAATAATTAAATCCTCACGTGCCGAATGCGATGAAATCATGTGATTGATGAGGTTTCAAACAAGTAATGATTGATCATAGTCGAACACATGAGAATCAACATTCGCGTGAAAAATTGGATTTCCATAAATTTCTGTATTTTGAACTTTGTTTGTTTCAAATATTGAACTACGTTTTTCGGAAAATGGGTGCGTGGACTACCTTAAGTACATACGACGGTGCTTTGCAGGTTTTTTTTTTTTGTTAAAATAAGAACGATAAAAGTTTTCAAAAACATTATAAAATTTTTAACTTATCAAACAAACGCTTAAATAAGTCTATTGTATAAAAATAAAAACACTAAAATAATTATGGAAAAAACAAACTCTAGTTCTGGACACAGATTTTTATCGTCGTGTAAGAATGTGTCTAATCAATTGGAGTGAAAATTTTCCTGGCACATTTATAAAGTGTGATTAAGCGATTATTGGTCTAAAAGTCTTACTCAAGTATCAAGATCGCCAGTAGTTTATTCCAAGAAACTAGTCAAAGAAAAAAAGCAGCTATTGCTAAGTAAAGCCCAAAGTAAAATATTGACAAAAAATTAATTTTGTGCATGAAAACAGCGTTCAATCGAAAAGAAGCGGAAGTTTGCCTTGAATATCACGTACCTCAATAAGCGTGTGTGATCGCGGCCGTGACGGTTGATTGGATATGAAATCCTGTTCCACCAGTTTGAAGTGCTCAAAATAACAAAAGAAGATTTATAGATCGAGGCAGAAGAAAATAAAAAACAAGAAACACTACTCACGTTTGCAGAATTATTCACTTTGAACGCAAGATCGAAAGATAAACGTTCGCTGTTGCACCGTGTGTGGGAAGCATTCTCGCTCACAGCAATGTGCAATGTGCAACACTGTAGCATTTGCGTGGCACTCAATTGCTTGGCATAAGCTGCACATTTCCGCTGAGATATAAAGAAATCCATTCATGCGAATTTCTGAAATTGTATCATGACACATCTTTATGCTGGATTCACTTCAAAGTGCGGCTGCTATTGCTGTCATTACTGTCATTTTAATTAGCCTGCCTGCCCCATCGCAATTATCAAGTCATTTCGCAATTTGCGTACGCCACTTGGCCGTTGTTTGATTTCGTGCATTTGGGCTGAGTCAAGCGTGGCGCTCCGCCGTTCTGTGGGCCTTTCCTTGCAACTGCCATAATTACTGTCAAACTTTGTTGAAGTTTTCATATCTCACATGTGTTTACACTTATCCCACTCAGAATTCAATAAAGATACAATTTTGTTTTTATTGATGCGTTGACAAGTGCGTTTATTTATAAGGTCTTTTGCACCGCTTAATGCACTTCATCAAAGTAAACATTTGATTTCTTGCTTAAGATAATAATTAGTTCCTGTTGAATTCAATGATAAAGAAAATATTATTTTCAGAAATTTCGATTTTCATAGAGTGAAGTTCTTACTATTGATCCCTAGTGTACATATTATTATTACTCCTTTTATAAATGTAGTACATTAACATTACCTAAACGTTGGTGTTGTAATAAATGTACCACTTTTAGATCTATGTTTTGTATATAAAATTATATTCTTGATTAACACGACCACGACTATTTGTCGGTGTGCTTCTCATATAATCGCTGCAATTTCTTCGTGGACACAAATAGAAAGTTAAATATATCCCACAGTACTAGGAACCGATTTTTATTCCTTACTCCAACATTGAATCTGAATTGGATATTTCTGCAACATCTGATCTTCACATATTCACACAAATGTCTTTAGGTTTAAGTTATAGCTCTTTAGGTAGAGCTATAGTCATAATATTACTTATTATCTGAAATACTAATTTAAAGATATAATAATTGTAGTCATCGATTCAAAGAGAGTTCTGAATATATAGTCAAAACAAGATTTATTTGAGATATCTAATAATGATTTTCTCACATTGGTAGTGGTCAACTTTAAATGCAATCTAATTGTGTATTTATTCAGACCCTCTGTTCGAGAGATGTGTTTGTTGGCTACAGTCTAAACAATTATTGAACAATGAATTTTTATAAAATGTTGTTTAGTGAAGTTTCTTTTTTAGTTCCGCTAAAAGTATCTATATAGTTTATATGGGAGGCTTTGAGTTGAAACTACGGATAAATGGACGGTTTCAACCGTTTTAAGACGACGAAACTATTGTAGTGGTCCTTTTATACATTTTACCACTTCAACTACTATAGAAAATGCAGAAAAAGTAAAATTTACCTGAAATGATTATATAAATATATTAAAGACGGTTGCTGTTCTTCTTATATTAAATGCAATAGTTCACATCATATTGGTGGATGGATTCGGCATATACTGCTTGACTAAATCAATGAGTGCAAACTTATAGCACTTAATTTATTTTCTTGTAGCATATTAAATTTTTAACATAAATACTAAAAAAAAATATTCCTAAAACAAACACGCAGTTGATAAAAATGATGACTGATAGCTTTTACTTCCGGAGCGATGTTGGTTACATTACGTGATTTTGACCGTTGATATTTGATCCAATGATGGCGCTGCGTACAAGTAATGCGTTCATCACAGCTTTATTAACATTTCTCTTTATTTCATTTTTCAAAAACTAGGAACCCAATTTGCGTATAGGCTACAGTTATCAGCCAATCCAACGCCTAACATTATTGAAACCTCTGAGATCACAATAATATATGTATAACGCATATTTGTACACTTGACGGAAACTCCAATACATCATTCTGATATTTTTTTTGATATATAATAAATATATTTTAAAAATTTGATTGATGTATGAAATTACAGAAAAATATGTTTATAAAGAATAATTACATCTCTACACCACCAAGCGATTTTCGGTGATTTAATTATTAATGAAAGCCTTTCAACTATTAAGAAAATATGATTTTACGATTTATCTCACAAAACAATACGTCTAAGTTCAATTAGTGTTGTTATTGCATTTTATAACTTGGTATGAGCGTATGATTTCCACGTCTAGCGGAGCATCAAAGTCCTACGCAGCATTCCTCATTATCCCTTAATCCTTGCGTTGGTTTTAAGCGAATGGTTATTTGTGGCACATCAGTTGTTGCAATCCTATTAAATTCAATTAATATTTGAGTTGATGTTATTGTTGATGATTGCTCATAAGTTATTAGTGGTTTACAATTAGTAATTCGTACATATGGTAGGATGCGCAAATCATAATGCACGTTCATGTATGCGGGAATGACACATAACTTGATTATCCTTGCGGTTGAAGTGCATTCACATGCTCGTGCTCACATAAGCAGTCGTAGACAAATGCGTTTGCTACTTAAAACAATTAAAATACTTCGTTGTTGTGCTTGATATTGTAGCTGTGTGTAATCTATCCCACTTCTTGCTTATCTGTCTGTGGTTGTAATGTTATTAAGTAAAGGCTTCATTTTAATCAATTATTGATATATAATCTGGCCAAGAGCACATATTTTAAGCAGTTGCAAATACTGCGCCTGATTAAGTGTTTGTTATCTTGTGATTTGCACTCAAATTTAAGGACAAACTAATGTTAAAACAAGAAATAATGGTGGCGAACTGAAACGCGAGTAATGTGTCATCGATGATTAATTAAACCAAATAATTGACACATTAAAAAATAAAAATTATATTGATTTATGTTTCTTAGAGTGAAGAAAAGGGCTACAAGCTAACTGCTCCAACCGATATACCTAAAAATAATTACAATTCATAGAAAATAATTTTCATTTATTTGTGCCGATGAATTAATGTAACTAAAAATGGCTTAATATGCTTTGCAGCATCACTTCCAAAAGACACTGTTCTTCGGCGATGCATACGAATAAATACTACTCTATGGAAATCAATAAAGATATTCACGATCATGAGTATTAAGCGCAGTAATCGTGTGAAATGGTAACACTGTAATGTGGCAGATATAGTAAACATATTCGAAATGTACTTTGCTTTGTTTATTTTGTTTATTTATTTTGCCATTGTTGATTTTCCAGTTGTATTTATTATTAAATATTACCAGAAGACAGGATACGATGGAAGA
>NC_051846.1:143796272-143858487 GCF_002237135.1 Teleopsis dalmanni | reverse complement strand
GTTCAGAACTACGAATACTTTCAGTCTGAGGAAGTGGCTGTTCCTTATTTTTCAATTGATTGTGTTCAACACTGGAGAAGTTTTTAGCACCTTTTTTATAAATTTGCTCTTTTTGAATAATTCTGTTTCCAGTTTTGTTTAGTTCACCTTTTTCCTCAGAATAACTGTTATTTTCGAGTTTTCCATTAGTTGATTTCTGATTTTCGAAAGTATAATTGTAAATCTTGGAATACTTTTCTGTACTTTCCCCTTCCAGAGATTTTGGCATACTCTTTTCTTCAAACCAACGGGTATATTTTGATACATATCCTGTACATTTTTGACTTTTATTACGATTTTGTTCAACATCAACGCATTCGTCTTTATTTCCAATTACGAATGGTACTGGTGTTGGGGTATCTTTAGCAAATTTGTATTGTTGATTATTTTGTTGAGTATTACAAATGGTTTCAGTGTTATGAACTGATTCTTTTTTATTTTTTAAAAGATTACATTTAATATTAGATAAGTCTTTTAAACATCTTCCATCAAGCGGATTTTCTAGAATAGCTTCTTTTTTGGGTTCATTTTGTGTGCTTGTTCCTATACAATAACGGGCATTTTCAGGTTTTTGATCAATCGTTTTGTTATTTTTAATATGTTCATTATCAACTTCGGAAGATTTAACTGTAGTTCTCTGGCTCAAGTCAAGTGGTTTTTCTTCTATAAACTTGCACGTATATTTGGAAACATAACCTGGTGTTTCCTGTTTCGTAGTTTTTCTTTCAAAAGGTTTAGTTTTCAAAGTATCCTTAACAATCTCAAGTTGTTTACCTTTGTCCAAAGAACTATCAATATTATTAGTATTGTAATCTGATTTTTTCATCAATGTAAGCTGATTATATTCCACGATATCCAATTCGTTTGCATTTTGTACGCCAAGTGGTTCGATTGGTACTCCTGATACTATAATATAATGACGTTTTTTAAGTCCTTGATTAGTACATTTCTTATTTATAATTTGATTATTTTTGACTTCGAAAAATTCTTCTGCACTCCTATCAAGTGATTTTGGTCTTATTTTTTCCTTAATCCTACTGGTATATTTCGATACAAATGCTGGTAATCCCTGACTTCTATTACGATTTTGTTCAAGATCAATACATTTTTTCTTATTTCCAATCACAGATGGTACTGGTCTTGTAGTATCTTTAGCAAATTCGTGTCGTTGACTACAATTTTGTATAAAACTGAGAATATTTTCAATCTTCTGAGATGATTCCTTTTTATTTCTGAGTTGATTACAATTAATATTGGAAAATTCTTTTGTCCTGTTTCCTCCAAGTGTTTTTTCTTGAATATTTTCTTCAGTTTCAATTGGGTTAATTGTTTTCATAAAATATCGTTTGTTTTTGAGTTTTTGATTCGTTGATTTCTTATAAATATTTGGATTATTTTCAGCTTCGAAATACTCTTCTGTACTCTTTCTAACAAGTGAATCTGGTTTACCTATTTCTTTAATTCTACTGGTAAGATTCGATACGTATTCAGTTGATTTTTGATTTCTAATATCATTTTGTTCGACATCAATACATTCCTTTTTGCTTCCACTAACAGATGATACTGTTCTTGTAGTATCCTTAGAAAATTTGTATATTTGACTTTTTTGTATAAAACTGAGAATATTTTCAGTCTTGTGATGTGATTCTTCCTTATTTCTCAGTTGGATACGTTCAGTGTTAGAATGTACTTGTGAGTTTCTTCCACCTAATGGTTTTGCTTGAATAATTTTCTTTTCTGTATCATTTGGCTTATTTGTTTCTATGGAAAGACAAGCATGATTACGTTGTTGGTATGTGGATGTGTTATTTGTAACATTTTCAATTTTGAAACGATTTACTGTACTTCTCTGGCTCAGGTCAAGCGGTGTAGACATACTTTCTTCTTCAAGGGCGGGCAAATATTTTAAAAGACAACCTGGTACTTCCTGACGTTTAACATGACATTGGTCAACATCGAGTGTTTTCGTAGTACCCTTTACAATCTCGAAGTGTTTTCCTTTATCTACACAACTATTAATATTCTTAGTCTTGTTATGCGATTTTTTCTTAAATATATGCCGATTACTTTCAATGTTATACAATTCTTTTACACTTTCTGCACAACGTAATTTTACTTGTATAACTTCATTTTTAGTTTTGATTGGTTTTCCTGATTTTATAGTATAATGACTAGTTTTAAGTTTTTGATGAGTTGTTTTATTTATAATTGGATGACCTTTAACATCTGAACACTCTCCTGCACTTCTCCTGACAAGTGGTTTTGGTCTGTTTTTTTCTTTAAACCTATGGGTACACTTCGATAAATATTCTGTTGATTCTTGACTTTCAACATGATTTTCGATATCAATACATTCACGTTCATTTGCACTCGGAAATGGTACTGATCTTTTAGCATTTCTAGCAAATTTGTATTGTTGGTTATTTTGTATAGAACTTCGAATATTTTTAGTGCTGTGGTGTGATTTTTCCTTATTTTTCTCTTGATTACAATTTATATTGGAAAATTTCTTTGTCCTTCTTCCTTCAAGTGGTTTTGCTAGCATTTTCTTTTCAGTTTCAATTGAATCAATTGTTTCCATAGAATAAGGCACATTTTTAGATCTTCGATTAGTTGATAACTTATAAATGCTTGGATTATTTTCGGCTCCGGAATACTCTTCTGCACTTCTTCTAAGTAATTTTCTTTTTTCCTTTTTACTTTCACTCTCAAATGGTACTGGTCTTGTAGCATCCTTAGCAAATTTGTGTTGTAGACTATTTTGTACAGAATTACGAATATTTTTAGTCCTGTGATGTGATTCATCCTTATTTCTCAGTTGTGTATGTTCAATACTAGAAAATTCTTTTGTTTTTTTTTCACCACGGGGTTTTGCTTGAATTTTTTCCTCAGTTTCAATTGGATGAATTGTGTCCATAGAATAACAAGTATTTTTGGGTTTATAAGTAGTATATTTCTTATTTATGTTTGAACTATTTTCAGTTTCGGAATTCTCTTCTGCACTTCTCCAATCCAATGATTTTGGTTTACTTTTTTCTCCAATCCTATAAATATACTCCGAGTCATATTCTGTTGACTCTTGACTTCTAATATGATTTTGTTCGATATCAACACATTTATTTTCGAGTTTATAAGTAGTATATTTCTTATTCATGTTTGAATTATTTTCAGCTTCGGAATTCCCTTCTGCACTTCTCCAATCTAATGAGTTTGATTTGCTTTTTTCTCCAATTCTACAAATATACTCCGAGTCAGATTCTATTGATTCTTGACTTCTAATATGATTTTGTTCGATATCAATACATTCATTTTCGAGTTTATAAGTAGTATATTTCTTATTTATGTTTGAACTATTTTCAGCTTCGGAATTCTCTTCTGCACTTCTCCAATCCAATGATTTTGGTTTTCTTTTTTCTCCAATCCTACAAATATACTCCGAGTCAGATTCTATTGATTCTTGACTTCTAATATGATTTTGTTCGATATCAACGCATTCCTTTTTACTTCCAGTTATAGATATCATCGGGTTTTTAGTATCGTTAGCAACTTTGTATTGTTGCTTATTTTGCAAAAAACAGTGAATACTTTCAGTCGTGTGACATGATTTTTCCTTGTTTTTTAGTTTTTTTAGATTATATTCTTTTGTACTTTGAAAATCTATTAAACTTGCTGCACTAATGTCGTTTTTAGTTTCGACCGGTTTACTTATTTCTATAGAACTACAAGAAGGTTTAAGTTTTTGATCTGTTGATTTGTTATTTATAATATGTGTACTTTGATCTTCAGAAGATTTTACTGTAATTTTCTGACTCAGTGCTTTTGATATGCTTTTATCTACAAAAGTACGAGCAACAGGGCTTGGTATTTCATGACTTCGTACATGATATTGATTACTGTCGCGCAACTTCTTGGTATAATCTCTTTCAGGAAGTGATGGTGAAGCGGTCTTCTTATCAATTTCGTATTGTTTATTTTCATTTTTAGAGTGTGTTTTCCCTTTGTTTGTAAATTGATAATGTTCAATATTGGAAGATTCTTTTTTAATTCCATCACGAAGTGGAGTTGCCTGCTCAATTTTTCTTTCGGTTTCAATTTCAGCTTTATGATCAGATTCTTTATTTTGGTCTAGCTTAGATATTGTTTTAATGTTTAAAATGGAATTATTCTGTTGCAATGAGGGTTTGATAAATTTTTCTGAGATCTGTGAGAAGTATATTAGTTCAAGTTTCTTGTTGTTGAGTTTTTCTGTATATAATACGTTTGGTTTAGAATTTTGTACTACAGACGATATTCTTGAATCCCGTAAATTTGGTGCAGAGCGAAATGTATGTGCATTTTTATTAATATACGTATCGCTTTTTTTGAAGAATTCTGTTTGAACTTCCTTATTAATCATGCCATTATTTTCTTTGTTTAAACATGTGTCCTGGATATGTGTTTGAACTTCTTTGTTAACCATGCAATTGTGTTCAGTGCTTACATTTGCATCTCGCATATGTGTTTGGGTATTTTTATATGTAGTTGAACAACCACTATTAGTCTGATGATTAATTGGGAAAACAGCTCGGGAACACATGCCAGCATATTTCCTACCTAAATAATTATGTCCTTCGCATTTGTCACCGAAATCTATTCCCGTAGAAATGGGACTTTTATTATTGACCACATAGTTATTTTTTTTATGATTAGGAGTGTCATGTCCTTCGCATTTGTCACCGAAATCTATTCCCGTAGAAATGGGACTTTTATTATTGACCACATAGTTATTTTTTTTATGATTAGGAGTGTCATGTCGTTTTGAATTATTGTGCTTAATATTACCTTGACTTAAACATTCCTCTTGTTTTAAATCATTATCATGATGTTCCCTTGTACAACTGCAAGTTCCATGAGTTCCTTGGTGTTCTGTTTTTTGACTTAACTTACACGTTCCTGACTCACATTTTGTATAATCCGTATTTTCCAATTCCATATATAGTGAATATTTTCTTTTTTTTTTTGGAAATTGTGTTCTATTAGGTAACCAACCAGAAGCTGACCTACAATACGTATTATATCCTTTTGAATTAAGTTCCTGGTGACTGCCGGATGACTGATTTTTCTCTGAGTCGTTGTATATTTGCGATGACTGTCTTTGGTCTGCTGAATATTTTTGCCTATACTGACAATTGTGATTGCTACAATAAGATGTATTGCTTTCTCTTCGATGCATACTAACTGATGACGGGGAAATATGGTGTTTGGTTTCAGAGGATTTCTTGAAGATTTCATGCGTGATGTCTGCAAAATTCTGTAGTTGTTTATAAAACTCTCTAAGATCACCTAGATTTTGTAATATATTAGCAGATCTTTGATGGCTATTACGTATAGAATCGCGTGATCTTATATCATTCTCGCTTATACAATCATAGTAACTCTCCTGACGATTTCTAGAACAGTGTGCACAGTGATGTTCCGACATGATAACATAAAATCGCTTACTTTGAGGTGGTACTATTTTCTGTAAATTTTATGCAATACGTAACAGAAATTGCACGCAGTGATGTTGTGTGTGGTGCTATTCTGCTTAACTATTGTGAATATATCGAAACTATTAATTTAGAAACCTACATATTTTGAAGTAGATTCAAATTCAAAATTCGAAAAAAAATAACTGAAACGTATATTAAATTATTGTATAAAATTATGCGAATGACTTTTAAAACATAGCTAACCGATTATTCGAGAGAAAAAAGGATTATTGATTTTTTGGAATTAAAGTTGATAAGTAATCATAATCAGTGACTTAAACATCTAAGTCGATGCATCAATAGGAAGAGAAATATTGGGCACTTAAGAGAGGCTGATATTCATGACAAACAGCCTACTAGATTTATTATTTTTTTTTTTTTGTAGTGAGTTGTGTGAAACTCATGATGGCGGGCGGTGTGCCGGACTCTTACCGACTAAAACATCATACTTCTATAATTAGGAACATCTTTCTAGGACTAGGACTACTTAAAATTTTTTTCAATTGTTATAACAACAAAACTAATATGCTGTAAATTGTGGAAATATTTAATACAACAGAATTAAAATACTAAAAGTTTTTTCCGGTGTCATGGAGTTATTGGAAAATGTTTGAATCAATACAAGTAGGTTTATAAATATTTGATTAAAATCCAGAACCAAACTCTTATTTTCACTATCTTATTTCACACTAAATTAAGTCAAACATATGAATTAATTTCAATAATTTTGAATATATTTCTCTTTAATTTTGTAATTGGACCATTTTTAGATTTTTCAGGTTCTGTTTTCTTTTGTCAAAATATTCTGTAAATGTGTTGATATAACATAATATATATTAAAGCATACGATTTATGGTTCGGTGCATATTTTTTATTAACGTGGGTTTTTCTGAAACCTGTCTGTTGCATAAATCCAGGGATAAACGCTTTTCGCAATTTTAACTATTTGCAGAGCGTTGCTTTTTTTCCGCATCACTATTTGTTGTCTTCAGCATCTGAATTTGTATTTCCCTTGCTATTACGTAAACGGTTCAATAAGCTTGGGCGTGGGGACTTCGGTTTCGTTTCGCTTTTCCTCGGTTCGGATTGTAGAGAATTGTGTTTCACTACAAAACTACGTTTATATTTAGTTTCTCCATCGTCTTCTTCGCCATCTTGTGTTTGGTTGGGTTCAGCGTTTGATGTTTCTTTTTGACTCTGATCATTTCGAGATTGATCTCTTGTAGATGATCCGTTTGCGTTTGGTTCAGAACTATCTACATTGCATGTTGAATCATCAATTTTTTTGATTTTTTTTAAAATGTAAATTTGTTTAGTTTTACTGCAAGAACAATCTTTTGAAGATTGTTTAGTCGAACAAGAATTGTTTCCTGCATTTTTTAGAGTCTGTGGTTTTGGTTGCGAGTTTTGTGTTTCAGATGCGTCTATAACTTGTATTTTAAATTTTGCATTCGGGTCGAAAATATCAGAATCTATTTCTTTAGTGCAATCACTTTTATTATACAATTTTGCTTGATCTACTTGATTGTTTTCTTTTTTCCAATCTGTATCCTGTGTACATGATGAAACTCTCTTGTTAGTCACGCAATTGTGTCCTCTGCTGACACTAATGCTGTGCGTACATTTGTGTGTATTTCTATTTGAAGTTGGGCATTCATTAGTTTTAACAGGTGCTAAGTGTTTAACATTACATCCGTAATCTGAAGAATCATCATCCTCATAATCGTCATCAGAACTAAATTCCGTAGAAATTTTATTCTGCCTACTGGCATCTGTTAAATGTTGACAATGCGCGCAACGACAAGAACCAGGTTTGTTATTTTCTCCCTGTTTCGGAGTATTGCAATATTTTGGATTGCTATGGTTATTAAAAATGTGAGACGAACTTTCACATTCCTCAATTCTTTCTGGATATTGTGAGCCTTTATTATAATTTTCTCTCATTGAATTGCAATGTTGTTCTCGATTTCCTTGATATTCGCTCATTGACTTGTTTCTACATGGTATGTATTCTGTATTTTTCGGTTTCAATTGTGGCATATTAGACATACAATTATTAGATGATCTATGATTGTTATTACGATGTGAACAAAGTTTTTGGTGATTGCATGTTGGAAAACTTTTCTCTTTCGATTCCTTGTTAAATCTGCAATTATTTTTTGTATTCATAATTGAACAATGCTCAGATGTTTGAGTATTTTTATCCAACTTTGAGCATCCATTTTCAGTTTTATTAGGTGGCATTGGAGTTTTGACAGGAATGGCCTCATACATATAATCTGTTAAATCATCATTATCACCTTCTTCATCTGAACTAACCTCTTTAGAAATATTGTTCTTATTGATATTTTTGTTTTGACAACGTGCGCAAGAACATGATTTATACCTATTATTTTCTCCCTGATTAAGAGCATCGTCGTCTTGTGCATTACTGCGATTACTATTATCTTGATCTAGACTTTCGGAATCTTCATTTTCTTCCGGATATTGCGAGCACTTGCCTTGAAATTCTCTCATTGAATTATGAACTTGTTCTCGATTTTCTACAGATCTGGTAAAACCATTTGACTTATCTGTTGATGACTTGTGTGTACATTTTGTATAGTTGGTCTGTTTTAAATTCATGTCCTGTGCAGAAAGTTTCGATGACTTTGGAAATTGTTGCGTATTAGACATGCAATTATTAGCTGAATTGTTATATCGTTCTGAACGAAGTTTATGGAGAGTTTCTAATGGATAATTTTCATTATTAAATATTTTGTTATGTATGCAATTACGTTCTGTACTCATATTTGTGTCTTGGGCGAACATTTGTTTAGTTTTGTTTTGCATTGGACAACTATTTTGAAATTGATTAGTTGATGAGGAATCGTCATCATTACATTCGTCATCAGAACTAAACTCCATAAAAATATTAATCTTATTACTCATATTTTTTGAGTCTTGACACTGTGAGCAAGTACAAGATTTATTGGAATTATTTTCTTTCTGATTTTTACCATTATGGTATTGTGTTTTACGCTGGATATTATTACTCTCATAAGGCCTTTCACAATCGTCGCTTTTTTCTGGATATTTTGAGCTCTTATCACGATTACCTTTTATTGAACAATTATCTCTGCGGGTTATTTGGTTTTCTGTATTTTGGCTCAATTCACATGTTGCTGATTTGTTTTTATATCTTGTACAATCCGCACTTACAAATTTCTGTGAAGAATCTTTTTGCTGTTTTGGCAATTGTATCGAATTAGACATGCCACTAGTAATTGATCTGCTGTCATATTGTTCTGAACAAGGTCTCCGGTGGCTTTTCTCTGTGTCGTAATATTTTTGCGGTGCCTGTCCTCGTTCTGTTGAATTTAGTCTCCTATGCGGACAATTGTGATGGTAAGAGGGAGATATGTTGCCATTTCCTTGTGGGATACTGTCTATTGATGGTGAATCACTCTGGCTGTTATCCGAACAATTTCTGAATAATTCCTGAGTTAGGTCTACAAAATGCTGTAGTTGTTTATAAAACTCTCTAAGATCGCCGAAATTTTGTAACACACCATCTGATATTTCTTCAATATTTCGCCCTGAATCTTGTGGTCGTATATCATGCTCGCTGGAAGAATCACAGTGTCTATTACTACAATTTTTGGAACAGTGCGCATGGTGGTGATCTGCCATGATAACATAAAATCGCTTACTTTGAGGTGGTAATATTTATTGCAAATTTTATACAGTACCGAACAGAAATCACACACAGTGATGTGGGTTATGGTGTTATTCTGCCTAACTATTGTAAAGTTATAGCAAATATTAATTTAGAAACCTACATATTTTAAGATAAATTCAAATTCAAAGTTAAAAAAAAAATTAAAATGAAATATATAGTAAATTATTATTCAAGCTGACTTTTAAAGCTCAGCTAACCGATTATTCGAAAAATGTTAATATATCTGAATATTGATGAATTCCGTGTTGACAAATTAGAATGTATTTGCCAGTGTTGATTGCCGAATTTGAGACTAATGCCCCACACACGATTAAACTTCAGTCACTGATTGTAGTAGCTGACGCCAGAGTGCAAACTGAATGCAATTTACTTTTATACTGGATTCACCGAGGGCTTTGATTGTTTTTTTAACTTTCATTTTAAATTATTTCTGATTTCGACAGCTAAACAAATACAAATTAGTAAAATTTGTGTGAGACTTTCGACAACTAAAAACAGAACTAAATGGTAATTTCTACAAAATCAACCATAGTACACTATTGTTCACCATAATACTCTATTGTGCACTACAAACTTGTGTTATTGTGAATAGTTTTGAGGAATGTATGAAATTTTCATGCAAAATGAAACAAAACTGTTATTTATCATAACATTTGTGCAAATTAAATATTTTGTGAAAGTTAAAAAGTGTGGATTGATTTCAGATGACACTTAAATTTTTTTCGTGTGAATCCAGTATTACGTAGAATTGTATTGCTCAACTTTATTTCTGGCATAAAATATATTATTCATAATTGTTAAATAAACATAGCCACGGTCACTTAGTCGTCTGTTGGGCATAATGTCAGTTTTTTAACATTTTAACTTGGTTAAAAATTTTTAACAACATTAAATACTGCCGATTGTAACTTAAATTCCATTTTTCAATTACTACGAAGGATTACGAAGTACGAAGGATTGTTAGACCAAAAATTAAAGATTTTCTTTTGATTTTAAAGTGAATTATACAAGAAAAATGTTGTTATCAACCCATTTTTTAGGAGTGGATCTTACTAGGATGACTTTATGGAAGAATATTAATTGTTAAACGGTTCAGATATTTCATCAATTAAATAACTCTACTTAAATTGCAAATAATTAAGAGTGCAAGTGCATAAAGTGTTTGGTTTATTTTTGTATAAATCTTTATCTATTGGGTGTATAACTTTTTGCATTTTTCACAATATAGTGTAACTCTTGTACTAAATCTCTTTTAAGAAATGTAATGTATAATTATCAATGAATGGGTAAAGCTATCAAATCAAGTACCAACAAGACAGTATTTACATAGATTATTTCTTTTTTAATCAAAATGTCAGTGATAAATACGTTCTGGACCTTCCTAGCTGACTGTTGTGGTTCACCGACTGCAGTCCACTCAGATGATGATCGTTTTGATTCCGGAGTAAAGTGATGAATCCATGTTTCATCCGGTGTCACATATCGACGCAAAAAATCTGATTTAATACGTGTAAACATGGCCAAACACTGTTCTGAATCATAAACACGTTGTTGTTTTTGATCGATTGTGAGTAAACGCGGCACCCACTTTAAAAAGAGCTTTCTCATAATTGTAAACACACTGCTTTCTGATGTCTTTACGGTCTCAGCTATTTCACTATCTCACGACTTTTTTGATGTTTTCTGAAGTAACCAACTCAATTGGATGATCAGAACGTTCACCATCATCGGTGTCTGTACGACCACGTTTAAATTCAGCAAACGAATAACAAATGTTTCTTTTCGATAAAGCAGAGTCCGGATAACACTTTTGAAGCCATTGCTAAGCTTGTACAGTATTTTTTTTCATCAAGAAGCAATGATAAATTAACACACGAAATTATTTTCAATCCATTGTTTTGAAAATAACAAAAGTAGCTTCACTTAAATGGCTGTCACTTTTTTCTGACTAATCGAAATGTCATGAAATTTTACACATAGTCTTTTGAAAGTTAGTACTTCATAAACGTCATATGGATTTGACAAATGGTAGCGCCATCTGTGTGTCAGTCGTACGACTTATTGAGTAATGTAATAAGGTTATTTTGTGCAATATTGGTAGGATCAGAAAATAATTTCATACAGTGAGTTCCTAAAACTAAACGAAACTGTTATTGCTCAACGTTACCAACAACTGATAGATCTGAACTACACATTGAACGAAAAAAGTCGGATTGCGGCTAACAAACAATGTGAAGGGATTTACCATAGATACACGAATGAACTGTCGCAAGTAAAAAATAAATTGGAGACACTTAAAAGAGCAATTGTATCTCATGCTCCCTATTACTAGATTGCGCTCCATCAGATTAGTAATAGCTTCGATCAATGCAAAACGCTTTTCTATACTTGCTCTTCAGATTGTTTTTATTGTTTATTTCTTGGACTTGTTGGGATTTACATATACATCGCAAGAATACAATATTTTCAAAATTTGATGGATTTTAATTACTCCTAAATCAGAGTTGTTTAAGGTCATTATGATTATTTCAGGTCATTACAATATTTTCTGGCCCAAACTATTTTCTACTTTATAACATTCATTGCTTTAATTGATATCTTTAAAAGATTTTTGTTGTTATAACTTCAACACTTTGCACTGCATATGAGTATTGATCCACTCTGCATTATCTATTATATGATAAAAATGAATAAATAATGTAATAAATAACTTTTTTTATATTTTAAACTTTGTGATGAGATTTATTTGCAGCCACACTTGCTACAATAAAAAAAATTGGAATATGGGACGTCTATCCTTTTCACGATTATTTTGCTTAAACTTATTATTATTGTCTTCGTTAACAGATGTTTCTAGAATTGTTTAAGTTATATCTAAAATTATTGTATTATTGAACTCATGCTTTACCTTCTATCACAAATATATTTCAATATTTTTCATAGATCAAGATTTACGACGCTTCTTTGATTTCAAAAAGAAATTTATTTCAACCTGTTTTCCTGTAGGATCAGAAATGTTTGGTTCAGAGCTTCGTTTTGCAGAAGAGGTTCCTAAACTACGAATATTTTGCTCAGAGCTACTTCTTGTCAATGTTTTGGGACATATTGGTGTGCCATCATTTATAAATTGAACACATGAATTTCTGACATGATAATTATTCATTGATGTTGATTTTTCGTGAATTGGATTGTCAGGAGTCGCAGGTCTGTTCGCGGTTGCATTTAAGTTTTCGATGGCATTATTCTCTTTACTGCTGTTATAACAGCATTTGTCATCAGAACAACAGTCACTAAAAACGCTGTCATTGCTGGAGTCATCTAGTTCGAATGTGCAACGTTTACAAACACATAACTCTTCTTCATTTTCTGGATATTGCTGTTCACCACTATATTCCGAGCATCGTGAAGTGTTATCTTCACAGTCTTTCATTGAATCGGTATTTTCTACTACATTTTGATCATTTGGTTTTGATGGCATCTGATATTTAGACATCGGATAGCTCGGAATCTCTAATTCTATATACTGTGAAGACAATTTGTGCTTCTCAGGCCAAGGCGGTGTACGAGATACATAATTATTAACTGGTTTGCTTATATACTGTAAACTTAATTTTTGGCGTTTATTCGAAGGGCAACTTTCTTCTTGTTCGTAGTTTTCCGATAATTCTGTTTGCGCAGTTGGGCGTTGTATCTGTTGTTCGGAATTATGATGATGACAAGGAGATGAGTTGCTTACCAATTGTGTACTTTTACCGGCTGAAGGAGTATTACATTTGTTAATATTTGAGCATTGTTTTAAGATATCTTTTGTAAGTTCTGCAAAAGTTTGTAGTTCTTTATAAAAGTCTACTAAATCGCTCAAGTTTTTTAATACATTATTTGAGTTTTGTTTGCCATTGCATTGTGGTTGATTGTGATCTGACATGATAATATAAAATTTATTGTTTTGAGAAGAAAATGACTTCTTTGAATTTTAGACAGTTCCAAACAGCAATCACTGGCACTGATGTAGCTGGTGATTTGAAGTGATGATAATTACTATTGCTGAACACAAATCTTGCAACTATTAATTTAGAAACCTACATATTTCATGGTATGTCCAAAATGATCAAAGTTATATAGATAAATATTAGAAACGTATCGAATATTTGTACAAAAAATATATATTTGACGATTAAAGCACGGCTAACAGTTCGTATAGAAACACAAATATATTTTACATATATAGCCTAACAATTGGTGTCACCAAAATTAAGCAAATACCATAATTTAAATGCTAGGGTGTGATGTAAGCGGTATTACACTATATATCAAATAAAAATATTTTCAATTGATCAGATCAAACTGTGCTATTTTTTCTGCAGTATGAAGTCTTACACTTTCATAAAATTTCTAATAAACATATATATGGCAATTTAATACTGCCGCCCAATTCAGTATACAATGCCAAAACCAAACTTAAATATTTATAGCTTAGAATTAGAGCTAAGAATTTCCTTCTATTTTATGACAGGTACGACAGGTTCTTATATATTTCTAATTCCTTGCAACATAGTGTTAAAAATGTTAAATGATAATAAAATAATAAAATACAGGTAAGAGAGTTTTGAAAACAAGAGAGAGAGGAGAGTTTTTTTCGTCAATAACTAGAAGTCATTCGAACTTAAATCATGTAAATACGGTGGATGTCTGTAATTCACATACTACGATGGCTTTGTGCGATTTTGACTTATTGTGCAATAAAATCCAATTTTCATTATCTTAGTTGAGTTTATAATATTCTGGACTACATTTACGAAGTCTGGCTTTTTCGACTTTTGCGACATATGGTAAAAATAAATTTATATAAATACCAGGCGAAGTAAGTAGAGAAACTGTATCCATAATATAAATATATCAATATACTAGATATTTGCATAAGCCATTGACAACTTTAAAGTGATTAGTCCCAACAAAAGTAAATAACTTGCTATGATAAGTATTAGTTAGTAAGCAGCAACAGATCCATCAGCTGAAGAGGATTAATGTGATATTAACTGGCTGAGTTTGTTTACATTAAGTACTGCAATCATATTAGTACATCATAACAGAAAATTAGTGTATTCGTACAAATGTTGTTTGAAAAATAGGATTTGTTTAAAATGGATATTTGCTACATTGTACATACTAATTTTTTCCTAAAGGACTTAATGACATTATTCCAATTTTTGATACTTTTTTTTAGATATTTTTAGATAAAGTTAATTTTTTAACTACCATAAACAATATCCTTCATTCTCTTAAATTCAAATTCCAAAACTTGGAAGCAATTTTATAGAAGATCAGGTTTTTAAATCATAATTAACTTTATTTAATCAGTATTGACCAACTTTCATATATATACAGACGAATCCTGATGATTCCAAATCGCAAGGGAACAGCATTTTTTACGAATTAGGGGGGTTTCAAATTATTGCGGTTCCGATTTAACAAAGTTAAAAAATTAACGGGGCTTTTACATTTCAGTTGATTTTCACATACTTTATACTTCATTTTACTTTATTATAACCAAATAATCCAATTCACATATGTATTTACATCCTACTTACTAATAATTTAATAAAAATATAAAAATAAAAAATTTTATGGAGAAATATATTGAGTTATAGCCTATCTCTTCAATTGATTTTTCCAAACTTAATAAACAATCAAAAACTTTTTTTTGAACATCATGAACAAGCTAAATTTGAATGGCCAATTTAGCTTGTTTATATGCTATAAGTTGATACTCAATGGCGCTAGCATCCTAATCGCTCTCATTATTAATAGCCGCAACTTCTTCCAAAATACTGTTTTCTGTTAACATACCAGATACAGCCACGTCATTATCAATGTTGACGTATTCATCGAGAAGGGTGACATTTTCAAAGTTCTCACTTACCATATACGATCCCATAGATAATCTATGTTGAATTGTTCAACTTGACATAAATTTTCGTTTAAATCTTTATTGAAACCACAAGCCCGAAAGCAGCTTTGAATCAAGGTTTGCTGGCACTATTCTACGCTTCATAAACAATTTACATTGCTTTAAATATATAGCGTACATTTACCATATCCTTGTGGTAAAGTAATTTAAAATTTTTACTTTACCACAAGGAAAAGTAAAAGTGGTCTTGGAAGTGGTCTTTTTACTGGAAGAAAATGAATTTTTACGTGGCTTAGACTTAAGGAACCCATTATATGCTACACAATTATCCATAAATAATACTATCTTTCGATTTTTAGTTTTCATGCCATCATTTAGCATCCGAAGCCATAGCTCCATTATCATCCACGTCTTCTTATTGTGTCGGTAAAGCATTGGAAAACTGCAAATGTTCTTCAAGCACCTTAAACTTGCATACAGATTTATTGTTCTGCATTACGAATTATAAGAGGTTTAATGTTTATTGAATTTCAAATAAAATACGAATTAATGAGGGGACCAAAATTAATGGAAATTTTATGAATTAACGAGGTTTTTTCAAGGGATGGGGTACGAATTATCGCGATTTGACTGTATTAATTTAAGAAACATGTTCTTAGGCATATCAATTTACTGTCGCAGGAATGGGCCAAAAAAAAGTAACTGAAAATCAACCTAATTATTAATTAGTTAATATTAATTTAAATTTTAATTTAAATTTTCTTGAAAGGAAATGCTTTCTGATATCTTGAGGACTTAGTAGAGTTTCTGTTACATGGAAGCTAATCATATTTAAATCAATCAACCTAATGGAATGATTATCTGTAAATAATTTTTGTGGTGGCAATAATCAATGAATCATTCTTCTGATTTCGTAGAATATATAGAGTAGATTCTCATATAAACTAGCTTTTTATCCTTTCACGACTATTACTGACTATTACTGATATTTATATGAAAACTGTGCAAATTTATACGCGTTTTTATTCTATGTAATTGAAAAAAATTTATTTCATGACTACCATATGTTCAAAATTAGAATTCAGCTTATCTTAAACTATTACAGGTAATTTTTCAATTTAATTTGTATTTAGGATATGTATTTTGTAAAGGATTCATTATCATCATAGTAAATTTCCTTTATCAGATATTCTGTGTCATCGTTTTGCGTGGAGAAAGACGATCTACTTTCTTCAAAAGAGAAAATAGTTGTTTCTGAAGCTAAATGTACGGTATCCATTTCTGGTTCATTGGGAGACCTGCGCCTTTTAAGTTTTCTTAACTTGTGTTTCATGACCGTATCACCACCAGGACAACGAACTGGGCCTGGTTCACATTCATCTTCGACCTCAATTACAGGTTCTGGCATGCAAGGAGGTTCTGGTTCTGGTTCCGTGTCCGTTTCACATTCTGATTTAGGCTCGGATTGTACAGAGTCGCAGTCATTTTTTTCACAGGTAGGCTTCTTAGCTACCTTTCTTTTGATTCTAATTGGTACCAATACTGAAATTGGGTCTATTAAATATGCTTTTCCATTCTGAACCACGTTTTGCATTTTTTGTTTTTTTAAACAAATGGGTTGTCGCTCTGCACCGCAAGACTTTTTAGATTTTTGTGACTCGCAACTTTGAACAGATTGATTGGCTTTTTGACATTTTCCCTCAGCCTGTTGCGTATGTTCAGTTCTTGATTGACAACATTGTCCACCGGTTCGATTGTTTTCCTTTTGTTTATTTAGTTTTCCTATTTGTTTTCCTGCGCATTTTGGTTGCCTTGAACATTTATTCTTACAAAAAGGTTTACATTTTGTCAATGTTTGAGGATATTCAAATGCGTCTTGATCTTGGGGACTTGAGCATGCTTGTTGTGATTTTGTTGCTGAACATGGTGAATTCTTGATGGATGCATCTTCACATGATGATTTTGGTTTTTTGGAAGCACAGGTTGTTTGTGGTTTGTTCCGCTGACAACAATTTTTAGGTTTAGGTTCAGCTTCCTCGGGCTGACCACACTTTTTAGGTTTGGTTTGCTCACAACTTGATTGTGATGCTGCTTTCTTCAATTGACTGCAATTCCCGCTTTTATCTTGATCCTTTTGTGCTTTACAGGTCTTTTGTGGTTTGGGCCGCTGACAGCACTGTTTAGGTTCGGATTCTGCTTTCTCGGGCTGACCACACTTTTTAGGTTTGGTTTGCTCACAATTCGATTGTGATGCTGCTTTCTTCAACTGACAGCAATTTTTGCTTTTCTCTTGATCCTTTCGTGCTGTACAGGTGTTATGTGGTTTGGGCCGCGGACAGCACTGTTTAGCTTCGGATTCCGCTTTCTCGGGGTGACCACATTTTTTAGTTTCCTTTTGCCCGCAACTCCGCTTGGGTTTCTCCTTTTCTTTTTTCGACTCGCAACTGTTTTCAGGTTTTTTTGTCTCACAGCCATGATCGCCGGGCTTTACATATGCCGTGTCTTGACCACATGAAGGGCAAATATTTTTGGGCTTACACTTTGGCGGCTTTTTTTCTGTCTTACAAGACTTGTTGCCTTTATGTCGCTCACAGCATTGCATAACGGGTTTTGCCATCGCGCGTTTCTGACTGCAAGTACCGCACATTTTATCATTTGGAGGTAGTTTTGTTCGCTTATGTTTGCACTCTTTTTGTTTTTTTGGACATGACTCAACTTTACTAGTTGTCTGGTAAGATATATCAAAAGCTTTGAAAAGTTCTTCCGTTAGCTTCGTGAGTTTTAGTAAACCTTCATAGAAATCAGTTGGATCCTCTAAAGTGTTCAACATTTGTGCAAAATTATCCAATTTAGACCGTAATTCATTACAGGTTATTTCAGGCGAGCATATATTGGCTAATTTATTTAAACCCTCCTTTATCATATCTTTAGTATTATCACAATCCATATCACTCGCACAATCATGGAAATTATCAGTTGACTCTGATTTAAACTTTGTGTCAGGGCATAGTTCTGCAACCATGTTAGGATCTTTCGATACGCAAATTTTCTTGCAGTTAAATTTGCGCTTTGGTTGCGGTTGCTCCTGCTTACATGGCGTTGACGCACAACATTTATGTGGCGAGAATGATTCTGTATTTTGCTCAAGGAGCATGTCATGGTTACTCTGCATGGTATTCGATTTTTTGCCACCTAATTGAATTGAGTCTCCTCTTTCAAATTTTTTCATATACTGACATGTTGCGTTGACGCATTTCTTTTTCTGTGGCATAATAGCAGTCAAAAGTTAAAAAACAAAAGATGTTGACATACTTGAAAGCTGAATTCTAATTTGGAACATAGGTGTCCTTGGTCGGAGATGACAAAATTGGTAGGTTTTCAATACCTAAATACTTAAATACTTTCAATACTTAAATTCTAAATTAAAATAATTTGAAATTTTTCATTTAAGTGATTCTCAAAACTAACTTGATTTATCGAATAAAATTTATATATGAGTGAGAGTTTTAACTTCAGATCAAATTTACAATTCTGACATTGCAAATAGTTTTGTGGAGCTCATTGAAATACCTAAAAGCTTGATTGTTTTTATGAATAACCTGTGAATTCAGTTGAATCAATTTAGAACTTACTTTTCCATTGTCACTGTAGTGAGGAGCATTCGGGTATGTCTTGTTATAACAAAAATATAAATTTACGTTATGTTAGACCTAAATAAATTTTAATCAACAAAAGTTGATGGATTAATTAATCGACATTTGAACAGAGGGATCAAATGAATAACGTTTAATCAACTGCTCTTAAGATTCTGGCTAATAACTTTTCACTTCCAACATCATTTCAATATATATAATATAATTTTTATTTACAATAATATGATGAGTTTAAAAATATACAATAGTCTACAAGTAGAGTGGTTCCTCAAAAATTTTAAGTTAAGCATAAATGATATAACAGAAGCTTCAACCTCTGTTATAAAAATTTGGATATCTCAAAATAAGTTGTTATTTCAATATTCTGTATATAAATATACAATTATCTTACTTTTTTTCAACAGAAACACAAATAAAAGACATTTTTAGCATCATCTTCCGCATTATCATTCCCAATAGCAGCCTTCCTGTCAGTAACGTAGGTTTACTTGTTATTTGCAATAGTTCCGGGTAAAGCTATCCGTTTGGTCTTCATTTATTTTTCTTTTATATTAAAGTAAATTTACAGTGGTTATACTCCTATATCACAATTTTATGTCTTGTTCTTATATGATATATATTTTAATATATTCTTTCTCAGGTGCTTCTTTAATAATAAAAGGAATTGGGTTTTTTTTTCACGGAACTGCACATTCTTCCTATTTTCAATAGTCCGCACTTATGCTCTTGTTTTCTTAATGCTGTTGCTGCTGCACATACTAATCAATTTGCTATATTATATATTGGGTGACATTGAAAATGGGTAACAGTCATTCCATACTATACAATCGAATATATCTTTTATCAAATTTTTGACAAAAAAAAAGGTTTTTTACTCATTCTCTTCAGTTCAAAGGTACAAAAATTTCATCTGTTTCAGATATCTATTAATGAAAAATTGATTTTTTAAGAAAACTGAAATTACCTAGTGAAATATATTTAATAGAATTACTAACTTACTTATTTAATGGAATTAGCAACAAAGTATTTTGATTATTTTTAAT
The DNA here is from genome assembly GCF_002237135.1 of Teleopsis dalmanni. NCBI lineage: Eukaryota > Metazoa > Arthropoda > Insecta > Diptera > Diopsidae > Teleopsis > Teleopsis dalmanni. The sequence continues at coordinate 143,838,613 of NC_051846.1, read as the reverse complement.
ATTATTTTAAATAATTTAAATATAATTATAAATCTCTGCAAAATTCCGCGAAAACAAAAAAGGATATTTCAAAGAACCTCTTAAAATATTTTGGTCTTTGAGGTTATGTGTCTTAACTAATATAATTTTTTGTTTAAGCTTAATAATATCAGTTTTATTATCTATACTTTATCATTTGATAAATATTATTTTTAAAATTAAATCGGATCCGAAACTAAAGTCTGCAAACAGTTATTACAACAGAATGTTTTTGTGATACATCAATTATAAGAATTGGTATTACTATTTCCCAACAGTAACTTAATGAGAATAACAAATCTTTATCAATGTAGATATTTAGAAAATAATTAAAGCAATTACTTTATATCATATTATCACCAAAAATGTTTTGAAGAACAGGAAAGCTATCAAATGATTAGTCACTAATAAATAGCTATTGGTTAGTAAGAAATTACAGTATTGGATAAAACAAAATGATATGATATTGCAGTTACCGCTTGAACAAGAAAACGATATATAGAAATCCCCTAAAAATCTGTTTAACTGAATTAACGAGTATAAAACCCAAGTAATAGTCAGATGAAATGGTTTAACCAGGTGATTAAACGTTATACCTCGAAAGGTTTCATTTAAAGTATCTACGATCGAATATTAAATGTTACACCAGATATTATGCCAAAAATGCCGAATGATGATAAATGCAAAAAGCGAGGTTGATATTTAGAAATCGTTGCAGTTGCATCAATTATACATAATCAAACTCAAATAATGGTTTCGTATTTTTAGTGATCTGATTTGGTAGGAGGCCCAATGCTCTACAAGGAGAAGAGGACTACAGTAAAGAAAAAATAAAAAACATTTGGTAGTAATAACATGTTGCTATTTTATATTGATTTTTTTAATTTCTGCTGAAATAGTTTAAATTATTATTTAAAGATTAAGTAAGATCAGAAAATTCGGACAACTGTTGTACTCGATCTGCATACGGAATTCCGATTAATACACGGCTCTACAAGTTCGTTAAGGAACAGTTTAATAAAAAAAAACAATAAAGTTTGTATGACTTTTAACTTGTAGTGCATATTTATTTAATTTTTTTTGTTTGTTTCTCTTAATAGCACAATTAATATAAGATATCTTGCATTTGCTTCATGACAGTACTATTTCTCAAGTACTGGTTATAAGGATCGCATATTTTAACTTAATAATATCATTTAAATTTGCTGGAACCAAATCCAGTAGACTTCTTGTTGCGTTCTATGCGTGTTATCCCACCACTTTTTACATCAACAGGTACCATAACTGATATTGGGTTGACGACAATACCATTTGAATCAACAGGCAGTGCATGGGAGCTATGGAAACCAGGTGATATTTTGCGCGCTCCCCTACTCAACGGAGAGAACAACGTACTACTTGCACGTCGATATAAGTTTTTTTTGTATGGCCTTAATGTGGGTATCAGCGTTGGTTTTCTTCTAATTGCTGAATGACTAATTGAATGACCTCTTTTGTATCTATCAGAAAAAGTGTCCGATTTTTTCATTCCTGGTTTTTCATAAGATCTTACGAGATTTTGTGTTAAGTCAGCCACTTTTTGTAGTTCTTCGTAAAAATTTATAAGCATTCCAACTTGGCCATCAGAATTTTGAGGATTAAGCACTTTCTGTGTTAAACCAACCATGTTCCATAGATAATTACTCTCAGAAGAGCTCTTGGACTGGGACAAATTTTCAAAAAATTTTTTGACAGTTTTTACGTTTGCAGCATCCGTCCCATCTTCACTAGAGCAGTCAAAATATAATTCGCTACTTGCTGGCCCAATGTGTGGGTTCTCTGAAAAATTGTTTGCATTTTTGCAAGAAATATCTCTTGACATTGTTTAAAGTTTCTTTCGCATCATAGAATCGAACAACACCTTTTCAATTCTTCTGTGCTTAGAGAAGCAAACAACGTTTTTAGGTTTGTTTTAAGCACATACAATTCAAAGTACTATCTGCCAAATTTTGTTGTCATTCCAAATATTTTGAATTTTACAAAAACATTTAGTTATTTTGTTATTTGAAAATTAAACCTTAAAAATTTAGATAAACAATGCTAACTATTTTTTTTAAGTAAATGGCATAAATTCAATTCAGAAAGTATGCCGATATAACTGAGGTGACTTAATATAATGAGAAAGATTTGATTTAATATAATCCTATTTGCTCACTGGTATGTTTCTCAAGAATATTCGAAAGAATATCTTTGTGCCGTTTATTGCTAATAACTGGGAATGAAAATATTGACGCTAAAGACCCTAAGCTTTTAAAGAATAAAAATATGAAAATATTTCTCTGCGGTGTTTTTATGTAGAGTATGGACTACTCATAGAACTTCTTCCAATATCATCATATCTTATGCTCAGATCATATTCGGTTTAGAGGTTATTCTGAGTTAATATAATTCAATTAATATAATTAATTATAATTAAAGTATTCTCTTTTAAAACAAACATTGAACAGGATTACAGTATTTTGGATCCTATTCTGTACGATATCCTCACATATAATATTCCCATCTCCAAAAATGTGTTGGTTGCAACATATGCAGATGATATCGTATTCATCTCTTCAGTATAATTCTAACATAAAAAATACTATTGTGATCACAGCTAGTAACTTTAATGTAGAAATACTGCAACTTTTCCCATCCAATATATTTAGTTCAATTATGCGGCTCCAGTCTGGGCATTATAAAGATAAGATGTGTCCTATATGTAGATACATGTAGATTTATCTAAAATGATGTAGTTTTAAATAAATTGGAAGAATGAACAATCACGAATATCTATCAACTGTAGTCCTGTTAAATGAAACTGCAAATATTCGAATACTAAAGACATTAAACACCTCATATCTTCCATTTGGACAATAATAAAATGATTTATAGAAAATATTTTAATTTAAATATCTCTAGATGGTGTTGGTACCCATATATCTGGCAACACTAATTCGATTATGTCAAAATTGATTATATGAAAATTTATATTGATTTGAAAATGAGTGAAACATCTAAAGAAATATGCTTTGTCAAACCTTATGACTAAAGAAAATGTGAAAATTTTGCAACAAGATGCTAAAAAATTTATGGAGCTTAAAGTGAGGATGCTATTTTCCGATCCGCTGAGATGAGAGATTAAATCTATCGAGCTTAACGATTGCTATTTGCAATAAATATTCATTATAAAGCAAATGTATTTAATTTCATAACAAAATATCAAATAAATTTTGAAACAGTCTTATAAATTCGTACTTTTCTTGATAAGCACCTCGTGTAAATATAAATAGTGAGATACTATTTTCACCGAATAACTGTACTTTGCTCAAAACTCTAAAGGAAAAAATAAACCTCAAATTAATAAGTTGAAAATTGATATGATTCCTGAGTAATTACAATTAATTTTATATGTATAAAATAATTTAAAAATAAATTTTAAAATTATTGTTTGTTAGTAATCGAACTAAAAATAAGTTGGCATTCAACCGAAAACATCCACCAAGGAACAAACCAAATTTTTATCAAATTGCCAAAATCTTAAATTCATTCCAACATAAATCTTCATTTGGCAGCAATTAAAAATTATCTCTAATTACCACATGTGCATTCAGTTGAACAATGTTTCCACTTTCACCAACAAATGCGAAAACCGAGCGAAAAGTTCAAAAGTTACCACCTGTCAGCAAAAGAACAAAAAGTAAAAGGGGCCAAAATGTACTCGCACATAAAATATCTATGCGATAAAAAAGGAACTCAACTTCCCAAAGCAGAAAAGGAGTAAAAATGTAATTTGTATTTAATTGCTTGTTAACACGCACGCGAGCAAAATACTGAAAACTCTTTCCCGACTCACGCTCCCCACATAACTTAAATTCAGTGGGACCGGACAGACAGCTCGTAACTTACTCGCTCAGTTATTGCCACAAGGAAGTGCTGCTCCATTCAAGTTTCAACCCAGTCCATTGTTAGGTATTTTTATTTCAAAAATGGAAAAACATTCATTCTACGTCGTGTGGAGATAATTTGATAAACACTCACCGTTCGGAATAAATTCACTGCTGAAAACACTTTGAAACACAATCAATTAAACCTTATAGATATATTGGACTTCAGACATTTAATGTATTTACATATTCGAAGTGCTTTAGTGTAGACTAATAAATCGGAGAAAAAAATATATATTGCAGGATTTAAGAGTTTGGTAGATCGCAAATTAGTTTTTGCAGCATTTGTTCCAGCAAAATTAATTTAGTTCAATCCTCAGAAAGACACACTCTTTATAAGAACCAGTAGATATTATTTAGATTTATCTATAATTGAAAAGATATTTAAGATATTACTCTACATGAATAAAAATAAACTATGTATGTATATATGTGAATACATTTATATATTTTTTTATTGCATTACATTAACTTATATTATTAGTATTAGTATTAGTATTAGTATTAGTATTAGTATTAGTATTAGTATTAGTATTAGTATTAGTATTAGTATTAGTATTAGTATTAGTATTAGTATTAGTATTAGTATTAGTATTAGTATTAGTATTAGTATTAGTATTAGTATTAGTATTAGTATTAGTATTAGTATTAGTATTAGTATTAGTATTAGTATTAGTATTAGTATTAGTATTAGTATTAGTATTAGTATTAGTATTAGTATTAGTATTAGTATTAGTATTAGTATTAGTATTAGTATTAGTATTAGTATTAGTATTAGTATTAGTATTAGTATTAGTATTAGTATTAGTATTAGTATTAGTATTGGTATTAGTATTAGTATTAGTATTAGTATTAGTATTAGTATAGTATTAGTATTAGTATTAGTATTAGTATTAGTATTAGTATTAGTATTAGTATTAGTATTAGTATTAGTATTAGTATTAGTATTAGTATTAGTATTAGTATTAGCATTAGTATTAGTATTAGTATTAGTATTAGTATTAGTATTGGTATTAGTATTAAGCTATTATATATAGCGTAGGAAATACAACATTATCACTAATTAGTCACAACCTAATAAACAGTTTTTAAATATGTTTTGATAAAATAATACTCATAATTTTATTGAGATTAATTATCGTAATACTCACGAACATTAACAATATTAATATAAAAATATAACACTATATAACAATAATATAACAACATTAATATAATATATATATATATTAATATATAAACAAATATTCAATTGGGAGTTAGAATGGCTATGTGTAAATTAGGTTTCAATTTAATCTCCTTAGATAGTGTTTTGTTAAGAATTTTTTAGTTAGGAATTAGGATGGTTTAAAAATCTATATTTATAATAGAAACATTTTTATTATTACATATTGAAAAGATAAAATATCTTCAGTTTCCTTATTCATCATATGGACCTCAAGGGTATGTGAATATTAACGATTTTGTACTTTACAATCTTTGTACTCTGTCTAGAATCGGGTTGAAACAATATAACTTGCTATAGTTGCATCGCATGTATTTAGCATGGTTTTATTATTATGTTAAATATCAATCATTTTGGTCTCTTGACTAAGCTTAAATTTATGTATATATCTATACAAATTAAGCTGTCTTTTGTTCATAACAAGTTGACTCCTAAGTCGATCAGCATAACATTAGAGGCAATGTTTAGAGTGGTGACTATACTAAAAATTATTAAAAACTATAAACTCTGTAATTGGAATAATTATACACTTATACCTTGATTTGCGTCGTTAATTGGGATTGATCAAATGTGAAGCAAATCGCATCACATTTCTCAATGTATTCGACTTCTGATTTTTATTCTGATTTTTGACCACTTGTTGATAGAGAATTCCTTTCTAACATGGAATATCGATATAGCCGCATTCTGAATTAACATTTGGCGCAATGGCATTCATGTTTGATTCTGATTTTCTGTCTAAATTAAGAGAAGGGATAATTAACGGTCTTCTAGTTTTTGTAATTGTTTGGCCTGCAAATGAGTGATAACTTTTCCCTAGTCCTCTATCTTGTCCGCATCATGATAACAAATTGTTCTTTCAGAAGTTAGAGCTTTTTATTCTTTTGCGCAACAGCACTACCGCAACCGAATAATGGTACACGATTAATTCTCAAAAACTTATATCAAAAGGTATTGAAACAACAATTCAAAATAGAGAGCAGTAAAATTATAAGATTTTAATATCATTCATTTCTATTGTTTACGTAGGTTGTAAATCAACTCAATTGATATCTTAAAACATTTATTTTAATGATAACCTTTTTATATTATAACTCATATTTATTTAACGGAATTTAAAGTAAATAATAAATAACATATTCTCTATGTTGTTTATCGAGCATTTTAAGTATTAAATCCCATCAAAGTTAACATGGTATTAATGTTATCCTTGTTGATTTATTAAAATTATATATACTCATATATAATTTAACATCTGCGGGCTCTCAAATCCGAACCCTGTGCTTAGTCTCATTAATGGCATAATTATGCGGTATTATTTGCACACCTGATTGCTACCAAACGTGACAACGGCTTGTTTATCTTGAAAAGTCCCCTTTGGCCTTCGTAGTTCTCAATTTTTTGAGCCATACTCGGTCACTTTTACTTTGGCTTCTGAAAGAAGCACATGTTCGGTATTTATTTTATAAACGTATATGCTCGATTAACGCAAAGCACTTTTTTAGATCAGCAGTTCAGAAACCGAGAAGATATCAAAAAATGATTCAATGTATGGATCGTATCAAGAGACAAAGAGTTTCTTTTCAATGAAATTCATAAGTTGCCATAAGTTGCTATTTTGATTAAAATTAAATTTATCACTTTTTCCAAATAAATACAAACTAAGTCATAAACTTGATATTTCTATTTAAAAATAGAGACATCTTTCTAATCTGCTCTGAATGACACACTTTTATTTTCTTTTAAATGAAGTTTATAGGTAAAATGTTAAAATCAAATAGGTTTTTGAGAATGGTAGACGTTATTAATATTTAGAAATGTATTTAAAATACATAACATAGAGTCAGGAATTTATGGTTTCAAGATTCATTTTGGAAAATAGTTACTTGTAGTTTAAAGTTCATATTCTTTAAAGGAATTGGTGTTGCAGCACTGAGTTCCATTGGTTTTAAATTTTAATTTAAAACTTAAAGTAACTAAATTTTTTTGGTTCAACATCCATTTGAAAAGAATCTCAAATAAAAAAAAAGCAAATATATATACAATTCCAAAAACCCAAACTTCAGAAACCACAAAAAGTTACTCAATTCAATTTACTAACCAGCGGCAACAAATTTAAATATAATAGTAGCAACAACAACAGAAACAAAGGGAATGGTGCGCATTATTACGAGACGCAAATGAAGTCATTTAAGGCGAAACAGACTCACCAAATTGCATGGAAGTGTATAGAAAAACTTAAACCTTTTGTGTCAAAACTAACAGAAATCAAATCGAAACCTCATGCGTCGGCGGCAGCGCCTTAATGGCAGTAGCAGTACCAGTGGCAGTACGGCAGTACCAGTAGCAGTAGTGGTGGAAGAAAAAGCATCATCAACAGAACCAGTGGCAGCAGCAATAACAATGGCTCTGCCATAGACGAAGGGTTGCAACAAAAGTTCTGTCCTTTGTTATAATAGTTTTATATGCATATTTTCCTACACATAAACATTTAAATGTGTTTTTGTTTGTCCCAGTTTTTTGTTTTTGCATTCTTACCATTTTTTGCAGTGTTTTTGTTTTGGAGCCTCAACAAAAGGAGCAACTTTTGTTACGCTCACTTGGTAATGATGGCATTCGCATACTTTAAATCTGCCACACCGCAACGACAGCCGTTTACGCTGTTAAAGTTCAAACAATGCTGCGCTGCCAAAAAGGCGAGCGTATTTGTGTTGTTGTGGCAGCACGGTAAGCGGCCAGTATTGTCAACGCCAGACGCAAGCAAATAAGTACGAAAAAATTCTATTTGTTTGGCTCGAACCTTAAGTGGTACGTATACGCCTTGTGGTGCGATTATTATTTCTTTTTTTCCATTATTTCTTTTCTATTTATTAAAAACATACTCTTTTGTTTATATGAAATTTAGTTTTGCATTCGTTGCAAACAACAAATTTGCATCGAACGTATTCCAGTTTATTTGTTTAATTTATTTCACCTCTATACCCGCTTCAGCCCGTGCTCTCTGCACCGCGGAAATGCAAAAATTAGTGCTGCACCATTTTAACGTCATTAGCAGTGGAAATTGTGCCTAATTAACGAGTTTCGCAAATACTTTTGTTAAATAAAACTAAAAGCCCTTCTCTTACAAGCAAGGTTGTTTATAACTTTCCTCTGTTACTAGCGCACTGCAACGGTTCCAATACTTCTGCCTCATAAGCGCATTGTAAGCGCATATGAAATGCGTCAAAATTTATTAACTTTTTATATTAGACTTCTTGTTTTATTTGGCTTTGGGTATTTGGAAGATATTTTATATATTAATTAGTTTCATGTCTTTAAATAATATTGTCAATAGAAAATATTCTCTTATTAACTCATATCATGTCCAGCAATCTTCAGCAGTGTTTGGCATTATTTTTACTTGAGTACACAATTTCGTAATTTTCTTCTTATTATCACAGTTTGTCTGTGATAAGAAGCTAAATTATTATGTCACACGCTTGGCACATGTGCAATAAAGTCATTTTCATTTATTAAACAATTTGCCATTAAATTTGCTAACTGGGTTGGTCAGTTGTACAAGCGGTGATTTTGTAGAATATATGCTCCTAAATGAGCACATATTCCATCTAACCATCATAAATTGTTTGAGCTTTAATGATCGCATGCACAATTTCGGTTCGTAGATAAAATCAGCGGAATTCCATTACAGCAAAATTGGAAGGGAAACCTTATCAAATTTAATTATTTTTAATGAAGCCAAATAGAATATAAGTATTGTAGTATAAATTCTAAATTAAGTATCTACATTAAGTATCTACATATAATGGATAATGACACTCTAATTCGATAATTTCTTTTCTATATATTAATTAATAGTATTTTCGGTATTTAACTAAATATTGATTCGAAGTGTGAGGGACTGGGTAGTATTTTGAACTTTAAATAAAATGACATAAATTAAATAAATATTTAAAATTGTCAATTTTCAAATTATAATTGTCTAAGTTTCATGACATCTGAAGGCTTTTTTATTGATTTATAGCTGTTTTAAGGAACTAATTGTTTAATTGTTTAGACGAATGGATTCAAAGCGAGTTTGTATTTTTATTTACCATTGCTTGGCTTGATTAGTGCTACCGGGTCTTTACTCCATCGAGAAGTGTGAACTCGCTGGTTATTGGAAGGAGATGGTTATACCGGAAAACATCATAACACTTCGTTTAGTAATGTGTGTGACTAACTAATTAAAACACATTTTTTTGCCAAAATTCGTTTTTATTCATCAACATAGTCCCCTTTTAGAAAGATACAATCATTCCAATGCTTTTGCAATCTTTCGATACCGCCTTTGTAAAACGATTTTTCTTTGCCTTCAAAAGGCAAAGATTACTTCATCATTTGAGCCAAATCTCTTACCACGGAGCATCTTTTTGAGGTCTGTGAAGAGCCAGTAGTCGCTGGGGGCCAGATCTGGAGAATACGGTGGGTGCGGCAGCAATTCGTAGCTCAATTCGTTCAATTTTGCCATCGTTTTCATTCACTTGTGACACGGTGCATTGTCTTGGTGGAACAAAACTGTTTTCTTCGCCATATGAGGCCGTTTCTTTGCGATTTCGTCTTTCAAACGTTTCAATAACGCTATACAATAGTCGCTGTTGATGGTCTTCCCCTTCTGGAGATAGTCATCGATATTATTCCATGCGCATCCCAAAATACAGACGCCATAACCTTGCCAGCCAACTGCTGCGTCTTTGGTCGCTTTGGGCGGCTTTTGAAATCGGCATTCGGCATACCAATAACAAATGCTTCTTTTTGATGGAGCAGAGTCCGAATAATGTTTTTCAAGCCATTCCTGGCATTGAACAGCATTTTTTTTCATTAAAAAACAATGATAAATCAGCACACGGAATTGATTTTGACAGTAACCCTAAAAAGGTTGCCACTTTCGCAAAAAAATATTTATTTAGTATTAGTGCCGCCATCTATGTGTCAGTCACACACATTATTGAACGAAATGTTAAATGTCCACAAATACGTTTTGACAGAGCATACTGTAAGCTTGCAAGAGACTGCTGAATATCTGACACCTTAAAAATTCCAAAGGAGCACGAATAGGAGCATGAAATTTGTCTGTAGAAAGTTGGTGCCACGTTTGTTGACAGTTGACCAAAAACAACAATATGTCAATAATTCAGAGAGCAGAGAGAAAGCAAAATAAAAATGACTTTTTTATTATAACGGTACATAGCAATGAACGAAAATTGGATCTATCACCTCACTCTAAAGGCAAATCAAGGCAAGTCAGCAGAGTGGACAGCAACCGGAGAACTTCGCTCATAGTGATTAAATACGTGACAGATTGATTGTAAAGTTAAAGTGTTGGATTGCAAGCAGAACACCATGAAGTAGCGGCACCATATGAAGAGGAAAAGTCCTCTTTAACTAACACAATATGGCGCATTTCAAGCAGTTGGCCACCATGGTCAAATTGGACGATTTATACATTTGCCAGATTTGAGGCCTAGCGATTGCTATATCTTCTCGGAGACTTTAAAAAAATTCACTAAGAAAGGGGATTTGACTCTGGTGTAAAAGTCATCGCCGAAACTAAAGCATTTTGTAAGTCTATAAATAAATTACTTTACAAGAAAGGTATCGAAATGAAGAGAAATGCTAAAATAATATTATTACCCTTAAGGGAGATTAACATATGTTGTTAAAAAAGTCGAATTTTGCCAAAAAGTTTTTGTATTATTGGACATCAATTTATCATTTAAAAAATATGAATTCCTAAGCATGTATAACTAAAAATTAAAATCTATTTTGGCAATAATATAATCATTTCATTATACAAGTTTATAAAACAATAAAAGAAATGTTTTCGACTATTAGTTTGCTTTTGTGAATTACAGTTAAGAAGAAAAGTGTACGTCCACTATACGTTGGGTAATACATAGACCTCACGGTTGCAACGAAGAAAATATGCATTACTGCAACAACTTCAACATTGAGCCAGCTAAAGGTTCATCGAAACCCAGTAAAGTATACGAATAAATGAATTGGTCGAAAAAGATTAGTAGATTTAAAAAATGCGACATTTTGCTACCCACAATAATTGGGTCAATAGGACAAAGGCTATATATGTTATTCATAAATGTTCTCTTTTTTCTTTTTCATTTGACATAATGTTTATGGCATTGAATTTGCATTTCTTTTCAGTAAATAATTGCAATGAATATAGTAGACATACGTATCAGCTTAGAACCAATTGTACCAATTCGTCTGTTACTGATAAAGGTAAATAAATTTTTCTCTAACTCAATTGCAAACTTATCTTTTTTTATTAGTACAGAGAAAAATTCCGGTATATCACATAGTCGTATACTTTAAAATGAGATACAAAATTTAGTGAAGTGTCGCTTTTCTTAAACAGTTTATTAAAACAAACTTATGAATACTTGAGTATCAGAAGTGCGCTTATATGATTACAATTTGTAGTGTGTGCGGAATGAAGTCCTTTTCACTGGAAATTTACATTTCTATTGCTGTACTCGTTGAATTCAACATCTGATGTCGCCTGTTAAAATTGTTGACTTAATTGCCCACTTAATGTCAAGTTCCTTAAAATGTATAACTCAACGTTGAAAGGATCGTGTGGCGCACATTCCAGAGAACGTACGCTAGTTTTCGGTTCTATGTGTGGAATAAATCGAGCACTAACCGTGAAGTGGCACTTAACTAAGTGCATGTCAACATGCAACACAATGCCAAGTGTGCAACAAAATGCTCCTCAAAACAACAAAATGACATTTTAACACTTCTCGCATTCAAATTTATAAACAAACAAATAAATTAAATTTCATGACTTCAAATCCTATTAAAATTGTATTAAGTCGTTTTGACAAAGTCAAAATTGATGAAGAGCTTAGATTGCTGCGAACCAGAGCAGTGCATATAACATATTTTATGTGCCAACTTAAACAGATTTTGATTGCTTTAAAGTTGATAGTAGAAGTGCAAAATTTTAAATTGTCAACAATTCTAATTTATTTATAAATGTTTAATTCAAAACTAACGTCACCTTACCGGCATGTGTGCTGTTACTTTTACTTACCCTCTTCATTAAATGCAATTAATAAAAATAAAGTACAGAGCATTTGTGCGAATATGAAACAGAAAGCCATTCACATGGTGAAAGGATGTGAAACTTATGAGTCTCAGTGAAGTTCGGTAATTAGAAAATTTTATGATATAAGTGTTTCCTTGTTGGGAATGTGAAGTGCCACATACAGCACAACAGCTAGAACCGGAGCAAGCATAGCAGGCGAGATTGGTGACAAATACAGCATTCAGTAAATGCCAACATAATGCAAGGACATGGGTTGAAAGGCTCATGAACGTCCCCAACTGCGTTAGTGACACGAAATAAAGCACAAAAGAACCTTTTAGAATATTAATAGAATACTAAATATTTTATGGGAAGAAAATGAATTCAAGCAAAAGGGTAAAGGAGAGTCTGCAGCCAACAAGCCATAAACCAAAATGTACAAGCAATGTGCTATCTTAAATAATGCGAAAATAACAATAGGTTGACTCTCTATCATATTCCATGGGTACTATATCTTAAGCCAATAATTTTAAATTAGGTAAATTAGTGAGTTTTACTTGGTTATGCTTAAGGATATAATACAAATGTAGTAGTTATAAGAAAGAAAAGCTACAAATTTGTGTTTTTTTAATGACTGTTTTATTTTAATACATGTAAACAATGAAGTTGGTTATGAAAAAATTATATGTCAAAATAGAATATTTATCTTTAAAACCGTTTATTAAAATATCTAATTAAACAACTAAACGAACTATCGAAATAAGATACATTTTAAGTATATTTCGTGTAAAATGATTGAACGATATCTTAACATTTTCAGTGTCATTGTGCAGTCTAACTAATTCTATCTCAATTCAACTTGTGTCATCTTTTAGTTGACAAGTGTAGTACTCAATTGATTAAGTTCTGACTTGCCTGGCGTAAGTGCTGAATACCTAATTTCATTAAGACAACTATCAATATTCGCATAGTCGCATACCCTCAGATACTATAGTGGTTTTATAATCTAATTTTATATAGAGAATTTATGACACACCAATCAACCTACTGGAGCCTGAATTCGTGATTTATATTCCTTAGGATCTACTCAGTCGCTTCAAAATATCTAAACAAACAGCCTTCCCCCAACAACATGCAGAGTATTCATCAAGCTAAACAAAGCTAAGCACTAACTGTATTCCCACTACACTCAAAGTTTCTTTGACTTCTATAATCAGAAGAATCGAGTGGAGCTAGTGCTAAACCGTGCAAGCTTAGCATTATCTTCACATATAGTACGCTATCTTGAAATCGCTTTTGTTCCAATGAAGTTAATGGCAAAAAATAAAGCTACGCATTAGCGCTTTTAGCATATCCAAAGTTAATTTAGTTTCTAGAAGAATATAACAGAAGTACCGGCTCACGTTATAAATTTCAAACTTGAAATCATTATTTCTACATTTATAAATAGGAATCATGTAAGTCTCTCGCCCAGAATGTTTTAAATATCTTTATTCAGTATCAATCCTTAAAATAATTGCATACATGCTAAAAGAGAGTAAATCTAGTTCGGATTAAAATAAACAAAGGAAAGTGTCTTATTCATAACGCTGTATCCACTATTTTCATAGTAACAAGAGTGATCTGTGCTCAATAACCTCGTTAAACATTATGGAATAGTCGTTGCGAAATTTATTAGCAATTCTGTTGTTAAATATTTACTAACTTGGCAAATAACCAACATCAGTAATAGTGATTGTAGAATTTCACTGGAAGTTCAAGAAAAGTAGGCAAGTACTACATAAAAGCAAAATAGAGTAGTATTTAAGTACTTCATACCGGATCTTCGTTCTTTTGCTGTAACTTAAATGACATCATAGCCACGTGGAGATAGTTTTTCGCTTCATCAATTAAAACATTGCTAACCTAATATCTACATTAGCATATGGAATTAATAGTTAACGCAGTGTGGCTTGGACCAAAGTTTAAAGCATTTAATTAATAAATTCAAAGTGTAGGAGTTACTGAAAAATTTTGGAATGTACAAAATACAATGTAATTTATCCAGAAATGTGATCTAGTCTTTCCAATAAAGACATTTTCGTATTCATTGGATACTGTTTGGTAGCACGCAGTTAGATCAGATATTAAAAGACAACTGAACAATAAAGTCATTCGTCTAATGTATCATTATTGTATAATCACAACAAAGCTAGTCAAAGCTTTCAAATTAGCTTTGATATCCAGAATAGGGAAATCTTTTCTTGATGTTCTTGGTCTCACTTAGTCTGCCGTTACTTTATTCTGTAATATGATAAAGCCTTGCCTTAAATGCTTAAATGAGCAAAATCTCTTATGAGACGGATTCCTAGTTGTATGTAACATCTATTATCTATTATAATCTAGATTTCAATCTCTAGAACTGGCAGTCTTAAAAAAAAATAACTATGAATAATTTAATGTAAGAAATAATTCTAAGACCACTGATGATGGGTATTTGGGAATGATTAAAACAGCTGTATGGTCAGCCAAAAATTAAATTAATTAAATATTAAAAAAAAGAATTTTTGTTGTTGTAGTTCACTGCTCTTCGAAACCTCTCTATAATCTAATATATTACTGGTTTTAAGTTTTAAACGTGTCACTTGCAGTCCATAAAATTGTATACGGACTAATTATCAATAGTTGTTATTTTTAATGATCGCTGATGATGAGTATTTGACCATTCTCTAAACATCGGCCAAAAAATTTAATGAAATAAATATAAAAGGTTTCGTTGTTGCAATTTATTACTGTTTGAACTTTTTCATCCAATCAATATATTAAAGTTATGTGGACTTTGAAGAGTTGTTTTCAATTCGAAGAAATTTGTTGAAATTGAATACTACGCGTACGAGTATTGAGCTTCATCCATGTACAAATCGTTCATAAAGATATATCTCGTTTCTTATTAGCAGTTATAATATTTCCTTCTAAATATTTCAAGTTTTATTTCTATATCATTCTGAAAAATCATTTTTGATTGATTTTTTGAAAAAGCCATCATTTTTTGGTACACTATTTTTTAATTAGTGATATTTTTTTCTTATTCTTGTATTATTGGTTATCCAAAAAATCAACATCTTTAAAGTAGTATGATATACAGTATAATATAGTTTGATTTTGAAGATTTGTATGTACCTTATCTTTCAATGCACCTTATTTAATGTGCATTTATTCATTTGATATTATTCTCAAGAGTCAGAATTATAGATTACTGGGTTTAACTTAATATTCTTTTTAATAGAAAGAAGAATCTATTACGAATCTATTATGTTCATAACTTAAAATTATTACAATCTTATTATATCAAGTAAAATAATCTATGCTTTGCATATGATTTCTCAGAATAATTTTATGAATCAACTTTTTAATATTTTCAATGGTACTAGAATTGTAATTTTTGGGAATTTCGAGTCATGAATTTTTAATTTATTGAGTACATGTAAGGAAAGTAACTTATTAATGGATTGGATTAATAGATCTCAATTATGAATGACACAAACTGATAGTTGCTTACAAAGAGTATCTTCAAAGAGTACCTATGCTGACATTAAAATTGCTTGACAAAATACATAATTTAAAAAAAGTCCTTTCTTTACAGATATTTCTTAATATTATATATGATTATTATATGTAGAAATTAATTAATATTTTACTAAAATTGTTAATATCATGCAAAGTAAGGGTACTTTACTACATTGGTTGGTATAGTATTTGAGACTAAACTGAATTCATTTTATATTTAAATAATCTTTTTTGAAAGCTTTTGAAAGACAGAAATCACACTAAACAACTGCAGTTGAACAAAACTCAAGTTTTTTTTTCTCAAATCAAGACAAAAAATAAAAATAAATACGAGGAAAAGTAACTCAATTTATGGCAGGAATTTCACTCTATCCTTGTTGACTTCTCGAATTCGACGATTCATGCAGACGTACGAGCATAGCATGGCTTCTATGTAGCTACACCCACTGCTTCATGGATTTGGATTTCGTATAAATTTAGACGCACCCACAAAGCGATTCAAATAATTCTCCTTCATATGAACTTCAAGAAGGTGCGACCAACACTGCGCAAAATCATTATTTTCCAAATGAAAAACTTTTATATATTAGCATTTAGTAAATATTGTTTTTATTATTTTCTTTATTCATGTATTCATTTCATACATATTTTTATATATAA
Source organism: Teleopsis dalmanni (assembly GCF_002237135.1). Lineage (NCBI taxonomy): Eukaryota > Metazoa > Arthropoda > Insecta > Diptera > Diopsidae > Teleopsis > Teleopsis dalmanni. The sequence goes on along the minus strand of NC_051846.1, from coordinate 143,822,109 downwards.
TTTTTACATTCAATTCGCGATTTCATTTTTGTTGGTTTCGTTTCTGTATAAAAAAATTGTCTCTATTAGTTTCCTTTTTCTAAGTTATTTATTAACAAAAAATTTTGATTTGTTTTTATTGCACAGTTTTTATAACGAATCATAAATTTAAAATAATCAAATTAAAAATCCAATTTAAATTCATAAATCATTTGCTCTTAACATTTGTTCAATAAATAATCATTAATTTTATTTTTTGAAGTCAATAATGGCAAATACACTTAATATAATTCACAATTTGACTAATGTGTGTTAGGTAATTACAGTATTTTCAAAAATTTATATCAATAAAATACATAATATAAATACGAGTATATATATATAATTTATTTTTAATATGCAACTAAAATCAGGAGCGTATAAAGATATTAATTTTAGTGGAAGTTTTAAAGTTAATTCCAAGTCTATAAGAAAATATATAAATAAAAAAAATATAAATAAAAAAGGATTTTAGTGAAAATTTGGAGCCCTGATCCCCATTTGTGTACGCCCAAAAACTGAATTAATTAAAGGGTAAAGAATAATCAATTACAATCAAAAGTTTATTCTTCACTTAAATGAATCTTTGTATTAAATAAAGCGGTTCATATGCCATTTGCAGTTATTAAATTATTGGCATCATATCTTCATTAATATGCACATTTCCCTCATATTCTATACAAATTGAAATAACGATTAATAATGATAAATTACTTTAATGAAGTCAGTTCTTAACCACCCAATTTTATTGTGTTGTTATACAAACTATATAATAAAACAATATAAGGAATAGTTTTACTGCCACACATACATTAAAATATTTAATTATATTCTCCGGTACCCTAATTAGGTCTCGGAAAACAATATGCTTCACTCGTTTAAATAGCGAATATACTTATACTTATATTAGCTGTGTTTCAGCAAACATTGATCTGAATCTTTTTGCTGAAATGTTATGGATCACAATTAAAAGCAGTTGGCAACGCATCATATTTGTCAGCTCTGTATTTGGTGTTTTATTTTTTATATATGATTATTTTCTCATATAAAAATGCCGCGTTGCCAACAAAATTTTTTATTAAATACATCTCATATTCATTTTTGATATATATTTCACATTAAATTACTGCGTGAACTAGATCAATTGTTAGTTCACCGTACGAACACGGGGTTCGTTGATCACATCATCCTTAGTTGAAACACAGCTATTCTTTTAAAGATGATGGATCTCCTTTAGATCATTAAATATTGGAGAGTATCTGGGTATTTAAAAATTTAACTGCTATAGTGCGAAATAGATATTATATTACCGCTTTTAAGAAAAGTATATATGCTGACATTATATTACATATAAAGAACTTATAAAGAAGATAAAAGTACTATTTATGATTATACATTGTTTTGAATTAATTCAAATTAAACTTCATCAAATATTGGTTATCATTGATTTTTAGCACCATATATAATAAATTCATCTATTTAATTCGTGTATGATTGTATCCTTATACCCTTTGAAATGTAACATTAGTAAATTCGATTCCATTAATTATTACATTATGTCATAATACATAGTTGTTAATTTCGACACAAAACAATTATATTGTTTAAAAATCGTTAAGTTGGTCATTATTTTAACGATTTTGGAATTATCGGATTATCGCCGCGCAGTGTATAAACATGAAAATCAGGCGATTAAAATTCTATATTTTCCAGACCAGTAAAAATATTAAAATAAAATTTTCTTTAAATATAGTTCTTGGGATAGACTTCAGTTTGAATTTTTTTTTGTCGGTCAAATCGGTTTACTTACTCAGCTAATCTTAATAGCTCTCTTCACTTATATCTGCGGTACCCAAAAACTGTATCCGAGTTTATCTACAAAATTTTTCTTACTAATAGCCAAATGTTAAAGCCGTACATGCGATTTTGAAACCTTTTTTGGTTCTATGACGTATTCGCAAATTTCTCTAACTGAGTATACGGTAGTGACTTGAAAAAATAACAAGCTTTAATTTTCCTTTTTTTGAAAATCTGAAGTACACGTACCACTAATATAAAAGATAAAAATTACGTGGTCTATTGAATACTGTTATGAAGTAAAAATTGTTATTTAAATGTGCAGAAATTAGTGGTGATAGAAAACCTTTAGGGAGAATTACTCTTCAATGTTATTGATCAGGTCTATAGAATTAAATTCTTTTTACACAGATGTAGTAGAAAAATAAAACTGTATAATGTCATAATGGAAACTGTATCTCAACACACAGCAAAAAACCAGATCTCTTTGTCCAATGAATACCAAAAGTAAAAGAATTCTGAATAAATGTTAATAGATGAAAATTGTTATAGTGTCACATATAATTGCAAGAGAACCTTGTTTAGTAATTTCTTGTGAACATTATTACTAATGTTGAATTATTTCAGTAACTACATTATTATGCTCGTAATAAAATTATTGCTTTAATTGTGACTATATCATATATCTTTTACTATTAGTTTAGATACCTGGAAAATAGTTTACACGAAAACAGATTTTAAAACTTTATTTAGGTCCTCCTATTTTTTGAAGACTTCCCACTATTTGAAGAGAGAAAGCAGCTTCTTCAACCAAATCGCCTTTCAATAACCTTAGGGAAAGAAACATTACCAATCTTTCGACACTACACCTAATAAAGATTTAAATCAATCAGTAAGATCAAGAAAAATATTTGCTAACAAACTATTAACAATATGCATTCAATTATTTTAATAATTTATTATGGTAATGGACAAAAAAAATTTTTATTACTACTTTTGTTTTATCTCGAAGATGACTATAGAAAAAAAATCGAAATATTGATTCAAATTAAATTTTTTTTAAAAAAATAAAAGTCAATTATTTTAAATAAACATAATAATTTAAAATACCCTTTTTACCTAGTAGATTTATATAAAATTAAATTTTAATTAAGGGCAATGAACGAATCGAGGTATTACCATATAGGGGCGGGTTAACATTCGGAAAATGATTATAAAATCTATAACATATTTACTAAACATAGATCTAGTGATAAAACTTTACAATATAGTGTATAAGAAAAGAGTATATTAAAAAAATGTTGATAACATATTACACTAAAATAGAATTTTGAACGTGATTAAAATCTTGAGCCCCAAAAATTTTTGATTAAAAAATTAATAAACTGATTTTGTTTACATATTAAAAATAATTATTTTTTAAAATAATCAATATTAGAATATCGAAACGAATTATAAAAAAGTAATCCAATTATTATACTTTAAAGTAAACAAATATATATATTAAAAAAATTATAAACAATTGTGATTGAAATATTAAAAAGTTAATTTAATAATATTTAAATAATAACAATGTTTAAGGATTAGAAAATTGTTTTTAGGTAGTAAATTTGTTTCGAAAAGTTTATATAGTATTTTTTTTATTTAATATAGTATTTCAAAATAATTGAACACAAATTCGTTGTTTGAATTAAGTATAAATTTAATTACAATTTTTAGAATTTCCTTTAAATAATATAAAATTTTCTAGGAAAACCTTTTTGCGTATAAAACAAAATCTCAACAGCCAAAAAAAACAAAAACAACGATATGCATTTTTAACAAATAAAGCTGTAAATTTTAATAGCTAAAGCTAATTTACGCAATTAATTTATTTATAATATATTTAGTAATTTTTATAACAATTGCCTAAGAATATCAGTTAAATATTGCTTACAATAGTAAATTAACTAATAATTGAGTGTCAAGTATATGTTTTAATTCTTTAATTTTAATAATATTTGTTTTGTATTGTATTGTGTATAAGAAGCTCTTGATTTTGTTTTAGTAAGTACATTAAGATAATTGCCTTATTAAAATATAAAGAAGCCAAACTTAAAATGTAGATATATTGGATGTCTCTCACCCTTGCGTGCAATAAGTCCTCTCGGATGTCTGCAGCTTGCATTGCTCGCACATGTATGACAAAAGATACGTATGCACTAGTTTTAAACTACTTTATTAATATGCTTACATACTAATAGGCCTCTGTTTATATTTATATAATATATATGTATTTATATATACTTATAAGATTATGTATACAAATAATATATTCATATATGTGATTATGTATTGAAATTGCTCCTAATGTATTTTGTATTCGTTTTTTTTTCTTTCGAAAATATCATGATTTACAATTGTCTAGTATTTTATCCTTTTTTTATTGATGATTGCAACAATAGTTGAAGTTTTTTCGTATTATTTAATAGATATACTTTTTATATACATTTCCACTAACAACAACTATAATATAATAATATGTATATATATTTACTTTGGATTTCTTTAAACTGTACTAATACATTAACTATAATTAATATTATCCAACATTCGGCGGCATTGCATACTTATAACATATTTAGTAATAATAATGTGACCCCTGCATCAGACTTAGCCCTTTGGGCGTAACATACCGTAATTTATTAGTCCTATGGAAATCATCTGCACACAGTGCTCTCATCACCTGCACAGATTGAATGCGGTGCGGCCAAAAACAGTTTTCCGTTCGAACAGGCGCATAATTGGAAGAATCGATGCATGTGCTCGTGATTTTGCGCTTGACCAGGATTGGGTGGTAGTGCCGTACGCAAATTTGGCATTAAAATTTTGTTTGATTCCAATCGTAACTGTCGGGTGATATAATACGAAAAACGCTTTAAGTCATTTAAGAGAACTTTCGCAAGTGTACTTAAAAAACTACATCACAAATATAAAATCAGTTTTAAGGCATGCAATCTGATTTTGCATTGAAAGTCAAACCAATAAAGTCAGGTAAACAAATGCAAAAACATTTTTAATTTAAATTCGAGTTGCATACTCATTTTTCAATTGACACTTACGCTACCATCTAAAGCACTCAGTTTGATATCCTCGAGGGCAGACAATTCAATGCCACCGGCACGTGACTGCATGTTTATATCCTTTGCTGCTGAGAGCTCCAATTGCCGCGTTGGTGATTCCAATCTATCGCAATTAAAAACAAAAACAAAAAAAAAAACGATAAAACAAATTGTATTTTAAGTCGACTTTATACTTTTAGAAATGGAACACCTTTAGATACCAAAAGCAACTAAAACTACACTTACTGTGTTCTAACAGAAAATAGTATAGAATGAAATAGTTTAAGAATACTTAATGCCTATGCTTCGAACCATATAACATATTAGAGCTATAAGATTATAAATATTACGCTCAGCTGAATAATTTTTTAATAGACTTTTAGGATTCAAAATGATTTATCATTATATCTTCTCGAAAAGTTGCAACTATCCTACGATGTTTCTCTTGAGAGAATGGAAGAGCTATACTCTCCTTTACTGAAGACACGATTAGTTTGTTAACGCTTGTTTTTATAATTGATATTGATGACATATTGCTAAGATTACATCTATATAGGTCATTATTGTTGTCTGATGAAGCTGATAAAATATCTTGTCAAGGGTGTAGAGGAGTTTAGAGAAACCTCGAGGTTAAAAATAGTCTGAGTGCTTGTGCCTTGCTCAACAAGATTCACTATAATGAATAAAGATTTACCTAACTAAGGTATATGCACAAAAGGTTGAATGGACTTCTTACAGAATTGGTATCTCTCCAACTTCTATTACATCCTTCAATCCAACATATTAAATATTACAGTTGCGCTTGACCAGTTGCTAGAATAAGTTTGTCGTCCTATCATTTTGGCATCATAAGAAGACGAAGTCTTTGACTTCGTTATTGGGACCATGCCATACCGGATTTTATGTACTTCGCAACAGGTCCTAGGTTTCGAACTACTATATCCACTTATACTAATGCAATCGCATTTTTTCTTTCCTCATTAGGCACATTTAAGTTGGACTTTTATCAGACGTTAATTAACCTAAATTATTTTATATTATTTAAAGCCTGCCTCCCAACAGTCGTCATGCAAAAGTTGAACATACCATACATATGTATATTCTATTTATATTGAAACCTTTAAGTGTTTTCTGATGATATACTTCATTTTACCCTTTTCAGTTGTTTTATGACTGTGAAGAGGTCGACGTATTATTTACACAGGAAAGGTTGTTGTCCACTGTATTGCAGTTGTTGCGAAATGCGAACTCAATTTAGGACTTAATGCACATTCATGCAATATGAATGTTTGCTTTCGGTATGTTTTCCTTTAGACGAGTCGAAATAACTACAATGCATTTTATTCGTTTTACTTTTAAAAATTCTTGTTGCTTTTTCCTCCATCTCTTACTCGGTGTTAATCTTTATTCTATGGTTTATTTGTTTTTTTTTTAACTCACCTTAATTCCCGTCCCGGCTCAGCACGTACATGTGGTGTCTGTACGGATTCCCGAAATATGGCACCACCTTCACCATCAATTCTCAGCGCGTGTGCACCGATTGTGACTTCATCTCGATTTACGGAAAATAAATTTCGTCCGTTTGTGTCATTGATGCGAAATCCCGTCGAAAGGCATTCGAGCTTATCGTGTCCCAGGAATAAATGATTTTCGAGCATTCCATTCGCGTCACGTGTATTGATTGAAAAATTACGTGATGATTCTGTTGATGATGATTGCGTTGATGATGAGGTTGATGCATTTGATATGCGCCAATGATGATGTCGTAGTGAATTATGGTATTAAGAGCGTTCATATCGAAAATAGAAAAAAAAATAAAAAAAATACTCGTAAATAAAATAGTACAACAAGATACACCAGTACAATATACACAAGTAGTGGAATTTAAAAACAAATATTTATGCTTGTTTGTATTTATTACAGAATATTGTGTAGTAAACGCAAGATTTCGCATTTGAGATAAGCCTAAATATATCAAACCAACAACAGTTTTCAGACCGAACAAATATGGACTACGAAATATCTATGTTTGCAAAGCAAGTGGAAGCATAGATTACAACACTATGATAACGGAAACGGAAATAAAATTTTTAGTCGAGTCATGGTCATGGTCCTTTCAGCACACGTAGGTGACGTTGTGGTAAGTGTGAGTTTGCCTGCTTAATGGCTGGCGGATACCATTTTCTGTTGTCTTCTTATCAGTGTAAGAAACGTTTTCATACCTTTTGCTACCATCGCAAAACCTCATCTGTCTTCCCAATTTATCTGTAATTGTGCATCTGTGCTGTGTTTGATATGTGAGATTTATGTGAGAATATTTTTTTTAGACTTTAGTCAAAATAATTCGTTGGTTAGTTGGTACATTTAAAATGTGACACAAAGCTTTAAGGGAAAAATGAAAAATCTTTTTAAAATTATTTAAATTACATTTAAAATTATAAGTGGTTCAGATCTTAGTTATATTAAATAACTAAATAATAATTTATGAAAAAAACCAAATACATATTTTCTGAGGTTCTTGAGATATTTCTATTGATTGAAATAATCTAAAATTTAGAGCTTATGAAATGTAGATATACTTTGCGGTAGAGATATCATCTTTTAATTATTGTATGCAAGGCAATTTATGTGCAAATATTTATTAGTCAAATTTAATAGAATTTAATAATAACATGGCAGATACATGAAAAAAATATTTGCTTTAAAATGGTTAACATTACATTTGTCAAGCACAATTAACTCCAACTGTAGTTTATACGTTCACACTAAAATTAACAAAGCAAGTGTGGAGAAACAACAATAACATTTTGGCATAATTTCAGTTTAAAACAATACGAGTCAAGACAGACTTTAGGTTAGATCTGTTTGGTCTAGAATATTCAAACTTCGGCAGTATTTAAATTTGACTTTCGGTGTTTATACTGTAAAAGACTATATAAAAGTTATATACCTATACATAAAATTCAAAAAAAAATCTGCAAATGATAATGGCCATTCCACAAGACTTGAAAGAGCTATATGAATAAAAAAAAAAAGTTCGCTTAAAATATTAGATATTAATAAAATGACGTACAACTGTACTTCAATATTTAAAATCCTGATTCAAACTGTTCAGCTCATGTAAATTTTGGTATATAAAAAATAGCTTTACACTGGACGCTCGCCAATTAGAACCACTGTTTTTAAAGTAACTTTAATTTCTGAAAAATTCTAATTTCTTAAAATTTTTAATTCTAATTGTAGAGCATTTAATGCTTTACAAACTTCAATTCTAATTTGTGGAAGATTCGAATTTCACAGAATTCTCCATTGTCATAATTGATCACTTAAAACCAATATATGCATTTTAAGTGTTTGAATGAATTTTGGTATTAAGACCGTGTGCGAGTTGATCTAATTTGTGTTCTACTTGAAGAAAATTCTAAATTGTGCCGAAAACTCGCATACCCAAGCTAAAATAGGCTTGGATATGCAAGGCTACCACTTCAACCTAACCTAATCTGTTTTTGAAGCGCTCTATAAAGTATAGAGTAAACTCCTTCTATAACAGTAATGTATATAAAAAGTCTCCAAATAAATGAATACATGTGTTGCTGCACACTTAGATAAAATATACTTAAAAATATAACATTTTAATAAAATGAAATGCAGATATGCAAATCAAGTATTCAAGTTAGAAGTGTACTCTGTTTTAGTCATGTGTGCCAAATTTATACGAATACAAGAAGCCAAACACAGGGTTGTGAAAAAATTTTTTAAACATTTTTTTACTCTGTACAATTTATTTATACATAAATTATTCTCTTCATCTACTTTTACTTCCATAAAATGAAATTATCTTTTTCCATATTTCTAAAAAAAAGATATTTTAGGTAATTTGCATTTAAAAGCATAAAGTTGATGCGTAGCTTCTTAAAAAGTGATATAGAATTTAAAAGTAGCTTTATTAAATTTGATTTAGTCTTTAAGAAATTTCTTGGCTTTTTACATTCTTCAAAGTTTAAACCAAAATCAAATAATATTAGATATATATCAAAGGTCTAAGGACGTTGTACCTATTTTGCATATTGTTAATTTTTATGTGACATCTTTAATTTGCGAAAAAAGTTTATGGCTATTGGCTTTAGCATACTTAATCACCATAACTTTATGTCTTCCTCCTTTGTTTAAAACTATGTCACATCTCTTTGCGGAATAATGAACTATAGTAGTCATCATTCCTTTCGTTATGAAAATCTTTTAATTTAGGATCACACATATGTTTATTCAACTTTCATAATTTTATTTGAATTGTGTCAATATACATGCTGGATGAAAAAACCCCAATCGTTTTTCGGCCTAAAGGCCGAAGCTCATTAAAAAGGTACAATTTCAAAGGCGAATGACTTGGAGTTTCCATACAATTATTGCATATAAAAGAAGCTGGGCACTACACATTGACTTGTATTCGTAACTCTATGTCTGTGCAAATAAATAATAAGCACAGGAAAATGACTGGAGACAAAAGTAAAATTTATGTTAAATGAATATTAATAGAAACATTTACATAATAAATTACAAACAAAACGGAATACTCAGTTATCTTTGTGCTTGGGCAGATGTTATCACTTCATGGAAAACGCACAGGCATTTACGGAGAATTGGGAGTGAATGAATATTCCTACTTAAGCTGAAAGTGCAAAGTGCAAAGTGCTGCAGAGTCTATATGTGCGTGTATTTCTGTTTACTCATTGCAACATTTATGGTCAATAACATTTCCGGTATTTACCTAAGGTAATTGGTTGGCCATGCCTTGAACGTATTGTCGATGCTCGCAGCATATCCATGACCAGTGCTTGTCCTGTTAGTTGCACTCCACCAGGCACAATTTTCAATTGGCCCATGCCGTCCTGCAAGGGAAGAATGAAAAAAGGAGATAAACAAAATATTTATTGTCACTGCTGTGATATTGCACTTTGCTTATCGGCTTGCTAGCAATGTTGCAAACGCTACTTACCGTTGAAAATTCCATCACCTTAAGTATCCATAGTGTAAGTATTAGGTTAGTGATTATCAGCACCATCAGTAGCACCAGCAGTGTATAGAGGCATTTCTTACGCCAGCCGATGAGTCCTAACTGCGTTTCAATGCCATCAACAAAACTTTGTGAAGAACTGGCTTTGTTGCTGCCTCCCTGCAGCGTTGCACCCATGTTTAGATGTGTTGGTGGTGGCTGTCGTCGCTTCTGACTTTTAGCAGTTGACCTGTTCGTTGTTGTTACGGTTGTCGTTGGTAATTCTGAATCCCCCACTAAGTCCACGCCTGTTGTATGTCCAGATGAACGAGTGGATATTGCGGGGAGGGTGCGTGTTTTAGTTGAGCGCGTTGTTCCGGTTCCTGTTGTGTTGGTATCTGACGAATTAATGGCATCAGAACTGTTGATCATCGCTGTAAAATCATTACGTTCGTGTTGCAACTGTTGTTTAACTGGATTTCCGTCTATATTGGCAACTGAATTTTTGTCTGCTTTTCTTGTTGCAGTGTTACAATTCTGACTTTGGTATGTGTCCTCAACTAATATTTTTAGATTCTCTTGTATATCGGTAGGTGTTTGAAGGGATTTTATTATTGTTGTGGCTGTTGATACACTGTTTTGATTATTATTGTTGTTTTTTCGTAATTGCTGTTGCTTCTTTTTTTTGAATGTTGACGTTGGTGAGGTAAATTTAAAAGTAGAATTCTGTTGTTGCTGTTGTTGTTGTCCTAATATATCCGGTGAATACTGTGAAAGAATATTGGCAGTTATTTCAACAGTTGTGGCAAATCCGTTCGATTTGCTATGATGATGAAGATGATCAAAATATTTAGGAAGATGATGGCAATTATGATGGATGAACAAATGTGAATAGAATGTTATCAACAGATTAATGAAATGTAGGGATATGTAAAAGAAATTTGTTATATTGAAAATATAATAAATATACTTTAATAATAATATTTAAATAAGTATTTAATATAAGTTAGTATTGCAGAGATGTATTTTCAAAATATCCATCAAGCAAATATTTTACATTAATCTGAAATGGTTTTTAATCAACTATAAAATTCATTAGATAAAGTCTGATTAATTGGATATTGTATATATTTTGGTATTGTGTTTACATTTATTAAATACGATCATCTTTTACTTTAGACATTACTTATTTATGTGAGTATATAATTGAAGCAACTTGAGTATTTTGTTTAGTATATGGTTGAGAATATAAAGAACGCTTATTTCGAGCATCAGGTAGCATCAATATTAGTAAGAGACTATATATTCCTCTAACAACCAGCGGATCAGCACTGAATAAGCGCGTATTCCCTGCTTGTACTTGTCCGTGTATGTTATTAGTGCCTGCAAAAGTGGAATCTATGATGATAATAATGGAAATATATTACTGTCAGGCCTAATCGTTAAAATTTGGTGTTACCTAGTGTAACACCAAAGACTTACTGACGCCTTTAACATGCTTTGTTTCTTCAATGCAATTATTTCTTGTTAGTTATGGGTTTCCCACTAACCTGCTTATCGAGAACAAGCATTCTTTAAATTTTTAACCTGAGACAATACGAAGACAGGAGAAATTATATTTGATCATATTTCATATAATTCAAACCAATTATGTTATGAAATAATATTCAGTTTGATAAGCAATAATTTATATATAATTTATGAAACGGGCTAAACAAACAATTTTCGACTATAACATAACCAAAATGTTTTTATTAAAAAACAATTTAAATTTTAAAAATACAAATGTATATTTCAATTAACTGCCCAATTAGCCAGTTTTATAATTAATATTAGAATTACGTTCCAAATTAAATTGAATCTAGATTGCAATCTACTGACTTAGAGTAGTAATTATAGATGATTATTTAAAAATCAAATGCAGAAAATGTGAGAACTTGTGGAATAGTATTTATTGGCTATCTAAACCGATGTTGGACTTCATAAAATAAATAATTCAGACTATTTAACTAATAAACTAGTCTGTCACTTAATAAATAATTTTTATTATACAATTTTTTTTCAAATATCTTATTTGTAATTTATATAATAATTTGAGTATATATATGTAATGTATATATATTTCCCTCTAAAAATAGTTCACATTATATTTATATAGTTATAAAAAGATTTCAGAATAAGTTTTTCAAATCGCCCATTTTATGATTCAAAGAAAGAAAATTATTTTAAAAATATTATTACCAAGTATTGGACTCGCGATGTTCATCAACTTTTGCTGCAGTGGCGTCGTTAATTTTGTTGTCCATTAAATGACAGCCGTTCACTCGAATAGTGCTCGTCTGCAATGAAAATTGAATGAAAAATTTTTTTAAGTATTTCTGTAGTAAATTCGAATATAAATTAACACAAAAAAAAAGAATCAAAAACATTTTTATTGGCAAATAAATGAAATACGAGCAATTTGTGCTGCACTTGTGGATTCTTTTTTTTCAGTTCCATTTTTTTTTTGTCGAACTGGAACTCATCCAATTTGCTGCCCACTGAGAATAACTGTGGGATTCTTGTTTGCACAAAAGATCTTCATATTTTTCAATAAATAATAAAATAGACATTTATTTAGTAGAATTTACCTCAATCAAAATTCGTAAGTGGTCATCATTATTAGTTTTATTATTCCGCAAAATTTAAGATGTGCAAATTATTAGAACTTTAATTACACCACAATATTTGAAAATATTAAAATCACCTCTGCTAATATTAGATAATTGAGAATAAACATTTTAATTTTATATGCAAATTATATAACCAGGTGGTATCGTTAATCCTTCATTAAAAAATATTTTCAACTGTAAATGAGCTTATATTGGTAAGAATCCGCAGTTTTTTTTATCACTAATATTGTCGGTACCCATATAATTTAGCAACACTAATTAGATAATGTCAATCTAACACGCGTTTAAAAGGTAACATTTTAGGTTACATTTCTTTGTGAAGTTTGTGAATTCGTCATTCCTTCTCATCACTTTTGGTAATTGTCCAAGCTTCTGCACCATACAGCTGGACAGGCATGATAAGAGATTTGTAGAGCGTGATTTTTGTTTATCGAGAGAGGGCTTTATTTCACAATTGCTTACCTAGCCCGAAGTAACATTTGTTGGCAAGAGTGATTCTTCGTTGAATCTCATGGCGTGTTTAAGCTAGTTCCTAAATAAACAAAGTCTTTCACAACTTCGAACATATAATTGTCAACAGTGACGTAGGTCCCAAGACGCTCAGGAGATTTGTTTGTTGACAGACAGTACTTTGTTTTGTCCTCATTTACCACCAGACCCATTTGCTTTGCATGTTTTTCTAAGTTGGAAAATGCCGCACTAACGACGCGGGTGTTCACACCAATTATATCAATATCGTCGGCATTACACTTTTGTAGAATATTGGGCCAGTACGGTTTAAATCTGCTGCTCGAATTATCGTTTCCAACTTTAGGTTGAAGTAGTCACACGACAAGGAGTCGCCCTGTCTGAAATCTCGTTTGGTATCAAATGGCTCGGAGAGGTTCTTCCCAATTCTAACGGAGCTGGTGGTGTTGCTCAGCGTCATTTTACATAGCCGTATAAGTTTTGCTAGAATACCAACTTAGATATAGTGGCGTATATATTTAGATATAACGGCGTAGACTAGATTGACGATTGGCTTCAATCTTTCACATAGTACGTTTGACAGAACCTTATATGCGATATTTAAAAGACTGATCCCGGTAGTTGACGCAGTTTGCAGGATCAACTTTTTTTGGATGAAAAATTGTGTGATGAAATTTTGCAACTGGTAAAACTGGTAAAACAGGACTGATACGCAAGTATCCAAATGACAATTTGGAATCATTTAGTAAGGTTATGCAAAGACACTTGGTGTAATAGTAACAGATGAAGGATGATTAGCATACAAAAATTTGATGGACCGGATTACCAACAGTGAAACGCGAATTACGGGCAACGAATACGAATTCAAAACGAAAAGATTTAACGCAAGTGATCATGTTAGTGGTTATTTTGATTGTTTGGTGGGATTAGAAGGGGATTGTCTATTATATGAGTTTTTGCACTCTAATGCTAATTCTATCTAAAATTAATTTTGTATTCCAAAAAATAAATCTCTACCATTATTGTCAATAATATACTTGTTGCGTAGTAATAGAAAAAAAGTTTGAAAAATCCTAAAAAAAGTAGTATCAAATAAGATAGGACAATAGAAGAAGTAGTGGAAGAAATAGATTTAGCAATTGTAGGAAGAAATAGCATCATAAAAAGACACCATTAATAATTTAGATCGAGTTTTTAGGATCTACACACTTTAAGTTTCTAACATACAAAAGATAGTTCATATTTTATGAAAATATGTTAATTAATAACAGTGAAGTTTGAAATGCTATTTAGAGTCAGCTCTTGTAACAGTGAAGATCCTCAAAAAAAAGGGGTTCCTAATTTGTTAAATCATCGCCGTGCGTGAGCTGGGCAGAAATATAATAGATCGGAGGCACTCTAATCGTCTTTCCCATAGCTGCTACAGGTTTGATTAAGACTTGACTTGTTGGTAAACCTAACAGAAGACTGATGTGTCTAAGGGGCACGTCAATGAGAATTTTAGATTTCCATTTAGCGGTAAGTGGCCAGATAGCATAGAGATGCCTGCATATAGTGATATCATCTTCCCATCGTTTATTAAGAATTTCAGTATAGAAAGAACACAGTAACAATTTGTACAACCTAACCTAACCTAACCTAACTTTTAGTTAACATTTTATTTCACTGCAGAAAGGCATTTTCGTTTTATGTAACCTTAAACACTAGTGCCTATAGGTTAAAAATACAGCTTACAATTTTTATTTTTTAAATTAAATTAAATTAAATTTTAAATTTGGTTAAATAAATTATTTATATTTTTAATATTCACTCAGATACTGGGTGTTAGGGTAGAGGTCATATGTAAAAGAGCTTTATGCAAAAAACCTTAAATACCTCAAAGTTACTCATATGCTCCAGCTTAGCACAAATTTGTAAATTAAATGAAATTAAAGTCATAGTATCAATTTTCAGTACCAAAAAAGTGAAAAAAAATATATAAAAAATGGCAGCTAACAGCACTAAATCACAAAATAAACATATTCAATGGAAAATGCTTATCAAGTGCCATAAAAATAATTTTTTAATTAATTATATTTCAATAAAAAAACAGGTAAGTTAAACGATGATGCATCTGAAAGTATTGTATAACATTTTAATTAATTTGAAATTATAAAGTATATTTGGTGTTTAGTTACATATATCAATATTAAATATTTTTGTATATAAAAATGTAACATTTAGCATAGAACATTTTTTATTCTATTTAAAAAAGAAATCGTTTCTGTCAAATTTGATGAACTTTTCGAAAGTATTTAAGTTTGGTGCTATAAATCACAATTGGCAAATAATATGTTTGCATTTGACATTCATGTAATCCTTATTTGGAACTACACTTGTTGGACAAATACAAGCTCTGGTGGGAAATCTATATTTAGTTTTTGAATAAACTGCAACTAACAATAAGAAAAATTATTTTATTTACAAAAAAATTCTGAACATGGGTCAAAACCAAACTATGTGCCAAAATTTTGTGATTTACACTCAAAACTTCAAATAAAAGCAATAAATTTGAAATAGAATAATTGATAAATTCAACAAGATATTGACAGCAGTGTCATATTTACAAGTTTTTCCAGAGATAAAATCTGAAAAAACCGTTTAACATAAAATGCAATATGAATAAATACAGAAAATATTTAGAAAAAAGGAGAGCATTGTTGTAAATGTGAATAGTCAAACAGTTTTTTTTTTTTGGAATATATTATTTATCAAACAATTTCACTTGTTTTGAAAAATAAAGTCAAACGGAAAAACTAAACGAATGAAATAGCACAGTTGAATAATTAAAGCACACCAAAAAATATAAAAATTTAATAATAATAAATAGATTTGAAAAAGTGTGCTAGCGGCGGTTTTGAATACGTCATTCACCGCCCGTACCCTTGAAATTGTAAAAAAAATCCATTGAAATTGGGTAAAAAATGGCAACACTACAAGATACTTTCTTCCACTCTTTCTGCCTTCTGTTCGATTTTGGAACTCAGCCATCGAACGTCCGTTCATTGTCAGAAGTTGCCACTGCTTTGGTATTTCGTTGTTTTAAATTTGGACCAAATGTGTCGAAACAATTATTTTTGTAATTGAGTGTGAATACAGCGAAAAATAAACATAAACAACCACGCACTCAGCTACGTAAATATCCACACTCGTGTCTGCACCGGTCCATAGCCGTATCTCTAGTTGGACCGACATACTCACTCTTATTCGAATAGATTTGCATTAAAAAGCTGCCTGATACTGCATAGCCAGCCAAGTGCCTCCGTGCCTCCACTGTGTGAACAGCACAAAAAATATCTGAACCTGGAGCTTTTTCACCTGACACATTAACAACATCAGCACAGCAAAAAATATATATAATAAATAAGATAAATTTATGCACACAACCAACAACAAATACGAAATTAAATTATTTTAAAATATTCATAAAAATTATTATAATTTTAAAATGTTTCTTTGTTTATTTTTGGAATTATTTAGTTTCGTTTTATTTACATTAATTTAAAGTTCAAACTAAATAAATTAAATAAAAATTACTCAGTGAAGTTTTTAAACAATTTAAATGGAATAACGTAATTTTTTAATTTTTTACTTAAAGATTAGCTTAAAAAATTATTTTAATTTTTCTCATTTTTTATTTATGCTCATTATATTCTCATTTTTATTATTCTATTATTATTTTAATTAATTTTTTTTTAAAAATTTATTGATCAAATAATTTAGTAACCAAATATTTTTAATAATAATTGTGTCTTTTAACGGGCTAATTAGTTAATAGTTTTCCACGAGGAAATAAGAAACAACATCAAAAGGGTTTTAAACAAAAGTGATTTCCCTAACCCAGTAATTTATAAAGTCTTCCAAAGAAAAACAAATTAAAATATTAAGGAATTGTACCTTTATTACACAACAAATTTCTGACCGTTTAAAAGCTATGGGAAAGATCCAAAAGTGTGGAAAATGGGTGCCACATGAATTGAATGAAAGACAGATGGAAAACCGAAAAAACACTTGTGAAATTTTGCTTCAAAGACACGAAAGAATCATGGGTTAATCTGGGACAACCATCAACATCGACTGCAAAACCAGATCGATGCGGCAAGAAGACAATGCTGTGTGTTTGGTGGGACCAGAAAGGTTAAACCACGAGTTCTTAAAACCTGGTGAAACCGTCAATGCTGGTCGCTATGAACAACAAATGATAAATTTGAACCATGCATTGATCGAGAAACGACTAGAATAGGCCAGAAGACACGGCAAGGTAATTCTGCTCCATGACAATGCACCTGCACACAAAGCAAAACGGGTTCAGGGTGCAATCAAAACACTTGGCTGGGAGCTGCTACCCCACCCGCCGTATTCACCAGACTTGGCTCCTTCCGACTACCATTTGTTTTCATCGATGGGACACCCATTGGCTGAGCAGCACTTTGATTCCTACGAGGAGGTCGGAAATTGGGTGTCTGGTTGGTTTGCTTTAAAAGACGAACAATTTTTTTGGCGTGGTATCCACAAATTGCCAGAAAGGTGGTCAAAATGTGTAGAAAGCAATGGCCAATACTTTGAATAAAATGTTTTTTACTTTCCTATTAATAATTAGTTTTATTTTCACCAAAAAATATGTCCCTCAACTTTCCAAATAAATTCTAGCAACCACATAACATATAGGACACAAAATACATTGAAATCGCTATTCGCTAACCCCAAATCGAAAATAGACACTTTGGATAAACACAATGTGGTTAATCAAATCAAATGCAAACGTGACGGATCCAACATATGCTACCAAGTATATGTTGGTACAATAAAGAACAAGTTAAAGACGCATATAGCCGGACTTAAGCACAGCATAAAGTATAAAAATAATATTAAGTCAAAAACAGCTCTGACTTCACACTATATCATTCATAACATGATCCGGACCTTGACATTGTAAAGGTGTTACACTAAGAAAATAATCAACAAAAACACTTTTTCTTGGAAATACTATACATTCTCCAAACTTCTAGTGACCAGACATAACTAAAAAATTGACATACAACATTGTGCTCTCAGGTGTATAAAAACACCTTCAACAAATCCGGAAAAGGATAAACATATTATTTCTTTATATATGTATGTTATTTTTATATTTATTGTTATTATGCATTCTATAATTTCTTTGTAATATATATTCAAAAATATTGTACATTGTATTAATATTATGTAGCACCCTGATAAAGACTATATATATATGTATATAGTCGAAATATCGATTAAAATAAAATCTTTTAAAAGCAAAAAAACTTTTTGAAAGTTTATTTTTTAACTATAGACCAATTAGCCCGTTAAAAAACAAAATTATTATATTTTTTTTAATTTTCAACTTAGAGATTAGCCTAAAAAATTGCTTACAAATTAAACTCTTGAATACCTGAAACCGTATAAAAAAAGTAATATAATATCCTTTATAACATTTATAATATAGACTTCATTTAATATAGACTTCATATTATAAGCACATCAATTTTAAAATTAATTTGAATAAATATATAAAGTTTTTTAGAAAATAATTTCCCGTTTTATTACACAAATTTATGTATCATTAAATTCCATATTATCCATTTTGGTCCAATATCTTTTGGCACCTTTCTTGCAGTAAATAAAATTGACCACGCTAGCACAGATAAACCAGCACAAATCAAAATCAAAAAGTACCAAATCTAGAGAATATATAGATGTATATGGCAGTATATCACTTCCAAGCTGTAAAAGTTTTTGGCAAGTTACGAAACTTGTATAGGATCTCATGTTATCTTAATAGAACACTACAGTCTATTGATACTACTTGGATTATTCTGTTCAAGTAAATTACTTAATTTCTGCAGCTAATAATAGTGCACTTTAAAATTAATCGTTGTGTGGTCCGGTAGAAGCTCAAAAACAACATTTGAAATTCTATCAAACAGACAGCTTTACGTTTTGTAATGAATATCGATTTTTGAAGTGCTAAACGACGGTTCATCTATTTTTTTCCATGATCTCTAGCGTTTAATATTATTGTAGAGAATTTATTTCTTGTTCCCAATGGTAACGCATTTCAGAAATGTATCAGTTTCTTAATACTTGTGAAGCAAAACACACACAGAAACACAGCCTCAGAAATATCTTTCCATAAGAACATGATCAATCCTTATGTAAAGCTTTGAAATTAAACCTGGACATTTTATATGATCATGCAGGTATGGTTGAATTTAATAAATTTAATTCCTCAGCGATCTCATGTGCTGATTCCGTTGCTTTGCATCAATTGATGCATTTATTGCGTGCTTAACTCTTCAACTGGCCTGTTGGAATCTGATGCATCTTCCACATTACAATTGACGGATCAAAATTTTGCAAATCGGTTTTAATACTAGCGTTCTGTCAATACATCTTCTCCATACACACAAAAGAATTTTTATCTTTTCGATATTAAAAAAATGAAATATGCCAAAAATTCAGGTTTTTACTTTTCAAAATGACATCAATCAAAATCTATTCCCGAATCAATCGAGCTTATTTATAGCTTTGTATATCTCCTATTAAAATATATCTATAATAACATAATAATCATAATATATAATAATAGTAATAATAATATATAATAATTATTATGGTTAAGTGTAAAGTTGGTTGTAAAAAAATAGCAATTGAACTCTATGTTGCGAAAAATTTGCTTTCGGGGGAACTCAATGTTGAATATATAATGGAATATATATATATTTAATTAAATTTATATTAACAATATTTGTTTAAATGTACTAACTTAAGTGGTAGGATTTTCATATGCATTATTAGTTCCCGCCAGATTTGATAAAGTGCTAAATATTGATACCTTTGAATACACTGTTCACACTTTAACTAGCTGCCCACAAAACCACCAAATGAGTTATCCTAAAAAGTAAAAGACCATCGCTGATAAAACCATCGCTGATAGTCTTACGTCTAGAAAAGCCTCAAAAAATTTGATTATATAATTGCTTATTTAAGGAATTATATACAATCTCTTTTGGTTTAATATTTTTAGTTTAATTTATGTAGATATATATCAATATAAATATAAGTATGTAGATCTGGAAAGATATATTTTTATAGTTCATATTTTCAGAAACTTTATTTATAGAGGTTTCGATAAGTAGTGCACGACAAAAAATTTTTTTATATTATTTAATTTATTGAATTCTTGGCTAACCATACAGCTGTTTCGAATATTGCCAAATATCCATCATTAGTGGGCAGTCTTGGAATTATTTTTTGTATTTAATTATTCGTAAATAGTTTTTTGAGAAGTTTATATAGAATATTTTTATTCAAAAACTAAAATCAAAACTTTTCCCAATACGTTTTCTATAGTAATTTAATATTATTATTAAAATATGAACAAAAGGAGATCCACTTGATAGTCACTTGAATATGTTACTGCTTCTAATCAAATACATACTAATATATATGTTTATACAGAAGAAAAATGAAAAGAGATTCAAAACTTTTCAACCAAGTTAAGTTAAACTCTTCCCAATCATTATTGGTGTGTGAGACTTGGTGGTGTGTCATGATGGAGAACACATCTTTTTTATGTTTGCCAATTCTATTCGCTTTTCCTTGTTTGTTTCGTTTAAGTGATCGAGTTGTGAGCAATAGTGGACCGAATTAACCATTCCATCAAGCTGGAAAAGGTTATAATAATCAATTCCCTTTTAATGTCACTAAACATAATATAACTTTGAAAACGTTTGTGAAGAGTCGACTTTGACCATGATCGCTTGCGTTCACTATTTCGTATATAATCTACATTTTTAGTAACTGACCTTTTAGAGCGCAGTTTATCTATATTATACTAACGAGAGCACGGTTGTGTTTAATATTAATGCAAATCTTTTAACAGAAATTTTTGCCTTATAAATATTAAATACCGTTTTACTTCTTTTAAATTTCTTATTTTGCTATTTAAGCAGAATTATCTTATCGATTCACCTGTCATCACTTATAGTGAGAAACTTTTCTTTTCATTTCCTCTTCTATGAAAACACTTCATAATGTTTACTTCCGTAACCATTGAAGGAAACGATTAATAAATACTTTTGTCTGTAAAGCAGCCAAGGTAGAATCTCTCGAAATAAAGCCAGAAGAGCAAAAATCGCAACTTTGTAAAAAAAAGTGAAAAATTTCTTCAAGAAAAATAAAAGTAATGCAACCAAAATAAACAAATAAATAAATAAACAAACAAACACCAAAGCAAACAACCGAACAACCCAACAAACAGACAAACAACATTCACCGAGAATGTTGCAGTGAAGCACGCAAATGTCGTCGATGCAGCAATCCTCGAGTCCTCGAAAAGACGTTTGAACTTGCGGGTTGTCGTGCCCAAGGAAATTGCATTGACAGTGCAATTCAGCGCTGGCATTTGAGTGTCACGCTTATTTAAGGAATGCCAGGTAAGGCGAGACAGCATTCAGTGCCATATTGCGAGGAAACTTTATCCTTTACGATTTGCTGCAGTTACAATTTCACTTGTTGTTAAGTGTATCGTCTGCGTCGCACTCGGTGTAATTTCTGATTTGTTAGCGATTAAGAATGCACACTTTAATGACAATCGGGATTATGGAGTATTACCTTGAAGGAAGTTTTGTGCGCGTGAGACCAATTTCTAATCTACGGAATTTTTAATTCCAATTAAGTTTTTTAAAGCTTAGAGAATTTTGAAAATTTAACATAGGAGTTTCATTAAGATAATCAACAGTTTTGTGATTTTCTAAGGTTTTCATTAGTGAATAAACCGACATTTTAGTGGTGCTTCCGAACAATTTTATAGATATATATAACATATATAAGTAAATCAGTTCTTAAATAATTAAGTAATGAACTTAGACTTTGTTAAGAATTCTAAGATTTACTGTCAAGAACTTAACCCATTAAAATTTTTTAGTTGAGAAACTTAAATACCTCCTAAAATTAGATTGCAAAAAATAAATTTCTTTATAATGTGATGTTTTAGATGGAATGGAAACATATCTCCGGGTTTAAATCGATTGATGCATTATTGTTCTAATATATAACGTTGTTAATATTAATATGTATTGTATATTTAAACTTGGTGTTTGAATCCATTGACAACATGGTGGAAAGTTGATAATGCATAGTTGGGGATCTTGAAAAGACTTGCTATCTGGTCGTGTATGTATATAGCATTTGATACGGAGATCTCTCTATAGAAGTTCATTTAATGTACGAAGTTCTTATGATGCTTTCATACGCTTAAAATTGGTGGATACCATAACTAAGGCAGCAGTAACACAAGATCGCATTCATCAAATCTTATAAGTTAATAATTTCATATTGAGGTTAAGCATGTGACTGTTTACTAGGTAGATGGAAATTACCTGACTTCACAACAGGTGACAATATCAGAACAAAATCAATCATATTTTATGTATGTGGCAGATTTTAAACGACAGATGTTAAAGTTCTTACTTCAACAGATGTTTGGTTACCTTTTTGCAAATAATTGAAATAGTGCATCAACTTTCAATTTTTTATAAAATTGAGTAAAATTGAATATCGTTTGGTGATTTGAAAGAAATGAACAATGCAATCAAATTGAAAATGAATTCCGTTTACGGTAGCCTTGCACCATCGTTAACAACAATAAAATATTGGAAAGTGTTTTTTTTGATGAAGAGCGTTCGGGTCGTCCAAAAGGGGTCACAACTGAAAAAAACATTGAAAACATCTAAGGTATTGTGTTGGATGATTCAAAAATTAAATTGCGTGAGATAGCAGAGATGGTAAATATGAACGTGCATCGAATATTTTACATGAATATTTGGATATGAAAAACGTTTTGTCAAGATAAGGGCATCTATCTATCTTGCTCATAATTCACCAAAAAAAACAAAGAACTCGTTATTCAAAACATTGTTTGGAAATGTTTATGCAGAATAAAGCTGACTGCGTGCGTCGAATAGTGACAATTGATGATACATGGATCCATTACTTTAGACCTGAGGGAAAACAGCAATTTAGAGAATGGGTAGAGCCCGGAGGTAGTGCTCCGAAATAATGTAACTATAAATTATTTACCTAAGTATTGCATCAAACTCTTTAGAATCTAAATGCATTTCACATAAGAACTTAAATCTTACCGCTTAGCTTACCCCTAAGTAATATGTATGTGGTAAGTACATTTCTTGATTCAAAAAGAACAGAAAAAGTAACAGAAATATAGACTATAAAGGGTCTATAAGTTCTAAGGGTTTTTATTCAGGTCTTATGTGTAAGATTATTGCAATACGTTTTTTTTTTTAATTTGGTATATTGTATACATTTTATAAGAATTACAGTTGACATATAGACAAAAGTTTCTGATTTGAAAGCTTAAATATGATTTTAAAACGAAGATAATTTAGCTGTCAAAAATAAAGCCAAATTTTATGGAAGTAATAATTGCGAATAAGAAATCCTAAGAAAAGCTTCTCTTCTCTTTTTTCGTTTATCAAGGTTATTAGCCCACTTTAACAAATCCTTTAAGCACATTTTGATTATAAAACTCAAAATATAAGTATCAAAGTTTAATAAATTTTCCAGTCTATAAGGAAAATTTACTCAAGAAAAATATTTAGAGAAGAATATCTGACTACTCATTTGGTTTAGTAGTTAAACGATTTATATGGTTTATAATGGTCAATCTAACAAAATATATATGCAAATATAATACTTTAAAAATCCATGCTTTTTTCTAAATTTGACGAATGAACTAACAGTTTTTAGAGGTAATAATTTGATTACCTTATGCAATCAGTGAAAATAATAATACTCAAAAATATTAACTTCCTTTTAGGTCTCGAACTGTGTTTACTTTGAGTTCCTCTTCCGCAGTAGTCGCTAATTTAGTAATTAATCAGTTATTAATGGTATTGGCGGCTTAATGGCGGCTTAAATAAAATATAATGTGCAATATATTCAGTTAAGCATATATACTATTAAATAATGATATAACATATTATATCATTATTTCATTTATATACCTATGCAATATAAATTCATTCAAAAAATTCTAAATTTTTATTCATAAATTTAATTTACACTTTATGAAGAGTATCAAAAAAAACAATAGAAGTAAAAATGTAGTTCTGCTTATTCTGTATTGTTAAAATTATCTTTTAATGTTTATTTCTTTATTCAAGAATACACCACATATGTTTCCTTCAATACGAAACAAATACTCTTGTTAATTGAAGGTCATAAAATCTAAAAAAATGTGGTATTCTTCACATCAAACCGAAAATTTTGGTACTCACGGAGCTATAAAAAAACTGACGAACTGATATTTATCTTATATATAATAAATGTATAGTTCAAAGTCAATAATTAAAATTACTCTACTCTATTTTCCAATACATCCGCGCTAAACTTTATTGCTCGTTAATTTGACTGTTTAAATTTTTTTCACTAGATGAGTGTTAAACATAAAATGTTTTTATTAAGAAAGTGTAAATACATTTTTCTATAAAAAATAAAAATAAACACTGTTTTGGATCTTAAAAAAATGGAATAAGAATATCGTTCCTTTTGTATTTATAGTAAACAGATTGTTTAAAAAAACAAACGCCATAAATTAAAGTGGAACAAATTAATAACAGAATAAAAAGAATTAAGAAATCGAAATAAATTTTTAAACAGAATTATTTTTATTTAAGTAAGATGTTTAATTAAGAGCTAGATTGGCAGAGATTATTAAATCTTTAATTATAATAGAGAACGCCCTATATCAATTACTGAAGTATTGTATTAAGATCGGGATAGGACAATATCCTCATTACAAATCGATCTTACTTTTATACTTTTATAAATAATTACGAATTGAACGTCTTCATTTTACACACACATGTAGTTAGTGCACAACTTATCAAAGGTGTAAAATTTAAAAAAATGGCGAATGGCAGATTACTGTACTGAAAGACTTATAAGAAAATGAAAATAAATTACTAAAAATATAATAAACAATATATTTTAGCAAGATTAACAACAAATTAATACCAATTATAAAGTACACTACTTTTCTCTACGGAATGCATATAGTCATAAGTCAATGGTCAATTTAATTTAAATGTACATAAAATTAAATGATTAATTTAGCTCTTTAATTAACAAAAAGTAAGAAAACTTTCAATATGAGAATTTGTTTATTCTCACTTAAAGTTCCATTAATTTTGAAAGAATTACTGACGTAATTGATCGACGTCATCTAAAATTTTCTTAACGTATTTCAATTTAAGCAGAATAGATTTCCCAAAATGAAAATAAAAGAAATTACACTGAAATTTGTTAAACTTGAGGATTGGATTGACCGTCAGATTTCATTGAATTAAATTATATTACATTAATTACATTATTATACTGATTATATTACATTAATTACATTAATTTTTTAAAAATCATTAATTAATTAAAAACCAAAAAAAAATTAATTTCTTTTCTTCAAAAATTATATGGTCGTAAAATACTGCAATACTGTCAAATAATATTTTAGGATCATTCTCTTTTTCTTTAAAAAAAATTGTTGAATATCGAAAAAATGGTTTTCCCTTTAATTTTTAAACGTTTTTAATGGGATTTTAGGATTTTAATTTAATTTTGTTATTAATTTATGATAATATTTTTGTGTCTACTTTATTTGTTAATCACTAGTTATAGTGTGTTCCAATGATGTGGAATCCAAACTGCTA
>NC_051846.1:143781716-143796172 GCF_002237135.1 Teleopsis dalmanni | reverse complement strand
TGAACGCCGGACCCAGCGGTGCTTTGCTTGATTCCGTTCCGGAAATTTTGATGTTAAAAATATAATTCGCTCTGGTCGATCCGTCACTAAAAAACGATGGAATTTTTGACTGGTTGACTGAGACCGACACGCAACCTATCAGGAAATAGTAGAGGCATTTAACATCCACAATATGACAGTTTGAAATCATTGCAAAAGAGCAGATATGTTCGATGTTTGGGTACCACATATATAAATGCAAAAAAATTTATTTGACCGAATTACCATCAGTAAAAGGTGAAACAAAAAGGAAAAAGGAATCTTTATAGATGATTAAAAATGGATTAAATACGATAATATCTAACATATAGTCAAAACCTGATGATCGAAACGTCTTCGAATCCTGAATGGACGGCAAAAAAGGTTATGTTAAGTGTTTGTTGGGATTAGAAATGAATTGTGTATTACGTGTTAATTCGGACTTCTACTGTTCACAATTCGCTTGATTAGACCAATTCTTGTCAAAATAACGCAATAAGAATTAGTCAATTGAAAATGATTTGTGTGGAATTAAGATAATACCAAACCACACAGATCTTTGATGAGTCAACATAAATAGACGGAACCTGGCTGGGAAGTTTTGATGCAAAAACCGTATAGCTCGAACCTAGATTATTATTTATAATGGCCAATATAAACTTTATTAAAATTAATTTGAAGTTAAGGAAAAAAGTACCAAAAAATGGTAGATACATGTTATATTACTAAATATCAGAATATGTTTAAAAAAAAAAATTTAAAGTGCTTTATAATTGAATGTAATTTTATAATACTTGATGAACATATATATTCTTAGCAATGGTACTTGAAAATGTTCAAAATTGTAATAGCACAACTACAATTATTTAGAGAAACATTCCCTGGAAGTGGTTTGCATCTTTTGAGTATTTATGTTTTAACAATGCATTTCAAGAGAGTCATTGTAGGTGGCAATAAGTGCTTGAGTAATATTAAAATCCGCTTATATAGAATATATGTGTGTAGGAGTTTACATGTGTTTCCATGCTTCCTTCACAAACTCCGAGTTCCTTCGAATTTTTGCTACTTTCGTTGCAGAAACATTTTCATTTAATATTAAACAAATAAATCGCTAAAGCACACATATGCGTATTTATTTTATTTGCCAAAAAGATACAACTCCTTGCGCAATCCTCGCTAGTAGACATCTATTTACCTTTGTATGTTAGACATTATCCTTCGCATTCTATGCTTCGTCTTTTAGTGTTGAAATGGTTAAGGCACTTCTACTTTTTATGCATTTTTGCATACTAAGAATTATTGGCTAAGTACGGAAGTTCGTACTATTATGCAAATCCTAATACGCAGACTGGGTATCAGATGCTAATACTAGGTTCTGTTTTTATTTTACTTATGTGGGTGAATGTAATGCATAATGTAAATTGCGTTATTCTAAGAATTCTACTAAAGGATAAATTCATTGCGGATACTTTGCACGTAAATACAGAAGATCTCATGTTTCACTGAAGTTGGTAAGAATAAATTGGAGCCTTTATTAAAATTGAACTAACGTTAATTACATATTTTAATGCACATTTCAATATTAATTTAATATCTTTATAGATTTATTTAAACTTTAGTATTTCGAGCAATTTTTTGGATATTTGTCGCTAGATCTCATTGGAATATCTGAGATCCATCTGGTGTCTGAAGGAAATATCAGTACCAAACACATGTGTCAGCGATAGGATCGGAGGCTTTATGACCGAATAATTTTGCATTCAGCTCGAACCAATCATCTGTACCTGCTGTGACTGTAATTCGATTCGAGTTTCTACAAGACTGTCTCTAGAGATGGATTACCGCTCACATAATTGTAAAAATAGTACATAAGGTTTGTCAAGGTGCTTTCAAAGAGATTCTGGGGACCACATGCTGTATAATTAGATGAGAGTTTAGGGTAAAATAAGAATAAGCAAAGTTCTGGCTTTCTGAAATGGAGCATTGTGATAATGCCGACCTTCTGTATAGATTGAACTGCAAATATCAGAAATTATATAGAGTAATATTATCCTTACTTAATATTTTGTACATTGCATGAAATGATTATGTACATTCATTAATTATAGTTTTTTTAGTGCTGCTAACTATCACTTTAGACTTTTTTTTATAATGTTCACCATTAAAAAACAATTCCTTTTTTAGTACCGGAAAAGACATTAAAAAGCAAAATGCGGTTCGTTTTTGCTGATACCCAATATACCCTAATTTATACGGTACCAAAATTTAGGATACCAATATTTAGATAATTATTCATATTAACTATTTTATGACCGAACAATTTCAATAAAGTGTTTTTATGATACTAATTTGTCAAAAATTTCTTTTTATTGTTATTAAAAAATAAAAATTAAAGAATAATTTAATTTTACAATAATTTTTATTTGATTGATATACGCGGGGTATGTGTAATTATTATATAAATTGCTTGTACTAGTTGGCGTGTAAAACTAAAGATTGATATCTTAAGAAGTTGGCTATATAGAAGTAGAAGAAATTGTTAATAATAGTTGATTTGAATGGTAACTGTTGTTAAATGGACGTGTCGTCTAGTTAGAGTTGCTTCGAACTTTCTCACTTGAATTACATATTTTTAGTGCAATTAGGTTCCACTTTTTAGTTCGCTAGCGCTTTATTTTATTAGTTATGTTTAGTTGAGGTTAAGTTATAGTGGTGAGCCTGGAGATATTCTCTCACCATTTGAAACATGAAAGGTTTTTGTTAATTTAAAAAATTATAGCTAACGAAACTTCAAAATATCTACAAGTAAATGAGTCGATTTTGAAACAAGGATATTTTATTTGTTTGATTTAATCGCTTTAATAAATAATTTAGGATTTTAAAATACTTTTTATTTTATATGTTATACTATATAACATATAAATTGACTATTGATCCTACCATTTATTATTTACTAGCATTTTTAATCCTACAATTTCTGTACTTGTGGTGTTGCCACACTTAAGTAAAATTTTTCTTCCTGGATTGTGCCATATTACCTTTCTATGTTATCTGTAAAATGATAAGTAAAAGGTACTTTATGATATATTAAAAGAAATATACATTTTTTCATAAAATTTATATGAATATTATTACTTAATATGTGGCTTAACAGAAAGAAAACACTATTTTAATTTAAATATTTACCTGCACATTTTGAAGTGAACATTTCATCAACCTAAGCTCGACCTGTGTTTGAGATTTGGCATTTTTGCTTGATTGAAGTTTGCAACACCAATTCAGACATGAGAAGGTTTATTGACAGGAAAGCAAGCTATTGGGCAATTTACGGCTCTTGTTTTCTGCTTGAACGTGTTGGCTTAACTTTGCAAGTTCCAAAGCCATTTAAGTTATTAGCATAAAGGATGCCAGCACTTCGAGTGTAGGAAGATTTTGTGCCTCATCTAAGCATGCCAGAAGTTGCAGCATGCAAGCAGATTGTTTGCATTTATATTTGCATATATGCATGTATGTAAATGTTTAATTTAAATGAAATATTGTGTTATTAATTTATTAATATTTGTGGAATAAACAATTTTCGATTTACACAAAATTAAGCAATTTAAAGTGTCGAAAATTTATACGAAAGATAGGTCAAGTTTATAGTGCCTGTATATACTCGTACATATGCATACATAAATGTATTTCTGGAGTAGCAATATATTGAATATTTACTTTAATTAAATTACATATATTGTACAAAGATTTTTAGATTTAGCTCCTGAGCAGCCTTTCAATTAATTTTAATTTAATTGAGATATTTAATTTTTCTATTTTTATATGGTATTTAATTTTAATCAACAGAAAATCACTGTAAAATAATAATATTGAAATGTGTATTTAAATGAAACATCTTTATTTATTATTTTTTTATAAAAATCTATTTTGTTAGCATTTATGATTAAATAACTGATTTATTTAAACTATTGCACTTTGAATTATTTATATAAAAAATAAATCCAAACATTTTCACAAAGCTCCCCTGAGTCTAGTTAATTTTTATCTACATTAGGTAATTAAAAAATTCATTGTACTAAATTAAATAATTATATACAGAAATATATTTAACAATTAAATATGAATAGAAGCGATAAAAATTAAAAACAAAATGACTTTAATTTGTTAAATGACGTGAAGTTATTAATGATTTAGGTTTGCACAAAAAGAGAACAAAGTTAATATATGTAATTGAATCCACTTTACTGTCTACATCATCAGCTAATTTCCTACATATCAACTTTACTTAGAAAGAAATTCTACAAAATAGCTTGACAGCTCATTTGATTTTTTTCGAATTACTAATATCGCATAAATGTGAAAAAGGACTTTCGCTAACATAAAGGATAACCGTCAAAAACGTAATTGCATTATATATATGTGTACTACATCTTCGCCCAAGGCTCTTAAGTGACTGACGCTGACGAGTCTAATCAGTTTAGTTTATTTTTTGTTAAGGGTACATGGGACATGACTGATTTGCGAAGCAGATTGATTAAAGCTGTATCTTTAAATATGAGTAGATAAATAAGTATTTTTATTAAATTATTTCGAATTCTTCAAAATAAACAATAGAAATATTTAGGCATCGGTGTAATCGACATGCTCGTGATTCGGCAAAGTGAAAATTTGTTTTTGAGCATAGAATGTTAGGAGTTAACGAGACATCAGACCTCGTTCCATAAAGCTTAAATTTAATTTGGAATATAAAGTGTTTCAAAAATATAATACGAGTATATAAACAAATATTGAGATAAATCAAAAATGAAATAATATAACATTGCTTACACTATTATTCTACTTTTTCTGAATAGCCTTTACCTACTAAAAACTTACTAAGCTGTATCTTTATACATCTATTTTTTAATATTTAGAAAATCATCAGCTAATTCTTATTATTTTACAGAAAGTGAAAAAATAGCACTTATGTTTTCATTAAATAAATTTACAATTTTACTAAAAACACTTATAATAATGCGTGAGACTTTTAAGATTTTATCTTTTTACCGATTACAGAGGCAATACTCTTAATTTTTACACGTTCCTATTTAAATAGATTCCACAGAAATTAATTTAATTTTGTAGTTTTAAATAAGAACTAAATGTTAAATGTTAATTTATAGTTTATTTAATTCATATTAATAAGAAGTAAACTACGTGACGTTAATCATTCATGTAGTCAAATATTTACTTATTAGAATAATAAACAAATAAAGTATCAACTTATAAAATTAAAAAAGAAAGAATGAAAAAAAAGCAGCTAACAGCACTAAAAAGCGATATAATAATATAATTTCAAATAAAATAATAATAAGTGTATTTACACTAGTGAAATAATAATGTATACTGCTTAAGTTTATCAATATTTTTTGAGTAGCACATGATATATATTAAGCAATTATTAACATTATATGTCTTATAATAAGACGTATACATATATTATCATAAGAAATCTATCTTAGTGAAAGGAATGGTAAAATTTTAAAGTCAAAACTTAATATTCAACCAATTTAACATCCATGGTATTTGGAAACATTTGTTTGCTTAATTGTTCATTTATTATTTTTATATTGATATACATTATATTAACAATAAAGTTAGTCACAAAATATATTTGTGTATTTATTAACAAAAAATCGTAATTTATTATAAATTTATAATTTATTATAAATTACGATTTTCAAATTTAAGAATTAAAACAGTCATTTTGATTGTTAGAGAACCTTGCCGTTTACTGGCAAGACAAATCAAGTACTACTGGAAGTTGAATACAAGTTTCACCTATAATGGAGGATTAAGTTTCGAAGCGATATTTTTTTACCTATATACAAGCTACCTGCGATTTTTTAGTCTTTGTCATAAATTAAAAAAGTAGTGGTTTTGTAATATTAGACTACTAAATATTTATATTAATATACCTTATATGTTATTTTTTTAACCATTAATTCTTTTTTTTTTGTAAAATTAATTTTATAATTTTAACTTTTTCTTCATTGAAGGAATTTATTCAACATATATATACATTGAAAGAAAGTGTTTCTAAGAAAAGCACCCATGGGTCTAAAAATTGAACAGAAACTATTAAATAACAGACGTATGAAAAATATCATAATTGTAATGAATTATTCCATTAATTACTATTTATGGATAAAGAGCTCAGTAACAGTTCGGATTATATGGATTTGTAAAAATTGTTTGACCTCAAGTTTTTGGGAAACTGCCTTGCCTTCTTGTACTTTGGGTCATTTACGTTGATGATTTATAAGATATGGCATGCATGCATATAAATATGGCATGTTTATAAATAAATTATGTCAGATAAAGCATAATATCTCCAGACACGTTGAGACTGCAAACATAGTTAAGATAAAGATGAAGAAGGAGCGTGATATAGAGATGAAATACTTGTTTTGTGATCAAGCTGGTAAGTGTACTTAGAAGCAGCGGCGTTAACTAACTTATTGCATGTAGTTCTTGAAGAGTAGCCGATATGAATGAAAAAAATTACCTATTTTGTCATATGGTGCTTGCGGTTTATAACAAAATTAAGTGTTGCGAATATCAGATCACTTGGTTTCAGAAAAAATCACAAATTGGAAATGGGTAGGATTTATCGTTATAAAAAAAGTGACTTAACAGTGAAACTGGTAAGAAACTAAAATCCGAGGTAGATTCCCGAGGGATCAAACAATTTGTATACATAAATGCATATGATCATGGCAGTAACTGAGATTTTGAAATAGATTGACTTCACATTATTTAATAGGCGCCAATATTTACGAACTGTCAAGAAATTAATTAAAGATATTAAAGATATGTATCATTGATTTATTTGAAATCTCTTTTTAATTATAATCAACACCATTACTTAATTCTTCCAACAATTTTCGTTGCTGTTTAAATAAACTATAGTTTATTCCGTGCTCCTCCAGAACATGATTCTTTAATTGAATCGGTTTGTTAACAAACTTTTTTCCACAAATTTCACAAAAGAAGAAACATTGGGATGTATTCCAGTGTCTTATTAGAGCGTTTTTATTTGGAAAAACCTGCCAACAGCTAATGCAACGGATCACGCTTTGTTCATTTATTGTCTTAGCACGTCTGAAACGCTTTGGCAAGAGTTTCTTCATGAATATTTTTGGCAATTTTAAGGAAATATGTTTCACTTCGTGAGTTTGTAAAGCTATTTCAGTTGTAAAATGAAGTTTACAATATTTACAACTGAAAGATGTTATTGTTATTACATTATTTGTACCATTTGATTCTATTGAATACTTTCCATTTTGAATCACCATTTTAGGATTGTTTTCATTTGCATCAGCCGAATTTAATATAGCACTCTCATCGTTAATTTTAGGGATTTCCTCTAAACAGTGTCCTGGTTCACATTCAGATTTATCGTTATCACTTTTGGCTCCTTCAACGGGGTCGCTATTAATGCTGGAACCATTATTTGTTTCATTTGTGGTTTTGTTACTTGAATTCTTATCCTCCATTTTCGCATTAGTTTTTTTTTACAGAAAGCTTTTTACCATCTGTGAGGACTTACGCATATATCAATATTGATTGTAAATTTAGCTGTCACTTTATATTGTTCTTGATTTGACAGCAAAATAAGTTTAAATCGAGAATATATATATGACAATATTGACAGCTAAAAATAGAATTAAATCGTAATTTCTAGGAAAAATTGATTTTAATTTTAACAGTTCACCGTAGTATAATATTCTGCAGTACAAATTTGTGCTATTGTGAATAGTTTTGAGGAATTAATGAAATTTTCATACAAAATGAAACAAAACCGATTTATTGTAGATTACCAGCTTTTGTAAAAATTTTCAATTACTTGAAAAATTATCAATTACTTGAAGAATGTAATTTTCGCATTTAATTCGAAAATGATGATCTAAAGCCGATTAATCGATTAATCTCGATAGGAATGTGTCATTACAAAGTTCATTTGCCATATAAAGTCCATGCAGTTGTACGATTTAAAAACGTTTATTTTTGTTTTGAAATGCAATCTTGATATATTCCGATATGGTAATCATAGAAGAAATTCACATTTTAATTACAATTTCTTTGAAATTGATATTTTACGATATCAAGTATTTAAGGAATAGTTAAACATTTGCTCGCTTAACTCATTTTTTATGAACCTTGGTTTAAATGTTGCTAAAAACCTAGAAATATTGAGGAAGATTAATTTTTTCTAATGGTTTTTCCTAATGGTGAATGGATAACATAGTAAAAATATGAAAAATTAATTTCGAAAGGCTGAATTATGGGTGTTAGTTTGTTCGTAGTGGTGGAGGGAGGACGAGTCCTCCTCTACTAGCTAAAAAAAGCTGTTTTACATCCACAAAAACTTCGTAATAGTGGGTAGTAGAGACTCGAATTCTTAGTTTTGGCAACCATGTGATTTGAGCTGCTTATTAGTTAAGCGATTTCAAAAAGGTTGGACTATATAAGCCAGCAGTGTTGTTGTTTCATGTGTTATTTTTAAATTACGGAGTTGTTCTTTTGTGATATGCTTACAAAAGAAAAGGTAAATGTAAACGTTTCACGTTTGGAAAACAAGTTTAGCAAAGTTTGTTTACTAAAGTGAGTGACGTAAACATGGTATTAAAGCAGTACTGCTGCTTAATAATTAATTGAAGCTTAATACATTGTTGGAGTCTTTTTTATTGAGCATAAAAAAAATCGATTACAGAACCCAAATATTCTAAGTTTTAAGAATACTTGGGTTAAACTATGTTTAGGGGATCCACATTTATGTTCGTAGTTATGTTCGAATTTACCATGTGAGCAAGGTTATTATATAAACAGAATCATTGTATTGAAGTCTTTACATTGTGCTTTTGATGATGCCGAAATTTATAGATCGCGAAGTAAATTGAAGAATGGTAAAGTCATCTTGTTTGGCTATGTTTCCTTCAATACATATATTTTATGTTCTGGATTTGAAGTTTTTAGTCGAACCCATTTTATGAGCATGTACTCGCATGGAATAATATTCAGTCTTGCAAACATATCATTATATAGTACTGAAGTACTTTTATAGCTTAAAAAGTGGAAGAGTTAAAAATGTTACCAAAGGTAAGAGTTAATCTGAAATATGGAAAGTTGGAGTTGACTAGATATTTATTCATAACACTTTTTTCTGAAAACGGAAATATGTGATTTTTACCTTAACTCTGCTTCGAAAACCATTATTTTGCTCTGTCTTTAAACCAGAAACATTTTTCGGTTTTTATATTGTGTCTTACATAACTGTTAAGAGGTTATATACAGAAGTTTTCCAATATTTGCTGACACCACTTTAGCTAATGGTGTTTTCGATTGGTAAATCTGGGGTAATTTTTTTAATCGAAATGCTTTTTTAATGCATCTGGCGTGAAATCTCGAGTATTAATTTATAACACTCTAGATATTTTGCTCGAGTAGCAAGATTATCCTGAAACTAACAGCTGTTTTATATGATTTGACAGATAAACTGTTATTTGATTCGATATATGTATTTGTAAACAATGTAAGTGTCTATCAACACGCTTGCAAAAATTTTAGATTACTCTAACAGAGAGTAATTGGGCAACAAAATTTGACAGATCGAAAGTAAAACTACATTGAATCCAGATATACCAATCGAAAAGGCCATAGTACTTCTCCAAAAATCCATATCTTAAATATCTTTGAACTATTCAATTGGTGAAGATTTTTGTTGCGCTACTGCTTCTTAATATATATTGTGTATGTATATATATATATGTATATATTAATGCAATTAATGCAGCAATTTGAAAATTCTTATGCAAAAATTATATGTTTTTAATTGAATTTTTAAAATGATTCAAAGTGATGAAAAAAAAAACAAAAAAATTAATAATGTTTAAAAAGAAACAAACTGCAATGCAAGTATCTGCTATGTTCTGTACACTTTCTAATTTCTGGAACCGGATATGAACTTCCGTAATGAACATTTTCTGCACCGGAAAACATTTTTGACTTCTGATTTTCATCTCCCGTTTGCATTTGACTGCAAATAGATTCACAGACTAACCAGAGCACACACCGACACACCAACTGGCGGACAGACAAACGGCTAACCCATGAAGTTGAGGAAAAAAGGGAATCACAGTGTTTGGCATGACAACGTTGCATACAAAACAAACCAAAACGTCAAAAATTTGCTTCGGAAAAGCAAAAAAGTGTCTTTTCGGTTGTACTCCCTATTAGCTGTGACGTTGCCTGACTTGCCTAAGTTGCCTAAGTTGGCTAAGTTTGCGGTGTTTACATTTCGGTTAACAACATGTAACTCACTTATTGAGTTATTTGGTTTCGTAACACTACAAAGTAAGTGGAAATTTTCGAAAATTCGTTAAGTAGAAGTGGTTTTACATTACATTAGTTCGGCAATATATAAAACGCTTTTAAATGGATGGATGAATGAGCATTGGGTTACGTACTCCTTTTGAGTAGTCTCAGATATGTGGGCTGTGATGTGAGTTCAGTTAAGTAAGAACTAAAAGTTGAATCGCTTCTAGTAGAATGGCATGGGATATAAGCACTCCAAGCATTTTAGTTAATTTTTGAATTTTACTATTGCATCTAAGAATACCGCAAATTTAATGGAAAGTGTTGAGTGGCGCTGAGTGTTGAGTGCTGAAATGTATCAGCATTGACATCAACTGCATCAACAGTATCTGTAGAAACTTGCTTCGGTTGAAGGCGTTCTTAGCTCAGCCTGTTTTATGGTATGTTGGACCGTGTATGAGTGTATGTATGTTGCCTTTCTGCCTGCCTGTCCTAGAATGCGTGCGGTAAGTGCATGTGAATGTCCTACGGTGTTGAAATTTTTGCCCCAAAGAGCAAAATGTAGAAGTTTACTTTTGGCCACTTTTTGGGTGCTAATCGATTTTATTATTCAATTTAGATTTCGGTTATAAAATGCAGCAAAAATAGTTGTAAGTGGCAACTTCTGTCTGTGATTTAATTGCATCATGTTTTAAACGTTTCCAGATACGTTTTATGTTATAAAGTGTAAGATTTTATGTAATCTGAAATACGAATTCTGAAATACGAACTTTTCTGAAAAAAATAAATACAATTTTTTACTATAATTTGTTTATTTCATTTTATTGCTAAGTACTTTTCTTAGCTTAGAGAAGAAAAAGATAAGTTTTGTAATATTTTTGATTTTTTATTGATAAAAATTGATATGATTTTTTATTGATTGATATGATAACTTTAAAAATTTAAATATTTATTTTTACAGATCATAAGTATATAAACAGGTACTCGGTGATATTACATAAAAGAATCAAAATCCTTTGAATTTTACATTTTAATTTAATTATAAATGAAGTTAAATATTTAAAAGGTTTCTATAGAACCTAGAAGCTTTAATTGTTTGACATGAAGTGGTTTAAAAAAAGATATGTTTTAAATATTATATTGTATTTATGTATATATATTGTTAGCAAATAATTTACGTAGCCATCTTTTTCTCTCTCTCTCTTTCTCTCTCTCTCTCTTTCTCTCTCTCTCTCTTTCTCTCTCTCTCTCTCTTTCTCTCTCTCTCTTTCTCTCTCTCTCTCTCTCTCCCTCTCTCCCATAATATTTTTACGCCGAACTTCTTTATTATGCTAAAGTACATTTGTGTTATACTATTAATTTCATCTAATTATTATTACTCAGATAAGTGTAGCACTTGTTGCTATTGCTGTTGTTTGGCTTTTGGATCTTAAACACAGGTCATTGTAGATTAGGTAACTCTCTTTCAATTATACCTTCGCAGTTGTGGAGAGGACGATGAAAGTGCCTCCCATCTACTTTGTTCTTGTCTGGCATGTGCGCGTCGGACTTAAAAACCACTTTAAGGGATTTCTTTTTTGAGAATCTTGGTAAAGATTGAAATTCTCTTTCAATTATACCTTCGCAGTTGTGGAGAGGACGATGAAAGTGCCTCCCATCTACTTCCTTAAATAGAATTATAGGTTTTGTTAAAGGTTCAAGGTAGTTTTAAGTCTCTGAATTTCTCCTTATTTCTCCCTAATCTAACTTTACCTGGTGTCTTGTCTTTTAAGCACTTTCAAGTTATATGTTTTTACTACCCAATTACCACCATGATTAGGTAGTATCGTTGTGGTTAACGCAACGACAGCTACGTTTGCTACGTCTAAATCCGATCTTGTGTTTGGTGTATGACAGTAGCGACAGTTATATTTGCAATGAGTTCAATGCGCTCACCGTACTTTTGAAATGTTTGTGCTTTATAGACTACAGAGAAAAATAGAGAAAGGCTATTAAGAAAAAATTAAAAGTGACAAGATATTTCGCAATGAATGTAATGATTGAATTCAGACTGTCTGAAAAATCAGAACAACTAAACGCGACAGGTTGCAGAGCGAACAATTTATAGGTAACGAACTTGATCGACATACAGATCATACAGTCTCCATATGAAGACTCCTGACGGTCTGTGTCAGAAATGCTCCATACGGTCTCCTGACGTAATGCTTAATGGTGTATTCAGGAGAAAATGTTTATCAGGACGAAAGGAAATTTTTAGTGTGTTAAAGGTCCTAACTAAGTTTGTACTAACTATACCACTGAAAGACACTTGTAGTATTTCGTATATTTCATAGTATCATATGGTATACTAAGTTTAGTTTATAGGATTTTTTTGTATTGCAATTATAAATAGTAGCAAATGGATCTTTTAATTTGCATTGAGAGGTTAAAAAATTTTAGATATTCTTTATGGGACAGAACAAATGAAATAATATCAGTATTTTATATATATTTAGTGACTTAGCATTTAAATGAAACACATTTGTGATTAATTATTAATGAATTCGAAAAAGAAAAAACTATGGAAATTTTTAATAAAAATGATTATCTATTTAGTAGAAAATTTATTTTTATTTTCTTTTAATTTTTTTAATTTTTAAATTTTGTTCTTTTTTTTTGAGTTATTGTGTAGTAAATTATCTTAATCTAATTGTTAACATGCAGATGTCTGAGTTGGTGATTCATCATCTTAACTCAATTATATCTGTGGACAGTTTTAAGTCACACTAAGGATATCTGAATATGGGGCGTTATAATATGATGGGTCTAACCTTAATTAATTGCAATATATTACCATTTCTAGTTTTAATATTTTTGTATAACTTTATCGGCTATCATATTTTACTGTGGCCGATATTTTTTCAGTTTCTCTTTTCTTTTCTGATTTCCCTAATGATTTTAATATGTAAATTTTTATGTTTTTCACTCGCAATTATATAAAATTCACTATTTGCGCTGCATTTCACTTTTACCTAAATTTTATTTAGATATGATATTGAAAATTTATTAAATTCTGTTACATGTTTTCGTACATCTATTATTTATTTCAAATTAAAGTTATATTAGCCGAAATTGTTTCTTTCAGAGTTGTAAAAAAACAACATTAAGTCTGGTTGAAATAAATTGGCATCACTTTTTAAATATGTCAAATGCTTTTTTTTGACATATGTTTTTTGTTATGTTGTGTACAATATGAAACATAAATATTGTTGACACTAAAAATTAATTCATATAAAAAACAAATAATATATGTTTTATCTTATTGTTTTGATATATAGCCATTTATTATTATTTCTGTTCATATGATTTTAACGGATGATTGGAATTTTGCAACTTATTTTCAGTAAACATTCACATAAGACTGATTTTTAAATTTGGTCGCACTTAAACTTGAGATGTGCAACTTTTTCCGAGTAAATTTCAACTCTGAAGATTTTAAGAGCATTGTTGTTCCTTTACAGGTTTACTTTCGTAAGTTGCGAGTATTTTTTTGCTACTCTGAAAGAAAAAATTACGACTATTATTTGATTTTATGATTATTAATATTTTCGTCAGTAAAGAGGTTTTGAAAATTAGTTTTATTTATTTATTTATTTTTTTAACACTCTTATAAATATTATATTATAAATTAATTTATTTTCTTAGTTAGTTTTTTTTTTGATTTCTGTTGTATGTTCCAGGCTATATGCAGGTTTCGTCGACAACGAACTTGGTCAAAAATTTTTAAAAATTATTTTTGTAAAAAATACAGCCCGCTGCTCACGAAACCCGATTTCAGCGTGGATCAAATTTATCACCTTGAAATATGAACCGTACACACAGAGAAAATTGCTTTCTCGCACTTGTTTTAGCTTTCATTATTTTTCTTCTTTATAAACACCAAAAGATAAATTTCGGAAAGGAAAACAGATACGTTTCCGCGGTGAAAAACTGTTGCATAGATACTTGCCTTCTAATATCTCTTGTGTCTGGCTTGGTATTTAGCTTAACACTTTGGTTCGCATTCTGAAACGCAAAAAAAAAACAAAAAAAAAATAAACAAAATA
>NC_051846.1:143770109-143781616 GCF_002237135.1 Teleopsis dalmanni | reverse complement strand
CGCAGCGAAGCCAGCTGCGTCACTTCAATCTTGGCTACTTCAATCTCGATCTCGTGAAATATTGCATATTTTATACAACTGCACAATTAGTGTTGAATTAACTCTAAGTGTGGATTTAATTTTATTTTTGTAATAATTCAATATTATTTGCTAAAATACTTAATTGCTAATATATGTGCATAAAGTAGTGGCTTTATAAATAGAACTTTCTATATTAGATCTCAAATAATTATTATAATCTATCTGTTAGTCCGCTTAAATGATAACGATAAATAAGAAATTTATTTGTTTTTATTTGTTTAGAGAATGATAAAATTACATAAAATAATATTTTCATTTCAAAAGTAGATGAAATTGATTTTTAAATAATTTTTGGTTAATTTTTATTTAAAATGTTTTATGTGCAATCACAACAAATAATTTGAAGGGATACTTAATAATTCATTTCATCACAGTTAATGTCAACTAATCCAGTACAGATCCAAGTAGTGACTAAAAACTTTATTATTGGTTAATGTGATTATTTACTAACAATTAAAATTTTTTTTTGTTTTTGCGGAGGTTTAAACCAATCCCCTTCATGTAGCAGATTGTTTCTATCCTGGAACTCTATCGGGAATATTTCGGGATAGGGTCCCTATGTTAATTTTTGTGTTTCTTCGTTAGGCTGCGTCCAGGTCACGCTTTGTTTTTTTTTTTAATTGACCATTTTCTAGATCATATTTTTTCCGTTTGAGTATGATCGTAACGAATCGGTCTATGTCGGTTCAGTTTTCTTCAGATAGCATCACTTTCGTTGTGATATTTTTGATGTTTATTTCATCGCCTATTATTTCAAGTAAAGTTCCAACAATTATTATATGTTAGCTAAAACACACTTTTCAATAATAAAATTTTATTATTTATTAAGTAATTGAGTTTTTGGCTGACCATAAGCTGTTTCGAGTATTGGCAAATATCTATCTTCAGTGATCTTCGAATTATGTCTTATATTTAATTATTTCTTGAGGCTGCGAATACCAAGGTTTGAAATCGTACCTTACCAAATTTGAAGCTGAAAATTTGAATACTAACTCTAATTTGGAGCTTAGAATCAGTATTCATTAGGCAACTGACCCAAAGCCGTACTTGACTTGTATGACCGAATTTGCTGTTATATTATAAAAAAATCATACAATAAAAAAATTACAAATAAAATGCTATTAACAATTTCAGTATTTAATAAATATTGAAATCGAGTCCCAATTTGATTTCTGTTAAGTATATCTATCAAGTGTAATATTCTTTTATAATCTTCCACTATCTATTTTATCTTTATCAATATTTTTTACAAAATCATTTTTATAATTTATTGTTTTAATGACCAAACATTTCTAATAATAATTTTAATCGATATTTCGCCTATAATCTATAGTCATCATTAGGGTACTATAAAATTTTAATACAATGTAATAATATTTTAGTACACATCACAAAGAAACAATTATAGAATACATTATCATTTAAACATGAAATACATATATACAGAAAATAATTATACAATACTATGACAATAAATATATATACATAGAGAAATGATATATTAATCCTCTTCCGGATTTGTTGAAGGTGTTTTTGTACGCCTCTGTATGTCAGTTTTATAATAGATTCTCATCTCACTAGGAGTTTATAGGATGTATAGCATTTCCAAGAAAAAGTGTTTTTGTTGAT
This sequence comes from Teleopsis dalmanni, assembly GCF_002237135.1. Lineage (NCBI taxonomy): Eukaryota > Metazoa > Arthropoda > Insecta > Diptera > Diopsidae > Teleopsis > Teleopsis dalmanni. The sequence continues at coordinate 143,779,906 of NC_051846.1, read as the reverse complement.
TATTTTCTTGATGTAACACCTAACATTATCAAGACCCGGCTCATGCTTTGATGTAACACAGTGTGATGCCAGTGCCGTTTTTGACGCAATAATATTTTTATATTTTACACTGTGTTTATGTCCGGCTATACGCGTCTTTAACTTGTTTTTTGTTGTACTAACATATACTAGGTTGCATATGTTGGATCCTCACCGACGCATTTGATTTGATAAACCACATTTTGTTTATCGTGAGTATCTATTTTCGATTTGGTGTTCGAAAACAGCGTCTTCAGCGTGTTTTGCGTCCTATATGTAATTTTATATTGCTATTTGTCATATATTGTGGATGCATTGATTGAAAAGCAATTTGATTGGAAAGTTGAGGGACATATACTATACTTTTATAAATTTGGGTTTTCTGGTTAAGTTTTTGATTTCTTTTTCCTTCCATGATTTTATGAATTACTGGGTTAGGGAAATCATTTTTGTTTAAAAATGTATAGTGTTGTTTCTTATCTCCTCGTGGAAGATTGTGTCTCTTAACTTTAATGCTCTTATAGCTATATATTTGGCAGTGTTCGTTATTGCATAGTTATTAATCAATTAGCCCGTAAAACAACAAAATTATTATCAAAATCATTTTTATAACATTATAATATATATTTTAAAAATAATTAATTTAAAATGATGCTTGCACCCTACTGAAAAATATTGAAATGAGCATTTTTTTATTATATTTATTTAATATAATAAGCTAAAAAATATTTTAGAAAGGGGCACAATCTCACGTGGTTTTTATCTGAAATATACTTTTCATTACTTTAATTCGTTAAAAAGATCTATATATGTTTACTTCAAGAATTAATTTCTTATATTCTAGTAGTTAGTGTGAAATTTTTTATCTAAAACTTCATAAAACGTATTTATATGAAATCATTTGAAATATTTTGGAATATATGAAATTTGTTCATATTATCGTATTGCGGATATATTCAACCATCGATCCTAAAGATTTCGTCTAAATTTTTTACAATACCATTAGCATAATTAAACATTGTTTCAGTTAAGCTCATAACTTTATATCGGAACATACATATATCGTACATATATTCACGCACCGATTTGAAGATTTCAAAGTTCAGTAATTTTATAAACTGTAGTTTGACATATATTATATAAATACATAATAATACAATTCTTCAAAATCAAAACATTTGATTGAATAATTCTAATTAATTTAACAAATTTCTCAATGTAAAAAAAAAGTGTTTTATAGTCCACAGCTCCACAAAGTACAGTGATAAAATAATTTTAATTTAAATTACAAGCAACCATCATTAATATATTAAACTGAATTTAATACAACTCAAGGTATTAAGAAATTCTTTTATAGATTTTAAAATATAAATAGTGCCGCAATATAGCATATGAGATGACACTATGTAATTATGCAACAAATAATGCCTCTACAATCAGAATGGTATTAAAATTCAACAATCAAAGATAAAAATATAATTAATTAATTCAATTATTCTACAGCTGGTTTATGATTTCGTTCTAATATAAACACAGTAAATGAATTTGTTAATAAAACTTTCACAGCAAAGTCAGAAAACTCCAGAAAAATGTGTGAACATAAAAGTCAATTGCGGCTTTGGGTCATTTGGTTAAGGAGTGCTGACTCTGAGCTGCAAATTTGGCAGGACACGAAATTATTTATGTATATTTGAATACAAGAATTATATCCAAGACCACTGATGATGGGTATTTGCAAATATTCGAAACAGCTGGATGGTCGGCCAAAAATTCACTTAATTAAAATAGTATAAAATGAATTTTTGTTGTTGTAGTTAACTACTGTTTGAAAAACTTCTCTATATAATTAATGTTATTTTTAACACTTTATATTCATAATATTTATTCACAAAATTTTTGGAAATGTTTTCATTTCACTCAGTTTATATGTACATATTTATTAATATAAAATATAAAAAAAGTCATCAAGATAAAACAAAACATCGAGTAATATAATTAACAAGAAGAACAAGAAGTGTTATATTGAAAATATAATTTTTTAAAAATGAACGAAATGTCAATCTGAAATATACACACTATAATAATGCTGGCATAAAAAAAACTATAAAATGAGGTATAAATCAACAAAAGGAAATAATTATTCAATAATAAAACAAAAAACAATTTTAGCATAAAATTAAAAAAAATTTTAAATCAAAACATTAAAGCTAAGCGTATTTATGGGAGGTTACCATTGGATTCACACAAGAGTTTTTAATATAATTTTAGTTGTCAAAAATGTTAAAGTGACATCTGAAATCAAAAAGCAAAAATATCGATTCACGTTATGTATCATTGTAATTTGTTTGTCAGATTTATCGAATATTCACACCACTATTACTTTTTTCTATGCACATATGATATATATATATGTATGATAAATACTTTACACATATGATATGTATGTACAAATGACAAATAAGAATTTTGTTTTCTTTTGTATGAAAATTTTATTCATTCAAAATACTATTCAAAATATCTTAAGTTTGCACAAAGTTAAGATCAACTAGATTTTTCCAAGTTAAGATCAATTTGATTTTGAAGAAATTATCATAAAAATCTTCTTGATTTAAATTTGTTTTGCTATCCAAACTAAGAATAATTTGAAGTATCATCTAAACTCTGGTGTGTTTAGAACCTCTTCTTCATAATATAAATCCAAGATATAACAAAAACTTTATAAATCTGATGTTATTTAGTTTTTATTTATTAACATAAATGTCTGAAACATCAGATATAGTGAAAAAAGTTCTCAACATTTTGAAATTCGTATGGGATAAAAGATAGAAGAATAAGTATAAAGTTTGAGCAGATTGTTTTTAAATGTAGCCCTTGGAATAATAAATATAAATATAAATACTTTCTAAACCAGCTCCTTGTTCTTATTATTATCAGTTTAGTGCACTACCAAAAACTTCGAAAAATAAATTTTTGTGTTGTATTATATTTCCAATCATTGCCATGTCAGTGTACTTAACAGTTGGTATCAGTGGCGGAGCTAGACCAACTTTGCACGACGACGACATCAGAATTGCGAGGCCCCCTTTATAGCCCAGTTTTATTGTTAATCAAATTAAAATAAACACAAATTAAAATAAATGAATTTTCCTACTTTTAGCCTCACTCAATTTTTTTTTAAATTATATCATAATTTGCGCCAGCTGCTATTTTTTCCAAGAGAGATAGTCTCTCTTGGATCATAATACTTTTTTAGTACGTCTTAATTAATTTTAACTATGAGAAGCTTCTTTCCGTCGAAGCTATACTGACTGGAACTGTGAACATGAATCTGGTTACTATAAAAACATTCGGGAATACTTCGAATATGATTAATGCCATTATCAAACCAAATTGTTCAAAATATTTATTAAGTGCTTAGAATCCACAGTCGGTAACTTTTTGCGAGGCCCCTGTGGGCGCGAGGCCGTCGGCGGACATCGCTGACGCCTAGCGACGTCACTGGTTGGTATACATAGGTACCAGTTCCTATAAGCGTTTTAGTGATATATCTTTAACAGTACTCACATCTAAAGCATCATTGATTAGGAACATGGGGTTTATATTAGACTTTCTTTCGTAGAATTACGCCTAATATCGTGTTTATACAACGATTCTTAACATTTGATGCTTTGAAATATTCTGACAAATAATCATTCTTGTAGGACCTATTTTCTCCTTTTGATTGACTTTAAAATGAGTCAGTACCATACGATGTCCCGTAGATCTGTATTTCAGATTTAATGACACGATCCAAACAAAATATAGAGTGTCATAACTTATTTATTTAACTTATTCAGTCTCATAACTTATCTAAAATGCTAACTAATCTTACTAGCACCTCTATGATGGATCTCAATGAGATTACAAAATTTTTTCCTATTAAAAGAAGGGGCTTCATCCGTTTTGTCTCATCTCTAACCAAGTATTTGACGGGAAGATTTCAATATTTGTTGGGTTTGTACTAAAGGGTTGCCTAGATTCTTCAGGTGTTCTAAATATGTCGCTAGGTAAATCTGTTTGGGTAGCTTATCCGATTTGTAATTGCTTACAATATTCCTGTGATACTGAAACAAGAAAAGAGAAAGGTAGAACTGAGAGTTCATTAAAGAAAACTTAATTACATATTAAAATATACACTGTAACATTTTTAGTTATCTTAGCGTCGTCAGTATGAATAATGGCTCCTCTAGCTATATGGGCTTTAGCGATTTGTATTTAATGTAAAAATTAAGTTATTGATTTATTATTAAAGGTATAGTAGTGAAGTAGGTCAGGGAGCACAAAAAACTAATTGCTCTTAGCTTATGAACACTAATAGTTTAAATAAAACTAAATCAAATAAAATAATCATAATCAACAAAATATATTATTATTGATTATCTATATATTATATCTATTATTATGATAATTTTCACGTGTTAGGTTTGATAACTTCGTACTGTGCGACGATTGCGTTTTCATTGTGAAATATTATTTCAAGCAGAGGTAAGAAATGGGTCGCTGTCGTATAGGCTTCTCCTGGCAACGCCCATGTTTATAACTACAATTCATAGTTGAAATCAACATCTTAAAGAAGTGGTTCTTGAGCGAATTTCTTCAAGAAAAAGAATATATATATTTAGGTTTTGTTGCTTTTAAGTAAAAAAGCGAAACAATAGTTTCAATCTTAATTAACGAAAGTCTGCGAAAATATTTACTCTTCACATGATTTCTATATTTAAGGTATGAAAACTGCTATTTTTATTCCGTTGCAGCGCTTCCAATTAATTCATGCAAATGTATTCATGATCGATTCTGCAAACACTTAAATAAATTAACTAAATACGATGTGCGGGTTGTTAATTAAAACAACAAACTTAGCGTCAACGATCTGTGTATGTCTTGTACTGGAAGCAAGTAAACATTGGGGAATTGAGGTGCAAACTCAAATAGAGTTTCAGTTTACCAGTGCGGAGTAATAGTCGAAACGTGTGATAATTGGTTAAACAATCAAGCGGGAGAGAATAACTTACTCTTCGTAGTGTTCTGAGTTGGAGTGGAAATTGAAATTTTCATATTGTTTCTGTCCAACGAGAGTTCTAGGTTTTTGTTAACGGACTTTCGTTACAACCATGGTACGGGATCTCAACATGGATTATACGGAATTATATTCCAGTTCTCGCTGGGAACCCGACGAAGAGGGGGCGCCTTTATTAAAAGATTGACTATAAAAATTCCGAAAAAGTTTCGCAAAATAACATTTACCAAAAATTGAAAGGTGGAAAAAGCAGACACAAGTGCGTTTCAAAATATAATTTCTTAATAATTCTGAATTTAAATTACTTAAGAGACTTAATATCTGAGATACTATTCTAGATACTGATAATCGTAATTTGTGTATTTATGTGTTTTGTTATTGTTAAGTGCATAAATATTACGAAGTTACACTTGTACATAATTGAGTCGTGCATGTATTTTATTGAAAAAATATTCAAATTTTATTACAAATTCTACTTAAATGAAGTTTGTTTGACAAACCAGTTGAACAAGTGATTTTGAATTGGAATTAACCGATGAAAATAATCCACAAAAATAAAAACACGAATCATGTAAATATTAGAAAATACAATATTTTAAATTAAGTTTAATTAAGTTTAATTAAGTGCCCAAAGACTAATAATTGCTAGTAAAATTTTGCATATGAGCTTTAATTACTGAATGCGAATTGTCTTTATTAACAATAAATCAATTAGATTTTGCACTTTTAATTATTAATCGCTTTTGCTTGCTTTGCTTTAATCAAATAAAAACTAAAGTAATGCTTAATATATTTCAATAATTTCTAATTCCTTATTCTTTCTACGCATATTTAGTAAAATATATTAATTTACAGACAAGGTGCAGTTTCCGGTAAAAACTTTTTTTGATAGAAAAATTATTATTTCGTAAAAGTTTCATTAGACTCTTAGACTCAAAGCTACTTCACAATGGAAAGCCAATGAATATGCACACGCCTTTGTTCTTATTCTTTTCAATTTTACTCCTAAAACTTTGACTACATCTCTATTATTCTTAATATCCAGATTTATGGACGTCAGATGGTCCCTCCTTAGGTGAGGGTTTAACTATTTTCACTGACGGATCCAACACAATCAGTCTTCTGGCAGGTTTACTTATATGTCTCTGCAAATGCTAGAAGATTAAATCTCTCTTTTAATCAAACCTATGGGAAAGACGATGAGAGTGCCTATTATCTATTATGCCTTTGCCTAGCTCATGCACGGTGGCGATTTAAGACTTTAGGAGCTCCCTTTCTGGAGGATCCTGATCAATTACAAGATCTGACACTAAACAGCGTTTTGAGCTTTGCTAAAGGTTCTAGGTAGTTTTAAACTCCGAGTGAGTCTCCTAGGGATCGCCGGTATAACCCAACCTAATCTAAAAGTTTGATTTCAATAATGTATAAAAGAGATAAACATGAGTATACAAGGCAGTACATAACTTTTTATTGTCTTCTCGGAAGCCGTTTGAGTTCAGAAATGTACATCTTTATATATATCTGTTATTTAAAATATATAATATTCATAGAGCCATGACTTTGAATAAATGTTATGCAGACAGTCAAATCGCAGTTGTCAATTATATACTGTTTGTACTACTTTTAATATTCGCAACTTACGAAAGAAAATATGTCAAGCAAAAATAATACTCTTAAAATTTTCAGAGTTAGTTTTTACCCGCAAAAAATTATTACGTTTTAAGTTTCAGTGCAGCCAAATTTAAAAATCACTTTTTTGAGAATGTTTACTGGATATATATTTAAAAAATCCAGTCATCCGTTAAAATCATATGAACATTTTATTTTATAAGATCAAATACATATCTAAATTATTTCATTTAAATATATGTACAAGATAAAAATACTTACCATTGCCTTTCTAATATTCACTTTGCTTTAAATTATTTAAATTAATTAATTTTTAGTGTTTACAATTTTTATATTTCATATTGTCAAGACACATATATAAAAAAAAGCATTTAATATATTTGAAAAGTGATGCCAATTTGTTTCAACCAGACATAATGCTGTTTTTTTACAACTCTGAAAGAAAAATTACAGCTTATATTCTCTCATTTTCTGTTCTGTTTCTTTGATTTGGCAAAGGATAGATTCGCGTCATCATTTGACCGTGCATCCGCCCAAGATCTAATTATATAGTTATAAATGATGTCTCATATACTAGATATAGTAGTAATTTATCTAATTTTTAGATTTCGAAAAGTCAACAAAAAAGAAACAAAAACAAATTATTATTATTATTATTCTTTATTCATAAATTAAAATTAAATTACAAATTGAAGAAAAAATGTTTCTTTTTTATAAAGAGAAGATTGTGAATGTAAAAAGATAGAGGCAGTATATATATAGGTAATTAATGATACAAATCATAGAATCGCTTGCAAATCTAAAACTCATACTCTAGTGAATGGTTATAACTTATAACTTTCATAATAAAAAAAAATATTCAAAAAATTGGAATATTTAATTTCACAGTAATTAAAAGTTGGGTGAATATTTGTTGATCTCAAGTCACTATCGATATGTTGATATACAGCTTTTCTTTAATATAATATAAATTAAACTTTGCGATCAGTAATTTTTCGTAGGGTTACCCCTATTCTGTTCCTTATGGGAACTCTGATGCATTTCTCTCTCTCTCTCTTTCATCAATGAATTACAAACATCAAACATTATACTCATTTTCGTTAAATTCATTTAAAGGTTAGCAAAATGGGAGTACGTATATTGAACTGAAAACTTCTAAAAACTATCTAGAGAAATGTTTATTTTTTTAATATATTATATTATTATAAAAATTAATCATAAATAGCTGAGCAAATAATTACATCAGCTCTAGTGCTACTACCTTAACTAATTATTTTTATTTTAATGATTGTAGGCTGCTATCACTTTGGCGCGCCTAACTAAATACTATTTTTCGATAAAAATATTACACTAATTGAATATGACTAGACCTAAACATGACCGAAATAAGCATTTAGGTATGATGCAGATGTATTACTAATTTTCTGAAATTAATCACGGTACTCGATGTTATCAACTCTCAATAATATTCATAACGACGAAGTTTTGTCAATTCAAAAAAAAAATCTGACGAAAACTGTAAAGCACAGTTTCAGTAACAAAATTGGCGACATATTTTTGACCGAATAGTGGACGAAAAATATATGATGTCAGGGCCCAATTATCTAAAAATGATATATGTATGAATCTATTATCTATTGTCTATAATCTATCTATCTATTTATCTATTTCTATATGAATAATATAATTTTTGACAAATTTATATTATTCAAGTTGTGGTAATCTTCTAAGTTTTCTGCGGATTCACAATTGGACTCATGACGTGGACTCGAAATAAGTCTAGTTAATTAACGTTACTTTAATTGTAATTATGAAACATTTCTTATTTAGAGATATATACTACCTTGATTGAAAAGTTTCGGAAACTAATTTAGTAAATTGAAAATAAAAGATTATTTTTTACAATCAATGTAGTCTAGTCGGAAGTTCTGTCCATAAACTAAAATGTACATATAACAGAGTTTGGTCTAATCTTCGAAATATTTTTATAATTGGATTTTGATATCTTTATGTTTTTTGTCTGCTAAAACACGCTCCATGGAATTGTTTCTTAAGCCATTCAAACAGAAAAACGTCACTGGGAGCCGAATCAGACGAGTTCAAAGGATGTTCGGTGGTATCCATACTGTTCTTGGTGAAAAACTTACGATTTACGACGGTAGGGTGCGAAGGTGCGTTATTATTTTTCCTTTAATATTTACTACATATATAAGTAATAAAAAGAACATACATCGTGTGTGCGTAGATATTTTCTCCTCATCGCAGCCTTAACAAATGAAAGCCCTTTTTTGCGGCATTTTCTGAAACTATTAGATCAAGTTTATACCCATTAATTGCAATAATCAATATAGATTAGATTAGATTTTAAGAAGAGTTGCGAACTTGTCACCACGTCACTGCATTCTTTGAGGATTATTGTGACATACCCACTTCAGTTCCATAGACGAGTAGCAGTTAACAGCGCCAATATGTCCTCTGTTTAGTGCAGTTGCAGGCGGTTTAGTGCAGTTGCAGAATATATGGTATATGTCGAACATGAGGATTTGAATACACTTTGAGTCTCTCGCGGAATTTAGGTGTATACTGGCGAATAACTTCTTCAACAGTTCGTAGATATAGATCTTTGTCTAGGTTTTTGTTTATGATATTCAACGAACCGCACGTAGCTTGTCGGAGAATTTTATTTTGTACTCTTACTTGTGTCTTACTTGGATATACTTCTTTTCCTACATTTTGTATTTGTATCTAGATACAAATGTGTATTTAACTGTTTTGAATAGGTATAATCGAACAGTAAACTCAACTTACTGTTGAACTTATCGAATATAAAAAAAATCTTGTTGCCAACAACTATGCAATTGAGTTATCGGAGAGTTGTGGTACCTTCTCTTATATAGTATGTCACTGAGATTAAGAATATGTTAAATATATAAATTATTAAAAATAATTATTACTTATCTTAATAAATAAATGTAATCCTATTTATAATTAAATATCAATAAATTTACAATTTGGTAAATTTTAAAAAAATATAAAAAAAAAATACAATTTATAATGTCGTTCGTTATACACTATTGCGTTGTATATTGCAGAA
>NC_051846.1:143767768-143770009 GCF_002237135.1 Teleopsis dalmanni | reverse complement strand
CATTTTGAATACAGAAATCTTTTACTGTGATAACTTAATTATAATATAATATTAAGTTAAAAAAATATATAAAAAAACAAAAAAAATTTTTGAGGTGTCAGTAATGCTGAATTCAATTTAGATAATATATGATATCAAGTATTTAACCTCAAAAATGTTTAGAAAATTCTATATATAGTATATATACAGTATATAAGTTAACACACGCGTCTCCTAAATCCGGCCCTGTGCTTAGTTTCATTAACGGAGCAATCATGCGATATTATTCGAACGCATGGTTGCTACCAAACGGGACATCCACTTGTTTGTCTGGAAAAGTTCCGTTTGGCTTCGGTAGCTCCCAACTTCGCAAAAGTGCACTAGGTCTCTTGATCTATCGAACAAGAAACACGTAATACCGGACAAATTTAATTAATATTTAATTTACATAAGCCAATATTATTTATGATCCCCTGACATTTTTCGGCTAGCTTCATAATTCTATGAAGTAGTATTTCTGTGGTTCATCGACGAAATACTTAAGTAAATGGTTTTCAGCGGTTCTTTGGTCGGTCAATTTTTTACAAAGTATACTGGTAATAATGCTATTCATAGATCTATATTTCTCTCTATTCGATTACAACTTAAAAACACATGTTTTAATAAATAGATTGTACGATTATTAGTAGTGTATTTATTTATTTTTTTGAAAAACGTCCTTAACATTATTTATTTAATCATATAATTAATCATATATTGAAAATATTCTTATTACAAAGTTCGTTGTGGATATTTTTGTGTTTGAATGAAGTAGATGTAAAACAAAATTTAAATAATATTAAGTAAATTTTAATTAAATTAATCAATAAATTATGAAGTAAGTACCCTCTTTTTAAGCAAATGTCTTCAGCTTTAAGTCAAGCTTAAATATATACATTATAATTAGCGATAGAAAAAGTTCAAAGTAATAGCAGAATAACTGAAAATAATAGAGAAAATTATAAAGCGCTACATGAAATCACTTTCATTTCATTTAGTGCAAACCTACTGCAAAATTTCTTTAAGTGTCCTTTAGTAATGAAAAAAATAATAATATTATTTCAATATAGGCGAGGAATAAAAGTACAAAAAGTGAATTGAAGTATTGGATAACAGCCTCAAGGTTAGCTTAGATTATACAGGCGATCCCAAGAGCCATGTTATGTACAGTGTCATGGGCTTGTGAAATCAGAATTGCTGTTTTTTTCAATGCAAATTATAATATAGAGAATAACAGCAAAACGATATGTCGGTTCAAATTTGGTCATAAGAGCCGAGGGTATCTGTGCTCGGTAAAGCAGTGTTATTCAGTAATAAGCTAGACATTGACTAGACATTGATTGATTTTCATTTATTCCTTTATTTTATGATATCTTTTCTATGCTGTCAATATGCTTATCAAATAATTTGATAAATAATACATCTTAATTATTTATGACAAATATTTTTAGCTGCTTAAATTTCCATTTCCAGGGTGGTCAGGGTTCATACTGGACTGTAGTGTCAAATAAAAAGAAGAAAGAATTTTCATTTCCATTCTATTCAAACAATAGATTAATATAATCATTAAATTAATTGGTTTATTAATGAAATATAATTGAATTGTGGCGGTTTACTGATCATCACAAATATTAGCAAATTTTCACCAAATAAAATATGAATTATGGAAACTGAATTACTCAAATCTACACTAATCAACTTCTTCTTGACTTTATTGTGGTCTATAAAATTTTGAAGCACTGATTGGAATCTAATCAGAATTTCAAAAGCAATTAATGATTTATTTGTAAAACGTGATTTATTTTGTGACGTCATATCTGATTAAATCGTGATTGAAATGTTTTGTATTCAGTTTTGTTTACTGATATTATTAATATTGGAGTGTTAATTCGTCAGCCAAAACAGAGTCAAGTGATACAAAACAGACAATAATATCATTTTTGCAATAAAAATATATTTTTGCAATACTTTTCTTTTTTCTTACAATCTATTTATCTTTTTATCTGATTTAAAATTTATATATGTGTACATTTATCGACTGGTTAATAAGGTTGGCATACATATTTAAAATAATAATGAATAAGTTCGGGTGTCTTACAGTTTTTATGATATAGATTGCGTATTCTTTACAGGGTGTTTTTATTTGATACCTAATAAAATACAGGAAAACATTGTAGTTTTCTTCAGAAGTGCAGTAAATAAATATAGTGTATGGTAGGGGTT
>NC_051846.1:143758007-143767668 GCF_002237135.1 Teleopsis dalmanni | reverse complement strand
GTTAGAGATATTAGTGAATTATGATTTTTCTGCCGAAAGGAAAAGTCGTGAGTACATTTCTACTTTAACCAATTATATAGAATTTTTGTATTATCTTTGAATATTTTATTGTATTTATTTTAAAAAAGTTTGAAAATTAAATTTTCCAAAAATAAAAACATCTCGAATAACCCAAATTTAATTCATATTTAACTTGAAGAATAGCTTGCACTTAATTCACTTAACTGTGTGGTGCCGCAGAGTCCTTTGTGACAATTAAATTTGTTATTGTTGTTTTATATTTGTTATTTAAAAACTCAAACAATAATTAAAAAATTTAGTTAAATCAGCACTTTTTTGGTAGTTTTTAAAAAACGTTAGGATTGTGTTTACATCGTTCCATCTTAACTTATACCTTTATTAAAATAGATTTCTTCTTTTTATGTTATATTAAAATTTTATCACTATAGTTTTTACCTGCCCATTTTTTGACGTCTATAGGATAAGCTATGTATCAGAAATATTCCAGTTCTTTAATTCAGGCATGAAATTTCTTAAGTAAAATATTCTACAGTAACATCTGTAAAATTCTAGTAAGAATGAAAGGTCTTCATCCATGGTCATGTCATCCATGACCATGGATGACACTTTGGTCTGAGAACACGATTTTAAATTAAAGCAAAATTTTAGTAAGAATGAAAGGCATTTGAGATTCTGATCTACCAATACGATTTTAAGTTAAAGTATATGGCTTGGTTCTTCTGATATGAACCTAGTTTGGTCGGTAGATTACGTAAAAATTGGTAAAACTTCAATCTTGAATTTTCTTTAAAACCTTTTTGTTAAATTGAACACCAAAACTCATGAAAAAACTTGGTTTACACAAAAAAATAATAATATTCCAACAGTACTCGTACAATGCCACAAACCTGAAAAAATCATTACACCAATGAATTTTAAGATTTCTATCTACTCCACCTTTTCAATAAATAATTTCTTGGTACAGGATTTTTAGCAAACGTAAACGCAAAAGCTATTGTAAGAGAGTATATTATAAAACACCCGGAAAACTAATTAGATGGGATTGCTAAATTTGGGAATCGTTAAAATTAGTGTGTTGAATTATAGTGAGCCAAAATTGTATAAAAAAAATTTTACTAAAAATTAGATAATAAAAAGATTATCCAATAATTATCAACATATAATTTTTTTTTTCTTCTGCAGAAAGCGTTGAAAGTCACAATGTGAGGCTTGACTTCTCTAAATCCACCTGTAATAAATGGATATGTGGAAGATTTTCAACTTCTCAACGCTGTTGAAATCCCATTCCAGTTATAAAAGATTATCAGATTTGTACCTTTAACCTGTTATCTTAGTAGGATTTATAGTTTAAATATAATTCTATGTTCGAAAATGAATTTCAACATCGATTATAATAGAAGCCCAAATTCGCTTCCCCACAAAATTAATTTTAATTCATCTTTTAAATGATTTCCATGCATCTACTTCACACTTATTTCAAAATTATTTGACAAAACTTTACAACATTAAAATAACCAACCGAATATTTTGAAGCTTAAAGGATTAAAACTAAAATCAAAAATGTGTGTTCATTTGCGTAAGCACACAGTAATCCAGTTGCCACAATGAAATATTTTTAAGCCGCAGGCTAAGTGACTTACTTAAAGTGCAGCAGAAGCCGAAAAACAAAGAGAAATCCACACATTTGGAATAATAACAGCAAAGCATTAAATTTATGAATGGATTTATTTACAATGTGACAATACACTTCAAAAAATGTTGCTTCTTGTTCTATTTCATTTTATTAAAAATAAAATTATATATCTGCAATGAATTTTATATGCTCCATCCACTCATTTAAGCCGATACCTACAAATGCGATATGCATTTATGCATAAATGGAGACGTATAAAATATTGGCACAACACATACCTCAAAATGTCAACAAATTCATTCACATACTCGTGTACTAGCACACAGATACTCACTCACACATGCAATGTGGTTCAAACCAACATATTGTATCTGAAAGCAGCCTTTCTCAGGTGCTGCTCCAAACAAATGCGTTGAATAGTAACTGAACGTATGCATCAAACGGTTTTGCATAGCCGGTAGGCAACAGTTTTACTTGTTGGAGCTTTCGAGTTGAGCGGTTGTAGCGGCAGTAATTGTTAGTGTTGGCAGGAAGCTAGGCGCAAAGGCGTAGAAAAACAGGGACTTTGAATAATGCTGTGCATTCACAAACATTTCAATGCAGTTGCAATAACAACAGCAACAGCAGCAGTAGCAGCAGTAGCAGCAGCAGCACTAACAGCAACGAATCAACTATGCAGCCCTCCAGAATTGAAGTGGAATTATTCATGGGATTTCACTTCGTTTGTAATGCATTTTCCTCTTTGGATGACAAGGATAAAAGAATTAACAGTGCAAAAATGATGTGCTGTAGATTGTTTGCTGTTGGAGTTGTAGGTGGTAGGTGAAGTGGTGCTCAGGGTGTTGGTAGATGCGATTGTTGAAATTATATTTGTATTGTTGTTGATAAAGCGTAGACAAACTTTATATTTTGATATAAAAAGGTCAACCACTTCGTGTTACCTTTAATACTATAGTTAGGCACTGAAAAAATTATTTAAAATTAAATATCATGTCATAGGTACACAACGTTTTAATAACTAGTTATTATAAATGTAGTAAATTATTCCTTTATCCAAGAAATAAACAGGAATCGTATCGAGAGATGCAGAGTTATAAAAAATAGTTAACTCGAAAAATATAATAAAATAATATTTTCTAAACCGATAATATTACAACAATATTCCAACCGATAGTGTGATAACAATAATTGAAAGCAATTATTCAAGACAAACACAAACATATACATAGACCGTGCAACCATGGAAGCACTATCAAATCTGGAAATACCGACATATCTACTTCGAATGATAATAACCTACTTCAATGACCCCATTCTAATGTATAACACGAAGGATGGTGTACAGATATATAAAGTGCCAGCAGGAGTTCCACAAGGCTCGGTTTTAGGCCCCATTCTCTGGAACGTAATGTATGATGGCGTATTTAATGTAGAAAAACCAGCTGGAGTGCAGTTAGTTGGTTACGCCGATAATATTGCAATTGTAGCGGTCTCAAAAACCATCAACGAGCTTGTAATTAGATGTGATAGCACCATCGCAATGGTCAAACTCGGGCTTTAGTCTACAGGTCTGGAATCATCAGAGCACAAAATTGAAGCAGTTTTTCTAAGTAGTAGAAAATGAGTAGAATCTATTGACATAAATGTTAGCGAGCTTTCTATCACATAAAGCTCGGTAATTAACTATCTGGGTGTCAAAATAGATCGAAGGCTTAACTTCAAGGAACATCTGAAATCTGCCGGTGACAAAGCAATTAGAATCGGTACAGCAGTTGCAAGATTAACACCAAACATTGGTGGTCCAAGATATGCAGGTCGAAGACTTTTGGCATCAGTGTCGACTTCAGTAATGATGTATGGCGCACCAATATGTTATCCTGCAGCTTACCACGTATCATATACAAGATCTTTGGTGTCTCTAATTACAAAAAAAAAACAAAAAAAAAAAAGACCGTGCGTCTTAAGACTTTGAGTTTTAGGCGTCTTATGCCATTGTTGCCTTATTTTTAATTTTTCATAGATTGAGTTTCTAATGTTAGGAGGTTACTCGTGCTTATTATTTTTATTTATCTATAAAGTTTCGTACGATTCCGAGTTTTGAATACAGAATTTGAAATGCTCAACAGTTGCTTTTATGTTAGATTCTGATTTTAAAAGAATTTTAGTGTTCGAACCGATCACATTCTCACAATAAAGAACACATTTCTTAATAGGAGTGCAAATGATATTTAGGGCTTTGATTACTGGAGAGTGCCCAGACGACAGAGCGAAGTTGTATTTGGCAGACTCAGGACCTACACAAAATAAAAGAAGCAAAATAAAGAAATGTACATCGAAATATATTACAAAATACTTCTTTAAACATTGCTATGGACCTCAGTTTTTTATATCTATTTGAGATTTAGGTGTTTTGTTTTATTTTGTTTGAAAATTTATTTCGTTTCTTTAAAATATTCACAATAACACAAGCTTGTATTGTACAATACTGTACTATGGTGAATTGTCTAAGTTAAAATTAACTTAATTTTGTAGAAATTACGAATCGATTCTGTTTTCAACAGTAAAATTCCCATAGAAATCTATCTGATTTTAACTTGATTTGCTCTCGAAATCAAGAAATATTTCTAGAAATCAAGAACTCTTATGTGAATCCACTATAAGTATAAGTAAGAATATTACTTGCTCTTCAGACTGACGATTTAAACATGTTTCCTGAATCCAAACACATTTCTTTCGTTTAACTTAAAAAAACTTACTAATCAGCTGTTGTAGTGGTATCCTTATTTTTTAAAAAATGCTTTTAGGAAGTGTCGGCTAATATAAAAAATGCATTAATTTCTGTTAAAATACCGAAATATTTCATTTCCTGCTTCCACTAAGAATTTCCAGATTGAATATATTGAAGATGTTTTGGTGCTTCTTAGTTCTTTCACATTATAGATTCACAAATATTTAATTACCACTTGTTCTGACAATTTAAATAGTTAACACCAAATCCATTTTGTCGTCAGTTATGTTAAAATATCTTCTTATAGTTAGTCCATATAGGAATGTCAAGAAAATATATATTATTTAAGTATTTATCTTCGTATTCATCAAGTATGAAATAGTTTATGCAATGATAACCAAACTGTAATACTGGATTCACATATGAGTCTTGTTTGTAATTTTAGTTGTCACTTCAAATTATTCTTGATTTCCATACAGAATGATTTGTATGGAAATTTTGACAGCTGCAAATAGAATTAATCAGAGTTTTCTCAAAATCAAGTTGATCTTAGCGGGTGCAGTTCACTATATTACAGTATTGTGAAATACAAACTTGTGTTATTGTGAATAGTTTTGAGAAATAGAATAAATTTTCATGCAAATGGAAACAAAAGTGATATATGTATATGATATATATGTTATATGTTATATTATATATATGTTATATATGTTATGATATATATATGTATATGATATATGTATATGTGGATATCATATGTTCCGATTTTTTATGCCTATATATCATATGTGAAAACTTAATATGATAAATCGGACGAGCAAATTATACTTAATTTGTAGTGTGAACCGATAATTTTGCTTTTTGATTTTAGATGTCACTTTCAAATTTTTGACAGCTAAAATTACTAACAAAACTATTTTGTGAATCTCAATTAAATGTGCTAACCTGGGTTTTTTTTTGCTTGTTTCATAATCGGGATAATATTTCCAAATAAGAAATATCTCGTTATGAGCACTTAAATAGAAATATCGAACTGATCAATTTGAACATTTATTTTGAAAAATAATGATATTTCGATTTATTGTAACAAATCAATGTCAGTGTTCTCGTTTTAAAAGATACCCAAATTATTTGTCTACATAAAAAGATTGCAGCGAATGAAATTTTTTTGTAGTGTAGTACGTCATATAACGCAAAATAAAATATGGAAAATAATTTTTTAAAAAAATATGAAAACAAAATTACTCAGCTCACACATTTAGCGCATATATTCACACATTTTCATTCAATTATAAATTTTTTCAATAATAAATATGTTTTTGACAAAATTATCAATTATTCAAGAACGCATGAAAACTCACTCAACAATTCAGAACTGATAGTGCCATTTTGTGCAAAAGCAACAACAATTGCACAAAAATCGTGCATTGGATGCAGTTTATCATTTTTATGACTCTCCAGCTTCAAGTTCGGTGGCGTACGTAGGCAGACACACAGATTTAAATGGAATCAGCATTGGTGGAACGAAGCTTCGAATGAATAAATGATAAATTAGAAAATAAATGAATAAAATTTATATGAAGTTAATTTTTTTTTGTGAAATTGTGAATAGTTTCATTCCTAATCCGAAAAGCGTGTTCTGCATTTCCTTCTCTTCAGAAAACTCTGATGAACAACTTTGCTTAAGAAACCAACAGCCGCCAACAACAGCTGCTGAAAGCATAATCGTTCTTTGGCAAACTTTAACTTATACGATTGCAGTTACTTAAATAAAATCGGTTTCTTTATCCTTGTTCCTTTTTACTTTCAAGTTGGAATGATGTACTTAAGTTTTTTTGACCTTGCCACTCCCTGCAATATTTGCGTGCTTTCTTTTCTGACTTCAATCGCAAAGGAAGTTTTTTTAGAGTTTTTTTGTTAGCTTCGTGTCCTTTGACTTAAGTTAATCGCATAGATACACTCATAAGGAGCAAGTTTTTGTGTACTTAAGCAACCACTTAAGAAGTCGTTAAATAATCAATGAATAAAGATTTTCACGCAAAACCATATATTTGTTTGAAATTTCGAGTCCCACTACTTTTGTTTTTTTTTTTTTATTGAAATATTTTACTTTGATTTGTATTTGGAGGCGGGGATTGAAGTAATAATAGCTTATCTTTACTGTATTATTTTGCCTACTGCTTATCAGAGTGGTACTTAATTATTTATACATTATGTATTAATATTTTATGTGAATTTAAATCCATTTTCTTTGACAAGTTTAGCCTAAACAGCATTTAGAGCTTTCCAATGACATTTGATTTTATAAATTATAATTTAATTAAACCAACAAGAATTTTTTCAATAAAAATGCTCTGATCACTTTAAGGTGTGCGTTAGATTGTATCTATCTAAGTGGTTAGATTCTATAAAAAGCTGGTATCTACTGAAATTGTGCAACTGCCACTATTACAAAACTATTAAATGTGGAGTTTTATATTGATAAACAGGCAACAGTTCCTATGATGTCACTTCTGTCATTATTAAATCATTTGTCGCAATTATGATGAATATGAATGAATAACAATAATTTAGCAACAAAATAATAATAATAACCTCACGAATACTATAATTCTTGAAATATAGTAAGCGTTTTTGATGGCTCGCAAGTGTGGCAAAAAATGCATGATGGCCCATATTCGCTAAGCGAGACATTGGCATCACTGTTACTATCTGTCCAGCGTTATGTTTTGGAAAATAGCAAATCTTAGATATGTGCACATAATGGAAGCAAATTACATTTTATGTTAAAATAAATAATTAATATAACTTGAAAATTAAAATGTATACAGAAATTAATTTTATCACAAGACTTTTTAATGTCATTATTAAATTTGTCTTTTACTCAACAGAGTCGAACGCTGCCATTATGATTATAATTATAATTATGATTTGTAAATTAGGTAAAGCTGCCACGCTTGCCGCTTCATATAGGCCAATAAACATACTGTCGTGTCTTTCTAAATTCTTTGAAAGAGCACTGCTTTTAAAACTGATACCATTCCTTAACGATCAAAACCTAATACCCTTCCATCAGTTTGGTTTTAGGGATCACTATCGAATAAGTGATAGCTTTAAAGTTAAATGTAAATCATATATGTACTTCTAATTTCCCAATAGAATCTGGCGTTCCACAAGGAAGTGTTCTATGCCCTAACTTGTATGTACTTTACACATCTGATATCCCAATAAGTAGTTCAGTTGTCAGTACAACGTTTGCCGATGATACAGCAATTTTATGCCGAAACAAAACCGATGTGCTTGCTTCAAACCAACTTCAATCTCGCTTATTTTGCGTGGAGAAATTGTAGTCAAAATGGCGAATTAAAATTAATGAACTAAAATGTAGATCCGCCATTTTTACCTTAAATCGGAGTACATCTCAAACAATTTTACTAAATAACACTCCCACACCACAAGCAGATAACATTACGTACTTAGGTATTCACCTAGACAGATGACTACCTTGGAGCAAGCATATTGAAGTCAAAAAAATTCAGATGAAGCTTCAAGCCTCAAAGTTGCAACAAATCACTTGATAAAGTCACTAAGTAACATATTGACATCACTGTTGTAATCTGTCAAATGTCAAGTTTTCGCAAAGAGTAAGTCTTGCACATGAGTACAAAATGCAAGTAAACTACATTTTATATAAAAATAAATGATTAATATAAAAATGATATATAAAATGAAGTTATGTTTAGAATGCAGAAAATTTTGAAATTTCCGTTCACGACAAAATTTGTAGATTATTTTTATCTAAGTAAGTATTAACTTGTTAGGAACTAATAAATTGGCTGCCTTACGTAGTAAAAGAAAGCTCATTGAGAAAGGCACAATCAAAGTTATAATCAGTGAACAAAACCAAACAGTAAAGAACCAAACATATTGCACGGTTTTATATTTTTATTAAAAAACTCTAAACGAACAGTACACTAAATTACTAAAATCCGATACACATCAAAAAAATTTTTCAAAAAATACACTAAAAATGCAACTAAAATTTTAGTGTACTGTTCCCGACATCTTCTGTAAAATTTATGTTCGCAATGTGTTCTTTTCCCGAACGTAGTGATCTTTTTAATAATCTTTTCATGAAGGTAGTCAACTTTTTAACGATATTTTCCCGAAGGTAGTGTATTTTTAGTGTTCTTCAGTGTCCGTCGAAAAAAACAATTGAAAACGTATTTGAAGAGTATTGCCTGTATTTGTATTGCATGTATTTTCTGTTTTTAAATAAATATAATAGATCTGTTCCATGAACTCTTCGTAGTAAAACTCAAGTAAAACACAAGTAAAATTTACACGAAAATACACGAAAAATTGCTGGTGGAACGCACTTGTGTATACACAGTGTTACTGGAAGCTACTACGAGTACCTCGTGGGACACACCCACCATATTATGTATGCTTTTATTGATGCATATTTAATATGAGGGGATGTATTACACAGATATATGTTATTATGGATGGGTGATTTGTATTATATATAATGTTAATAAAAGGCAAAAAAAAAGCTTTTTTATATTTATTTTATAATTTTTTTTTATAATAGAAAAAGTAAAAAAAGAAAATTTCGGTATACGATATATAGCATTTAGATTATTGCCTAGGAATATATAGATTTTCTTGTAACAATGTGTTATTATTCTACAACCAAATACGCGGACCCTCAGTTACAACAGAAAACACCAAGCTTTTTAAATTATTTCTTCATATCAGAATATAAATCGGTTACATATAATTTTGAAGTGAAATATTTAAATTTCGTAATAATTTTAACTCATCTTGAAAGGTTTCAGAGAAATAAGCTATTCAAAATTATCAATTTCTAATTTGCATACATTTTCGACGTTTTTTCATAAAAAACTATAAAACTTAATATTTTAAAACTTATTCATACATTTAAAATTAATACAAAAATAGTTTGATATTTCTATTTGAAAATAGAAATATGTTGATATAATGTAAGACGGGTATTGGACAGACATCTGAAAGTAAGTCTTACAGTTCTTGCGAATCGTGAATTTTATCATTAAAAAAAAATCTTAAGATAAGACAGTCTTAAGTCCTAAATTAAATAATTAAGCTTTAAGTATTATTACTTTCTTTTATTAAACTTATTTAGCTTTGGTCTAAAATGTCCTTAAATATCTTCGTTTCCACTGACGTACTAGAAAATAGTGTAACCAAAAAAAACTGTCCAAAGCCATCCCTATTGTGCAAAATTTAATGTGAAT
>NC_051846.1:143735012-143757907 GCF_002237135.1 Teleopsis dalmanni | reverse complement strand
GAATATTAATATTCAAGTAAATTCCTACTATTTGTACCAATTATCAAATGTACTGAGCTCTGAGTGAGTTCGCTAGGTAAAACTAATTTAGTCTTAATTATTGCTAGTCAATATCCTTTACTTGAGATATAGACGCGCCAGCTGACACTCAATGACGGGATTCACATTAAATTTTGCACAATAGGGATGGCCTTGGACAGCTTTTTTTGGTTACACTATTTTCGAGTACCTCAGTGGAAACGAAGATGTTTAAGGACATTTTAGACCAAAGCTAAATAAGTTTAATAAAAGATAGTAATAATACTTAAAACTTAATTATTTAATTTAGGACTTAAGACTGTCTTATCTTAAGATTTTTTTTAAATGATAAAATTCACGATTCGCAAGAACTGTAAGACTTACTTTCAGACCTCTGTCCCATACCCGTTTTACATTATATCAACATATTTCTATTTTCAAATAGAAATATCAAACTATTTTCGTATAAATTTTAAGTGTATGAATAAATTTTAAAATATTAAGTTTTATAGTTTTTTATGAAAAAACGTCGAAAATGTATGCAAATTAGAAATTGATAATTTTTAATAGCTTATTTCTCTGAAACCTTTCTAGATGAGTTAAAATTATTACGAAATTTAAATATTTCACTTCAAAATTATATGTAACCGATATATATTCTATGAAGAATTAATTTAAAAAGCTTGGTGTTTTCTGTTGTAACTGAGGGTCCGCGTAAATGGTTGTAGAATAATAACATATTAACTGATATGTATTGTTAACATACAAGAAAATCTATATATTCCTAGGTAATAATCTAAATGCTATATATCGTGTACCGAAATTTTATAATTTTTTTTTTTACTTTTTCTGTTATAAAAAAAACTTATAAAATATATAAAAAAAAAGTTTTTTTTTGCCTTTTATTAGCATTATATATTATACAAATGACCCATCCATAATAACATATATCTGTGTAATACATCCCCTAATATTAAATATGCATCAATAAAAGCATACATAATATGGTAGGTGTGTCCCACGAGCTACTCGTAGTAGCTTTCAGTAACTCTATATATACACAAGTGCGTTCCACCAGCAATTTTTCGTGTATTTTCGTGTAAATTTTACTTGTGTTTTACTTGGGTTTTACTACGAATAGTTCATGGAACAGATCTATTATATTTATTTAAAAACAGAAAATACATGCAATACAAATGCAGGCAATACTCTTCAAATACGTTTTCAATTGTTTTTTTCGACGGACACTGAAAGAACACTAAAAATACACTACCTTCGGGAAAATATCGCTAAAAAGTTGACTACCTTCGTGAAAAGATCATTAAAAAGATCACTACGTTCGGAAAAAGAACACATTGCGAACATAAATTTTACAGAAGATGTCGGAAACAGCACACTAAAATTTTAGTTGCATTTTTAGTGTATTTTTTGAAAAGTTTTTTTGATTTGTATTGGATTTTAGTAATTTAGTGTAATGTTCGTTTAGAGTTTTTTAATAAAAATACAAAACCGTGCAATATGTTTGGTTCTTTACTGTTTGTTTTTGTTCACTGATTATTACTTTGATTGTGCCTTTCTCAATGAGCTTTCTTTTACTACGTAAGACAGCCAATTTATTAGTTCCTTACAAGTTAATACTTACTTAGATAAAAATAATCTACAAATTTTGTCGTGAAAGGAAATTTCAAAATTTTCTGCATTCTAAACATAGCTTCATTTTATATATCATTTCTATATTAATAATTTATTTTTATATAAAATGTAGTTTACTTGCATTTTGTACTCATGTGCAAGACTTACTCTTTGCGAAAACTTGACATTTGACAGATCACAACAGTGATGTCAATATGTTACTTAGTGACTTTATCAAGTGATTTGTTGCAACTTAGAGACTTGAAGCTTCATCTGAATTTTTTTGATTTCAATATGATTGCGCCAAGGTAGTCATCTGTCTAGATGAATACCTAAGTACGTAATGTTATCTGCTTGTGGTGTGGAAGTGTTATTTAGTAAATTTGTTTGAAATGTACGCCGATTTAAGGTAAAAATGACGTATGTACATTTTAGTTCATTAATTTTAATCCGCCATTTTGACAACCATTTCTCCACGCAAAATAAGCGAGATTGAAGTTGGTTTGAAGCTAGCACATCGGTTTTGTTTCGGCATAAAATTGCCGTGTCATCGGCAAACGTTGTGCTGACAGCTGAACTACTTATTGGGATATCAGATATGTAAAGTACATAAAAGATAGGGCATAAAGATCTTCCTTGTGGAATGCCAGCTTCTATTGGAAAATTATTAGAAGTACATATATGATTTACATTTAACTTTAAAGGCTTCACTTATTCGATAGTGATCCCTAAAACCAAACTGTTGGGAGGGTTTTAGGTTTTGATCGTCAAGGAATGGTATCAGTGCTCTTTCAAAGAGTTTAGAAAGACACGACAGTATGTTTATTGGCCTATATGAAGCGGCAAGCGTGGCATCTTTACCTGATGTACAAATCATAATTATAATCATAATCATAATGGCAGCGTTCGACTCTGTTGAGTAAAAGACAAATTTAATAATGACATTAAAAAGTCTTGTGATAAAATTAATTTCTGTATACATTTTAATTTTCAAGTTATATTAATTATTTATTTTAACACAAAATGTAATTTGCTTCCATTATGTGCACATATGAAAGACTTGCTATTTTCCAAAACATAACGTTGGACAGATTGTAACAGTAATGCCAATGTCTCTCTTAGCGAATATGGGCCATCATGCATTTTTTGCCACACTTGCGAGCCATCAAAAACGCTTACTATATAACATATCAAGAATTATAGTATTCGTGAGGTTATTATTATTATTTTGTTGCTAAATTATTGTTATTCATTCATATTCATCATAAATGCGACAAATGATTTAATAATCACAGAAGTGACATCATAGGAACTGTTGCCTGATTATCAACATAAAACTCCACATTTAATAGTTTTGTGATAGTTGCAGTTGCACAATTTCAGTAGATACAAGCTATTTATAGAATCTAACCACTTAGATAGATACAATCTAACGCACACCCTAAAGTGATCAGAGCATTTTTATTGAAAAAATACTTGTTGGTTTAATTAAATTATAATTTATAAAATCAAATGTCATTTGAAAGCTCTAAATGCTGTTTAGGCTAAAGTTGTCAAAGAAAATGGATTTAAATTCACATAAAAAATTAATACATAATGTATAAATAATTAAGTACCACTCTGATAAGCAGTAGGCAAAATAATACAGTAAAGATAAGCTATTATTACTTCAATCCCCGCCTCCAAATACAAATCAAAGTAAAATATTTCAATAAAAAAAAAAAAACAAAAGTAGTGGGACTCGAAATTTCAAACAAATATATGGTTTTGCGTGAAAATCTTTATTCATTGATTATTTAACGACTTCTTAAGTGGTTGCTTAAGTACACAAAAACTTGCTCCTTATGAGTGTATCTATGCGATTAACTTAAGTCAAAGGACACGAAGCTAACAAAAAAACTCTAAAAAAACTTCCTTTGCGATTGAAGTCAGAAAAGAAGGCACGCAAATATTGCAGGGAGTGGCAAGGTCAAAAAAACTTAAGTACATCATTCCAACTTGAAAGGAAAAAGGAACAAGGATAAAGAAACCGATTTTATTTAAGTAACTGCAATCGTATAAGTTGAAGTTTGCCAAAGAACGATTATGCTTTCAGCAGCTGTTGGTGGCGGCTGTTGGTTTCTTGAGCAAAGTTGTTCATCAGAGTTTTCTGAAAAGAAGGAAATGCAGAACACGCTTTTCGGATTAGGAATGAAACTATTCACAATTTCACAAAAAAAATTAACTTCATATAAATTTTATTCATTTATTTTCTAATTTATCATTTATTCATTCCAAGCTTCGTTCCACCAATGCTGATTCCATTTAAATCTGTGTGTCTGCCTACGTACGCCACCGAACTTGAAGCTGGAGAGTCATAAAAATGATAAACTGCATCCAATGCACGATTTTTGTGCAATTGTTGTTGCTTTTGCACAAAATGGCACTATCAGTTCTGAATTGTTGAGTGAGTTTTCATGCGTTTTTGAATAATTGATAATTTTGTCAAAAACATATTTATTATTGAAAAAATTTATAATTGAATGAAAATGTGTGAATATATGCGCTAAATGTGTGAGCTGAGTAATTTTGTTTTCATATTTTTTTAAAAAATTATTTTCCATATTTTATTTTGCGTTATATGACGTACTACACTACAAAAAAATTTCATTCGCTGTAATCTTTTTATGTAGACAAATAATTTGGGTATCTTTTAAAACGAGTACACTGACATTGATTTGTTACAATAAATCGAAATATCATTATTTTTCAAAATAAATGTTCTAGTTGGTCAGTTCGATATTTCTATTTAAGTGCTTATAACGAGATATTTCTTATTTGGAAATATTATCCCGATTATGAAACAAGCAAAAAAAAAACGCAGGTTAGCACGTTTAATTGAGATTCACAAAACAGTTTTGTTAGTAATTTTAGCTGTCAAAAATTTGAAAGTGACATTTAAAATAAAAAAGCAAAATTATCGGTTCACACTACAAATTACGTATAATTTGCTCGCCAGATTTATCAAATTAACTTTTCACATATGATATATAGGCATAAGAAATAATCGGAACATATGATATCCACATATTTTTTTTTTTTTTTTTTTTTTAATCAACTCGAAAGAACAAGTTATAATTAAATATTTGTGAATCTATAATGTGAAAGAACTAAGAAGCATCAAAACAAACTGCATCTGCTTCATCTTCAATATATACAACCTGGAAATTCTTAGTGGAAGTAGGAAATGAAATATTTCAGTATTTTAACAGAAATTAATGAATTCTTTATATTAGCCGATACTTCCCAAAAATATTTTTTAAAAAATAAGGATACCACTACAACAACTGATTAGTAAGTTTTTTTAAGTTAAACGAAAGAAATGTGTTTGGATTCAGGAAACATGTTTAATTCGTCAGTCTGAAGAGCAAGTAATATTCTTACTTATACTTATAGTGGATTCACATAAGAGTTCTTGATTTCTAGAAATATTTCTTGATTTCAAGAGCAAATCAAGTTAAAATCAGATAGATTTCTATAGATTTCTGTTGAAAACAGAATTGATTCGTAATTTCTACAAAATTAAGTTAATTTTAACTTAGACAATTCACCATAGTATAGTATTGTACAATACAAGCTTGGGTTATTGTGAATATTTTAAAGGAATGAAATAAATTTTCAAACAAAATGAAACAAAACACCTAAACCTCAAATAGATATAAAAAACTGAGGTCCATAGCAATGTTTAAAGGAATCTTTTGTAATATATTTCGATGTACATTTCTTTATTTTGCTTCTTTTATTTTGTGTAGGTCCTAAGTCTGCCAAATACAACTTCGCTCTGTCGTCTTAGACAGTAAACTCAATCTATGAAAAATTAAAAATAAGGCAACAATAGCATAAGACGCCTAAAACTCAAAGACTTAAGACGCACGGTCTATGTTTTTTTTTTTTTTTTGTAATTAGAGACACCAAAGATCTTGTATATGATACGTGGTAAGCTGCAGGATACCATATTGGTGCGCGATACATCATTACTGAAGTCGAAACTGATGCCAAAAGTCTTCGACCTGCATATCTTGGACCACCAATGTTTGGTGTTAATCTTGCAACTGCTGCACCGATTCTAATTGCTTTGTCACCGGCAGATTTCAGAGGTTCCTTGAAGTTAAGCCTTCGATCTATTTTGACACCCAGATAGTTAATTACCGAGCTTGATGTGATAGAAAGCTCGCTAACATTTATGTCAATAGATTCTACTCTTTTTCTACTACTTAGAAGAACAGCTTCAATTTTGTGCTCTGATAATTCCAGACCTATTGACTCCAGCCCGAGTTTGAGCATTGCGATGGTGCTATCACATCTAATTACAAGCTCATTGATGGTTTTTGAGACCGCTACAATTGCAATATTATCGGCGTAACCAACTAACTGCATTCCAGCTGGTTTTTCTACATTAAATACGCCATCATACATTACGTTCCAGAGAATGGGGCCTAAAACCGAGCCTTGTGGAACTCCTGCTGGCACTTTATATATCTGTACACCATCCTTCGTGTTATACATTAGAATGCGGTCATTGAAGTAGCTTATGATCATTCTAAGTAGATATGCCAGTATTTCCAGTTTTGATAGTGCTTCTATTGTTGCACGGTCTATGTATATGTTTGTGTTTGTCTTGAATAATTGCTTTCAATTATTGTTTTTACACTATCGGTTGGAATATTGTTGTAATATTATCGGTTTAGAAAATATTATTATATTATATTTTTCGAGTTGACTATTTTTTATAACTCTGCATCTCTCGACACGATTCCTGTTTATTTCTTGGACAAAGGAATAATTTTCTACATTTATAATGTCTAGTTATTAAAACGTTGTGTACCTATGACATGATATTTAATTTTAAATAATTTTTTCAGTGCCTAACTATAGTATTAAAGGTAACACGAAGTGGTTGACCTTTTTATATCAAAATATAAAGTTTGTCTACGCTTTATCAACAACAATACAAATATAATTTCAACAATCGCATCTACAAACACCCTGAGCACCACTTCACCTACCACCTACCACCTACAACTCCAACAGCAAACAATCTACAGCACATCATTTTTGCACTGTTAATTCTTTTATCCTTGTCATCCAAAGAGGAAAATGCATTACAAACGAAGTGAAATCCCATGAATAATTCCACTTCAATTCTGGAGGGCTGCATAGTTGATTCGTTGCTGTTAGTGCTGCTGCTGCTACTGCTGCTACTGCTGCTGTTGCTGTTGTTATTGCAACTGCATTGAAATGTTTGTGAATGCACAGCATTATTCAAAGTCCCTGGTTTTCTACGCCCTTGCGCCTAGCTTCCTGCCAACACTAACAATTACTGCCGCTACAACCGCTCAACTCGAAAGCTCCAACAAGTAAAACTGTTGCCTACCGGCTATGCAAAACCGTTTGATGCATACGTTCAGTTACTATTCAACGCATTTGTTTGGAGCAGCACCTGAGAAAGGCTGCTTTCAGATACAATATGTTGGTTTGAACCACATTGCATGTGTGAGTGAGTATCTGTGTGCTAGTACACGAGTATGTGAATGAATTTGTTGACATTTTGAGGTATGTGTTGTGCCAATATTTTATACGTCTCCATTTATGCATAAATGCATATCGCATTTGTAGGTATCGGCTTAAATGAGTGGATGGAGCATATAAAATTCATTGCAGATATATAATTTTATTTTTAATAAAATGAAATAGAACAAGAAGCAACATTTTTTGAAGTGTATTGTCACATTGTAAATAAATCCATTCATAAATTTAATGCTTTGCTGTTATTATTCCAAATGTGTGGATTTCTCTTTGTTTTTCGGCTTCTGCTGCACTTTAAGTAAGTCACTTAGCCTGCGGCTTAAAAATATTTCATTGTGGCAACTGGATTACTGTGTGCTTACGCAAATGAACACACATTTTTGATTTTAGTTTTAATCCTTTAAGCTTCAAAATATTCGGTTGGTTATTTTAATGTTGTAAAGTTTTGTCAAATAATTTTGAAATAAGTGTGAAGTAGATGCATGGAAATCATTTAAAAGATGAATTAAAATTAATTTTGTGGGGAAGCGAATTTGGGCTTCTATTATAATCGATGTTGAAATTCATTTTCGAACATAGAATTATATTTAAACTATAAATCCTACTAAGATAACAGGTTAAAGGTACAAATCTGATAATCTTTTATAACTGGAATGGGATTTCAACAGCGTTGAGAAGTTGAAAATCTTCCACATATCCATTTATTACAGGTGGATTTAGAGAAGTCAAGCCTCACATTGTGACTTTCAACGCTTTCTGCAGAAGAAAAAAAAAATTATATGTTGATAATTATTGGATAATCTTTTTATTATCTAATTTTTAGTAAAATTTTTTTTATACAATTTTGGCTCACTATAATTCAACACACTAATTTTAACGATTCCCAAATTTAGCAATCCCATCTAATTAGTTTTCCGGGTGTTTTATAATATACTCTCTTACAATAGCTTTTGCGTTTACGTTTGCTAAAAATCCTGTACCAAGAAATTATTTATTGAAAAGGTGGAGTAGATAGAAATCTTAAAATTCATTGGTGTAATGATTTTTTCAGGTTTGTGGCATTGTACGAGTACTGTTGGAATATTATTATTTTTTTGTGTAAACCAAGTTTTTTCATGAGTTTTGGTGTTCAATTTAACAAAAAGGTTTTAAAGAAAATTCAAGATTGAAGTTTTACCAATTTTTACGTAATCTACCGACCAAACTAGGTTCATATCAGAAGAACCAAGCCATATACTTTAACTTAAAATCGTATTGGTAGATCAGAATCTCAAATGCCTTTCATTCTTACTAAAATTTTGCTTTAATTTAAAATCGTGTTCTCAGACCAAAGTGTCATCCATGGTCATGGATGACATGACCATGGATGAAGACCTTTCATTCTTACTAGAATTTTACAGATGTTACTGTAGAATATTTTACTTAAGAAATTTCATGCCTGAATTAAAGAACTGGAATATTTCTGATACATAGCTTATCCTATAGACGTCAAAAAATGGGCAGGTAAAAACTATAGTGATAAAATTTTAATATAACATAAAAAGAAGAAATCTATTTTAATAAAGGTATAAGTTAAGATGGAACGATGTAAACACAATCCTAACGTTTTTTAAAAACTACCAAAAAAGTGCTGATTTAACTAAATTTTTTAATTATTGTTTGAGTTTTTAAATAACAAATATAAAACAACAATAACAAATTTAATTGTCACAAAGGACTCTGCGGCACCACACAGTTAAGTGAATTAAGTGCAAGCTATTCTTCAAGTTAAATATGAATTAAATTTGGGTTATTCGAGATGTTTTTATTTTTGGAAAATTTAATTTTCAAACTTTTTTAAAATAAATACAATAAAATATTCAAAGATAATACAAAAATTCTATATAATTGGTTAAAGTAGAAATGTACTCACGACTTTTCCTTTCGGCAGAAAAATCATAATTCACTAATATCTCTAACTTAATTAGATACACTATTTTTTAATATAATTTTCAATTCAGTTGGTCAAAATTGTTTAGAAATCGCTTTAATCTATGTCATTCTTAATAGTGTGATGAACCCACATTGAATAGGTTGGTCTATCAGCTAACATATGAAAATGTTGTCACATCAATTGCTTTGCACCCACCATCGATATGCAAAACTATCGATATTTGCTTAACTATTTTCATTTAATTTTTCATTTTATTTATCATTTAATTTGTATGAAAAGAAATACTCTAATTATTCGAAAATTGCGCAGATATTTTTATATTTTGCGCATAACTATATCAAAAATGGTTAAAATTATATTTAACAAGAAAAGAAAGATCTAAAGTGTCAGAAACAAGTGGATCCTATCTTTAATTATTTCTATTTCTATTATTATTCTATATTTCCACTCCTTATTCGATTCCTTGTTAAAAGAATTTTAAAAAAATTTGTCTTTAAAGGCCCTTTTCCACTTTTCTCTACGTTTAAGCATTTATGATATCACATACTATGTACCGCGCAAGAAGCGAAAAAATTAGGGAAACTACCAGCTGTGTTTTCTCATAATTATGTTCAATGTGATACTTCAAAAAATGTAATAATTTGACAGGCACGAATTCTAACTCTGGCACTTACAGCCCAAACAAATTATATACGAACTATAAATTAAAAATTCGAATATTTCCTAAGACCACTGATGATGTATACTTGGCAATACTCGAAACAGCGTTGTATGATCAGTTAAACTTTAGTAAATTAACTAAAATTTTTGTTGTTATCTTTTTATTTCTATTCGAATCCATATTGTCTTCAATATGTTGTTTAGGATGTTTCGTCAGCTAGAAATTGTACCAAGTCAGGCTCTGAGGAGACTTTTCAAAGTACCATGGTATGTTAGGACGAATGACATCCGCAGGGACCTCAAGATTGATCCCATCTCATTCCATCAAATCTTAGAATGGTTACAGGCACCTCGGGGAGGTGTGCAGATCTGAGGTCAAATATTGCTTAGTCTGATGAAGTGATAAACAATAATCCTGTCGAGTTAAGAAAGAGTAAAAGTGCTCAAGTGCACTGGCTCAAAGGGCTTCAACATAATAAATAAAAGTTCAATAATTAAAAGTTGAAGTTAATATTAAAAAAGGTTTGTTAAATTAGTATGTACAGCAGCTCTAATTGTCTTAAATTTGATTTCGAAGTCCACATTTACCTTTAGTATTAATTTTTTCAAACTTTCAGAAAAAAACATGGTTACTACGTTTTCCTTATATAATCCTTTGATATCCCTTAACATGACCGACCCAAAAATAATGCATTTTTAATAGCAATCACAAGCTTTAACCACAAACTAATGCGGCTGACATTTATGCAATTATAAAAATCTCATAAGAAATTGAATTTCTTTTCAGTTTTGACGTGGCATGAAGCCACTACAAAGCCAAATATTTGAGCAAATAAAACAACTAACGTGACATTTTCATTGTTGACCATTGTTGGCCATAAACAACAACAACAACAACGACAACAACAACAACAACATCGTCATCCATTGAACATCACTGAAATACAATTTGTGCAATCAGAATTTGCAGTTCTCCTCTGAGATCACGTAAAGAATTGGAATACTTTTTCATTCTTGTCGTTTGGCTTATGTTTGCGTTGCTTTAGTGTAAATAAAAACTCCAAATAAGAAAAATTAAAACAAAAGCTAGAAACTAAAAACTAAAATGTGAATGAGAATGAAAAATAGAAAATCAAAATTTCGAATAAAAAATGTATCTTTTTTTCTCGACAGTGGGTTTATTTGCACAAACGAGACAATTGCAGAAATTGAAGCAACAGAGTCCTTGCCATGTTTGCGACTGCATCGCAAATAACGAATTCACGTACACAACTTCCTAGTCAAAGTTGTTCCAACTGAAGCGGCGATAATGGAGTCCTGTGTGACCTTCTCTAAAGTAAACATTTATGATGGCATTTACAGATGAGATTGTTTGTTCGACGTCATGCACGTGTGTGTGTGTATGTCTGTTTGCATATGGCTGACCATTAAAATTAGATTAAAAACGCTAAAGTGAAACAATTTATGAAGTTTGCTGGAATGAAATGCGGTTAGCAATTAGTTGGTTTATTTTTCCCAATTGTTATTATCATTTGAAAAAATATGAATATTATTAATAAAGATGTAGCAGAAAATAAAAACATAAAAAACACAAAATAAATGTACCATAAAGGATATGAAAAAATGAAGAAATAAAAGGACACAATGAAAAGCAGTAATATAAAATCGCCTTTAAAATTTCTTCCAATAAAATGCGAATTACATCGATCAAATATTAGTATATTATAAGAAAGTATAACTTGATTGCTAACTCCGAAATCGAAAGAAGATGGCAATCATTTATCAATCGATGACTGCACAACATATTAGGCATATGGTGACCTAGAACGATTTTGAATAAAGAATTATTGAGAATAATGCACAAAACAAACGTAAACAGCGAGATTAGAAGAAAGAAGTATGGTTGGATTGGACATACACTGCGTAAATCTAGTGCATGCTGCACTTACTTGGAACTCCCAGGGGACTAGGCGCAGATGCACCAGCACTGACCTGGAGAAGGACAGTTCAGCAGGAGATGGGCATATCGTTTAACGAGTTAAGATCAATGGCATAAAATAGAAACCAATTGAAAAGTTTTGTAGGCTTCTTAAGCTCCTAATAGAGTATGGAAATAATAATAATGAAAAAGTATAAACGAAGAATATTGTCATTCAAATGTATGGTACAATTATAAGCTTACAGATCACAAATATCTGTTGAAATGCTGAATTCGGAACTTATTCAATTTTAAATAATTGATTTCATAGCCAATCAAATCAGTTGTGTCAAATCAAATCAGAGTTTGTAAATCAGAGATGTAACATTCATTTCTTAAAGAAAAACTTCAAAAAATTTTATTTTCAAGCGATTTTTATTTTGCTGAAAAGCAATTTAAGAAGAAATTAACACTTTACTCCATTACGACAATTACTACCCAGCAAACGAAAGTATCAATGCATCAGCGATACTGCATCGTTACCTTGGAGTCAGTCACTACGATATCAAGTAAATTTGTCTGTGTACATTGCATATCATAGGGAAACCACCGATTCTTTTTTAGGACCTAGAAATACTTAAAAGCATTATTGCAGTGATGTATTTTTAATGTGAAAGAAGGTGTGGAGAATCAATATAATAGCATGGTGAAATCAATAAAATTTTGTAGAGGAATTGTTATCGCTGCCACAAAGCATGCAAAAGTATCAATAAAGAATCAAAAAATTCAAATAAAACTCATTTATATTTGTGAAGAATATATGTGTATATATATTTTGTTAATATATTCATTTTAAAATGATAATTAAATTAATATTTTTTTTATTTAAAAAAAATTATATATAAAAAACACACACAAATTTTTTACAAAACAATAAGGTAAGATACAAAAAATTCCACACATTGATTCCTCAAAACTGTTTAAAGCATCAATAAAGTATCGATGTCATTGTGATTCTTCTGGCATCGATGCCACTGTAAGCAGCTGGGTACTTATGTTGTGAACGTTAACAACCCTAAATTAACATTTCTTATAAGATAATCTTATACATGATCTTATAGGCGCGAAATTTGTTCGTGTTGTCAAATTCCCAAAAAAAAACTTATATGGATTGGTGAAAATTAATGGAAGAAAAAAACATAAATAGTCAATATAGTTAAGAAGCCTTCTGCCTTTATGAAGCAGCAGACGGTTTGCATACTAATGGTGGTCTGTTGTTTAGAATAACTATGATACGGCAACACTATCAATAGAGCAACGTTAAATAATTAATTTGCAATGTTACTATTGGTTTTTTAGAAGTGTTTGCAGAAATGAGGATAATCGAACACCAATGTCAACTTAAGCTGTCAGTCATTACCTCAAACATGTCAGTTTTTAAGCAATCAAAATGGGTCATTCTGTGACCTCCCTCACATCCAACAAAAACTGGATGAACAACGATTTATTTCTAAATGCAGTACCTTTGGCAGCAAAAAGCAATGTAAATTTACACTTAAGATTCCTACCGAAAGAGCCTTATATTTGTTATTCAAAAAGCGTAAATTAGTCCGCTTTAAATTTTTTGAAAAATAAAATATATATACCATATATATATTAAAAATGTGGTGGTTTATGTAAATAATTTAAAATAGTGCATAAATCAATTGTTTATGTATGAGGACTTATGGGATTTTGG
This sequence comes from Teleopsis dalmanni, assembly GCF_002237135.1. NCBI lineage: Eukaryota > Metazoa > Arthropoda > Insecta > Diptera > Diopsidae > Teleopsis > Teleopsis dalmanni. The sequence continues at coordinate 143,744,443 of NC_051846.1, read as the reverse complement.
ATTAGTCAATATGGATTCAATCTAAAGTCACTCTACAGTCAAAGTTTGCTGCCCAATCGAAATTTTTGTAGTTATGTTAGTAAATGGATCAATTGAATTATAATGTTCACATCAACTTCTTCGACTCTTCCTTTTTCCCTTTTTCCAAATGGTATCAAGTTGAAAAATATGTCCTCATCTGAAGATTTGTTGTCAGATGATAATGTATATGCAGCCAAATGTGCTATTATTTCGATTTTATTATCTCGATTAAAAGAAGTACCCTAGATTCACCAATCGAAAACGCCATTAGATATGATAAGCTTATCACATCTTCTATGTTTCTGTTGAGGAAAACTAGAATGCAACTACGTAGAAGAAGAAAGAGGGTATGAAGGATGAAGAACAGATGAAGAAGCATGGCGTCAGAATAGAGGGTTCGAGACGTGTGTGGTGCTGATAGAACAAATTCAAATTCGAGAAATTTAAAAGTCACAACAATTTCTGAATGCGATCGAAATAAAATGGGATTAAGACTTCTAGAACTGATATTGATAATTTGTTAAAATGACAAAATATGTACCTACATATTTCCTTTTATTTCAAGAAGATGCAGATAATATATGGAGTTATTATTTCTTTTTGCTCCATATAACGATTTGATATATATTTTTTTAAATATGAAATTTTTTCTTTTTGGTGAAGAATATGATAATCTGCAAAAAGGTCTTTTAGCAGTTGTTAGTTTCCTTGTTGTTTTCAATTGTTGAGATGGAATTGCTTTTGCTCCTTGGGATTAATGTTGTTCCTTTTTAGAACGTACACCAATTAAACTTTCTTGTTATTGTTCAGTTGTGAAGTCAGTTCAGATGTAAGTTCTTTTTTTTTTTGTGTTTGACTCATTCTTTGAATTAGTTAAGGTTTTATTTTATTCTCTAAATAATATGCATTTAATTAAAACAAATTTCACATAGAACGTGTGAATGTTGTAAAAACAAAGCACCTTTGATATTAGAACAGTACATTCAGTACACTCAGGACTTCTAGCTGTACAGCTTGCGGCAGCAGGTGATTTAACACTCGCAAACTTATGAGATGTTTACCCAAGTTTTGCGTGAAAAACCTAACATAAAAGTACATTCAGCTTATTGCTCTTTTGTTAAACTTGTGCAATTTAGTGCCAACATCCTTCAATGGCACGCCCAAAATAACGACTCAAAAGTATGGGAAGAAAGCGGAGACGCCAAAAATAATAGTACAAGGCTGCCTTATAACGAAACTATGCCTCAGCACACATTAAGCCTGACTTCCATACACAAACCGTAGATGAATAATAGCGCATTACTTGTATTATTTTAAACTTTAGCTTTCATATGGAATAGAATAGTTTATACTCGTATGCACAGTACAAATGCCTCAGATGTAGATATGTTGATACAAACGCCTCCACATTCGCATATGAGCACGAAGCATTCCTGTTGGATAATAAAGTGCAAAGTTGATTAAAGTTTTCCATGGCTTGAATAATTCATTGTTACGAGTGCTGCTCCTGGTGCTGGTACTGATGCTAGTCGGGTGTTAGTCGGGTGTTAATAGGTGTTAGTGGGGGTGGTGGGCTTGCGATTGGGTTGTGCTATGGTTTATATTTTCATAATACAATATCATATGTTATTATACATACTTATTGTGCATGTTGGTTGTGGTATGGTTGTTGCTGATGTTATTGCTGGTGTGGTGTCATTATTGTAGGTGGTGTTGGTAGTTGGTTGCTTGGTTTGTTAGTTGGTTGTTTGTACTTAAACTAAGCACAACTGTTTATAAATTAAAAGCATTTTCGTCTTTGACAAAAGTTCATAATTTTTGCGCTTTTCATTTTTCTCCACAGCATTACACACATGAGGTCCTTATAATTGTCCTTTTTGTTGTTATGTGTATTGTTTCTGCAATTGCTGTTGTTGCTGTTGTTGCTGCTGGTTAAATTGCTATCTTTGCTTTTGGTAGCACTGTTACTGCTATTCATAATGAATGCGGACTGCAGTTGAATTGTTATGCTTAGGCTGTGTCCTTATGCTCAAACCCTGTGCACTAATTTTTTTCTATTTCTATTTAAAACTAACTTTGCAATTGCTCCCAAAGCGCGCATTTTAGTGAATTTGGTCTCGTTTATTTGCATTTTTAATTTGTAATTTAAACTAAAGTTAAACTGATTTTGGCAGTGTACAAATCTACAAATCATAATTTATGATTATTTGTTTTTAGAGTTATTTTAAACTTGAAATTTTTTTATTTAATACGCAAGAACACACAGAACTTCATTTGCTCAAAATATATTTATTTAATATACACAATAGTAGATGACTTTAATCAATACTTTGCTATCTAAACTATATCCAGGTAAATGGGATCGCATTGAAATTGTTTTAAGTTTAATCATAATTATAATTATAGCAGATTGTTAATTGTGATTTAAAATAGTTAGGAACTTTACGCCTTTCTTTGAGTGCACCTTATATTAGATGTAGTAAAAGGAAACCCAATATTTGCCCAATGGATGGCTTTAGTTATTTGTGTCCCAATTTGTATAAGTCCGATCGGGTTACGCTAGATGGCGTTAACATTTTTCCGTAGAACCTTGTTCTGGAAACGTTGGATGATTTCGATTATTGGATTATAGTTCAGCGCCATACGACCATACAGGTTTTAAAATGTGATTGTATAGCAGAATCTTGTTTTGCATAGATAGTGTGGATTTGTGGCTCGTTTCGAAAGAAGCAATCGCCTAAAAACTTTGGGCAGCTTTGGACAATAGGAAAGGAATTGTGTTCCATCAGAGCAACACCAGGGCACGCACAAAGATAATGACTCGTCAAGCGCTCCGGGAACTTGGTTGGGAAGTTCTTATGCATCCACATTATAGTTCGTAAGGCATAATGAAATTAACTTCAAAATGGCAATAAATGTTCGAACAAAACGGCATATATTTGACTTAAATCTAATAATTCTAACTATTGCAAATAAGCCTTCAAATTTATTTAAAAATAGTGGATTTATTTTTACTACACCTATTATTATCAACACTGAGACAACCTGACTACTTCTATCTTCTATTCTGCTAGTAGTTTTAGGATAACTCTCTACTTTATAAAATAGTTTTGGTACATACGCTAAATTTTATGTAACTGGTGCTGGCTTAAATGAAAAAATTTCGTGAATAACGGAGTACAATAAAAACAACCATACAGTAACGATGGCTCGATGACTTGCTTATATATATGTAGTTTATTTTTCCGATATAGCTTTACGGTTTTGAAAAAATGTTGAACTCGATTTAGAATTTATGTACAGCTTTTCTACTTATGTTAGTTCTGATGTGGGATTGGCAAATTAACTTTTTACGAAAATGAGACCCCAAACACTCCACTCAATTCTGGCAATCGTAATTGTTTAAACCCGTGGATTCTGATAACGCTAACGAGTGATAAAAATAACTTTCTGAAAGTAATTGATTGGATTATCAATATGGACCTGTTAGAAATTTTAGTTGGGTCTTGGAAAGGCCGGTTATATCCAATACTTGTCTTGTTACTACTAACCATCATAATAACCATAAAGGTTGTGATTATTTTTAAACGCGTATTATTGTTACATGAAAGGATATGATTACTATATGATCCATTGCTATTCCTGCCGAAAAAAAAATTCCATTAGCTAACTTGACCAAATTAAGGCCTTTGATAAATTTACTAATATCTCTTGATTTATAATTTCATACCTCATACGGTTTAATGAAACCGGTATGAAGGTACTAAGACTATTTTTTGGCTACCAGAATGCTGGCAGACAATAACATTAATCGGGATTTTATAGAGTTGGGATCGAACGAATATCAGCTTTTGGTCCTTCAAAAATGTTCTATGAAAGTTATGGTTTTTTTTCACAAGCTGTCAACTTTTTCGTTACTGACTAATCTACTGTGAACATGTATCCAAAGAAATATTCCTTTATTCCTATATAATCAATTCTGATATTAGATTTTTGTGATTTCTTACCAACTTGAATTCAGTGGTTGAAATTAAAGGTATATTGCAGCTGTTTGAATTTCAAAATATAAAAATTCTGGCATTTTTCTTTGCCTTATTAGGCATTCTATTGCATAAATTTCAATAACCTGCGTTTTTGCGTTGAAAAATTATAAAAACGTTCCACATGTCAATGATTAGATTGAATCAAGAGATATAGACGTTAGAGTGACTTCGTCTGATTTAAGTTTTAATCTATCGGTAAACTTAGCACATGCATTGAGCTGATATATGAAGTGCCCGTTCTTGCATTTACCTATTTTGGATAGTATTGTGTTAAGCTGTATGGAAAAAGTAAGATTATCCCTGACGACTTCATAATTCTGAAGATATTCCATAAACCCACCTTCCGTGTTAAAGAGTATGTTTGAAAGCTGGTAACTCTGCTCATTCCTCTATAACTATATATAAAGAGGTGTCCTCTCTATTTTTTAGTCAGTGAGTTTTGAGCATTAATTCGCTTGATTTTTAATCACCTTAAGATAGCTTTTTTAATTATGCTTTGATATTAAAACTTATTTTCCAGCTGTTATTAGAAAGACTATGTGTGTATGTAGCATTAGAGATGAGGCAGACGCAGTAATACCTAGTAGGTAATGCTTTTTTGACATGATCAATATAAATGTTCACTCTGTTTAAAAATTTGTATTCCATACAAACTTGATTAAGATTCAAAAATTAAAAATTAATTGGATTGCTTATTTTAGTTATAATTATAGTCTTTGTATTGCTAATTCTATCCAATATTTCACTTGTAACACTTCTCTGAAAATATGTATCAAGAACACAGGAAAAAAAGTTTATTATTTTTATGTCAATCATAAAATCAAAATTTATTTTATGTCAATCATTAAATTAAAATTTGTAAGTAAAAATCATCAGAAATATGCATCTCTAGGTTATATTCCGTTTCAAATCAGTAAAAATTCAGCATTATGAAGAAAAAATATGGAACTTAAGGCGTAGAAAAGCTTGGGGTAATAAGACTTTCCAATTTTTAACCCGCTTTTTAAAGTATATGTTTAATTTCAGTGGGGTCTCTTGGATCTTAATCCATTCATCACAAATGTTGAAAAGTCATAAATTCTAAAAATTGCTAAAATGAGTCTGACAGACATGCTAGTTAAGGCAAAAGTTGAGTTTCAAAGAAACTGGAACGAGAACAGGGCAGTCCCTGCAAAACTATCAGATTTCGAATTAATAAGAACAGTTGGCCAAGGAGGATTTGGAAGAGTAATCATAGTTAGACAAAAAACTACTGATAACTATTTTGTCATTAAGTTAATGTGTAAGATAAAAGTTGTGAAACTAAATCAAGTCGCACACACATTGAATGAAAAACGAGTCTTGCAATCAACAAATTTCAAATTTATCGTAAAACTCTTTTATTCCTTTAAGGATAATTCAAATTTATACTTGGTACAGGAATATGTACCTGGTGGTGAGCTCTTTCGACAACTACGCAAACTAAGGAGATTTAGCGAAGATATGACTAGATTTTACTCTTCTCAAGTTATACTTGCAATCGAATATTTACATTTCATGGATGTAGTTTACAGAGACGTGAAACCAGAGAATATTGTACTTGATGCATATGGTTTTGTTAAGTTGACTGATTTTGGTTTTGCCAAATATACAAAACGACGCACTTATACGTTATGTGGTACACCCGAATATTTGGCTCCTGAAATATTACAAGCGCGAGGGTATGGGAAAGCAGTTGATTGGTGGTCGATAGGTGTTTTTATATATGAATTAATTGCAGGGTTCACCCCCTTTTATGCCCCAGAACATCTGGACATATATGCACGTATCTTATCTGGTAAAATAGAGTTCAATTCTCATTTTAGTCAAGGATTAGAAGATCTATTAATTAACCTTTTACAAATTGATATAACTAAACGTTTTGGAAATCAGAAAAATGGGGTTCGTGATATTAAACATCATTTTTGGTTTAATTCATTAAATTGGTCGGATATATATGAACAGAAAGTAAAACCACCATATATTCCCATATTTACAGCACCTAATGATACAAGAAATTTTGAACTTGGTGAGGAACATCCAATACGTATTACCCAAGATGAATTATTCCCAAAAGAATTCGAAGATTTTTAATGTTGGAAATATATATTTAAGATTAGTGAATATAACTATTTGTATAATAAAATTATGAAGAAGAGCAGTACTTTCAACAGGATTTATTAAACACAATGAAAAAATCGGTATTAATTCTGAAAACTTGTACGTTAAGTATTTTTCAATATATGGCAGATTTCGATTTTAGACATATGTGCAATCCCGTCGATTGAAATTTACTTCGGGTTGGATGTCAATTTTCAAATCATTTGAGATCATTTCAACAAAATTTGTATCTTGTTAAGCAAACATAATGCACTAAAAATCAATACACATGTGTAAAAATAAGGTCCTATCATTTATTTCAGAGATAAACATTCAGTCCATTAGTTTTAAAACAAATTATACCAAATAAAACAAGTATCAATTCATTATTTCCAATGATTTTTTAACTGGAGTTTTAAATATCAGTAAAGAAAGTGTCTATAAGTAAGTAAGTGTCTATATTTTTATTATATCAAGAAAATTTGATAGTAATATCGAGTACTAATGGGTCTTAAAAGTTGCTGATAAGTAGAAGAATAATTATAAAAAACTATAATATTATTTTTTTTTATTATTTTTTATTGTTTCCTTTAAATAAATTTCACTTTGCGATTTTAGTTTAGCAAAAAGTAAAAAAATGCTATTTATTATTTAGTATTTTAAAATTTTTCACTGGGAAAGCCTTATCATCACTTATACTGGAAAAGCGCACCATCAAATGGAGCCCAGTAAGGAAGGATAAATCTTTTATTATTATTTGCACTGTGTTCATTCTATAACCTATACTTTTTGATAAAAATTCTTTAAAAAATATTTAAACACTTAAATATTACTAAGTACATATTAAACTGAAATAAATAGCGAACTATGTCGGGTTGAAATAAGGTTTAGTACTACAGATCGTTCTTTTAGTATTCGCTCGAATTTAAAATGCATAAGCATTGAAACTACTTTATAGTTACAACTAATACTTACGGATTACTTTGAAAAGAAGTCAATAAAAATTATTATAAGGTGTGTATTTGGTTAATATGTTCTTCCACCAAGAAAATGCATCACTTTTTAAGTCGATTACGACAATAGCAAATCTGTATGAATTGCATTTCGAATTTGATTTATATGCACTACATATTTTGGATCTGACTTCCAGTGTATATCACTTTATTGTATATGTAAAAAGATTTTTGGTGGAACAGAGATACGCCTTCAATGAAAAAGTGATTACTGAAATTGGACCTTATTTTAAAATCAAAAGAAAACCTGTAAATAAGGTATCGAAATTGTTATGTATATAAATTGTATTTAAATTAAATATCATGAATATTATGTATTGTTTATATTAAGAACAGGAAACTCATATATAACCAAATAATTCGTCCGTCACTTCTATATGGTTGTGTAGCGTTCAGCAAAGCTTCAAACACTGCACCAGGCTCTAAGAAGACTTTTCAAAGTTCCATGGTACATTAGGACGAATGACATACTCAGAGACATCAAAATTGATCCCATCAAAAAATACATAAAGGATAGAGCCCTGAAATTATTTGCGAAAACTGACAGACTTAAATTTAGTTCTATGCAGACAAGTATAGAACTAACATATACATTTCAAGACAAGTAACACATATACATTTCAGAAATGTTAGAAAAACGTTGAAATTGATCCCAAGTGTGATCAAAGTCTATATTGCGAAATGAAGACAAATTTTGACAAAAAGCTTTTATTATACATTAAGACCGAAAAGTTTTCGGAAATTCTCATTTAAAATTCGCGCGCTGTATATTTTTCGATATTTTAAGTTTATGTAGTTTGGCAGCACTGTCCTTAATTACTATGCCAAAAATGAGCGCGATCTGTCAGACAGTTCGTTTACGGCAGCTGTTGAAACCAGTTCACCTCAGTAGGGCGTTGCGAAAAAAACAATGGAAAAAAATATTGAACAAAGAGTTTGCATCAAATTTTGTGTTTCGAACGAAATTTCGTGTGCAGAATCGTTGCGAATGCTACAAAAGGCTTATGGGGAATCAGTTTTATCGAAAACTCAAGTTTATGAGTGGTACAAAGCCTTCCAGGACGGTCGTACGACCGTCGAAGACATTTCGCAACGCACTACTGAGGTGAACTGGTTTCAACAGCTGCCGTAAACGAACTGTCTGACAGATCGAGCTCATTTTTGGCATAGTAATTAAGGACAGTGCTGCCAAACTACATAAACTTAAAATATCGAAAAATATACAGCGCGCGAATTTTAAATGAGAATTTCCGAAAACTTTTCAGTCTTAATGTATTACTAATTTACTTTACGTTTAGTTTTAATCAAAATATTTTGTGAATGAATAGCAAACCCTTCTTTAGTGCGGATCTATCAATCGATGACGTTGACATTAGCTCTATTTTTTTCTTTCATAGTTGTAGAAAAAGAACGTTAAGTCTGGTTGAAACATATTGGCATCACTTTTCAAATATGTCAAATGATTTTTTTTTGACATATTTTTTGTTGTGTTGTTTACACTGAAAATTACTTAATTGAAAGCTTAATTGAAGAATTTTTATTCTTATTGTTTTGATATATTGCAATTTGTTATTATTTCTGCTGATACAATTTTGATGGATGATTGGAATTTTGCAGCATATTTTCAGCGAACATTCACAATAGACTGATTTTTGAGTTTGGCTGCACTGAAACTTAAGATGTAAAACTTAAGATGTTGCTTAAGGTGCTTCACATGTTTTATTTTAATAGTTGTGGGTATATTTTTGCAACTCTGAATGAAAAAGTACGAATAATAGCGTATTGTCGAAGAATGGAAAAAAAATATAATTGGAAATAATATTATTCTTTAATTATTACATGCAATTTTTCAAGAAGAATAATTGAATTATTTTTAATTATTTATTAACTGTAAATATTACAAAATATGGAATAATAAATTCAATGAAAAAATTGTTCACATTTTATAATAATTCATTATTGTATGTAACCAAAATATTATTAACTCTGAAGTAACTTTTGTAGGATTAAACCTACTTAATATTTTATTTATGAATGTAACAAATTAACAAAACTTAAGATGGATCCGATCAAAAAATACGTAAACCATAGAGCCCTGAAATTATTTATGAAAACTGTCAGGCTTACCAATATCGCGTTATCGAATCTCAGAATGGTTACAGTCTCCTCGGGGAGGTATGCAGATCTGAGGTCAATTATTGCTTAGTCTGATGAAGTGCTAAACAATAATTTAGTC
>NC_051846.1:143716897-143734912 GCF_002237135.1 Teleopsis dalmanni | reverse complement strand
AAATGGATTAATTTTATAAAAAAAAATTAATAAAAATATTTATGCCAAAATAATTTGAAGCCTACGTTGTAAAAATGATAATTATTTGTAAAAATTAAAAGTTAAACCTAAAAGGAATGGTTCAAAACCATAAATAACATGTTTGATATTTGTAATTAATATCAGGGTAAATAAAGAAATAGAAACGTATCTTCAATAAATTAGCTAAGAAAGTATAGCTTAACATTTCTACCTTAGACATCCTTCCCCAAATGTCTCTCCTTCTCTCTTATAAGAAGAACTCCAGAAATAAAACCCTTGTAAGCGCGAGACGTCGTCGACGTCGCCGATGCCTAGTGCCGCTACTGTATATTTCTACAGATACTTTAAGGATTTCAAATGTAAGAAGAAACTTTTAAGTATTTTTAACATAATTAACATTTATTAATAACTCTTCAAACGCTTATATCTCATTTAATAAGCAAAATGCTTATTTATATGTAGTCGTAAAATTTCAAATAATTTTCAAAATCGCTAATTATACTTAAATATTTTTAGTTATTTGCTATTAAATTTTGGTAAGTTTTATTTATTAAATACATAAATATTGAAAATATAAAATTAAAATTGAAGAAAAAAACATGAAATTTGTCTAATGCTATTTATATTAATTTTTCATTATGAAATTTCTGTTGCTTTAAAATAACGAAAATAAATTTTCTGTCACAAATAATTTCGGTTTGAAAATGTTAATTAACTAAAAATTAAATTATCATCAACGTAAATGTAACAAGATAAAATACCGCAACTAAACAAACAGAAAAGTCAAGATACAGACATTTATTCCATTTATTTTTGGTTTCATTTGGCAACATGAAGTGCGCTCGTACTCGTTACTCGTATGTGACAAAAAGTCAACTCAAACTCAAACTAAAAATACAAAATGCAAAAATTTCCAAATATTATTTTGTGTTTAAGGATTTCAGCATTCAGAATTTCAGCATTTAAGTAGTTTACCGCAAAATGCAATGAATTATATTGCGAATGCGACTGCGACTGCGAATGCGACTGCGACTGCGATTGCGACTGCAAATGCAAAAGTAAAAGTAGCTGATGGCTCCACGGTGAGTGGAGTCGCTTTTATCTAGCATGAGTGGAAGATGAGTGTAGGATAACAGTTGCTAAGGATTGTTGAAAATTCATTTGGCATTACACACGCGGTGTCTGTAGTAATAAAACGAGTACAAGCGAACGTATATTCAAGGATATTGCACGAGTGAATGAAAACGATTCTATTATGAATGTAACCCATATTAATCCGAGCATACACATGAATGAGGGAGTTAAGATACTCTGCTGCTTTACAGAATATAAACACAGAGCTATTTGCATGGAGTGAGTCACATAATGAAATGAATGCAAATGCGATTGAGTTGATTTACTATCTGCAGACAAGCGGTTATTACATGCAAACACAATTATGCGCTGGCACACATACAAAAGTAGGAAAACACATATTGTAAGTTGTCACAAAAAGTCCATTCTCACGGGCGTAGATACGAGTACGTACGTATCTCTGCAACATACGGCAATTTTTTGGCAATACAAAAAGTTACATCCACTCACACACAAACCTATTACCGAAAACATGTGCTTAATGTTATGAATACTGCACGTTGTCCTTGCCATAAACGGAAACTTATGAAGTTGTTTTAAAGTCCTTGACAGAGGGTAATTTCAGGCAAACGCTCATTTCGTTTCGTTTACTAGAGCTGAAATTTTGAAATTTAAAAAGGGAGATAAATGTATAAAAGTTTTAGCTATTCAGGCAGACAAATCCAGAGCAGCAAGACTCCAGTGCAAAAATACAAAGTATTTCTGCATTGTCCTGCCATTACGATATCAACACGAACGCACATATGTCGTCAGATATGCTTACAGTTTTGCCTGAGCGACAATTTAATGTTGTCATTTCATTGCATTAAACTTGTATGATTCCTTCTGTTCATGCCTTGTCCTGTTTGTAATAAAGTGTCCTCTCAAAACGAATCAAAATTTAAATTGCTTCAAAATTGTTGCTTTTATTAATATTTTAAATATTATTAATGGTAGAGAAATAATGAATAAAATTGCATATGATTTACCTTCATAAATTTCTATCCTATATTCATACGTGTTTTTTATTCAGCAATAATGTGGGCTCCAGTATTTTATTATACGAAAAAATAAATAAATGACGACAGAGAATTTTACTATCGCATCACAAATTTCAATATTACTTAGTAGATTAAATTTTAAACGGCGATGTTGATAGCACTGCAATTGCTTGAAATCATTATGTGGTTAAGCAAACAGATAATTTTAAAGTTAAAGAAATGTCAATCAAAACTCTTATATTAAAATGTGATCCTTATATAGTTAACACATCGGCTGATAAGTTCATACCAATTTTAAAAACTAGCACATTTGAAATGGTACCTATCACAATGACATCCTCCTGACATTTCAATGATTTTTTATTTAATTTTATTTAGCGCAAAGGAAAGTATCATAATAGCAAAAGCTATTGATAAGTGCTACCGAAGCGAGTGCTATAGATACATCGAGACAAATGATGAGGAAGTGATATGCTATCGTCCGCACAAACATCGACAATGTCGAACGCGCTAGTCGCCCAAAATAGGTGATGACACCGTAAAACATCAAAACAATCTACAAACTCCTAAAAGGTTTCTGACTCCTAAATGGTTTCGAAGGAACGCGTCGGTTCTATTTTTCATGAACATTTATGTATGAAATAACTTTTTTCATCATGAATGCTTCGATTGCTGAGAAGTGACTAAAAGCTACGACGTGCCAACTCAGTTTGAGATATGTAATAATAGACGAAATTTCAAGCTACACTTCATTTCAAAGTTGGATCGACAGTCAGCTGAGTGGACTGCAACCAACGAGACTCGTCCAAAGTGGCCAAAAACGTAACTGACAAGTAGCAAGGTTATAACCTTCGTATTTGGTGCAACGCCTACCCACACAACTAAAGTAATAGCTTGACTCAATTCATATGTTTGAAGGAGAAAACCCTGAAACAAGAGCCTCATGTAAAGAAAAACAATTATCTTTCAAAAGACAATGCGTCGTGTCAAAAGTCGTTAGCTACCATGGCTAAATTGCAGGAATTACATGTCGAATTGCTTCGCACCCACTATATTCGCCAGAATTAGCCCCTAGCGATTACTAACTGTTCACAGGTTTCGAAAAAATGCTTCAGGAAAAGAGATTTGGTTTCGATCAAAAGTAATCTACGAAACTGATGCACATTTAAGAAATATTAAAATGTTAAAGAAGCGCTGGAATGGTTGTGTTGATTTTGGAAAAGACTATGTTAATAAAGAAAGTTAAATTTTACAAAAAATTTTATTTGTTATCCTACGGACAAGTTATATTCTAAGACAATAAGTTATATCAAATTGTCGATATATTGAACTTTTTTAAGCGAACGAAATTTATATTTATATTACAAAAATTTTTGTTACTTATAGAGACTCTGGTATCAAAATAAATAAATAAAAAAAATATCAGTCTATTATTATGCCCTTTATATTAGATTAAAAAGTAGTAAATTAACTTTTTGTCGATATTATATAGTAAAGAAAATATTTCACATTTTTTTTTTATTTTTTATACATATTTTTATCTACCAAATCTATATAGTTTTTAATTTTCAAGAAATTAATTAACCTTTATTAAATATTTTGTCCCAATTTTATTTAATATAATTATTAAACAAATTTATTTAATATAAGGCCAATAATAATATAAGGGTACAAAACGTCTTTTTTTTATTGTTAAAATTTACTTATTTTATATATATTTGTATAATATTAATCTGTTTCAGTCTGTTTGCATTTTTTTATTTTTTTTTAATAAAATATCACCAATACTATATTTAAATGATCGTATATCAACCTAGAACTGAAGTCAATATCCAGTTTCAATATTTCATACGTATATCTTATACACTCAGTTTAACTAAAAATATTTATTGAAATATATACAAAACCTTAAATTGTTTGCTAATATTGAACTCCCTACTGCGAAAGCGATTTTTTTATCTACTATATAACGCATTTGATGGTAGATACGTTTAAATAGATACATTTGCAATTGGATAAAATTTGAATAGACTGTATATAATTAATAATAATTCAAATCATATTCAACATATTCAACTACAATAATTAAGCTAAATTTCACTAAAAATAATATAACAAATTGATTTAAATTGATTTTTAGTTGACCATAGAACGGTTACGAATATTTTAAAATGTGTTTCGGGGTTCGTGTTTTGAAATATTTTTTGATTTACATTCCGCTTATATCCTTTTATAAACTGCAGATGGTACTGAGGATTAAATTGAAACTTGGTTGAATTTTAAATGTAGACTTAGGTTCTGGACACTTCAACCAATATCATAATTGGCTAGTATCTATTCACTCTAACCACAAGAGTGATTTAAAGTTCTGATTTTGTCAAATAATTTCTGCGTTTTTTAAAGAAAACGTTTACAATACTTTTAGAAACAACGTATAAACTACAGCTATATTTAATTTTAATTAATTTTATTAATAAATCTATATTAGGATATTTGAGTTTAAGCAAAGTTAAACTAAAGTAACTACAAAAGAAATAAAATTTTAGGTAGTAAACTTTTCATATTTTTTGTGATTAAAATAAATATCTTTAATATTATTTATAGAACAAACGAATGAATCGAAATAATATAAAAATGCACTAAATCATTCATTTTTATTAATAAAATTGTACTAAGATTAGTAAGGATTATACTAACATAAAGCGTAACTATGAAAATTATAAGAGAAAAAAATTTTTTCGCACTAAAAACAAATTATTTAAATTAAATTTTATTTACTGAAATTTACAGCTTTTTAAAAAAAATTTTTGCGTGTAGTGACAAAGTTGTTTAATTATTTTTTTATATAATTTAAATCTCATAGTTTATTAAGGAAACCAAACCATTTATATTGTAGTTATTAAATTATATTTGATTTTAAAAGTCAATTATGATGAATGAAATTATTTTTTTACTAGAAAAATATTCAATAAATAATCTCTTCAGTAATAATGACAGATTTGATAGAGTACAAATTATACCTTTGGTACCTACAATCTATTGTTCAGAATAATTAAATATAATAAATATTATATTTTTAAAAACACCATTGATGATGGGTATTTGGCAAATATTCGAAACAGCTGCTATTAATCATAAGATTTTGTTGTTTTACTGCATTTCGTATTTTTAAAATTAAGTTTTAAAATATTTATCTTCTATATTAATTTTTATCAAGCTAATATAAAAATGAATCATTTTTTTTTTTTTTTGATTTCAGATTATTTATTCATTTTGAATAAATTAAGTGAAATAGCTTAGCTATATTTGTTTTGAATATGTGTGTATAATATTATTGTAAAGCTCTAAATAAGAAAATCTTAATGTTATACAAAATATTCAAATTAGTGCACCACTTTTTTTAAACGAATAGAACAGTACAATAATTGTTTAAACGTATTAACGTAAAATATATAATCAACTAATGATGCAAACTAATCATAACATATTTTGAAAACATACTTATTTCCCACTTGTTAGAAATTTAACCATATTAAATTTACCATTCTACCGTACTTCAAGATAAATCAATTAGATTTCTCTCTCCAAAAAATATAATCTTCTTATAGCATCACATTGGTTTCAACTACAAACGATTCCATAAACATTTACACTTTAAGGTGCATGAAATTTAGGGGGTCCAAAAGCTGATACTATAGAACCATAGATTGTTTTAGAAATTTTTCAAATATAGTTTTACTACTACTTAAAAAGTAGTAATGTCATGGAAAAATAATAAATATTTAGCGTTTAATGTTATTTGTTATTAAATAAATTGCGTTTATTTTAGAGAAAACTAACCAACTTTTTTATGAAAGATATCTGAACTTAAAAAAATTTACTGTCCATTGTATTAGGTTTATTATCTAGAGTTGTAATTGGGCCACGCTTTTCTGAAACGTTAGTAGAGAATACTCCGAAAACAAATTTATGTATTTTTTGTGATTTAAAAACATATTATATATTAAATATTAGTGTTTTAAAGTTAAATAAGATGCGCCTTATGACGAAAAGAAACTATTTTTAAGTTAGAAGGACTCGCACAGTAATGAAGCAAAAACAACAAAAATTTTAATTAATTTATTGAAATTTGGGTGAGCATGCAACGCTGTTTCGAGTATTGTCAAGTAATCTTCATCAGTGGTATTAGGAAATATTCGAATTTCTTAATTAGTTTATAATCCATGCATAATTTGTTGGTAATTATATCATATATAATTATTAATATATATAATTTAAAAACATAATTATATATTTTTTGTGATTTTAACAAAATATATATATCTAGTGTCAAAACCAATTTATCGAGAAAAAACTTAAAAATATATAATTCGCTTTTGAGAGCTCTATATAATGATTAATATTCTAGCTGAAATAAGAAGTGCAAAAAATCATAAGACTTAGAGTTCTAGTAAACTATTTATATGCTTTATTTCAAAACTCTTATACTAATGGATAAATAAATGTTTATTTAATATTTTTATTATATTTATTTTGTACTTTAATGACTTCAATTGTTTCCAACATTTTTTACTTCTTGTATAATAAATATTTTACGTTTCAAAGTATATAATTTTCAATTTCATATTAAAAAATCTCTCATAAATACTAAAATGGATTTTAATTATTTCTATAAATAAAATATTTTTTTAAGCTAACTGAACCCCATAAAAAATAAAAAGCGTATTTCGATCACAAATAAAAGATATTCTCATTTACAAATACATAACCTCCATCAATTAATAATAAATAAATTTTATTAGTTGAAATATAATTAGTATTTTTTAATTGTCATTAAAAATTGGAAATCAGCAAGAAATAATATTAATTAAACCAGAAAAATTATTCTCATATATGCTATACATTTGTTATTAATAAAGTACAAATTAAATAAAATTAATAAAGTTCATAAATATTTTTGTACTTAATTTTATGCACAATTAAAAGTTTATATTGAAAAATTAAATTTTTATTGTACTTATAAAATAAATGTTTCAAGTATTATAAACATTCTAATGTTTTAATGGAATTTTTGATAGCGCATAAAGTGGACATAAGCAGAATTTTAATATTTAATTTAATGGCATTTAATAATTTTTATGATTTTGTATTTCAACTTGTAAAATAATTAAGCGAAACAATCAAAATAGTTATAAAATTGTATTTGTATGTACTTTTTTTTAAGTATTTTCAGCGTTATTAATTATTTCGTGATTATTACTATAATTACTACAATATTAATAATAACTATATTCAAATTTATAACTATTTTTAATTTACTTTATTTTTGATCGTACTTTATTTGTGGCTAGCGAATCGTATCGATTTACACATGGACATGCACAGCTTTAATCATCAAGGATAATGAAGGACTCAAGCATCTTTGTTAATCGAAGATTAATTGAGGTAAATACATTTAATATATTTAAAAGAAATTGGATCTTTTATTGAAAATAGAGCTTCATTATATCAAATCAAATAATAACAATTTGCTCGATTAATATCTCTGAAACCAACTCAATAGAAAAGTAATGACCTCCTCATGATTTAGATTAATCGCAAGATAATGAGAAGATTTCCCATTTCATTCTACAAATAATTGAATAATTTTTTGGTTTGCTTATTAATTTACGACTGCTTGAGACTATAATTTTTTTTTTTTAATATTAAAAATATTTTATAAGAAGTGTTTTATAGAGCATATTTTACAAAATCTTACTTTTTCACTGCTAATACTATTATTATGTTTTTTTAGTTCAACTACAGATATTATTTTTGTAATGTATAGATATTTGCATACACAATTATGAATGTCAATATACATAAAATTAACTTTTCATTTAATTTTATTTATTAATAATCGAAATAAAGTCAGCAAAGAAATAAATGTAAGAACTAATACCGATTTTTACTTTAAACTAATTAATTATATTTAATTCAAGTGGATTAATTCAAATTGAAATTATTCATTTATTTTCAATATTTAACTTAATTACTGTAGTAAATCATGTCTTTTTGTATATTCTATCAGATAAGAGATTATAGTTATGAGAAATGAAAAAAAAGTAAATGAAACCTACCCACTATCTTTCTAAGATATTTAATGTTTTAGTTTAACGTAACAACACAAAATTGGTTTCATTTAATATAAATATTTTTATGGATTTATTAAATTTATTATTTTATACATAAATAAGTCGGACTTGGCTGGTTGGTTGGTTGCAGTGGCAGGCCATAAGATAACTTAAAATGTACCTCAATTAGCGATTTTTAGCCGTTTTGCTACCTCATTCCTCGCAAGAGTCCTAGTATAGAAGAGTAAAGACTAAATCCATCCCACCGAATTTAGGTAATTTAATAGGTCTTTCATCTTCACCGTTGAGCAGTCTGATATACTATCACCAAAGTATTTTCCTAAGAACCTATATCTTCTAGACGCTGGACTCGGGCATTCACAGAGAAAATGTGGTACCGTTTTTTTCTCCTGTGGGTTTCCACAACTTCTGCAGTGACGGACTTGGCTGAACAAACAAGTCAAGTACGGCTTTAGATCAGCTGGCTAGCGAACGCTGACTCTAAGCTTCAAATTTGGCAGGACACGAGTTAATCTCTTAATACTTGCAGTCTTAAAAAATTATTTAGGAATAATTAAATATAAGAAATAATTCCAAGACCATTGATGGGTAATACTCGAAACAAGTGTATTGGTCAGCCAAACTTTCAATCAATTAAATAATTAAAAAAAGTTGTTGTTGTTGTTGTTGTACTTCACTAGTTTTCAAAACCTCTTTTACAAATAAAATAGTTTCTATTAAATAAAATAGTTAATACTGTCACAACTAACTTTAAATTAATATATAAGAAAATTGTGAAAAATAAATTAAAACTATTTTTATATTTTTTTTTAATAAAATGTATTTTAGAACAATAGAAATTTTTTGATGTTGTTAATAAATTTAAGAGTATTGAAAATGTCAAGAGTACTGAAAATTCGGTAAAGCCAATGCCATTTTTTGTATTTATTGTACAATTTACTTAATATGTAGTTTAATAAGTTTTAAAGGACTTTTATTTATCACCTGTTTATAAAATACATATAAAAATTTAATCCTCTTACAAATATCTTGACTCATATAATTTCGACAATTGCGAATTAAATTTTGCAATTCATTTATTTTATTTAAATTTATGTTATTATCTCTTTATGATATTTAAGCATATCGAAATATGTTTGTAGTCATTTAAATATATGTACAATTTTTAATAACAATTAACTGCATTGATTTTTTTATAATTTATTTAAATATTTTTAAAAAATTATTTAAATTATTTTAATATATTATAAATTTATTATTCTTGACATTACGACTTTAAATGTTTTTAATTAACATTAATTAAAATAATTGCAGTTATTTGACATTATATTACCCATTTTTTAAAGGCTAAACTCGAATTTTTAATAAATCTTAGTTAAATCTTCTTGAGCTATTTCACTTACATGATTTTGCATTTTTTAAATAACTAAAGACATTTTTAAAATAGAACAAAATACAAAATAGTTGAAATATTAAGAATATAAAAATATATTCAAAAAGTGCACAACTTTTTAAATTATTTTTAAGAATTAAATTTTAATTTTACCAATATTTCGATAATAGCCTATAGTCGTCTTCAGGGTACTTCGGTGTATAGACTCTAGTCGAAATGTTGGTGAAAGTAAAATATTATTTGTTAATATAATTTAAAAAGTTCTGTATTTTGCGTTTCAAAAATAAAATAATAAGTATAATAATAAATATATAAAATATTGATCATTAAACCATGAAAATATAATAAAAAAAAAATATGTATGTGTAATATTAAATAAAATGTATTTAATATATTTTATTAATTAATACCATAGAATGTATATAATGAACAAAAATAAAATAATAAAAGTTATTGAAAATACATAAAATATATATAATATATATAGTATATTTTATGACAAGTAAAATATACATAGTAAACTATTTTAAAATCATTTAAAATTTAATAAAAATTAAAATTAAATAATAATAATAAATGTATATATAATAATATAATAAATTGAATATAACTTTTAATTAATACAATTATGAAAAAAATAGTACCTCTACAAAACATATATAATATATATAAATAAATATATATAAATATAAAATTATATATTGAAATTAAATAATTCAAAATGTAAATTTAATTATTTAAAAGAATTATTCTACAGCTGGTTAATGATTTTGTTCGAGTATAACATATCAAGTGAATTTGTTACTGAACTTTCACAGCCAATTAATAAAACTACAGAAAAAAGTGCGGACATAAAAGCCTTTGGGTCAGTTGGTTAAGGAGCGCTGACTCTACGCTTCAAATTTGGCAGGGTACAAGTTTGCTTCTTAGTTTTTGAAGTCCCAAAAAAAATATTCTTAAGAATAATTCAATATAAGACATAATTTCAAGACCACTGATGATGGGTATTTGGCAATAATCGAAACAGCCAAAATTTAATTTATTAATTAATAATAAAATTTTAATATTGTGATTTAATGCTTTTCGAAATACCACTATAATAAAAACTAAAGTTTATATTTAGAATTTAGTTTCTTTCGCCAAAACGGAAGTTAGAATTCAATTTAAAATAATTTATAATAATTAATAAATTAATAAAAATAAATTTATTATTAACTTTATTATTTATTTTTATTTATTTATTATTATTTTATTATTATTTATGATTAAATTTATTATTAAAAATAATTAAAAATAAATTTAAAATATTATTAAAAATTCATATAAATAATAATTTATTGATATTACAACAAATTTCGAAGTGTTCAATTAAAAAGATATTTAATAGCAATAAATTCGATATAATTTGAACTGAATGAATGCAGTTCGTCCCTGAAGTACTCTTTATATGTAATCTTAAATAATACCATAAATTTAATAAACAATCTTGCCATAGTTTTAAATGCAAATTTAGTTTTGAAATGAAATGCTGTCAAATTTTATTAATTAATTTTTCACTTGTAAAAAAAGCTTTTAAATAAATGTCTTATATAATTATTTCAATAAATAAATCATTTTGAAGGGTTTGTAATATTGAGGGAACACAGACATCGGGTATGAAAACACAATTCCTCATGTGTTTAATAACAATAGAAATTTATTTAAATATTTTGTGTGATTGTAAGAGAATTTTGCTTACCTCATAATCACGTAATTGACTGTCTAAATTCGAAACTTGTTCAAGAAATTTCCAACTCAAATTTTCGGCACTTTTTCTTAGCACTGGCGAGTTCAGAGACGCACTCAGCAGATCTTTATTTATGGTTTGCTGATCTTGTTCGGATTGGCCGCGATGTGGTTGTTTCATTAAATTGATTGGGTTCGTATCGAAATTTTGCGTAACACAATCAATGTTTTCATTCAGCATCGCAACTAATTTCAATATTTTATGTACTTTCTGACATATCTAAGCACCGATAATTGACATAACGGAAAGGTATTGCGTATTTAATGAGCTCTAAAAATGCACGAGAACACATTAACATTAACAGAAAGCAACAAGAATAATTAAATCACTAAATGAATTACTAATTAATAAGTAAACAAGTGCTGCGAGTGGGTAATTATAATGGCACTAATGCGAACAGTACAGCTGGCACGCCTCCTCCAGCACTTACGCACATTTGTGCATCCAGTAAAATAATTTTCCAATCAATTGCATACGGAATGGCAGTGATTTCGGGAAGCGTGCAGGCAAATAAATGTGGAACCGCAAACAAACGCCAATTTCGGTGATTAAATTGCGCGAAAGACTTTTTCAACAAACGTTTTTACGCACGCACGCACTCACGCATTCACGCATTTACGCATTCCCAGCGCTCCGTTAGTTCACAACTGTTTTTTAATAATTCATACGCCTTCACAGAGGTTTCAATATAATTTTTCCAAAAATTCCAAAAACTTATTTTAATTTTTCGTTTGTGAAAATGTACAATTTTTCCGTGTTAGTTTTTATGTGGGCATGGCAGCAGCGGCACAGCTGTAGTGAACTGAACACGCGGACACCTTGCAAATCACTGAAAGCAAATTTTCTTTGGCAAAATTTAATCACTTTTCCGACCGTGTTCTGCGTTCTGATGTGTTGATGTGTTTTTGGAAAAGCTTTGACGTTTGCAGGCGGAAACACTTTACAGAGCAAGCGAAAAGCTTTCGTGTCAGTTTGCGCTTTGCAGACTGAGTTTGGCATGTTAAGTACACGCCGCGCCGGTTTGTTTACGTTGCTGATGTTGTTGACATTGTGGCAAGCAACACGTGGTTGTACCGGTTAGGCGCAGAATCCTCACATGTTTTCGTTCCGATTTTTTTTCATTGTTGCGTACAATAACAACAATTATATTAAGAAACACGTGCACATGTGGTACTCGAACCATAATTAACAAATATTTTGAATCAACTCAACGAATAGTGGTCACTTGGAAGGAACTCATTGTACACAGAGCGTAGACATTAGAATAAATAATCCTTATAGTAGTAGGTAATCTATCAAAATATATAAAAAAAATTAAAATGCAAAACTTTTTAAGAAGATTATAAACTGCTGATTGAATTTTTTTTATTATTATGTTGAGGCTAGTTGAGTCAGTGAACTTGAGCACTTTTACACTCTACTAACTGCGAGGTTTTTTCATAGCCCCTCTCTACGCCTTGACTAAATTATTGTTTAGCACTTCATCAGACTAAGCAATAATTGACCTCAGATCTGCATACCTCCCCGAGGAGACTGTAACCATTCTGAGATTCGATAACGCGATATTGGTAAGCCTGACAGTTTTCATAAATAATTTCAGGGCTCTATGGTTTACGTATTTTTTGATCGGATCCATCTTAAGTTTTGTTAATTTGTTACATTCATAAATAAAATATTAAGTAGGTTTAATCCTACAAAAGTTACTTCAGAGTTAATAATATTTTGGTTACATACAATAATGAATTATTATAAAATGTGAACAATTTTTTCATTGAATTTATTATTCCATATTTTGTAATATTTACAGTTAATAAATAATTAAAAATAATTCAATTATTCTTCTTGAAAAATTGCATGTAATAATTAAAGAATAATATTATTTCCAATTATATTTTTTTTCCATTCTTCGACAATACGCTATTATTCGTACTTTTTCATTCAGAGTTGCAAAAATATACCCACAACTATTAAAATAAAACATGTGAAGCACCTTAAGCAACATCTTAAGTTTTACATCTTAAGTTTCAGTGCAGCCAAACTCAAAAATCAGTCTATTGTGAATGTTCGCTGAAAATATGCTGCAAAATTCCAATCATCCATCAAAATTGTATCAGCAGAAATAATAACAAATTGCAATATATCAAAACAATAAGAATAAAAATTCTTCAATTAAGCTTTCAATTAAGTAATTTTCAGTGTAAACAACACAACAAAAAATATATGCCAAAAAAAATCATTTGACATATTTTAAAAGTGATGCCAATATGTTTCAACCAGACTTAACGTTCTTTTTCTACAACTATGAAAGAAAAAAATAGAGCTAATGTCAACGTCATCGATTGATAGATCCGCACTAAAGAAGGGTTTGCTATTCATTCACAAAATATTTTGATTAAAACTAAACGTAAAGTAAATTAGTAATATAATAAAAGCTTTTTGTCAAAATTTGTCTTCATTTCGCAATATAGACTTTGATCACACTTGGGATCAATTTCAACGTTTTTCTAACATTTCTGTTACTTCTAATGAAGTCTGCATAGAACTAACTTTAAGTCTGTCAGTTTTCGCAAATAATTTCAGGGCTCTATCCTTTATGTATTTTTTGATGGGATCAATTTTGATGTCTCTGAGTATGTCATTCGTCCTAATGTACCATGGAACTTTGAAAAGTCTTCTTAGAGCCTGGTGCAGTGTTTGAAGCTTTGCTGAACGCTACACAACCATATAGAAGTGACGGACGAATTATTTGGTTATATATGAGTTTCCTGTTCTTAATATAAACAATACATAATATTCATGATATTTAATTTAAATACAATTTATATACATAACAATTTCGATACCTTATTTACAGGTTTTCTTTTGATTTTAAAATAAGGTCCAATTTCAGTAATCACTTTTTCATTGAAGGCGTATCTCTGTTCCACCAAAAATCTTTTTACATATACAATAAAGTGATATACACTGGAAGTCAGATCCAAAATATGTAGTGCATGTAAATCAAATTCAAAGTGCAATTCATACAGATTTGCTATTGTCGTAATCGACTTAAAAAGTGATGCATTTTCTTGGTGGAAGAACAATTAACCAAATACACACCTTATAATATTTGTTATTGACTTCTTTTCAAAGTAATCCGTAAGTATTAGCTGTAACTATAAAGTAGTTTCAATGCTTATGCATTATAAATTCGAGCGAATACTAAAAGAACGATCTGTAGTACTAAACCTTATTTCAACCCGACATAGTTCGCTATTTATTTCAGTTTAATATGTACTTAGCAATATTGAAGTGTCTACATATTTTTTAAAGTATTTTTATCAAAAAGTATAGGTTATAGAATGAACACAGTGCAAATAATAATAAAAGATTTATCCTTCCTTACTGGGCTCCATTTGATGGTGCGCTTTTCCAGTATAAGTGATGATAAGGCTTTCCCAGTGAAAAATTTTAAAATACTAAATAATAAATAGCATTTTTTTACTTTTTGCTAAACTAAAATCGCAAAGTGAAATTTATTTAAAGGAAACAATAAAAAATAATAAAAAAAAATAATATTATAGTTTTTTATAATTATTCTTCTACTTATCAGCAACTTTTAAGACCCATTAGTACTCGATATTACTATCAAATTTTCTTGATATAATAAAAATATAAACACTTACTTACTTATAGACACTTTCTTTACTGATATTTGAAACTCCAGTTAAAAAATCATTGGAAATAATGAATTGATACTTGTTTTATTTGGTATAATTTGTTTTAAAACTAATGGACTGAATGTTTATCTCTGAAATAAATGATAGGACCTTATTTTTACACATGTGTATTGATTTTTAGTGCATTATGTTTGCTTAACAAGATACAAATTTTGTTGAAATGATCTCAAATGATTTGAAAATTGACATCCAACCCGAAGTAAATTTCAATCGACGGGATTGCACATATGTCTAAAATCGAAATCTGCCATATATTAAAAAATACTTAACGTACAAGTTTTCAGAATTAATACCGATTTTTTCATTGTGTTTAATAAATCCTGTTGAAAGTACTGCTCTTCTTCATAATTTTATTATACAAATAGTTATATTCACTAATCTTAAATATATATTTCCAACATTAAAAATCTTCGAATTCTTTTGGGAATAATTCATCTTGGGTAATACGTATTGGATGTTCCTCACCAAGTTCAAAATTTCTTGTATCATTAGGTGCTGTGAATATGGGAATATATGGTGGTTTTACTTTCTGTTCATATATATCCGACCAATTTAATGAATTAAACCAAAAATGATGTTTAATATCACGAACCCCATTTTTCTGATTTCCAAAACGTTTAGTTATATCAATTTGTAAAAGGTTAATTAATAGATCTTCTAATCCTTGACTAAAATGAGAATTGAACTCTATTTTACCAGATAAGATACGTGCATATATGTCCAGATGTTCTGGGGCATAAAAGGGGGTGAACCCTGCAATTAATTCATATATAAAAACACCTATCGACCACCAATCAACTGCTTTCCCATACCCTCGCGCTTGTAATATTTCAGGAGCCAAATATTCGGGTGTACCACATAACGTATAAGTGCGTCGTTTTGTATATTTGGCAAAACCAAAATCAGTCAACTTAACAAAACCATATGCATCAAGTACAATATTCTCTGGTTTCACGTCTCTGTAAACTACATCCATGAAATGTAAATATTCGATTGCAAGTATAACTTGAGAAGAGTAAAATCTAGTCATATCTTCGCTAAATCTCCTTAGTTTGCGTAGTTGTCGAAAGAGCTCACCACCAGGTACATATTCCTGTACCAAGTATAAATTTGAATTATCCTTAAAGGAATAAAAGAGTTTTACGATAAATTTGAAATTTGTTGATTGCAAGACTCGTTTCTCATTCAATGTATGTGCGACTTGATTTAATTTCACAATTTTTATCTTACACATTAACTTAATGACAAAATAGTTATCAGTAGTTTTTTGTCTAACTATGATTACTCTTCCAAATCCTCCTTGGCCAACTGTTCTTATTAATTCGAAATCTGATAGTTTTGCAGGGACTGCCCTGTTCTCGTTCCAGTTTCTTTGAAACTCAACTTTTGCCTTAACTAGCATGTCTGTCATACTCATTTTAGCAATTTTTAGAATTTATGACTTTTCAACATTTGTGATGAATGGATTAAGATCCAAGAGACCCCACTGAAATTAAACATATACTTTAAAAAGCGGGTTAAAAATTGGAAAGTCTTATTACCCCAAGCTTTTCTACGCCTTAAGTTCCATATTTTTTCTTCATAATGCTGAATTTTTACTGATTTGAAACGGAATATAACCTAGAGATGCATATTTCTGATGATTTTTACTTACAAATTTTAATTTAATGATTGACATAAAATAAATTTTGATTTTATGATTGACATAAAAATAATAAACTTTTTTTCCTGTGTTCTTGATACATATTTTCAGAGAAGTGTTACAAGTGAAATATTGGATAGAATTAGCAATACAAAGACTATAATTATAACTAAAATAAGCAATCCAATTAATTTTTAATTTTTGAATCTTAATCAAGTTTGTATGGAATACAAATTTTTAAACAGAGTGAACATTTATATTGATCATGTCAAAAAAGCATTACCTACTAGGTATTACTGCGTCTGCCTCATCTCTAATGCTACATACACACATAGTCTTTCTAATAACAGCTGGAAAATAAGTTTTAATATCAAAGCATAATTAAAAAAGCTATCTTAAGGTGATTAAAAATCAAGCGAATTAATGCTCAAAACTCACTGACTAAAAAATAGAGAGGACACCTCTTTATATATAGTTATAGAGGAATGAGCAGAGTTACCAGCTTTCAAACATACTCTTTAACACGGAAGGTGGGTTTATGGAATATCTTCAGAATTATGAAGTCGTCAGGGATAATCTTACTTTTTCCATACAGCTTAACACAATACTATCCAAAATAGGTAAATGCAAGAACGGGCACTTCATATATCAGCTCAATGCATGTGCTAAGTTTACCGATAGATTAAAACTTAAATCAGACGAAGTCACTCTAACGTCTATATCTCTTGATTCAATCTAATCATTGACATGTGGAACGTTTTTATAATTTTTCAACGCAAAAACGCAGGTTATTGAAATTTATGCAATAGAATGCCTAATAAGGCAAAGAAAAATGCCAGAATTTTTATATTTTGAAATTCAAACAGCTGCAATATACCTTTAATTTCAACCACTGAATTCAAGTTGGTAAGAAATCACAAAAATCTAATATCAGAATTGATTATATAGGAATAAAGGAATATTTCTTTGGATACATGTTCACAGTAGATTAGTCAGTAACGAAAAAGTTGACAGCTTGTGAAAAAAAACCATAACTTTCATAGAACATTTTTGAAGGACCAAAAGCTGATATTCGTTCGATCCCAACTCTATAAAATCCCGATTAATGTTATTGTCT
Source organism: Teleopsis dalmanni (assembly GCF_002237135.1). Taxonomy (NCBI): domain Eukaryota; kingdom Metazoa; phylum Arthropoda; class Insecta; order Diptera; family Diopsidae; genus Teleopsis; species Teleopsis dalmanni. The sequence goes on along the minus strand of NC_051846.1, from coordinate 143,716,986 downwards.
GCCAGCATTCTGGTAGCCAAAAAATAGTCTTAGTACCTTCATACCGGTTTCATTAAACCGTATGAGGTATGAAATTATAAATCAAGAGA
>NC_051846.1:143707221-143716797 GCF_002237135.1 Teleopsis dalmanni | reverse complement strand
ATATTTTTGGAACCTATTAAACTTCTGCAATATATAATAAACAGTCATGAGAAACGTAACCAGCTTTCTGTCATTACTTTCATTACAAAGTAAAGTACTGTAGATAATATAACTTATTAATTCACAACATAACCGACTTTTATATATGTAGGTAACTTTTGTGAGACAGTGGTGCTGCTAGGCGTTTTCTAGCTAGCGACATGAACGCATACCATAGCAGCTGAGATGACAGAAGTTCAAACAGAACTGGCAGGGATATTGACGAGCTCGTCACAGAACACTTATGGCAACTTCATGCGACAGGCGAACCGAACCATTATGGCAGCACGACAGGCCACGTGATTGATTTCGGCATATCAAACAACCTGGAGCTGAGCGTGAAATTTTGTTATAATAAAACTGATGATGCATATAATTTCAGGATAAAGACCACTTTTATATAAAAGCGTTTTTGATTGACAAATCTGGATTCAATCTAGATTTATTTTCGATCTGTCAAATTTTGTTGTAAACATTATTATTTTTCGTATTTATAATACATATGTATGTCGAATGGAATCACAGTTTATCTGTCATAAAAAAGTCATAAAAAACAGCTGTTAATTTTCGGATAATCTTGATACTCTGGCAATATATCCAGAGTGTTGAAAATTAATCTAAATTTTGATTGTTATAAATTTTGCGCCACTTTTACCAATCGAAAATGAAAATTGCACTAAAAGCTCATCTCGATTGAAAATATTACTCCAGATTTACCAATCGAAAACTCCAAAAGTAACCATTGCCAAACAAGTAAAAATTTATTTTTTATAAATTGACATATAATTTATATTAAAAATTTTTAATACAAATTTATATTGATCTTGTTTTTAGTTATAAAAATTGTTGTATAATTCAGTTTATTTAAAAGAAATGGAGTTCATATATTTAATTAATTCTGTTCTTACGTTGTTAATGGGTAACGATTCTATAAGAACTTACGTATATACGATTAACTTAAAATCACATATATGTGACATAATTCTTTGAATTGAGAGAAGGATTTTTATATATAATTTGAAACAAAGTAACAATAATATTATAAAGGATTAATATTATTGACTTATAAAAAATTTTTATTTTTTTTCAATATGATCAAAATTTTAAGTTAAAACTGTTTTTTCGTTTTTATCTTGTACTTTTTTGAGAGAATGACGGATGTGCAACTCTTGTGTGAGGACATAAGACTTTTATTTTGCAGATATAAAGATAAACAAAAGGTGAGCCTTATTGGAGCAGTGAATGAAGTGAGTTGCTGCGAATGTAATCACAGAGCTCGGCTGGACGAAGCAAAAACTAAAACACACATGTAGGCTTAGCACTTTCATACTTCATACGTCAGACTAAAATTCAATTTTTAATATTTAGAACTAACGGATATATTGATTTCCTTATATTAATACTAATAGCTATATTAGCTATATTTGTTGTGTATGCCATAATAGCTGCAAGAAAATATCACACTTCAAGAACGCTAGGAACGGGGTCTTGTCTATCAACATTCTTCTGGACGTTTGGTAATTGTACAGTGCTGACCTGAAACAGTAATTCGTCAATCAAAATTAGTACGAGAGAAAAACAGGTAGAATCTCAAGTATTTTCAAATATTCTAAATCCATTTATACTCGTAATATAATTTTAGTGAACAGCATAAATACGCGGCACTTTAAGCTCTCAGTTGAGAGTAAAGTGGGAAAAAACAAGACAGTTTTAACTGTGACATTTTGTTCATCTTAAGGTATCCATCGCCTTCCGAAACTCAGCAGTCAGACAATCCACCACCGTTTGAACTCCGGCACTTGTCAGTCCTGTGAAAAGCCAATCACCAAACTCAAAACGTTAACAAGAGAATTGCACTATTTTTACTGGATTAAACTCTATACCTTTGTATATATCATCTCTGCCCTACTTACATCACTAAGTTATTTTTTTTATTCCTCTATTCAATAGTTGTGACTAAGAGCAATATGAATAACCTTTTGTATATTTCTAGTATTTACTGGAAGTTATTAAGTTACATCCATATAATGTGTAATTTATTATACATTGAAAGAAAAAGTTTATACCTTGGTTTATATACAATATGGAAAATACTGGAAAATCGTTTTTCTTTAAGCACATTCGAGGAACTAATTCACATATATCTTTTTTTCAACATAACTTAATAGAAACTATTGAATTTGAGCGTTTCCCAAAAGACTACCACAATATATTCTCTTTGCATTACAAATAGATCAGTCATGTTTGAATCTATAAGGCTGTACAAAATAGAATATTATATAAAGAGGAAGATTCAGGATCAGTAGTTCTTAATCCTCTTATTGTCAAGGAACCCCTTGACATGAGATATTTTGAACCTGCTTAGGTAGCCAGTTGAGCTAGGAGGTTTTTGTTGTCATTCTTCACTAACAGTGAAGCGTAGGATCCCTGATTACAATCATTAATTAATTATAATGTATAGTCTTCAGTTTGGAATTTTTTTCCAGCGTAAATCTATTATGATCGTAAAGTTTTGTTGTTTTCCAAGTTTTTTAATTTTTTATCATTATTTAATAGATCATTCAAACCATTCACACTAGATATAATGGATTTTTTAAAAACAAATGAGTTCTGTAGAAGCCTCTACATATGTTCATTTTATCAATACACCAATGATTAGAGAGAGAGTAAATGGCCAAAGCATATTATTGCAGTGCCAGAAGATAAAATCTGTGCCATAATTGAAGTAGACATGGAAAATGGGTGTGGTCTAAGAGGTATGAGAAAAGTTTTGTAAAGTAGATATATCTGGGGTATATATATTTTGACTTTATTATTCCAAGAATGTTACCGTGTTCTTAAAAATTAAAGTGCCTCTTTACTCTGGAAGAAAATAAAAAAAATTTTTCCGTTTTGTTAATCCTCTTAAAATGTATGTATTCTGAAGGCATGGCCTTATAACCATGGTTTGGCTGAGAGGATGTGACGGTGACGAACCTTAAATAATAATGCACAATGGAAGAATTAAAAAAAGGAAAACGGTAACAAAAACGAGACAATTGACAGTAACAATAAAAAATGAAACGATAATATCTTATGAAAAATGATCTAGTGTACTACGTTATACATATTTGAACACCGATCAGTAGGCCTAGCGGAGATCTTCAACCTCGCTTATTTTACAATTAAGTATAAATAGCCCCTAACAAATTTATACCGATAGCAGAATAAATCTATTAACACAGTGCCAAAAAAAGTGGATTACCAAAGAAACTGCTGTATAAGCCGGAAACTGTCAGAATCTTATCAAAAATTGCAGATGTTTATCAAGCACAAAAATAACATTTTACTGACAATAGTGTTACGGAACTACTCAGATGGGCAAAATATTCAACAGCCCACTAGGACTCATCGTTCATAATGACTACATGATGTAAATGCATTAAGGGAAATTAAGGTTAAAGTACTGAATGTCTCATCAAATCACTAAAAATCGATAGACTTTACAACATACTTATATATGGAAAACAAGAAAATTGTTAAGTCAATGAAATGATAACATATTGATTAAATTTCCAAAAAAAGATACTACTTCTGAATTGCGGAACTACAGGTTTGCAGCCTTGTTTTCCATTTCAAATAAAATATACACATCGATGATACGGAATAGGTTTTCTAATACTACAAAAAGTCCATTGAAAGAAAACCAATTTGGGTTTATGTGAACAATGTAATGAATTTTAAAATCAATAAATAAATTATGTACTGTTGTTAAGAAAGCGTTTTCGCTTTCCTACGTCCTACATTTTCGTAGAAAAAACTCGAAGACGTAGGAAAAGAGAAACATGAAAGTCTATTAACGTAGTTCAAGAAAATATGCAGACTTTTATGAACTAATATCGATCTGTGATTTTGAAAAAGTAAAACTAAATAAAATTTACAAACGCAAATGGAGCTGGAGTAGAGCACACTCTATCAAACAGCAATATTACTCAATAGACACTGAAGTAGCATTCGCAATGGACTAGATGCCCCCATGTGCTAGCCATGGCTGAGAAGAGAGCAACGAAATATAAGATATATAGATAATCATATTCATAGTATATACGTATGTATACAGTAAGACGATAGTATTCAACTCACAGATCTTATAGATATTGACAACCGTATTAATTTTGATCTAATTGAATTTAAGATTTCTAAGGTTATAGTGTGGAACAATACCTAATAATTGTAGTCTGGATTACAACTGAATGGATTTGAATCCTAGTATATGAGCAATATATAATATTCGTTTAATATATATGAGCAACTAAACCAAATAAATGTTTCAAAATGAACCAAAATGCTTGTAAATCAATTTTTCAACGAAATAAGAGAAATTACTGAGTTATTTGTCCTAATTATGTTATATTAGGTCTGTTCCACGAGCTACTCGTAGTAAAACTCAAATTATGCTCTTCACACAGAAGAGCATATATAACAATACAAAAATTTAAATTCAAACCAAAACAGCTGATTCATACATCACACAAATTTTACTTGAAATAAAATGTACGAGCATAGTCTGTGTAGCATTTTCAAATTTCAACAGCAATGTTACGCTCTCTCAGATGCTCTTATTACTCGAAAATTTGAGGCGGAACGCACTGTGTATATATAGTGTTACTTAAAGTTACTACGTGTAGCTCGTCTAACAGATCTATTATATCAAACACAACTGTCACTTTCAGCATATATTTTTACTCTTTTTGTTTTTTGCATGGAAATTTTACTCAAAATTTGATATAATTAGGTTTAAAGAAACAAAATAACAAAATACGTAATACATTAAAAAAAATAAATATTATAATATATATAATAATATTAAAATATATAAATGTTTAATTACTCTGATTTCCGGTTTTTACTTGAATTCTTTGAGTTCATATAATTTGACAAGCACTAATCACTGCTATAATATGAGTAATCGATTGCACTAAAAATATTCCTTTAAACACAAAGAATAAAAATTATCGATACATTTATAATGAAATTAAATTTTTTTGACAGAAATTATTTTCAATAATTACTAACTTTGTATCTTATATATAACTTTATATCCTTTATATCTTTCATACAGAGTAATATACATATTCATAATATATTTTATTATATATACATTCATGTTTGTATATATAATGTCACCAATAATAAAAATTTAATATTAAAAACCAAAAATAAAAATTTTGACAGCTGTCATATTTAATATAATAGATTAGAAAACAGGTAGATATAATATTTAGTAAGAGTATGAGATGTTCTGCTCTGTACGCACTCTTACACGTAAAAAGTTATATCATATGAAAGGCGCTATTTTTACCTAAGTAATATTAAAAGAAAGGCATCTTAGATTAACGCCTTGCAGCTTTGTTTACTTTTTAAGGCAACATATGTCCAAGTCTCGGTGAATATAGCAACTAATAATAACGGCTATAACATTGCCGTACATTACTTGGAATCAGCTATTGTTAATGACGCTCAAGCATCATTTGCATTTTTAAAGAATTTTTAATTTTTCTTTCTATATCATGTTTCTATTTACATTACATTTATAATTATTTGGAAACATTTTCAAGAAGTTTTATATTTCATCTCTGTTTTGAACCGCAGATAATGCTCAAAATAAATTTTAATTTTTCCTAAATTCTAGAATATAAGGCCTACTTAAAAGTTTAAGTTCTTATCTGTTATCATTGATTATCATTGATTAAATGTTTTGTAAACTCTTTATGCAATCTAATTCTTCTCTTTATCTAAAATAATACATATAAAGTTATATACATATATATTTTTATATAAAAATAAAATTTATTTAAAATATTTTTAACTTCTAAATATATTACAAAACAATCTTACAGATTCTTAAAAAAATAAATTACTGAAAGTGAAATGGTGCACCACAACTTCGGAAATCAATTATGCCATAAAAAACTAATAATACTATGTTCTCACTGCAGCTAAATTATCATTATCATCCGTGATTATACAGTCCTCCAATTTCTTATGTTCATTTCTTCTAAATCCACTGCAACTAAATCAATTTATGTTAATCAAATTAAGATTTGGTCGTCTTCACTGGCATTAATTGATTTATGCATGTGATAAAGCTTTTATGTGTCAGTAAGTTTTGTGAAAGATCTAGAAGAACAGCGTAAATGAAAAAAATTATAGTTACTGAAAAACATTTTGAATTGTTGTCGCTATCCATTTGAAATAAATAAATTTCCCTTAATAATATATCGTACAAAAAAATTATATATGTAATTGATGTATTGAATGATTTTTATATAGTTTATATGTCTATTACACATTCAATGGATAAAAACAAAGATATTATTAAATACTCACTATATCAGTGCGTTTGATTTCAGTTCAGCTGTTGTTTGTTTGTATTTTATATATAAAACATATGACAAATATTTCAAATTTTGATCATTTCCCTTGAAAGTTTTTTTTATGGTTGTATGGTGAATTATTCTCATTAGCGGCCGTAATGAGCGAAACTCTCTAAATGAGGCTAGTGAAAACATGATATAAGTTAAAAATCACTTAATCAACGAAAGTTTTAGCGAAGACAACAGGAACATACCATAATATATGTATACATAATTGTAACATTTAAGACAATTTTCTAAATTTTAATCCTTATATTTTAGTATTTAATTTTTTTTTTTGAATAGCGATAGATAAAAAACAATTCTTTAATCCACATAGTGAGGAGCAATGTTAAACTATTAATTTGGTATTATATTATTTTATATTAGTGTTAATGAAATGTAGTCGGTAAAATTTTAACATTTATGTATATATGTTGCTATAGAATTACATTACTGAGTTATACTAGATTCACACCAGAGTTTTAATTGTAATTTTAGATGTCAAAAATTTTAAACTTTTATCTGAATTCAAAAATATCGATTCACACGACGTGTTATTTGATTGTCAGATTTATCATACGTCCAATTTTCTTAACAGTACAACGAATCAAAACCTTGTAAACCCTGAAACATTTGACAAGAAACTAGCAAAGTTGTCCCCATCGTGCTCCGTCGAACCAACATCTGTAGCTCATTAGTCAAGCAATTTCTAACAAGAAACCTTAATTTTAGCGAGGCAAAGAAGGTCCATTTGGACATTCAAATAACTCCTATCACAATAGACGACCACCGCAAAATAACAAGATATTTGAATGAGATCAGTGAGCCATTCCTCATCCACTTTCTTCCCGACGAAAAACACCTCAATATAATAATTAGAAGTCCGGGGTGGCAGAGCATAGAAGTTATTAAAAAAGATATTGTAATCCAAGAATTTAGCATTTTTGAACGCCACTTTTTGAAAACTTGACAAGTAACCAGCAATCTATCAAAATTCGACTGCCAGCAGACCAGAAGAAGATCTATAATGTCTGTAGCATTTGCCATTTGAAGATGATAGTCGAAGCCCAGCGCCTTCTAAAAGGTCCACCACAATGTCATAATTGTCAGCAGTTCGGGCACGTCGTTAGTAACTGCAGAGCCACACCCAAGTGTGTTAATTGCGAGAGCTCGCATCATCACCAACAATGCACAAAATCGCCCGATACTGCCCCGATTTGTTCAAGCTGTGGAGGATGCCCTTGCACTCCGCAAAACCTGAAGAAAAAGAATGTCTCCACACTAATCTCACCAGTCAGCTCCAAAGTGCAACCCTCATTATCGTAAGCCGATTCTGTGAAGAAAAAAAGCACAACCCAGCAAATCCATCCAATTTCCATTTGCCGGCTTCCCACATTAAGAAACTTATGGATAATATGCAAGCTCAACTCAATACAATGATGAAAACATAACATATATACATATGATATAATATATACATATGATAAATGGTAGTTTTGTTCCATATTATATGAAAATTTCATTTATTCCACAAAACTATTTTATTGGGGCACAAATTAAAATCAATTTCATTTTGTAAAACTTACGATTCAATTCTATTTTCAACTGTTAAAATTATCATACAAGTCTTCCTGATTTGAACTTATTTTCCTATTAAAATCACGAATAATTGAAATGTCAATTAAAATTACAATCAAAAGCCCTCGTGTGAATCCATATAATCGAGTTAATGAATTACTAGGGCATCAAATAAATGATTAGTTTTTCGTTATTTGGTAAAATATCAGCTAATTTTTTTATTATATATTTAATATATATAATTATAATATATAATGCAGATCTGAGGTCATTGATTGCTTAGTCTGATGAAGTGCTAAACAATAATCTATTTGAGATGCAAAAAGGGGTTTTGAAGAAACCTCGCACTTAATAGAGAGTAAAAGTGCTCAGGTGCATTGACTCAACTAGCCTCAACATAATATATTTAATTTATATATTAATAAATTTACATATTATATATTATTAATTACAAATTTTAAAATTTATATTTTGAAGGGCTTAAATAAATAATAAATAAAAATGTATTTGTAGAAATAAAAAATTAAGTAAAAATTAAATTATGTTTTAATATTAAATTTCATCTTACTACTTTTTTGATTTAATAAACAACAATAAAAGCAAAAGTAAGCATATACTTTGGCAATTCAATTTTATTTCAAAAAAGACTAAATATAGAAATTCAATTAAAAGAAAAGGCATTCAGGCATTTGTCATTGTATTAATTTGCTAATTATTGAGACTTTGAAATAACATACCGTGCAAGATGTCATTTCTCAAATAAGGTCTGTAACAGCTAAAATATTTTTATTGATAACCGTTTAAAAATACAAGGAAATTTATATCACTAATTATAACAATTTTAAAACTAATCTTATATTTTTTTTGGTAATATAATATTATTCTTAGAATAAAATACTTTCTCGTTTGCATTATTTCAACTACATATATAAAATGTTTATATTTGTGTACATACTCATTTTCATCATACATCAAACCCAAATTTCTACCTGCTTCAATAAGGGTAATGTATATGGGCACAATAATTAAAATTCTAACAAACGGACATCACAAGTAATAGGTATACATATAATTCGAAGGAATTAGGTGTAATAAATGAATACCTGCTTGTAAATGTATTGTTAGTATTTTCAATTATACTTGCTGAATTTGTTAATGTAGTAATATTTTTACTAATCTGGCAGCTCAAACCAAATTATTCGTTTTGACATACCTACTTACTTTTGAACATATTTTTTCAACAAAGCAACATATAAAAGCTGGTCATATTTGGAAAAATATTTATTTATCATTTGTCATTGAAAGAAATAGTTTTAATCACGGAGCAAAATTAAATTTGTTTTTCGAAAAAAAATAATCGATAACAAATTTGTGCAATCACTGAACTATCGCCATCGAGCTCTGTGTTTCGTTTTTAGTTTCTTTTGATTGTGTTCTCTACATCCTCATATCGGTTCAGTTTGTCAAAAGAAATTGTTCGTGCGGGACGCAAAGTAAAATTTTGTGAATAAAGGAACTGACGAAAACCGAAAACCAAAGTAAGTGTGAAATTATAAAATTG
>NC_051846.1:143695313-143707121 GCF_002237135.1 Teleopsis dalmanni | reverse complement strand
CACAAAACACTATTGGAGATAAATTTATTCTTGATGGCGACTTTAATGCTAAAAATAGTTTTTGGGGTTCGAGACTTATTACGACTAAAGGTTCGGAACTTCTAAAAGCTATTCAACAATTTGGTTGTGAAACAATATCGACGGGAAAATCTACTTATTGGTCCACAGATTAATGTAAGATACCTGATCTCATTGACTTCTTTATTTCAAAAACAGTTTGTAAAAGGATAAGATATCTTAAAAACGACTCCTTCAAAACATTTCTAGACAATTTATCGTGCAAAAAGAATTCACACTACTCACTCTGGAAGGCAACAAAAAATCTCAGACGACCAGACTCGTCGCCATTAAAACTTGAAAATAATTGGGCAAAAAGTAATCAGCAGGAAGCCGAAGCCTTTTTGGAATATCTTAGAAGTACTTTTACAATAGAAAATGCTGAAGTAAATATTTCGGCTAATATAAAACTAGACAGCGAAATAAGCATATCTCCAACTTCTGCTCAGGAAATAAAAGACATTATAAAGTCTCTAAAACCCAAAAAAAGCTGCTGGATTTGACCTCTTGACAGCTGAGATTCTAAAGAAATCACCAAAAAATGCCATCATTTTCTACAACTAATCTTCTGCATTCCCTTTGAGTCAGAGCAGGTGTGGTCCCAGTTCTCTTCAAGTTTTTCAAATTTCCGCATATGTTGTTATTTTTAACTAAATTTTACACCGTTTTACTTGAAATTTTGTATAACTTCACTAAGTCCGTCTCCGAAATACTACTCTTATATTAGGTACCAACTTCATATCGAATTTCAACCGATAATTCCTTAGGTTTTACCATTTTCCTGAATATTTTCTGAAATTTTAAAATCTCTAAATTTGTGTAGTCTATGACAAAAGCTAACAGCTGCACTTACTTAAAGGAAATCATAAACACATATAAGATTACGGGAGAGGAACCCCAGGGAACAGTTCTAGAGCTAATTTTATGAAACATCATGTACGATGGTGTCCTTCGAATTGAAAAGTCGGACATAAGCGCCAAGGACATCCCTAGAAATATTTTAGCACCACTTTCCAAATCAATGATGCTATATGTTGCAACCATAAAGTCGCATTCGTGCTTAATGAAAAGTGCATATAGATTGTCAAACTTACGCTTCTGCCGTGCTTACCGTACAGTATCGGACGATGCTGCGGGTATATTGGCTGGATGTATGACAATAGGCCTGGAAGCGCTTTTGGCCAGAGACAGTTTTTTCGCCTACGAATAACTGAAACTGAACAATCCATGGCAGATTCTAGTTTCTTGAAATAAGAGACAAATACATTAATGAATGGCAATATCGGTGAGACCATTCCAAAAAATCAAGATGGACGCATTTGTTAATTTCAAATATAAAAGTTTGCATTAACCGAGGATCTGAAGACTTGGGATTTCATATAACGGGGCATGGCTGCTTCCGTGAACACTTACGAGTATACCGGTTCAGGCTAATTAGTGTTCATATAATTAGAGACTGTATAAGATTAGTAGATACTAGACAAAATCTAGAGACATTAATTGGTGAACCTAGGAAATCCCAGAATAAATGCTAATTTGCGTTGTGTAAATAATTTTGACTAGAACTGTAAATGAGGTTTATTGGTATAGTTATAATATAATATTTGTATAATTTGTATAATATTTAAGTCGATTTATTTATGCCTTGAAGTCGATTGTTGGAAATTTTTTTCCTTCCACACTTAAAAATGCTAAGCCATTTCGACGATCTTGTCCCATCGTTGATCGTAGATATATTAAAATTATTTCAATGTTCTGAACGAACTTTCGTAACTAGCAATTGACACTGCAATAGTAAAAATTATTTGAAGTCCGACTCTCAAATTTGGAACACATTTTTTTCATAAGAAATTATAAATGTTAGAAGAAACATTTTCCTATTGATTATTTCAACAATGATTTTCATTTCATCAAAATCTATATTTTAAAATTCAGTCAGTTTTTAACAATTTTTTTAGGATCATTAATCTTAGGATCAAAATCTTAATTTAATGTCAAGATCAGTCAGTCGTGTAAATCGTGTATTTAATTCCTGCTGCAAACAATCTTTCACTCTCAGCGGAAAGCCCACTTCTTTGGGCATTATTTGATGTTTTCTAATACGCGCTGTTGCATCAAAGCCCCATTTTCGTAAAAAGACTTAACATTACCTACTCTCTTTACAGGTCTGTTCTAGAAATTTGGCAAGTTTATCGCTAATGAAACGCCTCTCTAAAGATATTTTTAGAAATTTAAAATCTGAGCTGTATACGATCAATTCTCAAGATTTTATGCTAGAAATTAAGTAAAGTTATGAAATAAAAATGATGGCTTCACTACTGGTGGCACTTGTAATACTATTGTCTTCTGTTAACTTTTCAAATCTTTCTACTAATTCCTCCAACCCATTGAGCATAACGCTAAACGCTTCTTCTCTGGTTCAGATGAGCGTTTTACAGTTTTCTTTAAATTATTTTTTAATAGTTCCCATCGTAATGTTGAATGTTTATTTTTTGCGGCAGGTGGGAAACATCAAAAACCCAATTTTATAATTTTAGTCAACTAAAACCACCTCTAAGGAAAGAATTAGGAAGATATTAGCTTGTGGTCATTCCCATTCTAATAATTAATGGCGATATTGAGCGATCAAACCTATAAAGAAAAGGGTTTGCTTGTGAAGCGTGTGGGGTCTGAGAAAGATGCGATGAGACTATACACTACATTCTAGATAAGAAACAAAGGAGTTGATATATTTCATTTCTTTTTGTTTGCATTAAAATCAAGGAAGAATTGTCATTCGAATTGCTCTTAAAACATTGAAATATCGATCAAATATAACGAGTACTTGCTATGAAAACATGTTTTCGAGTGCTTATTACAAGAAAAACGCTAAATGGTGCAAAAAAAAGTGATTACTACTTCAATCGAAGAAACTTTTGAAAAAATCGAAATGTCATAATTTAGTTTATTTCATTTCGAAAATTAGCTATGCACATTGACTGTTGTATGTACATATATAGAGAATAATTTAATTTTATGATATGGTAAATCTGTTCATGACTTTAATGTGGATTCAAATTTTAATACTTTCAACAAAACGTTACGCTTCAAAAATTGGGAATATTAGCAGTTCACATCACATAATTAGAGCTCAGTCGGCTACTCCTAATAAGTTTACAAAACATATGGTTTCCATCAGAACGAACAAATTTAAGAAATATTACGGCGATAATCATTTATGTAGTGGAATTATATTATCAGCCTACTCCATTCTTACTGTCGCACATTGTCTCTATGAGAAGTATATTCAATACTGAATTAAATGTATAAAAAATATTTAATTATTTTTTTTGTTTCAGGCAAGAATCTGGGGGCAGACTAAGGGACACAAGCGAAATGGTGATCGTTGCCGGTTCACCCGTGCGTACAGAGAAATTATCAGTTACCGTAGAAATTGGACCAGACGAATTTATACTGCATCCATCATATATGTACAGTCATGAAACATTTGATTATGATTTGGCTGTTATTACTTTTAAAATAGCCCTTGTCGAAGATAATAAGTACATAGAGAGAGTTCCAATCAGCTATTATGAAATGCCGTCCGGAATAGAATGTATGGTTGTCGGCTGGGGTACCGCTTTTTTTGTGAGTAAAGCGCGTATTACACATGAGATTGTTATGTAAAAAAAATGTCTTCGATATTTCAGCATGGACCTTATGCAATTTATTCTTTACATGTAAATATATATCTCCAGAACGAAGTTAAGTGCAAGGGAGTTAAAGAGTTTGGTATAGGAATGTTATGCGCTGGAGACGTAGGCCACTGGGATAGAGATTTCTGCGTTGGAGATTCAGGTGCTCCTCTTATGTGCAGAAGCTTATTAGTTGGTGTTGCCTTTTTTGGGTATCGATGTGGAGATAAAGATAGATATAGTTATTATATGGATGTTTATCATTATAGAAATTGGATAATGGAAAATTCGCAAAAAAAGATAATTATAAGTTTATTTATTAAATTTTTTTTAATGTATGTGTATATATGTGTGTCTATGTATTCAATATATTAGAATTTTAGTTTGAGATTAAATGGAATTAATAGACCATTTTGTATAGAGATATAAAGTATACCATATTTAGGATTATAATTAATTTAAGTTCTAGTGATTAAACAGTAATTGGATTCATGATTTGCAACGTGACTCTCTGCATTAGATTTTTGGGATGTCTGTAAATTACCCTTTTTCAGAGCGGAATCACATTTATATGAATCACAGTATGAATTTTTCATAATTTTTCCTTTTTTGTAATTAGAAACCTTTTTAGAAATAATTAATATATTGCACGATGTTCAAAATCAATTGCTAACAAAAAATGAATTTTTATTTAATTCAGACAAATAATTATATGTGTATCACATTTTTTCAAAATTTAAAAAAATCAAAATATTTAAAATTTTTTCTGGGTATGTGATTATATTTATAATATGATGTTAGATATAAAAAAAGAAAAAAACACAAAATTTAAATCAAATTTATAATAAAAACACTTATTTAAAGATTACTTTCATAGCAAATAATTATATGTGCTTTTTTTATTTTGTTCTGTTAATTTAATAAATGTTTATGTGATTGAACTTTTTTTTTAATATTAATAGTTAATACTTTTTTTCTTTATTTAAAACTAAATTGAGGAAATTTGACATAGAATTGACTAATGAATGTGAAATAGACATGACACTTTTAACCCACCCACGTTCTATAGCCGATTTAAGGTGTCGTGCCGTATTAAACTGTGTTCCATTTTTAAAATCATGGGCAGAAAGGATCCCCTAGGTATTCTTAATGGGACCTAAGTCGAGACTCAATACTTTCCATTTCAATACAGAAATTTTTTATCACCAAAAAATCAGTTTGTTGTCTGTGCATTGTAAATTGATGCATTATCTTGTCAGTAGATCCCATTCAGTATCCAGGTGCTGATAATTTTGTATGTACAAACCAGAGATGCTCAGCAAATAGCTCACATTAAACTTCCAACAATATCTATTGCTTTTCGTGATTGTGTATTTATACTGCATCATGCAATACAGTATTGCATTTTATTTTTGTTTTTGGTATCGAACCTGGAGGAAAACTCTTCTAAAGGTATTCTAAGAATATTCTAAGAATATCTTTAAGATTGTAATAGCTGACTACAGAAGCTGACTGCAGTAGCTGATCATCGTAGCTGGTCACAGTACAGTAGCTGACTACAGCAGCTGACTACAGTAACTGACTACAGCAGCTGACTACAGTAGTTGACTACAGTAGTTGACTACAGTAGTTGACTACAGTAGTTGACTACAGTAGTTGACTACAGTAGTTGACTACAGTAGTTGACTACAGTAGTTGACTACAGTAGTTGACTACAGTAGTTGACTACAGTAGTTGACTACAGTAGTTGACTACAGTAGTTGACTACAGTAGTTGACTACAGTAGTTGACTACAGTAGTTGACTACAGCAGCTGATTACAGCAGCCAACTATATTAGTTAGAAGAGCAGCTCACGATTAAGTCACTGGCTACTGTAGCAATTTATTTATTACATACATTGTGAAAAGTTTCCGGAAATTTTAAATAAAACGCAAAATTCTTAATCTTCATCAATATTTATTTTATCTCCTTCAAAATATGCTCCATTAGAAGCGATACACAAATGCCAACGTTTCTTCCAATCATCAAAACATTTTTTATAGGCGCTTTCCGGTATGGCTTTGAGTTTCCTCTGCGAATTCTGTTTTACGTCTTCTATGGATTCAAAACGCGTTCCTCTGAGTGGTAATTTGAGTTTGGGAAACAGGAAAAAGTCACACGGTGCAAGATCAGGTGAATACGGGGGCTGTTCGATGGTATTTATTGAATGTTTGGCCTTAAAATCGTTGATAATGTTGGCTCGGTGCGAGGGAGCATTATCGTCATGAAAAATCCATGAATTATCCTTCCACAATTGAGGCCGTTTACGGCGGATATTTTCACGCAAACGTCTTAAAACAGTCAAATAATAGGCTTTATTGACTGTTTGTCCTTCAGGGACGAATTCATGATGCACCACACCACGAATATCGAAGAAAACAATCAGCATTGCCTTGATTTTCGAGCGACTTTGGCGTGGTTTTTTCGGTTTCGGCTCGTCTTTTCCTCTCCATTCCGATGATTGTTGGCTTGTTTGCATGTCGTACTCGTAGACCCATGTCTCGTCACCCGTTATGATGCGTTCCATGAAAGTTGGATCGGAATTGGCACGATCAAGCATGTCTAACGAGACCTGTCCACGATGGTGTTTTTGGAACAAATTGAGGTGAATCGGAAAAAGCCGAGCGTTGACACGTCGCATACACAAATTGTCCACCAAAATCAAACGAGCCATCTCACGACCGATGCCTAGCTCTCGTGCTATCTCTCTAACACTCACATGAGGATTTTTGAACACGATTTCCTTTGCCTTTTCAATGTTTTCGTCGGTGGTAGAGGTCGAAGGTCGTCCAGAACGCGGCATGTCTTCGACGGTCGTACGACAGTCCTGAAAGGCTTTGTACCACTCATAAACTTGAGTTTTCGATAAAACTGATTCCCCATAAGCCTTTTGTAGCATTCGCAACGATTCTGCACACGAAAATTCGTTCGAAACACAAAATTTGATGCAAACTCTTTGATCAATATTTTTTTCCATTGTTTTTTTGGCGCAAACGCACTATGGAGGTGAACTGGTTTCAACAGCCTGCCGTAAACGAACTGGTCTGACAGATCCGCTCATTTTTGGCAGTAGTAATTGAAGGACAGATGCGCCAAAACCTACATAACTTAAAATATCGAAAAATATACAGCGCGCGAATTTTAAATGAGAATTTCCGAAAACTTTTCGGTCACAATGTATTATTGGACTACAGTGGGCTATAGTCAAGCTTAAATCCTCTTAAATCATTCTCATCTATATGAATAGTGTTGTTGGACCAATTGGGAAACATGATGTGAACTTATTTTTATTCCCAATCACAGCAAAAAGAAAATCAAATACGAGTAATGTACCAAATAAAATGCAAATGTTTTATTTCTGTTAAGTACTTAACAGTTTCTCAGTGTTCTTGTTTTAAATGAAGGCGTTTCATTTTCATTTCATTTCTTGTTTTCTGTTAAAGTGCATTTTTTGTTAACAGTTTGATATGAAATAAAATTAATAATAAAATTGTTAACAGTATTGTTGATCTTTATTAAGAGAAGTGCACATGCGCCGGAAGACACCGACAATTTTGTGAATAGTGAAAAAAATGCTTAAAGTTTTAAAGTAAATATATAAATATTTAACCAGTATTATTTTTCTTTATTCATTTAATGCAATATATCTTAAGAAATAATAAATTCATTTAAGTTTCAAGTGATTTAATTATATGGAAATTTACTTTAAAAACACTAAAAATGTGGAAAGTATAACGGCAGATTAACAAATCATGTAAGTGAATCTTCTTCTATTTTATTACTTCTGTTTTTTTCTTTTGGTTAAAAAAAATTTTGTATGTACTTTTTTTTAACGCTAAATTGTTGATGCTATTAAGCTGTTATTATTTGTTGTTATTTAATGAATTTATGTATGTATAAATGTATGATTAAATTAATTGTGCATAAGATATATACATAATACGTACTATATATAAACATGTTTTATTATCCCAGATATTGTACATATATATATAATTATTTTTTCTCTTTGTCTATTACGGCAGTAGGTGGATAATTCATTAAACTTATAAGCGTAGTAATTATAAAAAAAATATTTCATAATTATATATGTATATATTTATAAAGTATAGTAGTAACAATAATATCTAAAACGTTACAAAGAGAATAAAGTGAATTAGTATTATGCGCGTAAATCCATTCATATCAATTCGGTTGTCACAGAGCGTTCGAATTGTCTTTGGAGTAATCACATGGTATACCATATATCGCATTTATGTAAAACTTTCGAACTTTAATTCATCTGCAAATCTCCACATATAAAACAAAGTTCGAAACAGTTCTCAGTATTAGACTTTCTACTTCATATTTCTAGCTTATGAAATATATATATGTACATGAAAAATTTGTTTATAGCTGGCAGAAATCAGTTCAGATCAAATAATCAGTGTAATTGTCAATATCTTTGATTCGCTTTGATTCTCTCCTGCAGAATATGGTCTTTGAGTCATTTTAAGTTTTCGGATTATCATTCCTTTTACATATAGTGTGAACACGAATTGATTTCTTTTATTACCGATATGTCTTTTATCAATAGCTGTATACCGTCACTTTCATACTAGTAAGTGTACAACTGGACAATATATATTGTCTAGTATTTCAATAGTTCCAGTACTTTAATATATATTATTAAAGTTTATGTATGTATGTGTATTTTTTAATACAACTATAGAAAAATTTAATTCGTGTCTTTCCCTATTATGATTTGCACTACAATTCATTAAGATCTTAAGTTTGTGATTTTTAAAATCACATTTTAGGCAACCGAAGAACTGATTATTATGAACTGATCTGACCATTTCTCTCTGAAAATGTCTCTACTTCAATCTCATTATGATTGAGATTGCAATAGGATATTTTTCATCCACTCTAATAAAATGAAGTGTGTGTTCTTTAGTTTTTATTTGCTTATATTTCCAGACTTCGTTTCTAATATATTAGTCATGGTTCTATGAAAGTGTAAAGTGATATTTTTACTTTGAATCAGTATTTTGATGGTTATATAGTTATGTTATCTAAATAAACATTTCTTTTCAGAGGGAATTCTAAGGTTCATGTTTTAGTGATACTATTTCTTGTATTAAGTAAAAATCAAATCTTTAAGTTTCAATTAAATATTATATTATTTTGGAATTTTTTGTTATCGTTGCTCTAATTTCAATCCTATATATTATGGTTGGGTTTTCATTTCAGCAAATATCTTTCCGCTAATCACAAATCATGGAATTGATCCCGTTTCATCTTTTCCGATTAATAGTCTGACAAACTTTAAAAAAAGTACTTCGCTAAAGGTCTGCTTGTTCTAGAGACCAGAGCTGGATATTCTCAGAGAAAATGCTTAATAGTTTCGTTTTCCTCTAAGTTTCCACAACATCTGTAATGAGTATTAAAACTATTGCAAAGCTTTTCTGCTTGGGTTTCGTAATGTTCACGAAAGCATTGCAGTAAGCTTTATAGTATTTATTTGATCCCTTGTAATGATTTCAAAACATCTGTTTTATTATATGAACACCATATTAACCGGGTTGTAACATATGACTTACGTGTCTTTTATTTATTACTGGCAAGCTAATTAAAGTAGAGGTAAGTACTTCTTTTAATAATCTTCAGAGGAGCATAACCTGATACTACTAGGAATACTTAAGGGGAAACACCAAGGCGAGTTTATTCATCCCTTCAATTTTGCTATATCCAGAAACACAGATGAAAGTAATGTCACTAGACGATTTAGCTAGCCAATTTTTAAACTAATTTTGATTTTATTATAAAAAATAGAAGAGCTTTATTTGTCGCTTTGCCTTTCTAATAACAAAAATCACATGAGCCTGAAAAAGCATGGCTTCATTCGTAGAGCGCAAGTCCTGAAAAAGATCCGGACCTGCTTCTACAAGCAGGTCCGAAGTTCATTTTGAGTCATCAGTGAAAATATATAATGTAATATTTTTTTATTCATTAGTGGGTTAATACTAAAATTCATTTTAAGTTAACTAATAATAAGGAACATCGCCCTGTTAATGTTATATATATTTTATATATAATTAAGGTGCATAAATATAATTATTTGATGTCTATTATCTCACACATATTGTTTGTGTTCAGAGTTATTGTTAGTTTAGGTATGTAAAAGTTTTCTCATAGTTATAACTAAAAAATGATTCTTTTCGGTGAGAAATAATCACCGATTTCAGTGTTTGTGTCAGTATGAGATGACTTTTAAATTGATACTTTTAGTATCAATAAATTTTAATACAATTTTCATTCGAAATATGCATAGTTAAGCCAACGGAATCAAATTAAAATACTATTTAAATCACATATGATTAAATGTATTAAGCAAATATTTAAGTAATTATATTGAAAAACCACTTAATAAACACTCAATTGATTATAATATAAATAATTTGACAACATACAAAAATTAAAGCCAGCTTTATTGTTTCCGTGTGAAAGCCTGCAGAAATGAAATAAAACCTTTAAAAATTTTGAACTAAGTGGAAATCCTACACTGAACTGTGCCCCTGGACTGTATGAAGCATAAACTACGAGTACGTTACGCTAGGCATAGAAGGTGGATGAAGCAACGGCAACACCCTTTAATGGAAAAGGGCTGGAGCAAAAAGCCGGATATATACGTTATTATTTTGAATTTACACATGCATAATTAATTAATATCAAAAATTTAATACTCACACTTTGAAGCTGGTTAAATATTTACACTTCGTGCCAAATTTGAATGCAAATCGCTTTGCTTGGCTTCATTTTGTATCGAAGTTGCTGCAGTCAACTCAGCTCCGGTATCGGAAACACGCCAGTATCGAATAAATTGAAATTTCTGCAGAGCTCCATGAGGGCTTCAGCAAAATTGCTGCCATGGACATTGTTCGTTTTGCTCTCGTTTCTGCTGTTAGTATTTTATAAATTTGTTTACATTTACTTAAAATAGAAACGAAAAAATTAAATATTCAGCTTTTAGTTAAAGTTTGAAAAGCAATCAAAACAATTAGGTAACATGCAAATTGGTTATGGCAATCGTTTAATTTTGTCCCACAATTGCAGTGCTATAATCGCGTACGGTGTTGGATATTAAGAATCATATTGGCTATTCCATATTAGTGGATTTATTATAGTCTATTATATTTGTTTGTTTATAATTTTCTTTGGTTATTACAATCTGTAATTCAGAACATAGTTAATATTTTCAAATTTTCTTCGATTCTTCAATAGTTCTAGATGTATACGGGCCTAACATTAATTTTTATGTAAATTGATCTCTATAAGTAGACAACATATAAAATAGGAAACAAAAAATAAATATAAAAACAATAACCTTTAAAATGTTATTGAGTGAAAGTTTAGAAGTCGGAATTGAAAATTATTTTGGTTTAACTACTTGAACCCATTTCGGCTACCTTTGAATATTTTTTAATCTTCTTAGAATATTTTATATTTTTTAGGTAAAGATAAAGTGAGAGTAATCTTTCAAATTAATATTAAACTTTTCTCATGTACTTAAACTTGTTTTATTTCACTATTTACCATGGAAATTTACCGTAAAATTTCAAGTCTGAAATTGCCTGGTACATAATGGGTTGTCTTTTTCAGTTTTCTTCTGCATTTGTGGATTGATCTTATGTGTCTTAAGATCCACATCTAACGGTTCAATCTGAGGGCTAATAATCATATACTTACTCATAGGCATAGCCAGTAAGTGTGCCGGGTAACCATATGTCGAGATCTCTAGCTTTATATACACTGATGGATACAAAAACAGGTTAACATCATTTCTCATTCTATTGTTAAAGGAAAGATATCGAAACAAAAAGACTAACATAGTTTCAGTATCTGCACACAACTGACTGCAAATACAAAAGCTCATACTTTCATAGCCCATCAAAAAATCTCATAGGTTGACTTTTCTCTATGAAATATTATTTTGGTAATATTTGTAAGTAGAAGTCATTGTTCTATATGATATCCTTGGTTATACCCATACAGGGA
>NC_051846.1:143688846-143695213 GCF_002237135.1 Teleopsis dalmanni | reverse complement strand
AGTTAGGCTAAGTTGATGCTAAACCAAATGGGAGATTTTTTGGGATTTTTTGCACTGCACACATTTAGCCATTTATCAACACGTATCGACACATCACTACATTATCGGCACAACTTAGTATTTCCCTCATTTAGAACGCAACTTAGCCTAACTCGCACACGACCTAAATTGAAGGAAATAGTAAATTATATCGGTATAGCAGCGAATGTTAGCGTTTTCCAGAATTTCGGATAGGGTAAATTAGATAAAAATTAGGTAAATTAGGTGTTACCATTGTGAAAATTTTATAAAACTTTTAATAAATAAATAAATAAATTTGAAAACTTTTAACCAAAAATAATAAATAAGTGCAATAAATAAATAAATAAATATTTTACATAAGTGCAGTGCAAAAAGTCCCTAGGAAATTTTAATTTACTATACCTCAATTTACTTAAACTCGCACACGGCCTAAATATTTCTTGATCTGTTTAAATTTCTTTATTTATAATTTAATTATGGTTTTACACTTTTATGATCATCGTAATGCAACGGTTAGGACGGAGCACACAGCTTGGGTTTAAATAAGTCTAGTTTAAAAACACGCTTGAAAACATTTTTAAAAGTGTTTGGTTTTTTTGTGTAAAGATTAGTGCTTCAAGCGTTTTTTAAATTCAGAAACATGTCTACCACAAAATAGATCTATGAATGGTTTAATGTTATTAATGTTTTACCTAACATGATCTACCTAACATCATGTTTGAACTGCAGCTAAATCAAATTATATTAATTAAATTAAGATTTGATCGTTTTTCTTGTCATGAGCTGATATATGTAAAATAGTTTTTATGTGTCAGAAAGTTCTGTAAAAGTTCTGAGAGAGGTTTTCTCTGTTTAGATTTTAATTGCAAACAGGTGATATCTACTATTTCACCTTAAAAAAATGTAGAAAATGCAAACAAATTCATACATGTTTGTGAAATTGGTTACAACATGAATAAAACAATAGCGACATAGATAAAACAAATGCAATAAATAGAAAAAAATTAATTATTATTAAAACCAACAAATAACATTACACTCCTCTAAATTTCATTAAATCAAAATTCAATTTTTTCTAATATCTATTGCATACTTAATTTATGAAAACAAAAAAAGCTTTATTATATATTAGTAGCTACTTCTTTTTGTTATTGACTTTTTGAATTAGAAAAATTATAAATATAATTGATTAAAACATATATATGCATTTTATGTATCTATTACATATTCAATTAATAAAAACACGGATTCACTTTGAAAATTTATATAAAATTTTCTGCAGTATGCGAATCATATTAAAATTGTGTGTTATTAGGTGAAAATAACAAGTAGTACAAAAACAAAAAACAATGCTACACAATGATGCTTACTAATTTTCCCCACCCGGTTTTGCTATTTTGCCCATCCTTACTCACCACGGTGAGTAAACTTACACATAAGGACTGTTTGAGTAATCTCGTTGTTTGTTTTAGGACGTGTGCGAGTTAGGCTAAGTTGATGCTAAACCAAATGGAAAGTTTTTTGGTATTTTTTGCACTGTACACATTTAGCCATTTATCAGCACGTATCGGCACATCACTATATTATCGGCACAACTTAGAATTTCCCTCATGTAGAACGCAACTTAACTCAACTCGCACACATCCTTAGTCACACCGAAACATTTTTTATATATAAGACACTTTAATAATTGACAATTCTGGTATGATAAATGCATAAGGGAGACTTTTTGAGATATTACGCAAAATTTACTTACAATTGTACAAAATTTGCTCTGAGTTTCACTTCTGTATATTATAGGCTCTCCACATCACTAGTTTAGTGCTGCCAAGTTGCAGAACGTGCTATCAATTCCATATAAGATTTTGAATTCAAATATTGTCAAGTGTGAATCGTTTTTATGTTTTTGTATTCGTCAATGTATAAATTTCTAATAAAAATTTTGCTTTACTAAAAGAAATGTTTAGTCATATTTGAGTGTGTAAAGTGTATTATCTAAAGGTGCTGTTTTACTCGGTCAAAACGTTTTTTTTTTTTTATTTTTAATCATTTTTATTTTTCAATTGCCAGGAAACTTTCAAGAAACTTTCGCTTTCCACTTCGTCGCATCTGCAAAGGACTAAACCTGACTGCACAGGATTGATACTGCTACTATGCCACTTGGAGTGTTTTTTAAATACGATGTCATCTTATTTACAATTTTCCATCTTATTGCTATGAACTTTAATTTAATATAGACTATTTTCTGTGGTATATTTTTTGACCCCCAAATAATGAATTACAAATTTTACAGAAAAAGTATTTTTAACCATTTTCACTTAAAATAAATAAGGGCAGAATTTTATTAAGTACACACATTGTACCACATAATCGTAAATTTCATTTAATTCTTATTTATAATCGCAAAAATAAAGTTTTAGATTAATATTAGTATTGGTAAAAAATAATTGCTTTAACGATTGTTAAAATATTATAGTGTGTAGACGCAATCTATTCTTAATTTTAAGCAAAGAAGATAAAGAAAAGAAACTGAGAGGAAATTTTGAATAATGGTGCCTCTTTGTGTAATATCGCAAAAAAAATCTCTTTTACTTATTTACCATACCAGAATTGTCAAATATTAAAAACGGTGTGGCTTATAACTTAAATATTTACTACATTTGTGGTTGCATATTAGCATGTAGCCATTTCTTCTAATTAGGAGAAATAGTATAAATTATTGTTCTTGGAAAATCCATTGTATATATTAATACGATTATAATGAGTAAATATAGGCATGATTTTTTATATCAGTTTTACTTCAATTTACATAAAAGTTTTAAATGCGCTATATAAATCAAATATAAATGAAGAATTGGTAAACTAAAATCAATAGTAAATATAAAGTAGCTATTATTGATATATGTAAATATGTATATATAATTAGTCATGCAATTGTTTTAATAAAGTTAAAAAAATTGTATCGTATTTATTAAAATAAAAGTTCTTTTAATCATGTTGCACATATACGTACTATATTTATATATATGCTGAGCATCTAATAGAAAAGTTAGTATGTGTTCATACATTTCGAGTATTAGGTTGCATTGTTTTAATATTTTGTTTTAAAAAGATTAATATTAATATAATTTTTTAAAATTCAAAAAAAGTTTGGTATATTGTAATACAATTTTTGCTTGTGCATCAAATTTTTTCAATATAGAAAATCGTAAAAATGTATATACTGTTTACTACTACATATTTTTTGTAGTTTTAAGCAATCCTTTCAGTAAGGTGAAATGTTTTTTGTATATGAAATTCAAGAAATTCTTAACTAGTTAATAACAACATTATAAACAATAAGGATCAATTTCATCGCATAGTGTTAGAAGAAATATTAAATATATAAGCATTTTCCGCACCACCTAAGAGGTATGCTTGCTGGCGTGTTACCGAGTTTTAGGTGTTTAGGTGTTCCACCAAAATATTTTATTTAACAAATATACAATTTTATGTAAATACAATTTAGAATAACTTAATATATACATAATAATATTACTATTTTAAAAATATTTAATATTAAACCAAAAATAATAAGGAACTATTAAATTAAAGATAAATTATAAATAAATTTAATAAATTATAAAATTAAAACTAAAATATTTTTTGTTTAAGCAAAAAATCACTTAAAGAGTATGAACACTTTTGTGCTGTTTATAAGTGTTGAAAGCATAATTGTTTATATTTAAAATTCGACACTTTATTATCTCGATTGAAATATTTTAAAATGAAGTAAATTCTTACTTTAATGAAAAAAGATAGAAGAGTTTCAAATTTTGCAATTAGAGCAACATATATAGGGATGAAATAAATGTTGCGCTAAACCTAATTTATAGCAATTGCTATCGAACTGATCCGAAAATTGTGATTCTAATTTTTCAATATATGTATATATAATAACAACACTCAATCAAAGTATAATTAATAATATTAATTTCTCTTCAGGATTTTTCCTTTTTTATAATTATTAGTATATCATGGAAAAAATAAAAAATAAAAGCACAACTTAATTCGTAGTTTATTATATACACTAATTAGGCACACATCTAAGTTTCTAATGTGTTAATACATTTATATATTTACTTTATTCTACAACAATAAATTGCGTTATTTTTAATTAATAATATACCTTCGATAATCCTTTGGAAAAAAATATAGAGATGTTTGAAATTTAAACATCCAAGTACGCACTTCCGTTTCAATTATAAATAAATTTTAATTAACTAATAATTCGTATATTTTTCTGGAATAATTACCTTTTTTTAATGCTTTTATAATTGAAAACAAATTCCGCCTTATTTTTCTTTTAGTAATGTGGTATTTGTGCACTTAATTGCAACTTTGGCGCATTTTCTCGTAATGGATTTTTAATGTCAAAAAACCAAAACAAACAACGAAATTTCTCAGAAACCTCTCTTACTTTAGCAAATATCGTGGTGAGTAGGGACCGGGTGGGCAAAGTATCAGGGTCCGGGTGGGGAAAATCTTCACGCGCCATTATGTAGCATTAGGCTTTTTGTTATTGTACTGCGTAATATTTTCACCTCATTACACAAAATTTTTGAATATTTTTTGAATAATCCAGAAAAATTTATACACAATTTTTCGAGTAACTCTCAGTTTCTTTTCTTTATCTTCTTTGATTTTAAGTACTCATAGATTTATCTCTTAGGATATGCAATAAATATGCACCTAAGTATTTGCGCAAAATTTTAATTAATTATATATATGTATAAGTTAATGTTGTTGACACTTAATGTAATAAATACTTAATATTAATCTAACTAAGGTTGCGTTCGTCGAGAATGTGATTTGAAATATACCAAATAGTATGGAGGTGTTATTATAATCATAGCCCTTACCTATTGCGGTGCAACCTGCATTATCGATGATCATATTTTATGTGGAAAACTAAGTGAACAGCAGTTCCTGTTAACACTGCACTTTTTTACTACTAATTTAGACTATAAGAATTGATGTAAGATTTGGATCAAGTCAGTTATTAATCAAGCTAAATATAAACGGTTCAGAGTAGTCCGAAAAACAGAATAAAGTGAATAACTCTTTAATTTATATATTTATTCATGGCATCTCTCCTCAGTTTTGTAGTTGATAAATTATTGAAATAAGTTTATATGTTATATTTATATATTATATATAAAGTTTAAGATATTGTCAAATAAATTTTGATACAATTGAAAGAGAACAAAAAAGGTTTAAAATATTTTAAACGTTATACAATTTCATTCAATTCGAAGGCGTAATTAATGTAATTACCTGGACATTGGTTTACAATGAATATACAAAAAGTTGTGATGAAAAATTAATCTTTGAACCTTTTTGAGATAATCAAATAAGTAAAAAATTAACTAATTTATTAACAATCACTGTATAAATGTGTATTTGTCTTTGATTTACTTATTATAAATTTTAATATAAACATTTTGGAGATAAAAATATATGTTAACAATTCTTTGGGGATATGTAATCAATAGGAAGTACCAATTTAATAACTCAATTGTTCAAATATTTTAAAAACAGAAACTTATTAAATAATGTCAATATGTGCTTGTACTCAAAAGTTTATTAATAAACAGAACATTAATTCTAACACTAATATTTTTAACACTTTGTAACTAGACATTGCATATATAAGTTAAAATCAAGTTAATTAATATAGTGTAAGAACATAATATAGTAAAATATTAACAATGTAGTATATATAATATAGTAAAATATCAACAATGTAGTATATATAATATAGTATATCATATAACATAATATAATAATATAGTATCAGCGTAAATTTCGAAAATAAGTGGTATTTGAGATACAAAAATGTTACAAACATTACATGAAAGTAATGTTAATAACAAAAGAATAATTATATTGAGCTAAATAATTAAAATTATAGCACTTTGTACATTTACACTTAATCTTACTTATCTAAATAAGTTTATAAAAATTTTAAATACATAACTACTAAGTTACCAACTAGTTTAATAGTAGAAATGCACAAAATGGATTTAAGAATTCATTATTGCATTCAATATAAAATTTATAATCAATATTTATAAATGTATATACATATATAATGTTAATTAAACATAAATCCAATAAGCATTATATTGCTTCTTTGGTGGCCTTGGCGGCATTTTTATTTACAACCAACGATATGTAGCAATTCCAGCCTATCGCTACGAGTTGTACAAACACAACTTGTAGATGCATCGGCACAAAAGCAAAATTAATCATTTGTGCAGCAGGCCATATCGTATAATTATTTTTCATTATTTGAAAATAATCT
>NC_051846.1:143685206-143688746 GCF_002237135.1 Teleopsis dalmanni | reverse complement strand
TTAATTATCCTTTTTTGCTCTTATATATAGAACGTTTTTTACGAAAAGCTATTTCCGTCTACCAGTTCCGAGTAAACAGAAGTTTAGCACAAGATAATATTTTGTATTATTCACTCTTATTTGCATAGAGAGAAATTTAGGAAAATTCTTTACATTTCCGCGTCTGTTGCATTTTATGCCCTTAAGTGCACTTAACGGCAGGGCATGCATTTCGGTTCTGTTAACGAGTATTTCACAGATGCAAAGCCAGTCTGAAACACAACCAGAAAAGATGAGACAAAGTGAGCCAGCCATTACCATTTGCTCTCAAATGTATGACATGGAAAATTAAAAGAATCACAACAATCCTAACGTGTAGTAAATGTAACCAAAACAACAATCGCAGCACAGAGGATTAATACTTGGAATTCTTTAATAGTGCATTTCTCCGTTTAAAATGTCATAAAGCAGTGCAAATTGCAGATACTCGCTCGAGCAGCTGCGACAGGACAAATGCAGGACAGGACGAAGCTTTTGCAACAGCAACCATAACTCCTGGTCGCATTTGTTCAAATTATGAGTTAAGTGTTTTTGTACTGCACTTTCGAAATTCATAACTCTCAGCAATTTGTTTACGTCAAAGCTTAAGTGAAAAGTAAAAAGTACACAGAAAATAAAATAAATGCATTTACACTTTTATATGAAAACAATATGCAAATGTTTTCTTAAGCAGAGTTTTTACCAATTTGTAAGTGCAACTTTTGTAATTCCACTCCACTTGTCCATTTGCTCAGAAAGGTGTTAAGAGGAATTAAAGTAAAGAAGAATTATAAACTCACACTTGACAATTGTACCTATAATTGTGTGCATTGTTATACAATATTAATGAATGATAATAAGAAAATATTTTTGATATTTTTAAAATAATTTATTTGCAAGTGAAGCCTTTAAAATTCCATTCCACTTGTCCTTTTGCTTTCAAAGTATTAAAAGGAATTAAAGTAAAGAAGAATTGTAAACTCATATTTGACAATTGTACCTATAATTGTACTTATTATCATATGTTACAACATTAATTAATGATGGTTGGTTGGTTGGTTGCAGTGGCAGGTCATAAGATAACTTCAAATGTACCTCAATTAGCGATTTTTTCGCCGTTTTGTTACCACATTCCTCGCAAGAACCCTAGTATAGAAGAGTAGAAACTAAATCCATCCCACCGAATTTAGGTAATTTAACAGGTCTTTCATCCTTACCATTGAGCAGTTTGATAAACTATCACAAAAGTATTTTCCTAAGAACCTATATCTTCTGGATGCTAGAGCTGGGCATTCACAGAGAAAATGTATTATTGTTTCTTTCTCCCGCGGGTTTCCACAACTTCTGCAGTGAGAGTTATGGGGAATACGCAGTTTCTCTGCGTGAGTTCCTAACCACCAATGACCAGTAAGAACCGCGATAAGCCTTGCAGTGTTTACGCGATCTTTTTTGATGAGTTCCAGAGATTTATTTTTATTATAAGTGGGCCACGTTAACCTGGAAGTTGCACATGACCTTAGTGCTTTCCATCTGTTATTGGCGAGTTGCAGAAAGTAAAGAAAGGTACTTCTTTTGATGGTCTCCAGGGTAATATAGACTGATACCGCCAGTGACGCATCTAGGGAGGCACCAGAGCGGGCTAAACTATCAGCTTTCTCATTCCCTACGATGTTCCTATGCCCAGGAACCCAGATGAGTGTGATATCGGCCAACCGGTTTAGCTCGTCGATTGCTTCTCTACATTCTTTTACTATTTTTGATTTTGTTATAAAGGATTCAAGAGCTTTAATTGCTGCCTGGCTGTCAATAAAAATAGCAACACTACATCTGTTCTCGATGTGGCTTGCAATTTGCCGACAGGCTTCTTTTATTGCTAGGATTTCAGCCTGAAAAACCGTAGCTTCATTAGGTATCCTAAGAGAGATATTTATATTTTTAGATGGTGCGAAGATTCCTGCTCCTGCCCCACCGCTCATTTTCGAGCCATCTGTATATATTGAGATATCGTAATTTGCTTCGAAATTTTTCCTTTTCCACTCATTTCTTGAAGGGAATATTGTCTGGAAGTTCCTTTCGAAGTCTATACACGGATTCAGATAATCCGATGTCATCCTATACAGACAATTTGGCACTGTACCTAGAATCCGACTATGTCCATATGTTCGTTCTAACCATACGCCTGTTACTTTCAGTCTTACAGCGCTATTACAAACCATGTTTTTAATGTGAAGATCAATAGGTAGCAAATGCAGCATCACATTTAGGGCGTCCGAAGGAGTCGTCCTAAAAGCTCCTGTGATGCCTACACATGCCGTCCTCTGAATTCTGTTAAGTTTGTCGATATTATAGCTCTTTTAATTAATGATAATAAGAAAATATTTTCATATATTTAAAATAATTTATTTAAAAAATTATTTTCTTGAACATAGTTCTTGCCAATTTGCAAGTGAAACATTTATAATGTTACTACACTTGTCCATTTGTTCCGAAATTTATTAGTAAACATTATACTAAAGAAGAAAATTAAACTTACACTGGACAATTGGATCTTCAATTGTATCTACAATTGTGTGTATTGTCATATTACATTTTGTACTCATTTAGATATGGAATTAAAGTTAATGCATTCAAATGTTCTGACATTTGTATTTCAAAAAAAAAAAATAAAAACAAAACAGCTTTTAAAGAACCCACATCTGGTACGTGCATAAATTACTAAATGTTAAATTCTTAAATTAGTTCGTTCAAAGGCAGGAAAATAGGTCAACAGTTCTTTCGGTAAAAACAATTCCAAACAGTGTAAAATTGTAAGTTCTTGCTTCTGATATAAACGTGAACAATTCAACTGCAATGCAAACTTTTAAGCCAAAACGAAAGCATATAAGCATATCTACCGACTTAAATGCAGGGTCCTTTCACATATGTACTGGGTGCATGCTTTGCATTACACAATCCGAAATGAATGGAAATGTTAGGTCGCAGCATTTGATATTTTGGCTTCGTTTCAAGCAAAGTTTGTGCCAAACAGTACAAATCTAGGCGCCATGAAGTTATTCAAAAGAGTTCAATAAATTCTTACAAGGCATTCGACGAACTTATCTTAATCAATTAGAGCGGTTCACATTGTTATCAATTTACTACACATGAAAAGCTTTGCTCTTTGCTTTCAATATTAATATATATAAAAAATGGTTGTGAGTGAAAAATCTTGTTAAACAAATTTTAATGTTTCATAAGATTAAAATAAATTTAATTAAATTAAACTCAATTAAATAAAATTCTTGGTACTTGCAGTCTCAAAAAATTTATTATGACTAATTTAAGATACAAAATAATTTCTGACCTAATTCCTGAACTCTGATAATAGATAATTGGCAATACTCGAAACCAAAAATTCAATTAATTAAAAATAAATAAAAATTTTGTTGTGACAATTTACGTCTGCTTGAAACCAGTCTATTAAATAAAAAAAAAAAAAAAGAATTATTCATTAAATATTTTCAAATATGTATACCAAATAAA
>NC_051846.1:143677304-143685106 GCF_002237135.1 Teleopsis dalmanni | reverse complement strand
TATATATACTATATTTACATAATATTATACTATTAATAATACTATATTTATATACTTATCTTTAATAGAATTCACATTATAAGGACATAATAAATTTTAATAATTTATTTTATGCATATTGTATAATATTATGAAATCAGGTACATAAATTTCAAAAGTACATATTATAACAACTTCATTAAACTTTAGCAGGTTTCTTTCAAAGTAATCCCGACTTTATAATAATAGGACTTTGTAGTGAAGCTTTTCATTGTTACAAATTAGACAATTACACAAAAATGGACAAAAAGATAGATTTAGACATTCAGACAAAAAAATTGACTTAATAAGCTACCACCTTACAGAAAATCAGTTGTGACAATATCCTTTATGAGTAATGCTCTATTTATAAATTACAGATACTTTTTGTGCAGAATGTAAAGTCAGTTTAATTTGTTGGTACACTTGATATTCAAGATTAATGAAAAGTTCATGTACAAATTTAGATGTGATTAACTCAAGGAGTAAATTTGCCAAATATTGACACGCAGTTAGACCAAACGAATCCATTAATATTGTCAAGTTGATCTAGAATATATTTAAATGATTATATAATCTGATATGTGTTTTCTTCAACATAAAATATTATTGTAAATAATATAATTTTGATTTCATTAGAATTTCTTTAGTTTTACAGTTTAAACACATCCATCTATCTAGTAATAGGCTATTAAAGCACACCGACCTAAAAGATCTATTGTGCGCCTAAAGGCCAACTATACTATTTAGACTATTTATAAATCTTGTAATTGCTGTGGGGTTAAATTTATCTATTTGACTTGGGACCAATATCCCGCTTCCAAGGTAATCGAGTCTACGTCTTGCCACCGCTGGGCAGTTGCATAGAACATGTTCTGATGTTTCCTTCTCTTCATGGCAGACTCGACAGGAGTCACTTTCTACCACACCTATAATCTTCATGTGGTAATTGTTTGGGCTCTCCAGTGTTCAAGTAGATCTTGTTTCTCTCGTTCACATAATAAGCTATTTGTGAAGCTATTTGGTTCCCCGTAGAATGGCTCTTGACCAATGAAAGGAGTACATGCACCCTTCTTTGCTAGGGAGTCTGCTATTTCATTGCCCTCATGCCCTTCGTGTCCCGGTACCCACATTAGAGTAACATAGTTCCTCGATGCTAAGGTGTTGAGAAGTTGAAAGCATTCCCAGACCAACTTTGATTGGAATAAGGATTTTGCTAAAGATTTAAGAGCTGCTATTTTAGAGCTACCTTAATTGTGAACCCTGTTTTAAGTTAATTTCATTGTTTTTCCAGGTGGATCAGTCACTAATGACCACTTCGAATTCCCTGGAGGAAGCTAATTTTCTATTCATCTTGTCAAAGACCTTAAGGCACGGAGAGTTCTAGACTTCATCTAGAATCTTTGTCCTGTCAGATTGCCCTTTTTAAGATTACATGGATAAGGAAGCCTTAGTGTCCTTTTAACTGTAATGTGTAATGAAGTGAGTCCAGTAAGCATTGCTGGACTCCCGTTACGCTTAGGCAGGCTGTTCGATGAATCTTATTGAGGGTTATCTTAGCTTTTGCCTGATTTACCTTTGGCCGCCATGCCAAGGATGCATAGGTGATCATTGGTACTATTACGGTCTTGTACGACCAAGCCATCATTTTTGGTCGCAGACCCCATGTTTTGCCATACAGTCTTTGGCACGCATAAGTTGCTCTTAGAGCTTTGCCAGTTACATATGACAAGTGATTTTTCCAAGAAAGTGTTTTATCTAGAATTACTCCTAGATATTTCATTTCCTGAGATAGTATTAAGTCAGTGGCCCCTAACTTAAGGGTCGCTAGACTCATCTTCCTTCTTCTAGTGGTTTAAACACATTATTCAGTTTTCATATATACCAGGCATTCTTTTACTAAATTAACAAGTCCAAAATCGCTTGTATGGATATTAAAAGTATTTTATACGAATTTGCATTTCGACTTATTGTATTATTAACACAAATTAGAATTAGACTGTTAAATACAGTTCACGGTGTGCATCTAAGTGTACTGATCAAACAAATCTTTTACCAGTACAACAAGACAATTCGAACAACAATTTGTCAGTATTGCAGTAATTTACTCCATTAGTTGTATGCTTACTTCCATAAGCAGTATATATACATTAAGACCGAAAAGTTTTCGGAAATTCTCATTTAAAATTCGCGCGCTGTATATTTTTCGATATTTTAAGTTTATGTAGTTTGGCAGCACTGTCCTTAATTACTATTCCAAAAATGAGCGCGATCTGTCAGACAGTTCGTTTACGGCAGCTGTTGAAACCAGTTCACCTCAGTAGTGCGTTGCGAAAAAAACAATGGAAAAAAATATTGGACAAAGAGTTTGCATCAAATTTTGTGTTTCGAACGAAATTTCGTGTGCAGAATCGTTGCGAATGCTACAAAAGGCTTATGGGGAATCAGTTTTATCGAAAACTCAAGTTTATGAGTGGTACAAAGCCTTTCAGGACGGTCGTACGACCGTCGAAGACATTTCGCAACGCACTACTGAGGTGAACTGGTTTCAACAGCTGCCGTAAACGAACTGTCTGACAGATCGCGCTCATTTTTGGCATAGTAATTAAGGACAGTGCTGCCAAACTACATAAACTTAAAATATCGAAAAATATACAGCGCGCGAATTTTAAATGAGAATTTCCGAAAACTTTTCAGTCTTAATGTATGTATATATATAAATGAGTGTAAATATTATATTTATATTATGTATATATAATATATGCTGTTTTTTGCTACATCCAAACTCTAGATTAGGTACTATACATAAGAAAGAATAATAAAAAAGCATGTAACAAATAATGTCTCTACAAACAGAATAGTATAATATTTAACAATTAAAAATAAATATAATTAATTAATTTACATTACACAGCATGTTAATCAAACTTTTACAGCAAATTAACAAACTCCAGAAAAAGGTCGAACATACAAGTCAAGTCAAGTAAGGCTTTGGGTCAGTTGGCTAATGAACGCTGACTTTGAGCCTTAAATTTGGCAGGGCTCGAGTTCAATTCCTGGTACTTGTCATCTCACAAAAACAAAATTATTTACGATTAATTAAATACAAGAAAGAATTCCAAGATCACTGATGATGGATATTTGGCAATACTCGAAACAATTTTTGTTGTTGTAGTTCAATACTTTTCGAAACCTCTCTGTATAATATATGTGAAAGCCTTTCTTTTTATTTATCTCAAACATTAAATATGCGGGTTGCTTAAAGCTGATACTTTTACACACCAAATTCTGCTTTATTGAGCAAAATTAATTTCATTCCTTTTAACACGTAAGTATCATAAATCTCTGAAATAAACAAACCAATAAAAAGGATTTAAATGATATCCCTTTGAACACTTTTAGCTAAAGCCATCAATAAAAATTAAACAACTCAAGAATATCAGATGTGTGGATTCAAGTAAAAAAAAATTAAATTTATTGCTTTTTTCGCTGTAGTCTAGAATAACTGAAATATTGCGATTACACACAAGGCGTCTTGCCTCATGTCACTGTCGAGGATGTTAAGGTGAGGATATGTAAACATCGTTTAACACCCTCGAAGTACTGTGAAATCGATTTAATGTTTATTTTGAAGTACCAACACTTGTAATTATTTGGAGCTACTTGTGGGTGAAGTTGACTTATGCATTAAAAAATTTCACATATAAAAATATGAAATAAAAATCAGAATGCCGAAAAAAATTATCATGAGCAATGCAGACTCAATTTTAAAGAATTTTACTGCTTTTCATAGTACTTTACTATGCAATCCTTGAGAAACATTGACAAGAAAATTGATTTTTAGTAAAAAGTAAAAATATTCAAATAAAATGAAATTATTTGGCAAGTATGTAGTAGTAGTATTCTTTTTATTAAATATAGGTTATATTTACATTTACAAAAGTAACATTTTCAATAATTTATAATATATGAAACATAAATATTATAAATAATTATAAGAAAAATAATAAGAAAAACCTAACTTCATTTACATAGTATCTAATTTATCCTTATACGATTATGGCATTCGCCGTCAATCGGGTATTTGGCAAGTATGTGTATTGAGACTTGAATAGGTGAGTTACAGGGACGTTGTTCGTGCGTTAGTTGCTTCAGACGTCTACCTTAAAAGTAGTCCTTTAAGCCTGGCGGACGTATAATAACTCTTCCGTAGTATTACAAAAAAACTATTGAGTGCAATGAATTTTTTTTAAATTTTTTATAAACATAAATTGTTGAATTTCGCTACTTATATGATTAAATTTTATAATAATAACTAAGTTAATATACATTATTAAAGTGACCTATATTTTAGTTTTAAGTAGATATGCTACCAATTCAAAGAGTTTCCTTTCAACTACATGAAAATGTGGAGCTCTTATTGTAGTTGCCCTATTTTGTGCAGTACAATTTATAATTGTGGTTACCCACGAGCGAAAAAATTCAAGTTGTGTCAGCAAAGTCTTACGAAAAAAAAAAACAAATAAAAGCAACTACACGTTTAAGTACTTTATAAAAAATAAAACAAAATTAAATTAAATAAAATAAAATTGTTACTCTGTATATTTATGGTTGGCAGCGCAGATGATCCTGCATCTGTATAAATAGCTGAAAAGGACACTCAAAAGTGATGCATTTCCACCAACGGATGACTTAGCACATTGAAAGCAATTGAAATATAAACAAAGTTGAAAAAGGTATAAATTAACATTTTGTAGTAGTAACACTTTGATCCCAGTTACATTTTTTTGATGAGAAAGTACTTACTTGTCGAGTCACATAAAAACTGCAAATATCAAATAATTATGTTAGGTGCGGTTATTTCCCTACTTTTTTATCCCTTCCCACGTGAAAATCTCTAAAATATCTAAATAACATTTAAAGCGTCTGGAAAAAAACCTAATATAAATGACATAAATTATTCCTTGGTCAAAAAATGAAATATATATCACGGGAGAGTATATTCTGTTTCAGAGTGTCAAGAAACAATTTCTTTATAACAAAAAAAAAATTTTAATCATTAATATCTAAATATATTAAAAATAACTCCCTGAAATTATTATGTGGTCTGCGAAGTAACCTACTTATTGTTATTGAGATTTTATTCCCTAATAGAATAGACACATTGCCTATCAGCTGAATTGAAAAAGCGTTGCTTTCCCGAACGGTTTTCTCTTTATTTATTGAACATAAGAATTAAATCCCATTATAATGTCGCTTTCTTCTGGTACACCTCCTATATATCTCTATATACGAAAGTATATCTCGTTCACAGATAAGAGTAGTATCTTCCGTTTTGCTTTTTCAACATTTTGGTTCCTCAAACTAGACAAGTAACAACATATTTCTCATTATATTCTTATCTTTAAAGTTCTTACATCCTCGATTTGGATGTATAGCAAGAAAATTTTCATCGTATTCACATCTTCTGAATACAGTCAAGGATCCACAATCGCGGATGTTATTAAAATTGATAAAGACATGCAATATCTCCACAATAATCATTTTAAAAAATTAGATTTAGAAATGGACATACACATATATGATGGTTGCGTGTAGCAAGAAATAACTTTTTTCAGTATCTTCTATAAAATACTCTCATCTATGCGTAACTGTGGGATTTATCCTATAGCGCGTATATGACAAAATGATCATGTGCTTATACCAATGTGATTTTATCCCAGGAAAATCAACAATTGATTAGACAGGGAAATTTTCACATTTAGACAAATTATTGACAATTTAAAATTCTATTCTATCAATCATTTATATTTTAATTAAATGACCACAATAGATTTACAAAGACATTTGGCATTTTAATAAACTGTCAAGACTATGTATATTCACTAAGACTAGCATAACAAACCAAGTAAATATTGATGAATTGCTGTCAAATTCAATGAACATCATCTTTAATCTAATTTGCCATCTTCGAAATATTAGAATCAGTTGTCCTGATTTTGTTCTGATTCAAGAATCCTTCGATCAAAATGAATGAAAAATGGTGAAACAAAATGCATAGCGTCATCGTTTGTAATTAGAACATCTACAACTGATCAAACAATCAAGGTGGAGATTTGCGTGTTTAAATAGCTGCAATCCATTAATTAACTTGAATCAGATGAAAAAATACGTGGATCACGGCTGAAAGCCAACAGAGCCCACAATATTCTGCTTCTATTTTTAAGAAAATATGGTTCAATGTTTGTAAATCTGAACTGTTTCACGAACAACATTTGGTTTTTATTCACTACAAATGTAAATGATATGCTTATTTACGAATCAATTGTATCAATTATGACTTTTAACACTAAATGCGATTTTTTCATGAAATAATGGAACCGTTTCAAGTGATTCTTGAGCTTAATCTGAAAGAATTTGTAAGCATAATATGCGGATTTGGATGAAGTTCTTGTAAATTGAATTGAATTTATGCCTGTAATGCAACCTTCTACGAGGATTATTTTATGTAATTTCATAAAAATATCAATTTCTTGAAAATGACATCCAATTTATTATTCTTGATTTTTGATTTTCAATATGACATTTAACTGTTCGACAGATTGAATTCTTAACTTTATATGTAAATACTACCATTTAAATCGAATTTTTTATTTTCATTATGAATAGTAACCTTTATAGATCGATTATTTTGATCATAACTTCGCATAATGCGTGAAACCATCTACGATTCAGTATTTTCTTAATCAATTTGAACAATTTATATATCCCAAACATATGCTATATGCTTATTATGCCCCATTCTAGTGAGAAGAGGAAAATAAATAGCCTCTAAAAACTTGAAAATATTTTCTATTCTTTTAGCTACTTATTTAATTTTAATTTAATTTATTAAAAAAAATTATTTTTATTAAATGCTAAATTATTGAATTTAAAAAAGTTGATTTTTTTTTTGAAAATAAAACTATGGAACCCACAAAATCTACTCAAAGTTCATTTAAGAAAGACAATAAAATCTCTTGGTTGTGTTTTGCTTAATCCGAAATGCATAATCTTTCCCTCGCCTGCTGTGAACTGGATTTGGATTTGCAACAGATAAAAAGGAGCTTAAATATGTCATGTCACTTGTCGTGTGTCATGACTTTTTAAAACTTGGTGCTACCAAATATTAACCTTTACCATTTTTATTTGTGTTTTCTTGACTAGAATAGCAGAGAGACTCAGCATTGCTACAGTGAGACACATGGATATGTATCCCTAATCGGAGTTGAATTTTTTTTTCTGATCCGAATACGTTTTTGATGGCAAATGTGTGAGTTTGTTGAAAAAAGCTTTGCAGGATAAGAAGTATTAAATCGTGCTATAGATATGTGCATATAAATGTTCTCGTACTGAAATATAAAGTCATATGAATAGAAAGAGCGCTGTGGGGAATACAATAAAAATAAAATACTTTTCGACAGACATCTGAATACGAAAAGCATTTATGGTAGCACCGCAAAATCAACAATCAAGAGTTTAGTATTATGAAGTCATTGGTATTATAGCTGGATTATTCCATTCATAATTCTTCGATGGCTTAACATATTTGATTCAATATTTTATTAATTATAGTTTAAAAACTCTTTAATTGTTACTTTTGTATAAAATTTTTAAATAGTTAGAATTTCATGGATACATACAAAAAAAATAGAATTAAAATTATTGGTATCTATATCCTTTGTGTATAATGGAATAATTTTTAGTGGATTCAATATTTACTTAAAAAGCTTTAAGCATATTTT
>NC_051846.1:143675076-143677204 GCF_002237135.1 Teleopsis dalmanni | reverse complement strand
TGGATGTATAGCAAGAAAATTTTCATCATGTTCACATCTTCTGAATACAGTCAAGGATCCACAATCGAGGATATTATTAAAATTGATAAAGATATGCAATATCTGCACAATAATCACTTTAAAAGATGAGATTTAGAAATGGACATACACATATAAGATGGTTGCGTGTAGCAAGAAATAACTTTATTCAGTATCTTCTATAAAATACTCTCCTCTATGCGTTACTGTGGGATTTATCCTATAGCGCGTTAGTATATGATAAAATTATCATGTGCCTATACCAATGTGGTTTTATCCCAGACAAATCAACAATTGATCAGACAGGGAAATTTTCACATTTAGACAATGATAAATTATTGACAATTTAAAATTTTATTGTATCAATCATTTATAGACTTTAGGACCAATTTTGATAACATGACCAGAATAGATTTACAAAGACATTGACATTAAAGAATTTGGCATTTTTAATAAATTAACAAGACTATGTATATTCACTAAGACTAGCATAACAAACCAAGTAAATATTGATGAATTGCTATCAAATTCAATGAACATCTTTAATCTAATTTGTCATCTTCGAAATATTAGAATCAGTTGTCCTAATTCTGTTCCAATTCAAGAATCTTTCGATCAAAATGAATAAAAATGGAGAAACAAATGCATAGCGTTATCGTTTGTAATTAGAACATCTACAACTGATCAAATAATCAAGGTGGAGATGTGCGAGTTTAAATAGCTGCAATCCATTAATTATAATAAGCGGATCACTGCTGAAATCCAACAGAGCCTACAATACTCTGCTTCTATTTTTAGGAAAATTTGATTCAATTTATGTGGAGCTGAACTGTTTTACCGCATAATATGCGGAGTTGGATCAAGTTCTTGTAAATTGAATTTTTTTATGCCTGCAATGCAACCTTCTACGACGATTATTTTATGTAATGTCATAAAAATATCAACTTATTGAGAATGAAATCCAATTTATTATTCTTGATTTTTGATTTTCAACATGACATTTAATTGGGTTCTTAATTTTATATATACTACCATTTAAATCGAATTTTTTATTTTCATTATGAATAGTGAACTCCATAGATCGATTATTTTGATCCTAAATTCGTATAACGCGTGAAACCATCTACGATTCATTATTTTCTTAATCAATTTTAACAATTTCTATATGTCAAACAATATTGCTTATTATGCCCCATTCTAGTGAGAAGAGGAAAATAAATAGCCTCTAAAAACTTGAAAATGTTTTCTATTCTTTTAGCTACTTATTTAATTTTAATTTACTTTAATAAAAAAAAATTATTTTTATTAAATACTAAAATATTGAATTTAAAAAAGTTGATTTTTTGCTTTTCCTTTTTTTTTGAAAATAAAACTATGGAACCCCCACAAAATCCACTCAAAGTTCATTTAAGAAAGACAATAAAATCTCTTGGTTGTGTTTTGCTTAATCCGAAATGCATAATCTTTCCCTCGCCTGCTGTGAACTGGATTTGGATTTGCAACAGATAAAAAGGAGCTTAAATATGTCATGTCACTTGTCGTGTGTCATGACTTTTTAAAACTTGGTGCTACCAAATATTAACCTTTACCATTTTTATTTGTGTTTTCTTGACTAGAATAGCAGAGAGACTCAGCATTGCTACAGTGAGACACATGGATATGTATCCCTAATCGGAGTTGAATTTTTTTTTCTGATCCGAATACGTTTTTGATGGCAAATGTGTGAGTTTGTTGAAAAAAGCTTTGCAGGATAAGAAGTATTAAATCGTGCTATAGATATGTGCATATAAATGTTCTCGTACTGAAATATAAAGTCATATGAATAGAAAGAGCGCTGTGGGGAATACAATAAAAATAAAATACTTTTCGACAGACATCTGAATACGAAAAGCATTTATGGTAGCACCGCAAAATCAACAATCAAGAGTTTAGTACTATGAAGTCATTGGTATTATAGCTGGATTATTCCATTCATAATTCTTCGATGGCTTAACATATTTGATTCAATATTTTATTAATTATAGTTTAAAAACTCTTTAATTGTTACTTTTGTATAAAATTTTTAAATAGTTAGAATTTCATGGATACATACAAAAAAAATAGAATTAAA
>NC_051846.1:143664903-143674976 GCF_002237135.1 Teleopsis dalmanni | reverse complement strand
GATGGTACAATTATGATGTTGTTATAATAATATACAACTAGTGAATTTGTTAATGAACTTTTATAGCAAATCAACAAGATTCGAAATTGGAACTGCACAGGTCAAGTACGGCTAAATGTTAGTTGGTTAATTAACACTAACTCTGGGGGTTAGTGAATTGACAAGGTACAAGTTCAACTTCTAGTACTTGTTGTCTTATACAATTATTTACAAATAATCAAATATAATAAATGGGTTGGTGATGATGGGTATTTGCTCAAAACAAGTGGATGGTCGGTCAACAAATGGATGGTGAAAAATTCAATTAGTAAATTCAATTCATAAATTCATAAAAACAAGAACTTTATTGTTCTCAATTTATAATACTTTTGAGCCTTCACAGATAAATACAATATGTTTATGCTTCCTTTTCTTGCAATTGAATTAATTAAAAATAAGAATTTTGTTGTTGTAATTCTCTAGAGTTCAAAAACACCTTTCGTGTGTATTTGCATTGATTTCATATAAAGGAAGTTGTACTATTCAACCGTAAAACTTCTAAAAACTGTTCTGCATTTGAAAGTCAACAAATAAATTCGATTAAATTATGCATCTAATGGAAATGTTAAATTAGATAAGATGATATTCAGTAAATATAGAAAAAGACATTAATATATGTAAACTTGGAAATGTGTTTACTTTTAACAAATCCGTTTATTTGCAATGTTGAACAGAATTTTTCAAAAGCTAATGCACTTTTCGCAATTGCATGAGAACGCATACCAGATTTGCATTAGCATGAAAGTAGTCAGCCGCTTCCACGGGTTCGATGGTACGGCAGTTCCATAGTCAGTCAACTGCAGTTGGAAAACTATTCGCAGACTTCGCAAACAAGGTTCGCAGACTTCCTTCATGCAGTGTTCTCCGGCGGAGTATCGTTTTCTTGGAACATTTGTCATTCCTGCGGTACGTGTCGCTATTTACATTTGTACGTAATAAATTCAAGTTCCACAACTGCAGCCAAGTCGTTTGTCACTTCATACTTCCTCTTTTTACTCGCACACACTTTTCGGTCCTTTTTACTAATAATTCACTGGAATAAATTTGTATCTGTTGTGCGCTATTTTACATATTTGCAACTTTAAACTGCAATTGCTGCTGATAAGCTCGAGAAATCCTCGAGAAAGAAATGGCATTAGGTGTGCTGCATTCTAGTTGAAATTATTGATATTTTTGCACATAAACAAATTGCAAACAAACTTGAAATGCTTTAATCGAGTACCTATAGGTGTCTTTGATATAGAATCTGCAAAGTTGATGTTTGCTCAGTTAATGCTTCTATCTAAATTGAAAAGTTAAGCACTCTCAATCGTTGAGAAGTTGTTTTAAATTGTTAAATGCAACATTAAACAAAAATATGAAGTGTTTGCTTCTCAGCTGAGTAGACTTGTATCTGACGACTCCGCGTCGACTTGTAAATACTCAAGAATGCTAAGCGTCTGTCTTTAGGGCAATATTACGAGTATTATGCACCGCAATGACAGTTCATATTGTCCTTGCGCTTGTGCTGGCACTCATATTGCAGTTTCAAGACGACGAAATTTCAAGCAGTTACTGACATTTAAATGTGTTAAAAGTTTTGTGAACGTGCCAAGGCAGGAAGTTATTGAAAGCAACAGTC
This sequence comes from Teleopsis dalmanni, assembly GCF_002237135.1. Taxonomy (NCBI): domain Eukaryota; kingdom Metazoa; phylum Arthropoda; class Insecta; order Diptera; family Diopsidae; genus Teleopsis; species Teleopsis dalmanni. Next base: position 143,673,316 of record NC_051846.1, on the reverse strand, counting down.
TGCAATGCCAACAGGACATTTTATTGGAAACGTGCTGTATCTCCTGCTGCATGTCGCGTATCAGCTTGTTGCCGCTGCACATAAGACTTCTCCGAACTGTATTTATTCTTAAATTTGTTTAAGTTTACACAATCACATGAGTTCCATATGCTTTAGCCATTTAAGTTATTTTATAGATTTTATAAATGAGTTTGAAGAAATTCTAGTTAAACCAACACACACCAGCAGATAAGTAGTTTGTGTTATATCTTCGCCATCAGAAGGTTGGTATAAGCATAGAATATTTAATGGTCTTCCATAGACACACCTTCGAACTATAATATTGCTCACTTTCGAATAGATTTTAGTAAAAGTTTGATTTATTATTCTTTATCTTCTACAAATCCAAGCAAATCCAAGATATTTAATTGTTTAAATAATTTAAAGAGAGTAACCAAGGTTGATATATTCATAAGTAAACTTAACCCCATATGACTCGGTACCAAATGCCGTTGACCGATTTTGATGAAAATTTGAACACGTTAAGATAAATTTCGAATTTTATCAAAATACAACCAGCCGTTCCTGAGATATGGGGCGTTAAGTTCACTTACCAATGGGTCAATACGTATAGTGATTTGTATTCAATTAATTCTTATGAAGAATAGTACAAAAATGACCAAATGATATTTTTGATTTGTCGATATGTATTTTATTTACAATTTTTGTATAATTTTAAGAAAAATACTTAGTTTTAAGTGATATGTTTTAATGGAGTTTATATTTGCTTATGTGACATATAACGCAACGTCGGGGATCACCTTGTACTTTTACAGAACAATGGACATTAGTTCTAATGTTACTAAAATTTGATGCAGTTAAGTCAAATATAGGTTCAAGTATACTTGATCGATAAACCCTTGACAATGTTTCCTCGAAACTGTGGTTGTAATAATAACTTATGCTTTTCATGAGCTAAAACCATAACTCTTTGCGTTTTTTTGTTGATTCATTTTTCCATGGTTAGTGAGAACATATCGCTATAACCACATTCTACGATCAAAGTCACCTTTAGCATTTATATTTAATTTGGTTCTGTCAATTCGATAGTTTCGCACAGTTCCTATAGAAATAACAAGTTAAAATTCATGAAGGTTTTACTATAGTTAAATGAGTTTTGAAAAAAATAACAACCTGTGGCAAAAAATTGTTTCCGGAGTAATATCATCTCATCAGATAATGAGAAGTGTGAAAGTTGTCAAAATAGATGCGATGACTAGATGGGGACTCGACGACTTCCAATAAGCTAAGAACTGTATTAGATCTCAGTCCAATATTCTTATCATATCTTGTTGATGCTTCTCCGTACAATTTTATGGGTTTTTCTTTAATGAACATTTTACATGAACGCCTTCCAAAGCAAGGTATCATTTCTTCATTAATTGATAAGTTTTGTGCAAATACGCCAAATTGCATGAAAATTTGATTGCACATACCAACCAGTGACTATATTTTAGCAAATTTGTACTCTAAATCCAATTTGTCAGTCAAATGAGAAAACTTTTTTATCAATTTAACTTTATGTCGTGGAAAACCATTAGAAATTATTGGCACACCAAGAGAAGGTTGACCAATATTTTTTCCATTTTGGAGTTTTATGAAATCCAATAAAAAATAAGAAATCAATAAAACGGCGCTATTCGTAAGGCGCTACAGTAAAGTTTACCAACATTTCAAGCACTATCTAATCTTAGAGTAATCACTCTCCGCACGGGGAGGTACGCAGATCTTAGATGAATCACTGAATAATCATGAAACTTATAGGCAATACATAAATTAGTCAATGAGATGGGTAGGACCCTGTAGTACCCCCAGCTATTAAAGAGTAAAAGTGCCCAGTTGCACTGACTCGAAAAAAGGATCAACATACTTGATCGCCAGTGGAATATAAATAGTATTGACTTCAGGCAATAATTGTAGTCTCTTAGCTTCATCATCATTATTATCTTCTGTTTCTAAAATAGACAAAAACCTCTTCAAGTATTAAGTAATTTCTTTTGACATTTTTCACAACAACTCCATATACTACGAACAATTTTTGAACTAAGAGTGTGACACACGTAAGTTCGATAGCAAAAATTATTAGAACTAATAGGCTTAATATACGTACTTATGCTATCATACAACAAATCAAAAGCAAAAATGTTAATTGTAAATTTATCTAATTTCAGAGTTCAGGAAAAACATCTCCCATTTGTGTCCAATTTATTGGAATAGAACTTCCTACAAATAAAAGATAACTTTGACATGCGAAGACATATGTATACTCGCTTAAAGTGCTGGTAAGTGAAATTACCGGTTGGACAGAAATGAGTTAAGTAAGTTTTACCATAAATTACTTTTCTTATTCAACCCGTACGAAGCAGATTATCAAACGAGCTACAAAAATATCAAAAGTCCTCAAAAATTCTTTCTACGAGATAGTGTATGGAGTACAAAAAAAAATATGATAAAGATATGGGTATCACTCAATAAAATATATGACGATAATTATTTAGATTCGTGACAAAATTCAAAAACTAAACAACAATAACTATAACAACAGGTTTAAAGCATTGAGTGATGAAAACAACAACTTAAAAGATATCAAAGAAAAAATCATTAAACCACTGGCTATCTATCTAAGAGAAAAAAACTGTAATGATTTAGTTAATAAGACACAAGAGGTCGTCAACTATATGCAGCACTTGGCAACAGCCTTAATGTTGTGTCTTCGGGTCCCCAACATACTGGCCATCAGACAATCGAAAATACCAGACTAAAACGATTTCGCAGTCATTAATGGTTTGAAACGTGAAGACATAGCTGTCAAACCATCTTAACTCTGACAAAATTTAATATTAACTCAATAGAGCAGAATAAGAAAACTCTTATAAACTGGAGAAATTATAGAATTATTATTAATGAAAAACTAAACAATGATTCCAATCGCTTCACCAAGACATTAAGTAATACTGTAATTAAAGCCTATCGACCAAAGAGGTCAGTCCATTCAAATATAGTATTTCAATCACACATTGATTATCTTACTTTCCGAAAACGATAAGCCAGGCAAGAATGGTGAAGACTTCGATCACCCACCTCAAGACAAAGATTAAATAGCTTGAAAAGATCCAAAAAAGTCCAATCTGATGACAAAAATCGCGTTATACAAGAATATCTCGAGACTCTAGGTTCACTTAAAGACAACAATTATTCTCTGTGGAAGGCAATGAAGAAAGTTAAAACGCCAAAACGATATGACCCACCGCTTAGACAACCGGATGGTTCTTGCGCTCGCAATGACAAAGAAAAAGTTGTTTTTTAGCACAACACCTTAAGGGCGTCTTTCAGCCAAACCCACAAATATCATATTTGCAATCAATTATTGAATCTCCTTCTATTGTTGAAACTCCCCTTACGTTGCATTTGGATGACACCACGGAAACTGTCCAAGCATTTGCAAAACCAAAAAAGGCGCCTGCATACAATAAAATTACGGGTAAAATGATACAACAATTGCCTGATTCAACAATATTCCTTTTAACGGTGATATTTAATAGCATCCTCGATTTTGGTTACTACCCGAAGCTGTGGAAAGTTTCAAAAATAAAAATGATTCCAAAACCAGGAAAGGACCTAACGTTGGCCTTAACATATAGAGCAATAGTCTTTTGCCCCAGTTATCCAAAATCTTTGAGTAAATGCTGCTGTCAAATATTATGCCAATAATAACTCAAAACAATGTCATAACAATTTATCAATTTGGATTTCGAAAAGGACATGTCACCATTGAGTTCACAGAATTGCTAAAGAAATACATACTGCCTTTCAGCACAAAAAAAAGACTGTTCCAGAGAAGTGGCTAGCAAAATGGCACATAAAAGTAAACGAAACGAACAGTGCACATGTAGCGTTTACTCTATGAAAAGAAACGAGCCCCTCTGTTTAGTTGAAAACATCATTATACCCCAGTCAATTGATGTAAAATATCTTGGCATTCATCTTGACAGAAGGCTGATATGATCTAAGCACAAAGCAAATAAACTCAAATAAAATTGAAATTACAGCAGCTTCATTGGCTTATTAATAAAAACTCTAAGCTAAGTCTGAAAAATGAAGTTCTGGTATATAATTCAATCTTAAAACTTATCTGGTCTTATGACATAAAACTCTGGAGTACAACATGTGCTTCTAATATCGAAAAAATACGGAGAGTTCAAAACAAATTACTTAGACAAATAACCGGAGCTTCTTGGTATATCAAAAATGTACACAACCACAACGATTTCGGAATCCCAACAGTTGCAGACAGGCCTCTCCCCACTATATCTCAGAAAGAAACATGCCCCAACAACTGTCCAGGTATCTTATCTAAGCGTTTTATTTAAGGTTAACCCATAGTACATTCACATTTTAAACTGTTATTACATATAATCGCTTCCCTTTTGAAATGGAAGATGTACTATTTATCGATTCCCGTTTAATTAACATCCATTTCGACACAACAAGAAATTATACTTCTCTAAAATACCACTAATTACTTTCTGCATTTCCGCGTCCCTTTTTGTCTTAATATTGTATTCTAGGTTGTTTTCTATTTCTTAAGCGTCGCGAGATCTAAATAGATTGTTGACTCCCAATAAAAATCGCAATAAGTGAGTTCATATAAAAAATATTGACACCTTTAACCCGATGGAATAAAAAATGATGTGCACTACAAGGTTATGATCTGACAAACTTCCGTTATAGAAAACCTATCATTTGTTCTTTAAAGAAGTCCTAAATATTACATTTTTCATAAAAGACACAATATCGCTTATGTTTAAAAAAAAATTTTTATTTTTTATTTAATAAGAAAAAAAATTAATTATTTTAAGTTGAAAATTTGAATTTGCATATAAGTTAATTTTTACAACAGCTTTAAAAATCAAGGTGAAAACTCCAAAAACTTGGAAATTGAAAGAACGATTTTGAATATACATCGGCTGTTAAGAAAAATGCGTCTATTAGTTCAGGATATCTATGAGTTCTTCTTCAGTCTCGCTACCCATTTGCATACGTTTTGGTGTAAATGATAAGTTACGATTAGACAATGGTCGCTTTATCCGCTCATTTGCTAATTTTGGCTTTGGTGCATTTATGGGTGGATTTCCGTGTGACCTATTCGCGTGATATTTAATGCCGTTCACACTTTTATAACGCTTGTCACAACCAGGAACAGGACACGAATATGGCTTCTCAGCGTCTTTTTGACATGTTAATACCGATTTTTTTACAATAAGTTGAGGAGTGTATAAATCATCACTGCCGCTTGCATAAGTAGAGGGAGGATATTCGGCATCCTGAAATGTTGATTCATGCACTAAACCAGTTTCTTTCTCTTGTGGTATTGGTTCCAAATCTTTTGAGCGATTTTCTTCAATACCGACTGGAAAATCAAAACCAACGCTTGAAACAATATAATTTGCATAAACGTTATCTTCAAATTCTGATTGATAAACTAATTGTGCTTCTTTCTCCTCTGGAACAAATGCAAGTGCTTTTACATCATGCAAAAATTCTGCATGAATTTTGTCTTGCTTAATATCAACCGCAAGAATCGGTGCTGCCAATGGTGCTGCCATCGGTGCTGGTAATGGTGGTAACAATTGATGTTGCTGTACAGCTGCACCTCCAAGAACTACTGGCTTTGGTAGTTCTATTTCTGTTTTCTTAAGTCCAATTGGTACACCTTTGTTTTGCAGTGGCTCTTCCTTGACCGCTTCCAAACCTTTAATTTCATTTTCATTCAAACCTTGTACGGATTTAGATGGGCGTCCACGAACGGAAGTGTTATTTGCATTTCTTTTATTTTTCTTTGGAACATTCATATGTAATTCTTGCACGTGTTTTGCAAGTAGTGGGATACTATCAACTTCCTCGCGACAGTCCGGAAATTTGCATATGTATTTTAGAAAAATCGCCATTCTCAATGCAATTAAATATGAAAAGCTAGAAGAAATAAACTTTTTAAAACGAAAGAGAACTTTTTTGATACGTAAAATTGAACGTCAATTTTATTTAAAAAGTGTTGCCAGATAAAAAAAAATTAAAACAAACAAAAATTTTTTATTTTGACGTGAAGATTTTTATATGTTGCATTATAGTTTTACTACAATAATAAGACAAGTTTATATATAATATTGTTTTCTTTGAATTTCTGATTATTGAGTAATCATGGGTAAATATCATGGTTTCTTAAATGCTATATGATGGATAAACTTGAAATAAACTTTATACTCTACTTTGAAGTTACTACATATGAAAAAATATACTCGTAAATCTAATAAATATGATAAATGTCAAACTGTATCACAAAAACTATTGCCTTAAACCATTGAATTAAAGGCTTTGCTATCAGCCTTACCAATAAGCTATAATAATTGGGATTTAATTTCACTCTTAAAAACAGTTTCATTCTGCATATTAGTCACATCATCAAGAATGCCGATATTCGACTTAAATAGCTTAAAAATGTTTTCCGCCGATACAATCTGGTAAATATGAAAATCAAACTCCTTTATTACAAGCAACTAATACGACCACTCTTTCAGTACTCTTTTCCTATTTGGTCCAGAAACTCATCCGTTCAAAAAAAAACGCCTTCGAAGGTTTGAAATAAGGGTGCTCTGATATTACATTAACTACAAGCGCAGACCTGAGAGATGGTAGACACTTTTACAACTTCACTATCTACACGACTATCTACGAAGATATTTCACGTGGCATCATGAACTTCCTACTAATATTATTCACCCAGCTCAATTTCCCATAGATCTAATTACTAATAACTAAAATACAAGCCTCCACAATTTCTCGCACTTTATCTGGATGACACTGTCCGCACCTCTCTTGTAATCCTTCTCCACAATTGTAGTTACAATAACCCATAGCACATAGTTTACTCTTTGACTGTAATTACTACCTAGCAATATCATCCTCCTTTCTCCTCTCGTTTCCAATTTTAGCTTAGATATATTTGTTGTCTAAATACTAAATACTAATGTCTGTATTCTAATGTCTGCCTTCTCTTAATTACTGGAGAAATGTTTCAGCTTTTAACCTTTACTGTCAAATGGCTCAAATTTGTCTATTTTGCATTTCTTATTGGCTCTAATATGTTTAAGTCTCACACTATGGGTTTCGATGCTTTCAACCTACCGGGAAAAAAACCAATCTCTGAATGTCAATGCCTAAACAAGAACAAGAGTTTATCCATAGATATTTATATGGAATAAAAATATATACTGACATACAAATATCTATAAATAGCTATAAAAGATATTTATGGAAAGAAATTTAAACAGAATAGCCAAAATTCTATGAAAAAATGTTAAATTTTAAATTAAATTAGGCATTTAATTTATTTTAAATAAAGTAATTAAAAGATCACGTATCACAAATTATTTTTCGGATTTGTGATTTCGGGGTTCTGGTTTTGGAGATATTTTTTGGTAACATTTGTCAAATAGAATTATTATATTCAAGGTAACACATGTTTAAGTTAAATATTTCAATTTAATAATATGGATCATTTAATAACCCTTTAGCACTAGGTTGATTGGTGATAATAACATTATTAACAATAAGTGGGAATGTTACTATAACTCAGACATTTACGAAATGCATATTACGGTCTTTCAAATATTTTTTACAATTTTTATTCTATAATTAATATATTTCTTAAAATTTATTAGTTTTACGGTTATAACTGTCGTTACAGTCATATAAAGTTAATAGACGACAACTGAAGGTATAATAATTAATTTTTTAGTCAATTAATTATTATACCTTCAGCTTTCGTCTATTAACTTTATATGACTCGCGCGTTTAGTTATACAAGTAGTATCATTATGGACTGCGGGGTCTATGTGAGTTGGCCAATTAAACTGACTGCCTAACCTAACATAACCTAATCCAAGTTGAAAGTTTTGATATATAAAGAGAAAGTTTTAGCTGTCTATCTTCATTTAAGCGAGCAACGAATTAATGCTCTGCAAAATTTGAAAAAGTTTGATTTAATGTATATTTATTTACTTAAATAGACGAAATAAATTAACATTCCAGAAACCGCAATTTCGGCTCTTAAAAGGAGTAAAGAGTACGTTCAATCCCTATATTTTAATAGCTGTGAGTAGAACATAAAGTTTTATTTATCTTACGAGTAAATATTTTACGACAATCAATGCTTCAACATTTGCAAATAAACACGACCAAAGAAAAATTGAATTTTTGGTAAAGATTTTGTTGACATGAATAAATGCAAAATTTCTGTACGCACATATGAACATATTTTAAATATCTGTGCCCATGCATGTAGGCAAATATGCATAATCAGTCCATATATGTCAGA
>NC_051846.1:143591739-143664803 GCF_002237135.1 Teleopsis dalmanni | reverse complement strand
AAACTGTCGAACTGTCAACAGTTTGAAACAACATTTACAAATTTATTATTTTTGCTAAAATTAGTGGATTTTTTCAATATTTTATAATGTATTCTGCTATTCAGAGCGGAGACGATTCCAACAAATCAAAGATAATTAAAATCGGTTCAGCCGTTCTTGAGTTATGAGTGGTCTAACTAACACGACTTTCTTTTATGTATATAGATAAAGTAAATGCTTGGAAATTGGGTAATATTTTCCCACTGTCAAATCTTACAAAAATAGAGTTCTTAATGAACCGCGTTGGTTGATTTTCAAAGCGGCTGATTTGTTGCTACTTGAGAGGAAGATAAAGGCTTACTCTTTAAACTGATAAAAATCTTTTAGAACTATATTTATATTATATTTCAATATATATTAATTTTCATATATTATTTTGAACTCTTTTTGGCGTATCAATAGTAAGTTTACAGAGACAATTAAAAATTCTTGTACCTAAAGTGAGAAATTCATATTCCTAAATTTTGAAGAATATGTATGTATTTTGCTATGTAAAAAAGTGTATATTATCTATTTTGTTTAAATGAAATAAATATTTTATTTACTTCTACGGATATAAATATACATTTGCAAATTGTTATTAAACAATGTGTAAGTGTATGTATGTATAAATATTAAGATTTATAACTATATCAGACAAAATTTCCATGTAACTATGAAGGACAGGTAGTAATTTCAGTATGAAATACTACTTATGATACTCAATGTCATCTTCGCGATTTACAGGTATCAAATTGACTTCTCGTAATATCACACAGTCCTCATAATTAAAAAGTACAAGGTTAAAATATCGAATATAAAAGACCGCTATATTAACATCAAATATTTATTCCTAATAGAGCAATAAAGAACAACTAACATTCTTTCAAGTTTATCAAATAACTGTTGGAAAAGTGAATTTTTAAAAATGTTTAAAGCCGATTTAAATCAGACGGAGAAAAAAGATGGATATTGGAGAGATATAATTAAACAACTCGCAGATCATTTGTTGGATTTGGAAAGAAAAAATACCGATTTCGTAGAAGACAAACTCACGCTAGAAGGAATTAGACAATTGGACATATATATTGAAAAGTTATTGCAATTCAGCAACTCAGAGAAGAATCGGATATATCTCGAGGAAGAAAATTTGGCTTTGTCTATCAAATTACCATGTGTGATTACACCAAAAACTGAAAAGAGTGATGAATATATAACCGAAACATCTTTCAGTTCAAAAAAAGAAAATTTGACTGATTGTAAAAAAGATGAAACACCGAAAAGCATTAAAAAATTTGCTCTCGATGAGGTGTATTTTCGCTATCCAGCTGCACGAAACCTTGCGTATCCCACACCGCAATTCAATATGGCCTTATTATCAGAACATGTTAACGATTTAAACTCATATGTACAAAAACGAAAATATGAGAAAATAGAAGCAGAACCCGAAGTTGAAGCTGAAGTTGAAGAAAAGCAAAATTTGAAACCAGAATATCCAAAACGCAAGTTCACGGATGCTGAACAAGTTGTTATTATTGGACCAAATAATACAGAAATACCAGCACACAAATTCGATACAATAACTTGGACTTCTGCAGCAGCCGCCACACGTGCTGTGTTAATAAATATATTTGATGAAGATACACTCTCTACGCACACCTTAACTGGAAAACCATCTCCAGCATTTCATGATCGCCAACGCCCACCTAAGCAACGATTGGATCCACTCAAAATCAATGATATTATACATTGTGTAATGATGAAGTGCCGGTGTAACGAACGCGAAATACGCGCTGCTATTACTAGCAAATGTGCTGACACTGCTAAGAAGTATAAGAAACGTGCTCGAAAAACCATAAACTAAGATCTGGTATCTTAACTAATTTTGTACAATTATGTTTGATGATAACATATTAGCTAACTAATTAACTAATGTAATGTGGGGCTTGTAACTCTTAAAGTGAATACGATTAATATGATTATAATGAATATATGATTTTTGTTCATTAAGGGGAGCTTGGTAATCCTCTATTATCTATTTTATCTCTGTATTCAATCTGATTAAGAAAATAAAGATGTTGAATTTTGATAATGTAAACGTATATTTAATTTTTGGAGTAAAATAGTAATTAATTTAATAATTGGAATTTTCAGGAAAAAGTACTTTTATGCTTACCAAGTGCTTTGTTAGACACGGCAAATCCATTTTTTTTATTAAAAATTTCTATAGATTATTACCTACTTACAACCAAAGTGTGATCTTCATGTCGCATTGGTTCTGAAGATTTCAAATGGTTTCTTATAGATTATAAATGTTATGACCTTAATTAGCATAGACTTAACGCAATTGATATTACCATTTAATATAGACTTCGCATTATTTATTATTGATTATTACTTTTGATATGCTATTTTTATTATATTTCTCAATTTTTTTGGAGTCTGATTATTAAGTTTATACAGACGATTGGCAGAAAAATATAATAAATAACATTAAACAAAAAATTTAATTTAACTGGGCTTAGAAGATAAGGTACACTAAATAGTGCACTAAATACCTTAAATACCCTATATCATTTTTGCATAATATTATGAGAAACACCGGTGTTTACCATAAAAATCTATCTTCAGCAATACTCATAGTCTTTATTGTAGAATAATTTATTTCGTTCAACATCCATTTCACTTATTATATGAGTAATTTAAATTTAAATTTAAATTTAGTACTTAAAGTTGATAGTACTTCTTAGAAACCATTTGTAAGCATTTCGCTGACATGGATGGAAAGTGAAATTATATTTATTGAAACAACGATCATAGTCGCCCATATTCTTTACAGTATTCGAGTAGAGTATTATCTTGATGAGTTGATGAGCTGCATCGTTGAAAAAATCGGTTTTAGATATTAAAACAGATGCGAAAACTAATATTGAGAGTGAAGTCTAAATAGGAGACTCCAATAAATGAGTTTTAATAAAACTTCATCTATTAGCAAAAAAAATCATAAGTACCTTTAAAAGTATATTACCAAGTAATTAGTTTATAGCAACATTTATATTAGAACAAAAACTTATATATATATCGATAGGAGATTTAGGGAGAGATATAAGTAAAAATTCACATTTTGAAACAGAGTCTTATTATGAACAAAAAAATTATACTATATGGACAATTAAGTGTTATATAAGCTTTTATTTTCTATTTACATCAGGCTCCTTTTCACCAATCATTGATAAAAAAAGAACTCACAACTACTCTAAAGTACAAATATACTATTCTATATACAAAAAAGATATATAGGTATTACCTAAATTGTATTAATAAAATGAATTTTAATATCTATATATTTATCTCGATATATAAGTATATTTGCAAATTACTTTTAAACAATGGATACATGTGTGTAAAAATGTTTAGATTTATAACTACCACAGACAAACCAAAAATTCTTCGCAACTATGAAACGCAGGTAAAAATTCTATTGCAAATTAAAACTTATGGCACTATCTTTACGATTTTCAGGTATCAAAAATAATACGACACATTCACCATAATTAAAACTTTCAAGGTTAAAATTTCGAATATAAAATAGCGCTGTATTAACATCAAACATTCATTTCAAATCGAGCAGTAGACAATAAATAATATTTCTATAAGTTTTTCAAATAACTATCTAAAGTGAATTTTTAAAAATGTTTAAAACCGATTTAAATCAGATGGAGAAAAAAGATGGAAATTGGAGAGAAATAATTAAACAACTCGCAGATCATCTGTTGAATTTGGAAAAAAATAATTCTGATTTCGTAGAAGACAACCGAACACTACAAGAAAAATTGGACTTATATATTGAGAAGTAATTGCAATACAGTACGAGTAACTCTGAGAAGAATCAGAAACATCTGAAGGATGTTTTAACAAACGAAATATTTATTATACTCATTCACGAACTTTTTGTAATTAAAATGGAATCAATTAGCAGTGAACAGACATCAACACCCGCAACTGAAATGTCATCCAAATTTCCTGAAGAAAATTTCTATCCACCAACGAAGAGAATATGTCTTGAAAATAGTGACTCCGATATAGTCGAAAAGTTTTTCGAATCAAAAAAAAATAATTTGGTAACTCCAAAAACGTTGAGAACACTTTCAGTCCTTTCACTTATGAAGAAAGTACATCCTGTTACATCAAAAATCAAAAGTACTGATTCACCTCTACCTACAACATCATCCAGTTATGCAAAAGATAATAAAAACGAAAGTTTCGTAACTCAATCTACTAAAAACGAATCATGTCTTGTTCCATCAAAAAGCGAAAGTAGTACTTCACCTCCAACTATATTATCTCCAAGATCAACAAAACCTGATTTTATTCAATGTAGTAAGAATGAAAGTTTCATAATCCCAAAATCTATTAAAAAGCTTGCTAAGAAATGTCGAGCGGTATTAAAACCCAAAAGGAATCACTTATCTATAACCGGAATCCAAAATAGTTTCTTTAAGGATAATGTTAACAGCTGTTTGATAACTTCAGGGAATTCTAAAAAGAACAATATCATCGATGAATTATATTATCGCTATGCAAGTAGAGGAAATTTGAATTTTATGCTAAATACACTGAAACGAAAATACAAGCAAATGGAGAATGAAGATGAACATTTAATCAAAATAGAATTTCCGAAACGCAACCTCACTGATTCTGGACAAGTTGTTATCATTGGACCAAATGGAACAGAAATGAATGCAACTAAATTCGATCAGATCAATTGGAGTTCTGCAGCAGAAGCCACACGTACTGTATTGATGAATGTGTTTGATGACAACATACTTTCTACACACACTTTAACTGAAATACCATCTCAAACAGATAACGACCGTCAATGTTCTATTAGGAAACGATTGGATCCACTCGCAATAGATGATATTGTACACTGCGTACTGATGAAATGCCATTGGAACGAATATGAAGTACGTACCACCATTGCTAGAAAATGCGCTGAAACGCACGGAACTACAAATTAATGAGAAGATACGAAACTCAGCCGCAGAATGAGAAGATACAGGAAAAATAGTACTCATCTTATGAATTACTTTTCAATATTTAATTTACATTCATTCCTACATACTTTATGATTTAGAAAATAAAAAAAAAAATTTTAGTAATGAAAATAAATTTTTTTTTGTTTTTGGGGAAGTAGCATAATCAATTCTCAATTCTCATTCAAATCAAGTCACTTCGTACCGCGTAACAGTCAATAAATGTTATATTAAAAACTAAATTTAGAAATTTATTAACGTAATAAAATGAATACAAAAAATTTATTGTATTCAATAGTTTATTAGGATATTGATATATAATTAATTATTTTAATGGTCTGTCAGCAAGAACCTATGGGTTGCACTCCGATTGATTCTCTTCAATAAAGAACCTTGTGATATACGATATTTTTTGTTTTTTTATCAGGCGCAAGAACAAATAAAGCAGATGGTTTGCCTACACGTGAACATGCCACGTACAATTGACCATGTGAAAAACATGCATTTTCTAGATTCAGACCACAAACACTAAAGGATTGGCCTTGTGATTTATTTATAGTCATACCGAATGCAAGCCGAATAGGAAATTGAATTCGTTTAAACTCAAAGGGCATATCGATTGAGATCATTGGAATCCTCGGAATGAGAACTTCATCACTTTTGAATTTTCCTTTGAGTATTATTGCGTGAATCACATTAGCCATCAGTTTTGTTATCACTAATCGCGTTCCATTGCATAGTTTTGGTTGGTTTAGATTTCGAAGCATAATGACTACCGAACCAATCTTTAATTGTAAATTGTGCGGTGGTAAGCCAGGCACATCCAAGGAGTTCAAAAATTCAGTTGGATAGTTGGTAGCTTCTTCTTCGTTTGTTACACAGTCAATAGATTTGAATGTATGCAGAGTACCAACGATTTGATTTTGAATTACAAAGTTTAAGTCATTCAGATCTTTGTTCTCAGCTGCCAAAATTGCTCGCTCACCCAACCATTTTTTGTTTTTATGATTATCAATGATGTTCGGAAATACTTTATTGATGAGTTCGTCTTTTGATGACACGAAATTGCAAAAATTTGAAGGAAATGCAATTAATCCGCTCGATTCTTCAACAGTTACACGGCCATTACCGATTAACAGCAATTGCTTGGAGAACTCTTCAGCAGATGTATCGTTGACCAATGCAACTCTCATGTTTGTTACCAGCTGAAGTTTCTTCACATAGCGCCAAAGATTTGATGATTTAAGGCAAGCATTTAATTCGTCGGCAGCAGTCGATTTTGGAATGACTAGGAGTGTTTGGCGAAAATCGCCAGATAGTAAAATCATTGCGCCTCCAAAACATTTCCAGTCATTGCGAAGATCTTTCAATGTTCTGTCAAGTGCTTCTAATGCGGGTTTATGCGCCATTGTGCATTCGTCCCAGATGATGATTTTAGATGCTACTAAAACTTTAGCCATTGCAGAATGCTTCGCAATATTACATATCGGTTGCTCGATAGTTTGAAGGTTTAACGGCAATTTTAACGCTCAATGAGGCGTACGGCATCCTTCTAACAATGTAGCCGCTATTTCAGAAGAAGCAACTGCTACCGCAATGTCGGAATATCGCACGAACAGTGGCCAAAATTAATGACATGAGGAATGTTTTACTAGTCCCACCGGGGGCGTTCAGGAAAAAAAGTCACCATTTTCTTCATCAATCGCTTTCATTAATGTTAAAATTCCTTCTGTTGCGGATTCAATAGAGGTACATTAGTTTGAACTGATTGGTCTAATTCATGACGATCATATTCACGTTCACGTTCTAATTCTCGATTAAATGCGTTATTTATTCCACGATCAGGAGCTGGCATTCCTAATCTGACTAACAAACTACCGCAGGTATGGTAACATATGTCTTCGATCAAGAGCAAAGCCTGATTATGATTATTTCATCATTCACCTCAAGATCGGGATTTCTTGAACTGACACGAATTCTATGTAAAATGTCTTCTGACATGTTATCCTTATATTTGTTCCACAGGTCAAGTGGATTCGATGGTATATTGACAACAATATTTATTTATTATATTTGAATTTATTATATTTGAAATTTCAAATATTTGAAATATTTGAAAACAAAATTTAAAAAGAAATCAATATCACTCAAACTGTCGAACAGTCGAACTGTCAACAGTTTGAAACAGCATTTACAAATTTATTATTTTTGCTAAAATTAGTGGATTTTTTCAATATTTTATAATGTATTCTGCTATTCAGAGCGGAGACGATTCCAACAAATCAAAGATAATTAAAATCGGTTCAGCCGTTCTTGAGTTATGAGTGGTCTAACTAACACGACTTTCTTTTATGTATATAGATAAAGTAAATGCTTGGAAATTGGGTAATATTTTCCCACTGTCAAATCTTACAAAAATAGAGTTCTTAATGAACCGCGTTGGTTGATTTTCAAAGCGGCTGATTTGTTGCTACTTGAGAGGAAGATAAAGGCTTACTCTTTAAACTGATAAAAATCTTTTAGAGCTATATTTGTATTATATTTCTATACATATTAATTTTCATATATTATTTTGAACTCTTTTTGGCGTATCAATAGTAAGTTTACAGAGACAATTAAAAATTTTTGTACCTAAAGTGAGAAATTTATCGCATAAAAAAATGAACTAAATTAAATACACAAATAAAATAAATCTCAAATAACCAAACAAATTTAGCAATTCGTTTTTTTTTGTCTGCCATATTCACATTCCTAAATTTTGAAGAATATGTATGTATTTTGCTATGTAAAAAAGTGTATATTATCTATTTTGTTTAAATGAAATAAATATTTTATTTACTTCTACGCATATAAATATGCATTTGCAAATTGTGATTAAACAATGTGTAAGTGTATGTATGTATAAATATTAAGATTTATAACTATATCAGACAAAATTTCCATGTAATTATGAAGGACAGGTAGTAATTCCAGTATGAAATACTACTTATGATACTCAATGTCATCTTCGCGATTTACAGGTATCAAATTGACTTCTCGTAATATCACACAGTCCTCATAATTAAAAAGTACAAGGTTAAAATATCGAATATAAAAGACCGCTATATTAACATCAAATATTTATTCCTAATAGAGCAATAAAGAACAACTAACATTCTTTCAAGTTTATCAAATAACTGTTGGAAAAGTGAATTTTTAAAAATGTTTAAAGCCGATTTAAATCAGACGGAGAAAAAAGATGGATATTGGAGAGATATAATTAAACAACTCGCAGATCATTTGTTGGATTTGGAAAGAAAAAATACCGATTTCGTAGAAGACAAACTCACGCTAGAAGGAATTAGACAATTGGACATATATATTGAAAAGTTATTGCAATTCAGCAACTCAGAGAAGAATCGGATATATCTCGAGGAAGAAAATTTGGCTTTGTCTATCAAATTACCATGTGTGATTACACCAAAAACTGAAAAGAGTGATGAATATATAACCGAAACATCTTTCAGTTCAAAAAAAGAAAATTTGACTGATTGTAAAAAAGATGAAACACCGAAAAGCATTAAAAAATTTGCTCTCGATGAGGTGTATTTTCGCTATCCAGCTGCACGAAACCTTGCGTATCCCACACCGCAATTCAATATGGCCTTATTATCAGAACATGTTAACGATTTAAACTCATATGTACAAAAACGAAAATATGAGAAAATAGAAGCAGAACCCGAAGTTGAAGCTGAAGTTGAAGAAAAGCAAAATTTGAAACCAGAATATCCAAAACGCAAGTTCACGGATGCTGAACAAGTTGTTATTATTGGACCAAATAATACAGAAATACCAGCACACAAATTCGATACAATAACTTGGACTTCTGCAGCAGCCGCCACACGTGCTGTGTTAATAAATATATTTGATGAAGATACACTCTCTACGCACACCTTAACTGGAAAACCATCTCCAGCATTTCATGATCGCCAACGCCCACCTAAGCAACGATTGGATCCACTCAAAATCAATGATATTATACATTGTGTAATGATGAAGTGCCGGTGTAACGAACGCGAAATACGCGCTGCTATTACTAGCAAATGTGCTGACACTGCTAAGAAGTATAAGAAACGTGCTCGAAAAACCATAAACTAAGATCTGGTATCTTAACTAATTTTGTACAATTATGTTTGATGATAACATATTAGCTAACTAATTAACTAATGTAATGTGGGGCTTGTAACTCTTAAAGTGAATACGATTAATATGATTATAATGAATATATGATTTTTGTTCATTAAGGGGAGCTTGGTAATCCTCTATTATCTATTTTATCTCTGTATTCAATCTGATTAAGAAAATAAAGATGTTGAATTTTGATAATGTAAACGTATATTTAATTTTTGGAGTAAAATAGTAATTAAATGGGGTATTGGAATTTTCAGGAAAAAGTACTTTTATGCTTACCAAGTGCTTTGTTAGACACGGTAATTTCATTTTCTTTATTAAAAATTTCCCTAGATTATTACCTACTTACAACCAAAGTGTGATCTTCATGTCGCATTGGTTCTGAAGATTTCAAATGGTTTCTTATAGATTATAAATGTTATGACCTTAATTAGCATAGACTTAACGCAATTGATATTACCATTTAATATAGACTTCTCATTATTTATTACTGATTATTACTTTTGATATGCTATTTTTATTATATTTCTCAATTTTTTTGGAGTCTGATTATTAAGTTTATACAGACGATTGGCAGAAAAATATAATAAATAACATTAAACAAAAAATTTAATTTAACTGGGCTTAGAAGGTAAGGTACACTAAATAGTGCACTAAATACGTTAAATACCCTATATCATTTTTGCATAATATTATGAGAAACACCGGTGTTTACCATAAAAATCTATCTTCAGCAATACTCATAGTCTTTATTGTAGAATAATTTATTTCGTTCAACATCCATTTCACTTATTATATGAGTAATTTAAATTTAAATTTAAATTTAGTACTTAAAGTTGATAGTACTTCTTAGAAACCATTTGTAAGCATTTCGCTGACATGGATGGAAAGTGAAATTATATTTATTGAAACAACGATCATAGTCGCCCATATTCTTTTCAGTATTCTTGATGAGTTGATGAGCTGCATCGTTGAAAAAATCGGTTTTAGATATTAAAACAAATGCGAAAACTAATATTGAGAGTGGAGTCTAAATAGGAGACTCCAATAGATGAATTTTAATAAAACTTCATCTATTAGCAAAAAAAATCATAAGTACCTTTAAAAGTATATTACCAAGTAATTAGTTTATAGCAACATTTATATTAGAACAAAAACTTATATATATATCGATAGGAGATTTAGGGAGAGATATAAGTAAAAATTCACATTTTGAAACAGAGTCTTATTATGAACAAAAAAATTATACTATATGGACAATTAAGTGTTATATAAGCTTTTATTTTCTATTTACATCAGGCTCCTTTTCACCAATCATTGATAAAAAAAGAACTCACAACTACTCTAAAGTACAAATATACTATTCTATATACAAAAAAGATATATAGGTATTACCTAAATTGTATTAATAAAATGAATTTTAATATCTATATATTTATCTCGATATATAAGTATATTTGCAAATTACTTTTAAACAATGGATACATGTGTGTAAAAATGTTTAGATTTATAACTACCACAGACAAACCAAAAATTCTTCGCAACTATGAAACGCAGGTAAAAATTCTATTGCAAATTAAAACTTATGGCACTATCTTTACGATTTTCAGGTATCAAAAATAATACGACACATTCACCATAATTAAAACTTTCAAGGTTAAAATTTCGAATATAAAATAGCGCTGTATTAACATCAAACATTCATTCCAAATCGAGCAGTAGACAATAAATAATATTTCTATAAGTTTTTCAAATAACTATCTAAAGTGAATTTTTAAAAATGTTTAAAACCGATTTAAATCAGATGGAGAAAAAAGATGGAAATTGGAGAGAAATAATTAAACAACTCGCAGATCATCTGTTGAATTTGGAAAAAAATAATTCTGATTTCGTAGAAGACAACCGAACACTACAAGAAAAATTAGACTTATATATTGAGAAGTTATTGCAATACAGTACGAGTAACTCTGAGAAGAATCAGAAACATCTGAAGGATGTTTTAACAAACGAAATATTTATTATACTCATTCACGAACTTTTTGTAATTAAAATGGAATCAATTAGCAGTGAACAGACATCAACACCCGCAACTGAAATGTCATCCAAATTTCCTGAAGAAAATTTCTATCCACCAACGAAGAGAATATGTCTTGAAAATAGTGACTTCGATATAGTCGAAAAGTTTTTCGAATCAAAAAAAAATAATTTGGTAACTCCAAAAACTTTGAGAACACTTTCAGTCCTTTCACTTATGAAGAAAGTACATCCTGCTACATCAAAAATCAAAAGTACTGATTCACCTCTACCTACAACATCATCCAGTTATGCAAAAGATAATAAAAACGAAAGTTTCGTAACTCAATCTACTAAAAACGAATCATGTCTTGTTCCATCAAGAAGCGAAAGTAGTACTTCACCTCTAACTATATTATATTCAAGATCAATAAAACCTGATTTTATTCAATGTAGTAAGAATGAAGGTTTCATAATCCCAAAATCTATTAAAAAGCTTGCTAAGAAATGTCGAGCGGTATTAAAAACCAAAAGGAATCACTTATCTATAACCGGAATCCAAAATAGTTTTTTTAAGGATAATGTTAACAGCTGTTTGATAACTTCAGGGATTTCTAAAAAGAACAATATCATCGATGAATTATATTATCGCTATGCAAGTAGAGGAAATTTGAATTTTATGCTAAATACACTGAAACGAAAATACAAGCAAATGGAGAATGAAGATGAACATTTAATCAAAATAGAATTTCCGAAACGCAACCTCACTGATTCTGGACAAGTTGTTATCATTGGACCAAATGGAACAGAAATGAATGCAACTAAATTCGATCAGATCAATTGGAGTTCTGCAGCAGAAGCCACACGTACTGTATTGATGAATGTGTTTGATGACAACATACTTTCTACACACACTTTAACTGAAATACCATCTCAAACAGATAACGACCGTCAATGTTCTATTAGGAAACGATTGGATCCACTCGCAATAGATGATATTGTACACTGCGTACTGATGAAATGCCATTGGAACGAATATGAAGTACGTACCACCATTGCTAGAAAATGCGCTGAAACGCACGGAACTACAAATTAATGAGAAGATACGAAACTCAGCCGCAGAATCAGAAGATACAGGAAAAATAGTACTCATCTTATGAATTACTTTTCAATATTTAATTTACATTCATTCCTACATACTTTGATTTAGAAAATAAAAATAAAAATTTTAGTAATGAAAACGAATTTTTTTTTATGTTTTTGGGGAAGTAGCATAATCAATTCTCATTTCTCATGAGAAATTAAGTCTCATTTCTCATTAAATAATAAGAATTATGTTTTGAATTTGTCCTATTTTTCTTTGCAACCGTTTGGATCCCAGGCCTGGATTTTAGGACGAGTTGTACTGTATGGCATGTATTGTTCTAAAAAAGAGAGAAAAATATGTTAAGTTATGTTAATGTAATATAGTTCGAGTTTATAGGTTATTCAAATCAAATTGGAATTCAAACCTGCAAATAAATCTTCATAAAAAAATTAAACTTCATTTCCGTATTATTTATGGAAATAACAATGTGGAATAATTGCAAAAACGTACACATCATTTATAAAACTTTAGAACCATTATTGAAATGCATAGACTCAGATATTACACATTGCATATTGGAATCAAACTTTTACACCGGATTACATTCATCATTTATAAGATTCTCAATTAGCTTATTAAACACACTCTTACCTTTCGTTCCTGACTGATTTTCAGTATGGTCAGCCATCCAAAAATATTTAGGTCGGTTTCCATCGCGTGTTGGTGGCAAATCGGTCTGGAAGTAGTTTTGCAAATTAATATTTATTAAATGAAGTAATTAATAATTAATTTTGAATCAAACCTTGTAGTGCATCCAGCCATACCATTCGGCAGGTATTTGGGAAGCATCGTAATTGAAGTGTACATGTGGTGCATATTCAATCCACCTGTTTCTGCCAAAGAAATAATAAGAATTCTCAAAATACTTGTTGCCGTATTTGTCGACGCCAACCAGTCTACCAATCTTTAAGTCATCATTCCTTCAAAAAGTGTGTATATGTGTATCTTATGTTCTTTATACAAGTAGGTATTAAAAACCGGATGATATTTACCTCCATAATTTGAGAATACTTTTACGTAGGCCGCCATTCTCACGAAAAATTTTAAAGAGCCTTCCCAAACGGTTGATACCGATATATTTAGCCATTTTAGCCATTTTAGCCATTCCCCAAGAAACATATAAAATTTATTTATACTGATCTTACTATATTGTTCAAAATAACTTATATCTTTAAGTAGTTGTTTGCAACTTTTTAATTTTTTAATAACTGAAAAAGAAATATGACAGTTAACTGATGAAAATCTAAATTTTTATATTTAGATTCATAGAATTTATGTATTCTTTTAAATTAATACAGTATGCAAAGTACACTTGATCAGCATGACGGGAAGGTTTTATTGTAACGAATTGGCATAACGATATTTGCGGGGTACTTGTCCATCAGTGCTTGAGCTACGAAAACTTTGCATGGGAATATTCAGGGGTTCAGTTAAAACAATTCAAAACTATCTGAAGAAAAAAAGCAAAATACCTGTTGTTTTTGTTGTTGTTGTTATGATTTGAGTTAGTACTATTGCGCAGTTTTACTTTTTAGTGGCTGGGGGACTTATCCCTGCCCCACACTAAACTTTAACTATACTAGATTCATTATCATTTATTTATGTTCTAACTGATAACGGACCGTAGATCAGTATGTCTTCCTGTGCGTCCTGAGGTGGACTTAAGGTTTGTTATGGTGGGGTTGCGCAATGTATCAACTTTTGTAAATAATTTTAGGGCTTTGTACTTGATATATTTTTTCACTGAGTCAATTCTTAGATCTCTATGTATGTCTGTTGTTCTAATATACCAAGGAATCTTAATTAGTCTTCTATATGCCAGATTTTGTGCTATCTGTAATTACTTTATGGCCGTATTTGAGGCTTTGCTGTATGTTACACATCCGTACAATAGTGCTGGCCTCCCACATTCCTCCCACCGTTTCTCCGTGCCACCGTTTCTCAGTGCCACCGTCGCTCACTCCTGGAGGATGCTGCCTTCTCTTTCGTGTTATGAAAGAGATGTCTTGATCTTGTCGTTGTTATATATATGGTGGGACAGCACACTGTCCAACAAGTGGCCCCACTGAGTTAAAGGATTAGTCGAAGTAGACCACGAAACTACTTGGGTCCTTTTTCGTCCTTCGATTCTCGGATGTTGTTATTGAGTTAAAGCTGGTTTGGCTTCCGTTCGCATAACTACATCTTTTGTTAATGTAAGCAGCTCATTTAGCTTGAGGTTTCCTGCCAAGTCATCACCAACCCAATGGTGTCCCAAGACAGTCTTCCTCCTACTTGCCAGTGCTGGGCATTGGCATAATATATGCACCGCTGTTTCCTTTCTTCTAGACATAGTCTGCAAGTGTCTTCCTCAGCAAGAGTTATCTTTTTGAGTTGATACTTGAAGTTGCCATGTCCAGTAATTAGTGAGGTCAGCCAGCTTAGAATGCTCCGCGAATAGCTAAGCACTTTTATCGCTTCCCTGGCCCACGGTTTCGGCAACATGAGTTTGGTCTGTCTACAAGTGCTCAATTCTCTCAATCTATTACGATGAAGTGAGGTTATCCTTTTATAGACATAGGCTGCCTTCATTTTGTAACTTAGTGGTATTCTGGGCTCTGGACCACAGAAATTATGGCTTGATCCTTGCTTTGCAAGTTCATCTGCCTTCTCGTTTTGTCGTTGTTAAAAAACAAAGACAGTTTTGTACTGCATCTATAAATGCATAGAATTAAAAGAGTTGGCCTCAATTAATAATTTACTAGAAATGTACTTTGAATGATATTAAATTTGATGAAAGACATAATATTCTAAATTAAACTTAAGACAAAAATAATAACACAGTATTAGCTATATCGAATTTCGCATTTTCAAAGTCAAGATTAAAAATCAAAATAAAAAATTTTTATTATATAAAGGCCGCAGTCCATGTCTTGGAGAAGAGAAAAAGTATAGCTGTTACTATGAAGTTATTGGTCATCTATTCAACAACTACCAAACAATCCACTATGATTGATATATATTGCCGTAATTGAATAAATAAATTAATTTTAACAATTAAAATACTATAATTAATACAAACATTACAATTATTATATAGCGCAATGCTTGCTAAAAAGATCCTGAGGTTGAAAAAAGTAGATCCCGACAGAAGACAGCTGGAGCAAGTAGATGTATCAAATCAAGGTTTAACACTTGAAACAGTAGCGGGGCCCGGACGTAGGTCACACCGATGGAAGTCTTAAATGACTAATAGGGACCCTACCACGAAGTTATACTTATGTGGTCTTGGGATAGGACATGGTCTGTAGGATCGAAGGGGAGTGGTTTCAGTCAACTTCTGGGGCGCCGGATTGAGGTCAGTATTCCTCCTAGCCGCAAAAAAAAATATTATTTTATAGATGGTACAATTATGATGTTGTTATAATAATATACAACTAGTGAATTTGTTGATGAACTTTTATAGCAAATCAGCAAGATTCGAAATTGGAACTGCACAGGTCAAGTACGGCTAAATGTTAGTTGGTTAATTAACACTAACTCTGGGGGTTAGTGAATTGACAAGGTACAAGTTCAACTTCAAGTACTTGTTGTGTCAAACAATTATTTACAAATAATCAAATATAATAAATGGGTGGGTAATGATGGGTATTTGGGTATTTGCTCAAAACAAGTGGATGGTAAATTGAAATAAAAATAAGAAGTTTATTGTTCTCAATTTATAAAACTTTTGAGGCTTTATTGAAATTCAAAGATAAACACAATATGTTTATGCTTCCTGTTCTTGCAATTGAATTAATTAAAAATAAGAATTTAGTTGTTGTAATTCACTATAGTTCAAAAACACCTTTCATGTGTATTTGCATTGATTTCGTATAAAGGAAGTTGTTCTATTCAGCCGTAAAACTTCTAAAAACTGTTCTGCATTTGAAAGTCAACAAATAAATTCGATTAAATTATGCATCTAATGGAAATGTTAAATTAGATAAGATGATATTCAGTAAATATAGAAAAAGACATTAATACATATATGTAAACTTGGAAATGTGTTTACTTTTAACAAATCCGTTTATTTGCAATGTTGAACAGAATTTTTCAAAAGCTAATGCACTTTTCGCAATTGCATGAGAACGCATACCAGATTTGCATTAGCATGAAAGTAGTCAGCCGCTTCCACGGGTTCGATGGTACGGCAGTTCCATAGTCAGTCAACTGCAGTTGGAAAACTATTCGCAGACTTCGCAAACAAGGCGCTATGCAAACACATTTAAATTACATGAGAACACGAAGCATAACAAATACGTGCCGATAGTATCCTTCATGCAGTGTTCTCCGGCGGAGTATCGTTTTCTTGGAACATTTGTCATTCCTGCGGTACGTGTCGCTATTTACATTTGTACGTAATAAATTCAAGTTCCACAACTGCAGCCAAGTCGTTTGTCACTTCATACTTCCTCTTTTTACTCGCACACACTTTTCGGTCCTTTTTACTAATAATTCACTGGAATAAATTTGTATCTGTTGTGCGCTATTTTATTTGCAACTTTAAACTGCAATTGCTGCTGATAAGCTCGAGAAATCCTCGAGAAAGAAATGGCATTAGGTGTGCTGCATTCTAGTTGAAATTATTGATATTTCTGCACATAAACAAATTGCAAACAAACTTGAAATACTTTAATCGAGTACCTATAGGTGTCTTTGATATAGAATCCGCAAAGTTGATGTTTGCTCAGTTAATGCTTCTATCTAAATTGAAAAGTTAAGCACTCTCACTCAATCGTTGAGAAATTGTTTTAAATTGTTAAATGCAACATTAAACAAAAATATGAAGTGTTTGCTTCTCAGCTGAGTAGACTTGTATCTGATGACTTCGCGTCGACTTGTAAATACTCAAGAATGCTAAGCGTCTGTCTTTAGGGCAATATTACGAGTATTATGCACCGCAATGACAGTTCATATTGTCCTTGCGCTTGTGCTGGCACTCATATTGCAGTTTCAAGACGACGAAATTTCAAGCAGTTACTGACATTTAAATGTGTTAAAAGTTTTGTGAACGTGCCAAGCCAGGAAGTTATTGAAAGCAACAGTCTGCAATGCCAACAGGACATTTTATTGGAAACGTGCTGTATCTCCTGCTGCATGTCGCGTATCAGCTTGTTGCCGCAGCACATAAGACTTCTCCGAACTGTATTTATTCTTAAATTTGTTTAAGTTTACACAATCACATGAGTTCCATATGCTTTAGCCATTTAAGTTACTTTATAGATTTTATAAATGAGTTTGAAGAAATTCTAGTTAAACTAACACACACCAGCAGATAAGTAGTTTGTGTTATATCTTCGCCATCAGAAGGTTGGCATAAGCATAGAATCTTTAATGGTATTCCATAGACACATCTTCGAACTTTAATATTGCTCACTTTCGAATAGATTTTAGTAAAAGTTTGATTTATTATTCCTTATCTTCTACAAATCCAAGCAAATCCAAGATATTAATTGTTTAAATAATTTAAAGAGAGTAACCAAGGTAGATATATTCATAAGTAAACTTAACCCCATATGACGCGGTACCAGATGCCGTTGACCGATTTTGATGAAAATTTGAACACACGTTAAGATAAATTTCAAATTTTATCAAAATACAACCAACCGTTCCTGAGATATGGGGTGTTAAGTTCACTTACCAATGGGTCAATACGTATAGTGATTTGTATTCAATTAATTCTTATGAAGAATAGTTCAAAAATGACCAAATGATATTTTTGATTTGTCGATATGTATTTTATTTACAATTTTCGCATAATTTTAAGAAAAATACTTAGTTTTAAGTGAGATGTTTATAATTAATTATAATGCAAAGCAATTTTGATGCAAATGGAGTTTATATTTGCTAAAGGCGTATTTGAGTATGACATATAACACAACGTCGGGGATCACCTTGTACTTTTACAGAACAATGGACATTAGTTCTAATGTTACTAAAATTTGATGCAGTTGAGTCAAATATAGGTTCAAGTATCCTTGATCGATAAACCCTTGACAATGTTTTCTCGAAACTGTGGTTGTAATAATAACATGCTTTTCATGAGCTAAAACCAGAACTCTTTGCGTTTTTTTGTTGATTCAGTTTTCCATGGTTAGTGAGAACTGTAGTGCACTGTGTTTTAAATATATGACTAAAAGATCAAAATCACCTTTAGCATTTATATTTGATAATTTAGTAATGCCAATTTAGTCGCACAATTCCTATAAAAATAAGTTAAAATTCATGAAATTATTTGTATACTTATATTAGTATACTTAGTTTTAAAACAAATAACAACCTGTGGCAAAAAATTGTTTCCGGAGTAGTATCATCTCATCAGATAATGAGAAGTGTGAAAGTTGTCAAAATAGATGCGGTGACTAGATGGGGACTCAACGACTTCCAATAAGCTAGGAACTGTATTAGATCTCAGTCCAATATTTTTATCATATATTGTTGATGCTTCTCCGTAATATTTTATGGGTTTTTCTTTAATGAACATTTTACATGAATGCGTTTCAAAGCAAGGAATCATTTCTTCATTAATTGATAAGTTTTGTGCAAATACGCCAAATTGCATGAAAATTTGATTGCACATACCAACCAGTGACTGTATTTTAGCAAATTTGTACTCTAAATCCAATTTAGTTTTGTCAGTCAAATGAGAAAACTTTTTTAGCAATTTAACTCTATGTCGTGGAAAACCATTAGAAATTATTGGCACACCAAGAGAAGGTTGACCAATATTTTTTCTATTTTGAAGTTTTATGAAATAAAATATAAGAAATCAATAAAACGGCTCTATTCGTAAGGCGCTACAATAAAGTTTACCAACATTTCAAGCACTATCTAATCTTAGAGTAATCACTCTCCGCACGGGGAGGTACGCAGATTTTAGATGAATCACTGAATAATCATGAAGCTTATAGGCAATACATAAATTAGTCAATGGTAGGACAGGTAGGACCCTGTAGTACCCCCAGCTATTAAAGAATAAAAGTGTCCAGTTGCGCTGACTCGAAAAAAGGATCAACATACTTGATCGCCAGTGGAATATAAATAGTATTGACATCAGGCAATAATTGTAGTCTCTTAGCTTCTTCATCATTACTATATTCTGCTTCTAAAATAGACAAAAACCTCTTCAAGTATTAAGCCATTTCTTTTGGCATTTTTCACAACAACTCCATATACTACGAACAATTTTTGAACTAAGATTCTGGCACACGTCAGTTCGACAGCAAAAATTTTTATAACTAATATGCTTAATATACGTACTTATGCTACCGTACAACAAATCAAAAGCAAAAATGTTAATTGTAAATATATCTAATTTTAGAGTTCAGGAAAAACATCTCCCATTTGAATCCAATTCATTGGAATAGAACTTCCTTCAAATTGTTCTCTCAAAATAAACCACATACAAATAAAAGATAACATTACTCGTTACTCTTATACTCGTTTAAAGTGCTGGTAAGTAAAATTACCGGTTGGGCAGAAATGGGTAAAGAAAATATTTTTCTAATCCTATCCGTACGAAGCAGAAAATCAAACGAGGTACAAAAATATCGAAAGCCCCCAAAAGTTCTTTTTACGAGATAGTGTATAGAGTACAAAAAAAATATATAACAAAGATATGGGTATCACCCAATAAAATATCTGACGATAATTATTTAGATTTCAAACGTTTATCTTAACGTTATAATGATATAGTTGGTATTCCGATATATACATGCTAATATTACAGGCCTATATATAATCATTTTATTTATTATGTTTATATCTAAAACGTGTTTTTCGAAGTAATCACCGGCAAAAAGACTTTCATTTAATGTCGAATTATTAAAAAAGTAAATAAAAACTAGTAATAAACTATTTACTAATTCAGAGTGATAGAACATTGAATAGTTATATTTTTAATTAATTAATCGGACTTAAATTATTTTTACCGCCAATTTTACAGGAATTGAACGATATACTCAAATAGTTAAGCGAAAACTTAGCCCACAAAAAAACAAACAATCGTGACAAAATTCAAAAAGTAAACAACAATAACAACAAATTTAAAGTATTGAGTGATGAAAGCGACAACTTAAAAGATATCAAAGAAAAAATCATTAAACCACTGAAAAAAACTCTAGTGATTTAGTTAATACGACACAAGAGGTCGTCAACTATATGCAGCACTTGGCAACAGCCTTAATGTTGTGTCTTCGGGTCACCCAACATACTGGCCATCAGACAATCGAAAATACCAAAATAAAACGATTTCGCAGTCATTAATGGTTTGAAACGTGAAGACATAGCTGTCAAACCATCTTAACTCTGACAAAATTTAATATTAACTCAATAGAGCAGAATAAGAAAACTCTTATAAACTGGAGAAATTATAGAAGTATTATTAATGAAAAACTAAACAATAATTCCAATCGCTTCACCAAAAAGGTCAGTCCATTCAAATAGTGTATTTCAATCACACATTGATTATCTTATTTCCCGAAAACTATAAGCTTGAAATGAATGGTAAAAACTCCGATCACCCACCTCAAAACAAAGATTAAATAAAACTTCAAAAGATCTTAAAAAAGTCCTATCTGATGACAAAAGGCCCGTTTTACAAGAATAACTCGAAACTCTTGGTTCACTTAAAGAAAACCATTATTCGCTATAGAAGGCAACGAAGAATGTTAAAACGCCAAAATAATATGACTCACCGCTTAGAAAACCGGATGGTTCTTGGGCTCGCAATGACGAATGTATTTTAAAACCAAAAAAGGCCCCTGCATACCATAAAATTACTGGTAAAATGATACAACAATTGCCTGATTCAGCAATATTCTTTCTAACGGTGATATCTAACGCGGTGGAAAGTTTCAAAAATAAAAAAGATTCCAAAACCAGGAAAGGACCTAACACTTCGTTCAATAATGTGTGTGACTGACACATAGATGGCGGCACTAATACTAAATAAATATTTTTTTTCGAAAGTGGCAGCCTTTTTAGGGTTACTGTCAAAATCATATGTTAATCCGACCATTCGTTTACAAGTTACAGTGCTTTAAGTGACGCTACTTTTGAGTTTTCAAAAAAAAATGAATGCAAAGCAATTCCGTGTGCTGATTTATCATTGTTTTTTAATGAAATAAAATACTTTTCAATGCCAGGAATGGCTTGAAAAACATTATTCGGACTCTGCTTCATCAAAAAGAAGCATTTGTTATTGGTATGCCGTGGTCGTACAGACACAGATAACATTCCATCTTCTGGACCTACTGGCCAAATGACGCTGTTATTCCGGAAAACGTTGAAAAAACACTGAAAATCATTATGTCCGACCGTAAAATGAAAGTGAGGGAGATTGCTGACATTCTACAGATATCAGCAGGCAGTGTACACACCATAATACACGAACATTTGAGTATGAAAAAGGTGTTTTCCAAATGGGTGCCGCGTTTGCTCACACCGGAGCAAAAACAACAACAAATCGATGATTCAAAGAGCTGTTTGGACATGTTTACGTGCAATAAGTCGGAGTTTTTGCGTCGGTACATCATCATTTCACTCCAGAGTCAAATCGGCTGTCTGCTGAATGGCATGCAGCCGGTGAAAGCCGCCCAAAGCGACCAAAGACGCAGCAGTTGGCTAGCAAGGTTATGGCGTCTGTATTTTAGGATGCACATGGAATAATATTCATCGACTATCTCCAGAAGGGGAAGACCATCAACGTTTGAAAGACGAAATCGCAAAGAAACGGCCTCATATGGCGAAGAAAACAGTTTTGTTCCACCAAGGCAATGCACCGTGTCACAAGTCGATGAAAACGATGGCAAAATTGATCGAATTGAGCTACGAATTGCTGCCGCACCCACCGTATTCTCCAGATCTGGCCCTCAGCGACTACTCAAAAAGATGCTCCGTGGTAAGAGATTTGGCTCAAATGATGAAGTAATCGCCGAAACTAACGCCTATTTTGAAGGCAAAGAAAAATCGTTTTACAAAGACGGTATCGAAAGATTGCAAAAGCGTTGGAATGATTGTATCTCCGTAAAAGGGAACTATGTTGATGAATAAAAACGAATTTAAGCAAAAAAAATGTGTCTTAATTAGTTAGTCACACACATTATTGAACGAATTGTTAACGTTGAGATTAACATATAAAGCAATAGTCTTTTGCTCTAGTTGTCCAAAATCTTTGAGAAAATACTGCTGTCAAATATTATGCTAATAATAACTCAAAACAATGTAATCCTAAACCATCAATTTGAATTTCGAACAGGACATGACACTATTGAGTTCACAGAATTGCTAAAGAAATACATACTGCCTTTCAGCACAAAAAAAGACTGTTCCGCCGTTTTCTTAGACGTAGCCTAAGTTTTTGATAAGGTTTGGCACGAAATTCTTATTATTAACATTACCTTCCTGAAAATATACATAAGCTATTATATTCATATATATTCTCTAGAAGATTTGGATTGAAATACCATACCTTTATTTCAAGAGAAATCGACATAATAGGTGATGTTCTTCAAGGAAGCGTACTGGGGTCGTTCTTGTATATAATCTACACAACTGATCTTTCACTACTCTCAAATCACGTCCTTGCTACTTTCGCGGATGACACTATAACTCTCAGTTCTAACAGTTACTACATGAGGGCATCTCAAAGTCTCTCGACTCATTTAGGTCTATTGGAGAAGTGGCTAGCAAAATGGCACATAAAAGTAAACGAAACGAAAAGTGTACATGTAGCGTTTACTACATGAAAAGAAACGAGCCCTCCTGTTGAGTTGAATAACATCCTTATACCCCAGTCAATTGATGTAAAATATCTTGGCATTCATCTTGACAGAAGGCTGACATTACTTAAGCACAATGAAAGCAAATAAACTCAAATAAAATTGAAATCACAGCAGCTTCATTGGGTTATTAATAAAAACTCTAAGCTAAGTCTGGAAAATAAAGTTCTGGTATATAATTCAATCTTAAAAATTATCTGGTGCTATGACATAAAACTCTGGAGTACAGCATGTGCTTCTACTATCGAAAAAATACGGAGAGTTCAAAACAAATTACTTAGACAAATAACCGAAGCTCCTTGGTATATCAAAAATGTACATAACCACAGCGATTTCGGAATCCCAACAGTTGCAGACATCATTAGAACATCAAATGGCGCAACAGCTGCTTTCTGATACCACAATATCCAGATTAAAGCGAAAAGGCTCGATACCACCTTAACGCGATTAATATATATAATTCACTTAATTTTATTAAAAATTTTAACTTCTTTGTTTTGCACTTGCTAATTGCATTATGCAGTTTCTAAGATTTGATTTCATAATTGTTAATTTCTAATCAGAAAGAGACAATTAAATCGAACTAATTGGTCAATTGTTGGAACAATAATCAAATTTTTAAAATTATATCTCATTTAAACTAATATTTCGACTATAGTCTACAGTTATCTTCTTGTACTAATATATTATTTTTATAATATAACAATAATTCAATGCAATGAGCAATTAGGCAATTTCAAAAATAAAAATATAAATAATAATAAATAAAAAAACCATTGGTTATTAGAACAAAAAATTATAATCATGTTTTACAATATATAATCGTTTGTAATATTTTCAAACCAAGATATAAATTTTCAGTTTTATGTATAATTTTCTGCAAGTTATTTTATATTATCAAATTTTTTTATTGCATTTTGACTATAACCACAGGCCTCTCCCCACTATATCTCAGAAAGAAACATGCCCCAACAACTGTCCAGGTATCTTATCTAAGCGTTTTATTTAAGGTTAACCCATAGTACATTCACATTTTAAACTGTTATTACATATAATCGCTTCCCTTTTGAAATGGAAGATGTACTATTTATCGATTCCCGTTTAATTAACATCCATTTCGACACAACAAGAAATTATACTTCTCTAAAATACCACTAATTACTTTCTGCATTTCCGCGTCCCTTTTTGTCTTAATATTGTATTCTAGGTTGTTTTCTATTTCTTAAGCGTCGCGAGATCTAAATAGATTGTTGACTCCCAATAAAAATCGCAATAAGTGAGTTCATATAAAAAATATTGACACCTTTAACCCGATGGAATAAAAAATGATGTGCACTACAAGGTTATGATCTGACAAACTTCCGTTATAGAAAACCTATCATTTGTTCTTTAAAGAAGTCCTAAATATTACATTTTTCATAAAAGACACAATATCGCTTATGTTTAAAAAAAAATTTTTATTTTTTATTTAATAAGAAAAAAAATTAATTATTTTAAGTTGAAAATTTGAATTTGCATATAAGTTAATTTTTACAACAGCTTTAAAAATCAAGGTGAAAACTCCAAAAACTTGGAAATTGAAAGAACGATTTTGAATATACATCGGCTGTTAAGAAAAATGCGTCTATTAGTTCAGGATATCTATGAGTTCTTCTTCAGTCTCGCTACCCATTTGCATACGTTTTGGTGTAAATGATAAGTTACGATTAGACAATGGTCGCTTTATCCGCTCATTTGCTAATTTTGGCTTTGGTGCATTTATGGGTGGATTTCCGTGTGACCTATTCGCGTGATATTTAATGCCGTTCACACTTTTATAACGCTTGTCACAACCAGGAACAGGACACGAATATGGCTTCTCAGCGTCTTTTTGACATGTTAATACCGATTTTTTTACAATAAGTTGAGGAGTGTATAAATCATCACTGCCGCTTGCATAAGTAGAGGGAGGATATTCGGCATCCTGAAATGTTGATTCATGCACTAAACCAGTTTCTTTCTCTTGTGGTATTGGTTCCAAATCTTTTGAGCGATTTTCTTCAATACCGACTGGAAAATCAAAACCAACGCTTGAAACAATATAATTTGCATAAACGTTATCTTCAAATTCTGATTGATAAACTAATTGTGCTTCTTTCTCCTCTGGAACAAATGCAAGTGCTTTTACATCATGCAAAAATTCTGCATGAATTTTGTCTTGCTTAATATCAACCGCAAGAATCGGTGCTGCCAATGGTGCTGCCATCGGTGCTGGTAATGGTGGTAACAATTGATGTTGCTGTACAGCTGCACCTCCAAGAACTACTGGCTTTGGTAGTTCTATTTCTGTTTTCTTAAGTCCAATTGGTACACCTTTGTTTTGCAGTGGCTCTTCCTTGACCGCTTCCAAACCTTTAATTTCATTTTCATTCAAACCTTGTACGGATTTAGATGGGCGTCCACGAACGGAAGTGTTATTTGCATTTCTTTTATTTTTCTTTGGAACATTCATATGTAATTCTTGCACGTGTTTTGCAAGTAGTGGGATACTATCAACTTCCTCGCGACAGTCCGGAAATTTGCATATGTATTTTAGAAAAATCGCCATTCTCAATGCAATTAAATATGAAAAGCTAGAAGAAATAAACTTTTTAAAACGAAAGAGAACTTTTTTGATACGTAAAATTGAACGTCAATTTTATTTAAAAAGTGTTGCCAGATAAAAAAAAATTAAAACAAACAAAAATTTTTTATTTTGACGTGAAGATTTTTATATGTTGCATTATAGTTTTACTACAATAATAAGACAAGTTTATATATAATATTGTTTTCTTTGAATTTCTGATTATTGAGTAATCATGGGTAAATATCATGGTTTCTTAAATGCTATATGATGGATAAACTTGAAATAAACTTTATACTCTACTTTGAAGTTACTACATATGAAAAAATATACTCGTAAATCTAATAAATATGATAAATGTCAAACTGTATCACAAAAACTATTGCCTTAAACCATTGAATTAAAGGCTTTGCTATCAGCCTTACCAATAAGCTATAATAATTGGGATTTAATTTCACTCTTAAAAACAGTTTCATTCTGCATATTAGTCACATCATCAAGAATGCCGATATTCGACTTAAATAGCTTAAAAATGTTTTCCGCCGATACAATCTGGTAAATATGAAAATCAAACTCCTTTATTACAAGCAACTAATACGACCACTCTTTCAGTACTCTTTTCCTATTTGGTCCAGAAACTCATCCGTTCAAAAAAAAACGCCTTCGAAGGTTTGAAATAAGGGTGCTCTGATATTACATTAACTACAAGCGCAGACCTGAGAGATGGTAGACACTTTTACAACTTCACTATCTACACGACTATCTACGAAGATATTTCACGTGGCATCATGAACTTCCTACTAATATTATTCACCCAGCTCAATTTCCCATAGATCTAATTACTAATAACTAAAATACAAGCCTCCACAATTTCTCGCACTTTATCTGGATGACACTGTCCGCACCTCTCTTGTAATCCTTCTCCACAATTGTAGTTACAATAACCCATAGCACATAGTTTACTCTTTGACTGTAATTACTACCTAGCAATATCATCCTCCTTTCTCCTCTCGTTTCCAATTTTAGCTTAGATATATTTGTTGTCTAAATACTAAATACTAATGTCTGTATTCTAATGTCTGCCTTCTCTTAATTACTGGAGAAATGTTTCAGCTTTTAACCTTTACTGTCAAATGGCTCAAATTTGTCTATTTTGCATTTCTTATTGGCTCTAATATGTTTAAGTCTCACACTATGGGTTTCGATGCTTTCAACCTACCGGGAAAAAAACCAATCTCTGAATGTCAATGCCTAAACAAGAACAAGAGTTTATCCATAGATATTTATATGGAATAAAAATATATACTGACATACAAATATCTATAAATAGCTATAAAAGATATTTATGGAAAGAAATTTAAACAGAATAGCCAAAATTCTATGAAAAAATGTTAAATTTTAAATTAAATTAGGCATTTAATTTATTTTAAATAAAGTAATTAAAAGATCACGTATCACAAATTATTTTTCGGATTTGTGATTTCGGGGTTCTGGTTTTGGAGATATTTTTTGGTAACATTTGTCAAATAGAATTATTATATTCAAGGTAACACATGTTTAAGTTAAATATTTCAATTTAATAATATGGATCATTTAATAACCCTTTAGCACTAGGTTGATTGGTGATAATAACATTATTAACAATAAGTGGGAATGTTACTATAACTCAGACATTTACGAAATGCATATTACGGTCTTTCAAATATTTTTTACAATTTTTATTCTATAATTAATATATTTCTTAAAATTTATTAGTTTTACGGTTATAACTGTCGTTACAGTCATATAAAGTTAATAGACGACAACTGAAGGTATAATAATTAATTTTTTAGTCAATTAATTATTATACCTTCAGCTTTCGTCTATTAACTTTATATGACTCGCGCGTTTAGTTATACAAGTAGTATCATTATGGACTGCGGGGTCTATGTGAGTTGGCCAATTAAACTGACTGCCTAACCTAACATAACCTAATCCAAGTTGAAAGTTTTGATATATAAAGAGAAAGTTTTAGCTGTCTATCTTCATTTAAGCGAGCAACGAATTAATG
This sequence comes from Teleopsis dalmanni, assembly GCF_002237135.1. Classification (NCBI taxonomy): domain Eukaryota; kingdom Metazoa; phylum Arthropoda; class Insecta; order Diptera; family Diopsidae; genus Teleopsis; species Teleopsis dalmanni. The sequence goes on along the minus strand of NC_051846.1, from coordinate 143,636,965 downwards.
CTCTGCAAAATTTGAAAAAGTTTGATTTAATGTATATTTATTTACTTAAATAGACGAAATAAATTAACATTCCAGAAACCGCAATTTCGGCTCTTAAAAGGAGTAAAGAGTACGTTCAATCCCTATATTTTAATAGCTGTGAGTAGAACATAAAGTTTTATTTATCTTACGAGTAAATATTTTACGACAATCAATGCTTCAACATTTGCAAATAAACACGACCAAAGAAAAATTGAATTTTTGGTAAAGATTTTGTTGACATGAATAAATGCAAAATTTCTGTACGCACATATGAACATATTTTAAATATCTGTGCCCATGCATGTAGGCAAATATGCATAATCAGTCCATATATGTCAGATGTCCGCCTACGTTTCTATTCTATTTGCAATTGTTGCATTGTTCCTTAAAGCAGGAAGTTAATTCGGAATATTCGTGCTGCATACAAAGCAACAACCAGGCAGGCAGGCAACGTATCATTAGGAAAGCACATAAACTGCTAAATAGTTCCTACCTCACAGGCAGACGTGCTGAGACAGTTCCAGCAAATATTTCAAAATTTTACTGAATATTCGTTATGTCTTGCAAATATGCAAGACACTTTTCATACATTTTCCTTCACACATCCTGACCAACAACGCCAAAGTGCAGACATTGTCACAACAAAATTGTTTACTTGGCTTTTTACGTCCTGGCCACGTGCAGGTATGGGCAACTTCGTCTGCATTTCGAACTGCAAATGCAAATTCCTGTAAAATTGACCAACAAAACATTTGCATATGTCTTCACATTTAAAATAATTCAAACCATTTGTGGTAAATTTAATGATGGAAAATAAAAATTTATCAAAAAACGACAATTATTTCGGAATTTGTTTATTTGGTTTGTTATTTTGCTAAATTGCAAATTTGTTCATTTTGGTTTTGTCGTGTTTGCATTTTTAAATAAATTTAATTTTGTATTAAATGTTAAGAATATTTAATTTTTGAAAAGCACTTAAGTTTTATAACAACATTAAATTATTTATTTCATCTACAATAACATCATAAATATTCTGCATACACATTACACATAGAAATGTATTAAAATTTAAAAGTTAGAAGAGTTCGAATAAAAATGAAAAGATAACAACACAAATTTTAGTTAATTTATTGAAGTTTAGCTTAACCATACAGCGCTGTCTCTAGTATTGTCACAAGTACCAAGAATCTCACTCTGACATTAATTGAACCGAATTAACTTGGAGTTTTAGGGCACAACTGACTATTGTCAGATTTAGCAATAGTCTTAATAGCCTTAATGTACAGGTTAGCATAGGATATAGACGCACGTTTAATATTATACTATAAATTGTACTACAAAGAAAATCAGAATTCGTACTGTACTTCGATGTACTTCGACTTACGTATTATAATTTATCCTTTGCTAAGTTCAGAATGATTCTTCTGCGGAAATCGAACGCATATATTTTCATAAAAGTGGTGAACTCAATAAGTACCATACTACTGCTTTATATGTCTCATTAAATATTAAAATAGTTATCATTTTAATATAACATGACCTTAAAATGTATAATATATCAACTTGCTAACAACTATAGTAACTTCAAAGTACAGTAGGATTAAAATTTTAACTGAGGAATATTCAGTAAAATCCATGGGAGAACAAATGAAAGAATCGTTTTATTTGTCTAGTTTTTTTATTACTTTATACAATCGAATAATATATAATATTAATAGAAATGTAGATAACATTTAATTTAATAATTAATATAATAAGAATTTATGATATAATACTCATCATAGTTTATAAATGATGCTAATATATAATATAGTAATAGGTTGTATATATTCCACGCCTTTTGCTTAATTTAGGCTTTTGTTAATTTTAATACAATAATGATATTTACACATTTTAAAATGATATGTTCATAAAATGCTTAGTCGGTTTTGTGTTATTTACTTTAGAACAAAGTTTAATATAAACAAAGTTTTATATAAGCACGGGTGTTCTCACAGAATGATGAAGCAGTATTGATATCATTCGAGAGAAAAGTTCTTCGTAAGATCTTTGGTCCTCTATGAGTTGGCAATGAGTACCGCATCCGAATAACCCACGAGTTGTACGAGCTTTATCCAGTGGCTTCGCTGGCTTGTTCATGTTGTGAGAATGGATAAAGATTCTCCAAAAATGAGTAGGGGGAGTCCGTGTTTCCGGTGGAGTGATCAAGTTGAGGTAGAATTATCCGGATTTGATGTACGAGACTAGAGAAGACCGCATACAGAAAAGGCGCCTGAAGAGACATACTGCATCAGACAGAAACCCGGCAACAGGTTGTTATGGTCAAATAAGTAAGTAAAGAAACACATATAAACGCATAACTTATGTCTAGACTAGAAGACTGTTTTAAAGAATAACTTGACATATCGTAAAACTCATATTGAACCATTGTCCAATTCAATAATTAAGTATTTACGATACTATAATAGTATTATAAACCAATATTATCTGCAGCTTTATTGGCTTTATTGGATAAGATTCTTTTAACACCGAAAGTATTTATGTAGAGGTTATTTTCACAAATATTTTCGTCCTTAACCCAACTTTCAACGTCTAGTTTTTATTATTTGTATTTTAATTTTTCCGGTTTTGTTGGTTATTCTTTGGGTTTTGCTAAATTTAAAATGTATTTGTATATATTAATGAATTTGAACACTGACTGCTTGTGTGACTCAAGTGATTCCATTTTAAAAGGAGATTCATATGTACGTATATTCTGATATTTTCACTGTATGACTTAATTACTTCAATAAATGTTGTTGCGAATTATTTCCGTTTAGATGAATATAAACTTTTATAAATACTTTTAACCTAATTAATTTAGATTAAGCAAAAATTGCATTCAATCAATTATTAATTTTTCAAAATATTCTGAATATTTTACACGTCTCATTTACAATATTAAATTTCCTGAATTAACAAACAAATTTTGATTTTTGTATTATTTATAAGTGACATTTACATATTCAAAAAAAAAAAAATTTTTTTTTCCATTATCCAGTTAAATTATTTATGGATTAAATGATTGATTTTATATGAAAAACAACAGAAAACTGGACTTGAAAAAATATGAAAATGTATCTCAGCTGAAGCTGTTTTAAGCAATAAATACCTAAATAAATTGTGTGTGAATGTAAAATATTTAATATTTACTATAGTTCGGATTATTTAACTTTTTATTTAACTTTTTACTATATTCATATTTACATGATCAAAAAATTTAAATTTGTTTTTTAATAAAAAGAGAAATTTTTATTTACTAATGCAATATAAATTTATTTAGAGGATGAAAACTTTTTGTTTAGGGAAAGGCATGTATTCAATTAGCATGTATTAAAGTATTCAATCTAACTTGTCAAAAAATGATTGGTATTCTCTATAATTTCACATCATTTACACTTTACATTTAGCGGACTTTAATACATTAAAATTAAGTGTTTACACAACAACAACTTCATAAGCGAACAGTAAAACAGGACAAAAAATAAAAATAAATAGTAAATATTGTAAAAAATTTAAGTATTAGGTTTTAAATTTGATGAAAGTGATTAATTTACCTATCATGAAAAACTAAACCCAACTATTAAAAGTTCCATTTTTTTTATTTAAAATTTATAAAAATTTTAAGTTTGGTTTCATTTTAAATTTGCTTTTAATGTGAATTTCGGTAATATTCTTTGCTTGCACACGTGGTTTCTACATTAGACTGTTCTAAAAGAGTACTTCACAAAATTAAATTCATTTAATGATTACATTTTATTCATCGCAATCTTGTCTCATCTTATTATTCATCTCAATTTTTTTGTAAAGGAAATGCGACTAATTGTTGCACAACTAACAGACTATTGGGTAAATAAGCTTATAACGACAGTGTAAACGTATTGTTATTTAACAATAAGTACAAAGATAAATTGTTTTAGGACTACTTACTACGATCAAAATTAGTTAATAGATAAATTAAGTAGTTATAGATAAATCATTTTTTTACTTTTAAATTTAGTAAACATTTTCAAAAACAATGCATAATTGGAAGCTATATAGTTACAGAAGCTATTAAATATATATAATTATTTATATATTGAAAACAATATTGAAAATGTTTAAATTTAAATTTTTCTGACCTTACAGCTGTTTCGAGTTTTGCCAAATATCCATAATTTTCTAAAAAGTGATCCTTAAAATCATGTGATTTGAACTAATTTGCCTAAAGTTGTGTTTATATTTAAACTACAGTGCTTAAGCAGATATGTTACACTTTATATTTTAAAATACATCTGTTCTACTTATACTTATATAGGTATATACTATATATGTCTATTCACATTATTTTAAACTTTCTATTATTCTCTAAAACTTTCTATTTTTAAAATAAAATACTTAATTTGTATCGAAAATCGATATGGTAAGTTTTAACTTAGCTATGCGGGACGAATTGACATCTGGCAGGTATAGTGAGCTTTTTATATTAGCACTAAATAGAGCGATAGGACCTAGTAGTCCAGTTCCTTACTTTTCTTATTCTTAATATTCTTAGTTAACTTTAAAATTAATTTTAATGTTAATTCACAAATAAATAAATAAATATTTACAATAAAAAAAAAATTGCAAACTTTGTTTAAATTATATCATATTTCTAATTGCTTCTCGGATCTTATCATCTATTAATAGATAAAAGTGGGAGCATACATTTCTAGTTCGTGGTTGTAGCATATACTACTTTAATATGCCAGTATACTCTTTATTAATTTTTAGAATATTTTAATTTTAAGATAAATAATACAAAGCTATGTCTTTCCAAAGTCACCTATAAAATTTTCGTGTGTGTTCTTTATGACTTTAATACAATACAAGCAGTGTATTTTGACAATATTTAAGTGGATGTACTGCTGGCAGATCGACAATAAACACAATTTTAATATGTATAAATTTTTAAAAGACGGGTTAATCGTCGGATTGATTCATCGCCAATCCATTTTTACTCCTAAACAATCCCCTCCCCTCTCACACTATCGTCACCTATCCGCATCCAAACCTATGTCTACGCTTTTGTAATCTTTTTCATATTATCTGCTTAATAGATTTCTTTGGACAACAACAACAACAACATCAACAACAACAATACAATATTGACGTCTATTTATAAAACAGACTGCAAAACAGTTAAATATCCCCATAATGTTTTTAATTACAGTTGACATCCATACATATATACAGATGTCCCATTCTGCGGCAAAAACTTAGTTTTAAAGCTCAGTTAGTCGGTACGTACCGTAAGAACCTAAGCGACATTAAGATAAAGCAAAATACGCAGGTGTGGTTGTTTATGCACTCCGCTTTGATTTAAGTTTTTACGATACGTACCGATTAACAGAACCTTTATTCTGCATGAAATTAAAAATCTTTTCATTTTTACATTTAAAAAAATTTTTCTATAAATAATTAGACATTTATTAACGAAACAAAATTGAGAGAAATTTTTCTCCAAGTATTTAATTATTTTTTTTTAAACACTTTTTAGTTATCAGCGCTCATGTGGAACAATCATAAAATGACCACAAAAAACTTACCCACTCTGTTTCACCGTATTTACATTTAACGAAGATCAATGCATTTTGTTTTTGTTTTTTTTTGCATACAGCATTATATGCATAAAACGTACCACCCACTAACAAAACATAAATGAATTGATGTGAAAATGAAACCTTATTGCAAGCAAACTAATATTGGAACTGTTAACATTGGTTGTCTCCACATTTGTTAATTATTGGGCTTTAGTTAGTTTTGGCTTTAGCTTGAAGAGCAATGGTGTTAAGAAATAAAGAACGCTTGATTGCAATTATATTTGCTTTCAAAAAAAGTGCGTATGTAAAATATTTTAAGATTGTGCATTAAAATATATAATAAATTTATCGTTTTAATATACATACCAATATACATATATTTATAAATAATTTTGTTGTGCTCCTTTTAATGCAAACTGTTTTGAAGCGGAATGACGCGGAATCACCCCAAATGGAACATCCAAAGAAATTAAAATTCTGTTTTAATCTGTGTTTTTCAAAAATAATGCAATACTTTCTTCTATTTAATATATGTGTGAATATGTATGTGTGAATAAATTTAATAAAACTTTTTATTTTCCGCTTAATATATGCAACTTAAGATTTAAGAAAAACTATTAATAATAGCTGGTCGTGACAAAAGCACAAAGAAATTTGATATGAAGGAGAACTGACATAATTTGCTTTACACAGCAAACATAGAAAATTCTATGTTTTTGCAACAATTTGTTACGAGAACATTTACTGCTCGCCTGAAAAAAATTCAAATTTCTGGAAAAGCAAAAATAAAATAAAGTGATCTCTATATACATAAATTATAAAATTAAGGTAATAAATTGCTTAAATAATTATTGTTTATTTTAATTTTATTAAATTATTTTATATTTATTTGTTTTAATGACAGTAACTTATGAATAATAGATAATATTTGAAATTAAAATTAAAATTATTTTAGTACTACATACTTTAACTTTACCATTGGTGAGTTCACCAGGCGTGGTGAATCAGCCGGTAATATTGTTTACTTTGTTAAGCGGAATGAATGAAGATTTTATTTATTTTTGTATACATAGTACATCTAATATATAAAATATTAGCTTCAAAACTAGTTAGTATATACTATTCTAAGATACACTATTTTACAAGCTCTTATAGTTACATATCTACTTCTGAAGAACTTTGAACATGTTGAGTAACATATTATGTTATTTTGTTTAAGGGGAGGTTCTTGATACCTTATCAAATGCCTGTGATTCATCTAAGAAAACAATTGAGCAATACTCCTTCCTCTGGAAGGAATATTGCTCTGGAAGGAGTATTGCTCAATCGATCATAATTTGTGTTTTAGTTGTGTGATAACGGTATTATTTTTACTGAAGCTGATTTCAAGCATTGGAATTGTATTTTGTGTATATTGCACATAATATATTTTCACAATATCAAAACTGTGCAGAAAGTTATTTTTATATGAAACTTATATAAAATTAATAAACACCAATGGGAATTTGGAGGTAAACACTGAGCATGAGGTTGAGATTTAGTTTTTTAGAAAGGCTTTACACTGTTACTATGTTATTTGGCTAAATAGCTCTTTATGTGAGATCGTCAATAGCCATATTATTGTCAAAAAAGAAGAAACAAGTGTGGTAATTCCTGGTTTTAAGTTTTTTATAATTTATCATAACGGTAAGGCCTACGTGCTAAGATCTAATAAAAAGAAATAAAACTTTCTGAAAATAGACCTTCAAGTTATAATTTTAGAGCTTTCAATGCATAAAAAAACCTAATTTTAATTTCAGAACCTTCTTATTTCTAATAAGTCTTATATGTGAGTGACGGCATATATATTTATATTTACTAAATATTGGAGCGTTGGATAAAATAAATATAGTTAGTCGGTAAAATTATTTTTCATTAAGTAATTCATACTTCGCAATTTCGTATTACAAAGTATTTAATAAAAAAAACTGAATTCTAATGAACAAATCTTTTGTATATTGCAGTCTACTTTTCAAAATATATTGTTATGTTTTTCTAGTTTTATTGCTTACACTCGTTCAATAACCCTATGATATCATCCTTATATACAAAGATTTTTCTAAAAGAAATTATTTTGAATTCTTTACATATAAAAGATAAAATAAAAGATGACGAATAACTTTTCTTTTACTCAGTGTATAAGTTTAATAATAATAATATTTATAAGGGATCAAAACTTATCATTTCCGTTTTTATATTCACTTGAACTAGGTTGCACTAAGATGTCAGCTTTAGATCTGCTGGTTCTCTATCAATTTTAAATTTTTGTTTACCTTTGATATATGTAAGTTATTGGCCTCAAGAGTTTTAAAAGAAAAAGCGCTTTTATTTTGTAACATTTTTGTAACATGAAAATTGAAATTAAATGTCAAACATTAAAACCTCACAATTTGGTGTAGGTATATCTCAGGTCTATAAAACCTTCACAAAAATTATTTAAAAATATGCTTAAAGCTTTTTAAGTATGTAAATATTGAATGCCTAAAAATTATTCCATTTTACACAAAGGCTATAGGTACCAATAATTTTAATTCTGTTTTTTTTGTATGTATCCATGAAATTCTAACTATTTAAAAATTTTATACAAAAGTAACAATTAAAGAGTTTTTAAACTATAATTAATAAAATATTGAATCAAATATGTTAAGCCATCGAAGAATTATGAATGGAATAATCCAGCTATAATACCAATGACTTCATAATACTAAACTCTTGATTGTTGATTTTGCGGTGCTACCATAAATGCTTTTCGTATTCAGATGTCTGTCGAAAAGTATTTTATTTTTATTGTATTCCCCACAGCGCTCTTTCTATTCATATGACTTTATATTTCAGTACGAGAACATTTATATGCACATATCTATAGCACGATTTAATACTTCTTATCCTGCAAAGCTTTTTTTCAACAAACTCACACATTTGCCATCAGAAACGTATTCGGATCAGAAAAAAAAATTCAACTCCGATTAGGGATACATATCCATGTGTCTCACTGTAGCAATGCTGAGTCTCTCTGCTATTCTAGTCAAGAAAACACAAATAAAAATGGTAAAGGTTAATATTTGGTAGCACCAAGTTTTAAAAAGTCATGACACACGACAAGTGACATGACATATTTAAGCTCCTTTTTATCTGTTGCAAATCCAAATCCAGTTCACAGCAGGCGAGGGAAAGATTATGCATTTCGGATTAAGCAAAACACAACCAAGAGATTTTATTGTCTTTCTTAAATGAACTTTGAGTGGATTTTGTGGGTTCCATAGTTTTATTTTCAAAAAAAAAAGGAAAAGCAAAAAATCTACTTTTTTAAATTCAATATTTTAGCATTTAATAAAAATAATTTTTTTAAAATAAATTAAATTAAAATTAAATAAGTAGCTAAAAGAATAGAAAACATTTTCAAGTTTTTAGAGGCTATTTAATTTCCTCTTCTCACTAGAATGGGGCATAATAAGCATATAGCATATGTTTGGCATATAGAAATTGTTAAAATTGATTAAGAAAATAATGAATCGTAGATGGTTATGCGAATTTAGGATCAAAATAATCGATCTATGGAGTTCACTATTCATAATGAAAATAAAAAATTCGATTTAAATGGTAGTATTTATAAAATTAAGACTCCAATTAAATGTCATGTTGAAAATCAAAAATCAAGAATAATAAATTGGCTGTCATTTTCAACAAGTTGATATTTTTATGACATTAAATAAAATAATCTTCGTAGAAGGTTGCATTGCAGGCATAAAAAAATTCAATTTACAAGAACTTGATCCAAGTCCGCATATTATGCGTACAAATTCTTTCAGATTAAGCTCAATAATCACTTGAAACGGTTCCATTATTTCATGAAAAAATCGTATTTAGTGTTAAAAGTCATAATTGATACAATTGATTCGCAAATAAGAATATTATTTACATTTGTAGTGAATAAAAACCAAATGTTGTTCGTAAAACAGTTCAGCTCCACATAAATTGAACCAAATTTTCCTAAAAATAGAAGCAGAGTATTGTAGGCTCTGTTGGATTTCAGCAGTGATCCGCGTATTATAATTAATGGATTGCAGCTATTTAAACTCGCACATCTCCACCTTGATTATTTGATCAGTTGTAGATGTTCTAATTACAAACGATAACGCTATGCATTTTGTTTCTCCAATTTTTATTCATTTTGATCGAAAGATTCTTGAATCGGAACTGAATCAGGACAACTGATTCTAATATTTCGAAGATGGCAAATTAGATTAAAGATGAATTTGATAGCAATTCATCAATATTTACTTGGTTTGTTATGCTAGTCTTAGTGAATATACATAGTCTTGTTAATTTATTAAAAATGCCAAATTCTTTAATGTCAATGTCTTTGTAAATCTATTCTGGTCATTTAATTAAAATTGGTCCTAAAGTCTATAAATGATTGATACAATAGAATTTTAAATTGTCAATAATTTGTCTAAATTTGAAAATTTCTCTGTCTGATCAATTGTTGATTTTTCTGGAATAAAACCTCATTGGTATAGGCACATGATCATTTTGTCATATACGCGCTATAGGATAAATCCCACAGTAACGCATAGAGGAGAGTATTTTATAGAAGATACTGAATAAAGTTATTTCTTGCTACAAGCAACCATCATATATGTGTATGTCCATTTCTAAATCTCATTTTTTAAAATGATTATTGTGGAGATATTGCATATTTTTATCAATTTTAATAATATCCTCGATTGTGAATCCTTGACTGTATTCAGAAGATGTGAACACGATGAAAATTTTCTATCTATACATCTAAATCGAAGATGTTAGAACTTTAAAGATAAGAATATAATGAGAAATATGTTGTTACTTGTCTACTTTGAAGAACTAAAATGTTGAAAAAGCAAAACGGAAGATTAGAGTAGTATCTGTGAAAGAAATAAGCTTTCTTATGTAGAGATATATACAGGGTGTACCAGACTAAAGCGACATTACTAAGGGTTTTGATTCTTATGTTCAATAAACAAAGAGAAAATAGTCCGGGAAAGCAACGCTTTTTCAATTCAGCTGATTTTTCAGGCAATATGTCTGAAAAATATTCCATCAGGCAATAAAATCTCAATAACAATAAGTAGCTTACTTCGCAGACCACATAATAATTTCAGGGAGTTATTTTTAATATATTTAGATATTAATGATTAAAATTTTTTTAATGTTGTAGAGAAATTGTTTCTTGACACTCTGAAAAAGAATATGCTCTCCCTTAATATATATTTCATTTTTTGACCAAGGAATAATTTATATCATTTATATTAGGTTTTTTTCCAGACGCTTTAAATGTTATTTAGATATTTCAGAGATTTTGACGTGGGAAGAGATAAAAAAGTAGGGATGTAACCGCACCTAACATAATTATTTGATATTTGCAGTTTTTATGTGACTCGACAAGTAAGTACTTTCACATTAAAAAATGTAACTGGGATCAAAGTGTTACTACTACAAAATGTTAATTTATACCTTTTTCAACTTTGTTTATATTTCAATTGCTTTCAATGTGCTAAGTCATCCGTTGGTGGAAATGCATCACTTTTGAGTGTCCTTTTCAGCTATTTATACAGATGCAGGATCATCTGCGCTGCCAACCATAAATATACAGAGTAACAATTTTATTTCATTTAATTTAATTTTGTTTTATTTTTTATAAAGTACTTAAACGTGTAGTTGCTTTTATTTGTTTTTTCTCGTAAGACTTTGCTGACACAACTTGAATTTTTTCGCTCGTGGGTAACCACAATTATAAATTGTACTGCACAAAATAGGGCAACTACAATAAGAGCTCCACATTTTCATGTAGTTGAAAGGAAACTCTTTGAATTGGTAGCATTTCTACTTAAAACTAAAATATAGGTCACTTTAATAATGTATATTAACTTAGTTATTATTATAAAATTTAATCATATAAGTAGCGAAATTCAACAATTTATGTTTATAAAAAATTTAAAAAAAATTCATTGCACTCAATAGTTTTTTTGTAATACTACGGAAGAGTCATTATACGTCCGCCAGGCTTAAAGGACTACCTTTAAGGTAGACGTCTGAAGGAACTAACGCACGAACAGCGTTCCTGCAACTCACCTATTCAAGTCTCAATACACATATTTGCCAAATAATTTTATTTTATTTGAATATTTTTACTTTTTACTAAAAATCAATTTTCTTGTCAATGTTTCTCAAGGATTGCATAGTAAAGTACTATGAAAAGCAGTAAAATTCTTTAAAATTGAGTCTGCATTGCTCATGATAATTTTTTTCGGCATTCTGATTTTTATTTCATATTTTTATATGTGAAATTTTTTAATGCATAAGTCAACTTCACCCACAAGTAGCTCCAAATAATTACAAGTGTTGGTACTTCAAAATAAGCATTAAATCGATTTCACAGTACTTCGAGGGTGTGAAACGATGTTTACATATCCTCACCTTAACATCCTTGACAGTGACATGAGGCAAGACGCCTTGTGTGTAATCGCAATATTTCAGTTATTCTAGACTAAAGCGAAAAAAGCAATAAATTTAATTTTTTTTTTACTTGAATCCACACATCTGATATTCTTGAGTTGTTTAATTTTTATTGATGGCTTTAGCTAAAAGTGTTCAAAGGGATATCATTTAAATCCTTTTTATTGGTTTGTTTATTTCAGAGATTTATGATACTTACGTGTTAAAAAGAATGAAATTAATTTTGCTCAATAAAGCAAAATTTGGTGTGTAAAAGTATCAGCTTTAAGCAACTCTCAAATTTAATGGTTGAGACAAAAAAAAAAAGGTTTTCACATATATTATACAGAGAGGTTTTGAAAAGTATTGAACTACAACAACAAAAATTGTTTCGAGTATTGCCAAATATCCATCATCAGTGATCTGGTAATTCTTTCTTGTATTTAATTAATCGTAAATAATTTGTTTTTGTGAGACGACAAGTATCAGGAATTGAACTCGTGCCCTGCCAAATTTAAGGCTCAAAGTCAGCGTTCATTAGCCAACTGACCCAAAGCCTTACTTGACTTGCCTTGTATGTTCGACCTTTTTTCTGGAGTTTTGTTAATTTGCTGTGAAAGTTTTATTAACTAATTTACTTGTTGTATTAGTACAAAATCGTAAACCATCTGTATTTATATATTTATTTTTAATTGTTAAATATTATACTATTCTGTTTGTAGAAGAATTATTTGTTACATGCTTTTTTTATTATTCTTTCTTATGTATAGTACCTAATCTAGGGTTCGGCTGTAGCAGAAAATATATATAATATTATTATTTTTGTTATTATTTTAGCTTTATTTTTAATTCATTTTAAATTTTTTTTTTGTGTATTACATAGAAATTACTAAACAAATTATATTATATATATGAAGCTTACAGCTATGACATTTTAGCCGTCTGCCGAATATATATATATAATATTAATGGTTTATTTTTTAGAGTTTAGAGTTTATTTTATTAATTTATTACTATTACAGATATGCTTTTATAACACAATGATCCTCATACAGAGTACATAAAATAGATAGATAGATTAATTAAATTATTTGAGACAATAACTATTAAGTTGTCTGTCTTAATTAAAATTTAAATACGATTCGAACATAGTGCAAAAATATTAATATAATATTTATACTCATTTATATATATAACCTACTTTTGGAAATAAGCATCCTACTAATGCAGTAAATTATTTGCCAAATACTGACAAATAATTAGACCTTTATATAAACGAATCGATTTGTCTTGTTGTACTGATAAAAGATTTGTTCGATCAGTACACTTAGATGCACACCGTGAACTATATTTAATATCCATACAAGCGATTTTGGACTTGTTAATTTAGTAAAAGAATGTCTGGTATATATGTAAACTGAATAATGTGTTTAAACCACCAGAAGAAGGAAGATGAGTCTAGGGACCCTTAAGTTAGGGGCCACTGACTTAATACTATCTCAGGAAATGAAATATCTAGGAGTAATTCTAGATAAAAGACTTTCTTGGGAAAATCACTTATCATATGTAACTGGCAAAGCTCTAAGAGCAACTTATGCGTGCCAAAGACTGTATGGCAAAACATGGGGTCTGCGACCAAAAATGATGGCTTGGTCGTACAAGACCGTAATAGTACCAATGATCACCTATGCATCCTTGGCATGGTGGCCAAAGGTAAATCAGGCAAAGGCTAAGATAACCTTCAATAAGATTCACCGAACAGCCTGCCTAAGCGTAACGGGAGCAATGAAAACGAGCCCCACAGAAGCCCTAGCAATGCTTACTGGACTCACTCCATTACACATCACAGTTAAAAGGACTGTGCCACACTAGGGTGGCTCACGTTATAAGGGGGAAAATTAAAAATGAAGTTTTGAATGAGCGCACCACCTAGGAATATGCAATTGACCAAAAAAATGATATTCCCAAAGTTTTGGAGCAATAGGATTAAAAATGACGTTCCGCCACTCGAAGTTGGGTTTTCAGTACAAAAAACAGAAATTTTTCAATTCAAGGTCATTTTTTATCTTTGTTACTTGTTTTAACAGTTATTAATATATACTCATTTGATAGATAATTAAAATATCTTTTTAATAAGACATTGATGATTAAAATCGGTTAAAAATTATGCGCAAAACACAATAATTAGTTGAGCGACTGTGCTCTGTTTTCTATTTCATACCTTTTAGCTGGCATGCACAATTACGTAATAGGTATATGCTACGATTTAGTTAATTATTTATAAAAAATTATAATATCAAGAAAACCCTTTTTTTCAGTAATTAATATGTTGTGTTTATTATGTTTTATAACATAAATCTGACTACGTGAAGGATAATTTTTATGATAATGTTCGACTACTTGCAGAACATATGTTATTGTTTTTCCTCTTCATATTTTGTCAAAATCGAATTATAATCCATCATAAGCCTAATTCCTCTTTCTATACAATCATTTATCATATGAAGTCTGGCACAGAATCCAAGTGCATCTCTATAATCTTGCGTCTCCATCCATGGCGAAGGATCGAAACTGATAAAACTATTAGATAGGTAAAAACGATCAAAAAATTTTTTATCTCTTCGGTCACGAAATCAATAAGATTCTTTGAGGAAAATAACTTCATTAGTGGGTTCCCACTCTTTATCTAACCAGAGATAGCTAGCAGCTTGGATGGAAATCGATACGGGAGCAGGTATCTTCTCGAAAGATATGCAGATAAGACAGTGCTACCGAATCCCTGCTACTTACAGCGTCTTTCACGGCGAGATATATGCTATCGAAAAAAAGATCAACATTAGACAACGAAGTACAATTCGTCCTTCGAATATCACGATTTTTTGTAGATAGGCCGCACTGAAATTGTAGATAGTTGAATCTAAATTCCAAGATAGTATTAAAATGTCGCCATGCACTAATGAGTATCAAACATCATAAGGTCTCTTTTTGTTGGACATAGTACATTTCGAATACTTGGACATAGCAATATTGAAAGGAATGAACTAGCGATGAGATGCCCAGAAAAGGTTCTGAACTGCATACAAGAGAGGCCGATGTCTCAATACATACACCGATATGTGAACTGTTTAGGATAATAGAGGAAATCAATACGGTGACTAAAAATTTATAGACTAACCGCGAAGTCTGTAAGGTCGCTAGAATCTTATGGCCTAAGTTGTACAAAAATACAACGAAAAGCCTTTTAGACTTCAGCAAACCTGCAGTTCATATGCTTTCTAGAGTACTAAAAGGACACTGTGCCATTGCGCCGAGTTCCAACAAGTGGATTATGCAGGAGTTGCCATGAGGATGAGGAGGTAAAATCTATCAACCACTTCCTGTGTTTCTGTCCGTACTTCAGACAAAGCTACTTTAATGTCTTGAGGATCGTTATTTTACTGGCTTGGAATAGATAACGAAAGCTAACTTATCGGATCTCCTCAACTTCATCTGGAAAACCAAATGGTTTAACAAGGATAACAAAAGTTAGCAACTCGCATCTCCTGGTAAAATTTTTTGTGGGCATCCCAATGGGCAATATATGTCTCCAAGTAGAAGTGCTGACAACTGTCAGCATGTGCCTTCCAAACATAACCTAACCTAGTGTGGGTTTAAATTTTCACACATTTGCTTACCATAAAAATGTATATATCTTGTACAAATCATCTGAGTTATATGTAAATTGATCTCTTTAAATAAACATTTTTAGTAAGTACATGATTTTCGCCATCCATTGAGAATCTTGGATGGCACCTGGGCGCCACAGGTAACCATTCCTACTACTACAAAATATGTATAGCGTAGCGATCCGAAACCTTGCATTTGTCAAGGGCTGAAACTAAAATAGGAGTGATAAATTGAATCGTTCTGTCTGCGTTATCCCAATTTTGTTGAACTGTGACTAAAGATTCAGCTTCCATTTTGAGACAAATTTCTTCATCGAATTCATTCCAATTAAAATCAATGAAATTTTTAGCCGCTCTTGCTTCGTTTGCTAAAAGGATAACATATTAACTTCAGTCAAACTCCCTGTACGACCATTTTCTCTTTACTTACGAAAAAATTCTTGTTTTGACTACATTTTCAATTTTACTTAAATGTCTATATAAATTATTAAGTAGAAATGTATTATTTTTATTTTTTATTTATGTTTCTTCCGTTTCTTGTAAACATTTGCGATAGCATTGTGCATGCCAGCTAAAAGGTATGAAATAGAAAACAGAGCACAGTCGCTGAACTAATTATTGTGTTTTGCGCATAGTTTTTAACCGATTTTGCTCATCAGTATCTTATTAAAAAGATATTTTAATTATCTATCAAATGAGTATATATTAATAAGTGTTGAAACAAGTAACAAAGATAAAAAATGACCTTGAATTGAAAAATTACTGTTTTTTGTCCTGAAAACCCAACTTTGCTCGAGTGGCGCAACGTCATTTTTAATCCTATTGCTCCAAAACTTTGGGAATATCATTTTTTTGGTCAATCGCATATTCCTAGGGGGTGCGCTCATTAAAAATCGCATTTTAGTTTTTCTGAGCCACCCTAGTGCCACACTAAGGCTTCCTTATTCATGTAATCTTAAAAAGGGCAATCTGACAGGACACGCAAAGATTCTAGATGAAGTCTAGAACTCTCCGTGCCTTAAGGTCTTTGACAAGATGAATAGAAAATTGGCTTTCTCCAGGGAATTCGAAGTGGTCCGATCCACCTGGAGAAACAATGACATTAACTTAAAACAGGGCTCACAATTATGGTATACTGATGGGTCCAAAATGGAAGATGGCAGTACGGGAGCAGGAGTTATAGGACCGAAATTCCGCAAAGCAATCGCAATGGGAAAAACTGCTTCCATTTTTCAGGCAGAGGTCCATGCCTTAGAGCTATGTGCAAGAGCATGCATACGAAGGGACACCCGAGGTACCAAAATATGCATCCTTTCAGACAGCCAAGCAGCTCTAAAATCTTTTGCAAAATCCTTATTCCAATCAAAGTTGGTCTGGAAATGCTTTCAACTTCTCAACACCCTAGCATCGAGGAACTATGTTCCTCTTATGTGGGTACCGGGACACGAAGGGCATAAGGGTAATGAAATAGCAGACTCCCTAGCAAAGAAGGGTGCATGTACTCCTTTCATTGGTCCAAAGTCCTTCTACGGGGAACCAAATAGCTTCACAAATAGTTTATTATGTGAACGAGAGAAACAAGATCTACTTGAACACTGGAGAGCCCAAACAATTACCACATGAAGATTATAGGTGTGGTAGAAAGTGACTCCTATCGAGTCTGCCATGAAGAGAAGGAAACGTAGACTCGATTACCTTGGAAGCGGGATATTGGTCCCAAGTCAAATAGATAAATTTAACCCCACAGCAATTACAAGATTTATAAATAGTCTAAATAGTATAGTTGGCCTTTAGGCGCACAATAGAACTTTTAGGTCGGGGTGCTTTAATAGCCTATTACTAGATAGATGGATGTGTTTAAACTGTAAAACTAAAGAAATTCTAATGAAATCAAAATTATATTATTTACAATAATATTTTATGTTGAAGAAAACACATATCAGATCATATAATCATTTAAATATATTCTAGATCAATTTGACAAGATTAATGGATTCGTTTGGTCTAACTGCGTGTCAATATTTGACAAATTTACTCCTTGAGTAAATCACATCTAAATTTGTACATGAACTTTTCATTAATCTTGGATATCAAGTGTACCAACAAATTAAACTGATTTTACATTCTGCACAAAAAGTATCTGTAATTTATAAATAGAACATTACTCATAAAGGATATTGTCACAACTGATTTTCTGTAAGGTGGTAGCTTATTAAGTCAATTTTTTTGTCTGAATGTCTAAATCTATCTTTTTGTCTATTTTTGTGTAATTGTCTAATTTGTAACAATATAAAAAAAGTTTCATTACAAATTCCTATTATTATAAAGTCGGAAGTTCTTTAAACAAAACCTGCAAAACAACTGCTATGTAGTACAGCTAACGCTCCTAGACTATATGGATTACCCAAAATTCATAAGTCTAATGTACCCCTGAGACCAATAGCGGACTCCACAATGGTTCCTTGTTATAAACTGTCAAAATATGTTGGAAAAGAAATTCTAAAACCACTTATATCGTCAGATTACAATATAAAAAATTCCAGTGAATTACTTGAGAAATTAAAACACATTAAATTGGAAGACAACGAAATATTAATTTCATTTGACGTAATTTCATTGTTTACAAATATACCTACAAACCTGGCTACAAAAATCATCTTAGAAAAATGGGATATTATTAAGAATACAACTAACATCTCTAAGGCCAAATTTTCGAGAATTCTTGACTTTTGTCTTAAAGACAATAATTACCTCATTTTTGACGATCAGATATACCAACAGGTGTTTGGTATGCCTATGGGAAATCCATTATCTCCTACTATCGCGGATATAGTACTTGATAAGCTACTTGACGAAGCCATAGCTGAACTCAAGACTATGGGCATAACTTTTAAATTTATTACCAAATATGTTGATGACATATTTGCGATTATCAAAAAATCTGACAAGGAAATTATTCTGACAACATTAAATAATTTTCACCCAAAAATCAAGTTTACATATGAAGAGGAACTGGACCATAAACTCCCATATCTCGACATTGAAATTATTAAACGAGATAATAATTTAATTTTCAATTGGTACAGTAAAGATATATCTTCAGGACGACTTATCAATTTTCACTCTTCACAACCTATGAGCCAAAAACTAGGTACTGTGAAGAATTTCATCAAAAAGGTATTAGATAGTAGTGACCAAATGTTTAAACAACAAAATATTGACAAAATTTACAAGACTCTATTGAATAATAATTATCCATACAGACTAATTAACAATTTAATCAAACAACAGAACATAAGTTACTATAAAAATATTCAAAATTGCAATAACCAAATTCCAAAACAATATTTTTCGTTACCCTATGTACCGAAACTATCTAATAATAGAAATTTGACCACAAATCTTAAACAAGACAACATTTTTTGTGCTTATAAACCCAATCAAACTATCCATAAAATTTTCTCTAACAACAAAAACAAAATTAATAAGCTGCAACAAAATAATGTGGTATATCAAATAAATTGCAACGGAAATAAAGAAGGGAGTTGCAAAGAGATTTATATTGGTACAACAAAGAGATCACTCAACACCAGAATAGCTGAGCATATGTCGGACATCAACAAGAACAAAAACAATACAGCTCTATCTCAGCATTGCACCGAGAGACAACATAAACCGGATTTCGACAATGTAGTAATATTGGACAAAGAGAAATCTTGGAAAAAACGGTACACTCTCGAAAGCTTAAGAATTCAAGAGAAAATTAACTTAACTATGAACATCAAAGAAGATACGGAGAATATAAGCTCTAATTACATTGCTGCTCTAATATAAACAAAATCGAAAGTGGCGGTAACTTGAAGCAGTTGACTATAATTCTATAATTTTATAAAACTTTTAATATTTATTCCTAACTTTTAATTTTTTATTTACAAAAAGTGATTTAACTTAACTTCAATTCTAACTATTGGTAATTATTATTATTTAACAATTCTAAAATCCTGAATGGATAATTATTACTTTTGATTGTTTTGTTATTATTGTTGTTGTTAGTTATTTTGTGTACATGTTTCTCTGTTTATACAATATCACAAATTATATTATAGATATATTTTCACATTGTGTCTTGAAATCATAATTATTAAATAAAAAATATTTTAGATACCCCTGAAGATGTTGGAAAATAACCAACGAAACGTCGGGTGAAAAATGAAATAAATTGAGTTTTATTTGCATCCTAATAATAAGACCAGAGTAGCCTAAAGAAAAAATTTTAACTAAACCTGCTTAAGTTTAATGAAGTTGTTTTAATATGCACTTTTGAAATTTATGTACCTGATTTCATAATATTATACAATATGCATAAAATAAATTATTAAAATTCATTATATCCTCATAATGTGAATTCTATTAAATATAATTACATAAATATAGTATAATTAATAGTATAATATTCTGTAAATATAGTATATATAGTATACTATATATATAAAATATAATTTAGGAGTATTTATAGTGATTTGTAATTTGAGTGTTCGAACGTTAAACGGTCAATTCCGAATGGTATCCAACTATTAGTTTACCGGAAATCTTCAGTGAAATATGGAAAACAAACAATCGCAGTTGGATCATTCTCCATCTTCATCAAGATAATACGAGTGCTAACACATCTCGTCTAACAATGGATTATTTGAACATTTTAAAAATGGTATTGAGGGGTCATCCGCCCTACAGTCCTGATTTGCCATCGAAATCTTCTTCTTGTTCCCGAACGTCAAGAATAAATTGCGTGGACAACAGAATATATAAAATTTTTAAAACTATATTTCCAATTTATAAACCGTTTTCTTAGTAAATAGTATAAACGAAACTTCATTGATTATTTTATTGGAATAACCTCTGTTTTTGTCTCTTACGTTTTATAAACGAATTCAATGTCTCCCATTGAATGGTGTCAGAATATATAAAATACTTAAAACTATATTTCCAATTTATAAACCGTTTTCTTAGTAAATAGTATAAACGAAACTTCATTTATTATTTTATTGGAATAACCTCTGTTTTTGTCTCTTACGTTTTATAAACGAACATTTTTCAAATATGATTCCACCCTAACCTAACCTCATTTTTGTATACTCATATAAATTAATTCACTGGGAACTTTTCAAAATAAATATTTCTATAGTTTTCTTTATGTATTTTTTAAATTGAATAAATCAGTGCTAAACTATCCGACAACATCAATTTTTACCAATAGAGTATTGAAACTCAATTATTTAGTGCCTATTAATATACTACATTGTGGCCCTTTGCCACTTATTGGATTTACGGGGACTAATATATGTAATATATAATATATGTAATGTAACTTAATATAGTTACCCCACACTGTGATTTATCAATATCTTGCCAAATATCATTAACTTTTGTATATCAAAGCGGAGTTCTATAAATGTATTTTTTTCTCTATATGAGTTATAAATATAGATACAAAAATAGATAAAAAATATCTATTTCAAAAACTTATACAGTACGTTTCGAATTTAGTGATTTCACTATTCAATGCAAAAAAAAAAATAAAATCATTAAATTTGCTTACAAATTTCCAGGAGCAATTTTTTTTTAAAAATATGAATTTGTTTTAAACATTTGTAAGCAATATTTTTTTAATAATTTTTCTCTCCGACATGTCTAAAAAATATTTCAATTACAAAACAGAATTTAACGACAACCATTCACTGTTACTACAAGTTATTCAAAATGATAAATTCATGTAAAATTCAACAGTTTTTTCTACTCCATTTTCCAAGTGGGATTTTTCGAAGCCTTATTTTTTATACGTTTTAAAATACCTTTGTTTACCGCAGATAAGGACGAAAGGTGCACGACTATGTCAGGCTCGATGATTTATTTGCTAACAGGAAATGTTGACATTGTGAAATTTTAGCAGCTGAAAAATTTAAATTATTTGCATAGGCCTGAGCACAGCCCCCGATGCCAGTGCCATTCAAGCCCACGGTTTTCTATTTTTTTATGCGGGCTTTGCTCGCTGGCGTGTTTACGAGTTGGTGACAATTGAAAATATGGATTTTATGTGTTATGAAATTTTATTGATTGAACAATCAAATATTTATGATGTAAATGAATATGCTTTCAATTTAACAATTCCACATTTTGATTGCTAATGGATTTAAAACAACGAAAAAAATCTGAAAACTCTTGTATTGTGATTACAGATACTCAAGATTATTGCTTGACATGGCTTAACGGAAATTGGCTTATAAAATAAAAATTCAACGATTATATTTCAAAATAAAAATTATAATATTTCAAGTAAAGTGACGTATATTAAAGTCTTCAGATACAATTTAAAGTGGTTTATTGAAAAACACTTTAAATTACGACAAATCAAATTAAATCAATGAAAAATTTTAAACAAACTCGATTACTTATTCGATTACAGTTATGGGAAAATAAAAATATTTTAAAAAAAATAATAAATTATTTAGAAATTTTGATTTATTTTCAATTTAAATAAAACACAAAATCAAGGACGTTAAAACTGTCTTTTAATCGGTTTAAGTCTCTGTGTCGATACTCCGCATACAGCACCAGAGAGATACCTATCTAGAAATTAACTTCATCAAAAATCAAGATAGATAAGATACTAGCCTTATTTAGCGGCATCACAATGTACCTTAGTCGATCTGATTTGTTTTAAATTTATACAAAATTATAATCAAAAAGTTCTTTTTAATTTTTAATTTAAAATAAGCAGATTTTTTGAGTCTGACAACTCTTTTTACTGTTTGACTGCCACGTCAAAATTGGGTCTTTCGGATTATGACGAAAATGCATGTTACGTAGGGCCATGTAATGCAGAGTGTCTCGGGCGCGGCAAAATTCTCTGCTTCGGGTTATGCCGAAAATGCATGTTATGCAGGGTGTCACATCAGTATTGCCAATTTTGTATATTTTGTACTTTTTGGTACTTTTTAGTTATGTCTAAATTTAAAAGGAAATGTAGATATGCTCACTTTAAATTTGCCACCAAAAATAACCAACAAGAAAAACTCATAGAGGCTGTAAAAATGTTAAATCTTGACTTATTATTATGTTTTCTGATAATAATTGTTAACAGTATATATAAAATTATACGCCTTTCCTTAAAACCGGAAAGGAAAGGCGTATAATTTAGAGTATTTATCAATTCATAAACAAATTCATTTGCTTCGTTATATTAGAACGAAATCATAACCCAGCTGTGTAATAATTAAATTAATTAATTATGTATACATTTAACAATAAATATAAACTTAAATTTGAATATTAGAAAGAAAAAAAGTTTTTCTTGAAGATAACTAAAGATTCTAGACGAAGTATTGGGAAAAAGTTGTGTGTTTATTATCATTGATTAATAATATAAATATAAGAATTGGTATAGAAATACATCAGAGGAAATACGGATGGCTGAGGCATGCTCTTCGTAATCCAAACACTGAAATTCTTCATGCTGTACTCGAGTGGAATCCGCAGGGAAGAACACATTGCGGTCGGCCGAGGATAATATGGTGAAGAACCATCAGTAAAGAAACGAGCTAATCATTTAGTGAGCTAAGAGCAATAGCGTGCGATCGTAGTAATTGGAAATCTCTTGTGATTAGACTAAGTAAATAAATGGTATTTCTGAACATGTGTCAATAATAAGAATTTTATTGCATATTTTATCTTTATATTATTTTATACTGTATTATTTTCATTATATTCTTTACTGAGAAATTGTGATACAATATGTGACAATATATATTAAATTTTCCTTTCAACTGATACAATATTTTCAACTAAATATGCAAATCTTATACATTTCGAATTCAATTCATACCTTATCCTATTTACATAATACAGGAAATTAAATTATTAAAAAAAAGTTTAATTATCAAAGAAAATTTCATTAGTTCCTTCTTTTTATATTGACTTCAAAGTTTATGGCGAACGTGACAAGCTCTTTAATTCTTCGATAAAGAGAATAACAACTGTGAAAAATATGTCTCTAATAATTGGAAAACAGTAATTTGACCCTTTGTACCTTCGGTAAAGAAAATTCTGTGCCAATTTAAATTTATTTTTTTTAATTAAAATTTTCTTTGTTGGTCTTAAAGTCGCATTTTCCTAACTGAATTTGCATGGAGCCAAGCTTTTGCGGAGTTTCACGACTAACATAGTTTCACTAATTAATTATCCTATGAAGTTTTTTCTTTTCCTTTGTGATTCGTTTGGCTTTTGCTGATGCTGATGCTGAGATTTTATTATTATTTTAAATTATCTCCTTTTTTCCATAAATCCGTTGCCATTTCCATTTCATGGTCATGCATGTGCATGACTGCAACGAGGCTTTTATAAAAATGAATTGCTGCTTCAGAATTAATAAAAGTCAAACAATCGCTCTGGAAAAGTAAAATTCTAAACCATGACGAACAGGACGGCTACACGTTCCATGTGGAGGTTATGACATGGCATTTTGTGTTTTGTATCCATGCATTTTTGTAAATTAGCAACATAACAACAACAAAAACAACAACAACAACAAAAGCTCAATAGAGCTAAGATTAAAAGAGAAACATGGGCTGGGTTCGTTGGCATTGTAGTCTGTGACTTTATATGGATTTTCATGCAAAAAGATGTAAACTTTGACGTTAAAGCAAAAGTTGCGAGTTAAATTAAATACACAGATGAATTTTTGAAAGCAAAAAGATAAATGATTTAAGCTTTTAAATTAAAAAATTTATAGAATTAAACAAGTTTTTGTCATAAGAGATTCGCACACAAATGTATTTCATACATAATTTATTTTAAGCAATGCCACTGAAGTTTGGTTTTATCAGATATAAGGATTGTTTTTTTTTAGAGATTTTCTTTCAGTCATATAAAATTTTAAAAATTCACAAAAGATAACATTTTTAACCTAGAAATTAATTAATAGTTTTAAATAATAATTTATGAGTGGACTATTTGGTCACTTAAATAGCAATAAAAAAATATAATCTATTATTTTAATTTAAAAACAAATTATATTTTCCTAAAATATGTTTCCGATATTTCGACTATCTTCGATAGTCATCTTCAGGGAAACTTAATATTCTTGTATAATACATTTGGTCACAAATAGAAGAATCGATCATTTTACTATAAATTCGTACATATTTATAATACTTTTATAATACGCAGATAATTCGTTAAATTTGAAAAACAATAAGTTGTGCTATAAAGTAATTAATAATAGATGTAGTAATAAGAAATCCAATTGAAGGCTTATTTACCATCGTTGGACTGATCTGATTAAGATCAAATATGCGCTATTTTATTTAATAACTTGTTGCCATTTTGAAGGTAGTTTCATTGTGCCTCTCTCATAGAAATCCTCGTCCCTATTGGCAAAAAATTAAGACAGTCAATTTCCACAAGGTTACCTTAAAGCGTATTTTTTACCAGAAAAATCGTTAGCCATAGACTGGAAAAGATGGTAATCAACTGGTGCCAGGTCTGGACTATAAGGTGGATGTATAAAAACTTCCCAACCAAGATCCCGAAGCTTTTGGCGTGTCACTATCGATGTGTGTGGCCTCGCGTTGTAAGAATACAATTCTACTCCCATTGCCCAAAGCTGACCGTTTCTGTATGATTGTTTCGTTCAGACGGTCGAATTTTTACCAGTACAGTTCTAAAATAAAAGTTTTGCATTAGGGGAGCAGTTCATAGTAGATGATTCCTTGCCAATCTCACCACTAAATGATTCCTTGCCAAAGCAAGGATCCAGTTTAAGTGATCCAATTTTCATCGCTAGTCGTTGTTCAGCCAATCGCTTCAGAAATCGGTTGATTTAATTGCGTTTCAGCAGCGATTCGCTGATGGAAATTCGGTCCATTAGGTTTTTTGTGTTAACTGGTGAGCAACCCATACATCGAGTTTCTTTTTGTATTCAGTCTTATTCAAATGGTTCCAAAATATTTTTTGTGCACTCTTTAGCTCTTGGGCAATCTAAGCAGTAATTATATGACGATTTGCCTTGACTATTTTCATGACATTATCGACATTTTCAACAATTAAAAATATCTTTAATGGCATTATTACGTTCAATTATTACCCAACTAAATATTTGATCAACAAAATATTTGATCAGCAGACAAAGCCTTATATTACCGTGTTCCTATAGACCTTGACTCTCTAAACTATTTGAAAGAATATATTTTTTACTTCACCAGCTATTGCTTAGTGAAAATCATATAATCTATTTTCATCAGTTTTCGAAATCATGAAAATACCGAACAAATATCGAATGCGCAATAAAAATAAAATTTTTTCTTTTATTCTTAATATTTTAACGATTTTACGTTAATTTGGGAAATTCCCGATAAACTGCTTAAAAAATATTTAAAGTAAATGTTTATCTATTTATTCGTAGCAAGTTTACTGAAAACATGCAAGTCGTATATTTTAAGATAAAATTTTTTTATTAATCCTTTAAAACTTCAATTTTTTGATTTTTTTTAAGCATATGTACTTAAGTCAAAGTCCTTAAGTAATCCTGCCTATTCACTGAATAGATACAAACACTAACTTAAAAAAAAAACATTTTTAATCGTTAAGCTCTTTCATTTTATAATTAAAAATACAGCCTACTTTCTATGGAGATATTAAGAATGTAAATTTAATCCATCAGTATCTCATTAAAGTTAGCATCACGCCCACAAAGTCTACTCGCCAAGTGACGCGACTATATAGAAAATGTATACTAATTATACGAGTATATATTGTAGAACACAAATAATTATGGTTTTTGCTTTTATGAAGTATATAGCGAAGTTTATAGGCTTTGCCATGGAGATTGCACTATACCCAGCATGGTCGCAAAAAAGGGAATATTGACATGAGACTCACACAGAGATCATATTAGTTGGAATAAACAGAAACGACAAAGAATGAATATCAAGTTGATGCTCATTTAAACCTTTCTATTATCATTTACAGCGATGACTTAGAGAAAGTTATCAAGCTTTCGTGGTGTGAAATATTCAAAAACGTTATTTCTCCAAAAAAGTTATTAAATCACAATAAAAATGAAGATAAATGTGGAAATAAAGAAAAACTGCCAATTATTCCAATGTTGTAGCATATTGCACTAAGAGGAAGATTTTTAGTATGGAAAATTCAGTTGAACAACGAGTTAGTTTGAAATTTTGTGTTTTGAACGAAATTTCATGTGTTGAAGCATTGAAAATGGTGCAGAAAGCATACGGGGACTCTTCTATGTCTCAAACATAGGCATACGAGTGGTATAAATCATTAAAAGAGGGTCGTGAAGTAATCGAAGATGTGCCTCGTTCTGGACGTCCATCAACATCAAATACCGAAGAAAACGTGGCAAAAATCAAGAAAATTGTGCTGGAAGATTGTCGTTTGACTGAAAGAGAGATTGCTCGTGATTTAAACATCTCAAATGCGTTCACCACACTCTACATAATATATTGGGCATGAGACGGATTTCAGCTCGACTTGTACAGAAACACCTTGATTTTTTGCAAAAAGCAAAATAGCGAATAGCGAAAGAACGTGTGAGGAAATGATTTTTGAGAATGAAAACGACTCTGCATTTATGAAACGCATCATAACAGGTGATGAGACATGGGTTTATGAGTATGCCGTCGAAACCAGTCAACAATCGAGCGAATAACGCTTCGAAAACGAGCCAAAACCCAAAAAAACGCGCAAAAGTCGCTCGAAAATTAAAGTTATGCTCACTGTTTTTTTGACTACAGCGGTGTTGTTCATTACGAATTTTTGCCAGAGGGTCATACCATCAATAAAGAATATTACCTCGTCGTTATGCGGCATTTGCGTGAATCCATCCGTAAGAAAAGACCACATTTGTGGAAAGCCAATAATTGGATTCTTCACCACGACAATGCTCCATCGCACACGGTTCTTGTTGTACGCGATTTTTTGACGAAACACGGCACCATATTCGCCAGATCTGGATCCGTGCGACTTTTTCCTGTTCCCGAAACTCAAACTGCCCCTTCGTGGTAAGCGTTTTGAGTCGATTGAATCGGTATAAGAGAATTCGCTGAAGAACCTAAAAGCCATACCTGCACGGGCCTACAAAAATGTATGGAAGATTGGGTTAAGCGTTGGCATATGTGTATCGCTTCAGAAGGAGCATATTTTGAAGGAGATAAAATAAATTTGGAGTAAAATTTAAATTTGTGTGTTTTATTTACAAAATCCGAGCAGAAGGTCAAATTAAATTTTCAAAAAATAAAAAAGAACCTAATAAAATTAAGAAACAAATGACCTCAGTTTAAAATAAGTAGTTCATCCTATTTATGGAAACGGTTATCTATTGATTTTCTTCCTTTTTGTTCAAGGTTTCGTGACCACGAACTAAATAGTGCATCTATCCTGTAGCATTTTCGATTACAATTTCATTTAAATGGAACTTGATTGCAATTAAGTCTTCACTTCACTTTCGATCTATGTTAGTGCAAAACTAATTCAACTCGTTTAACAAATTAGGCAAGAGCATGAGCGCTAATAGTGGCTGCAATGCACTATATAGCATGTGGTATGTGCTGTCTATAAATTTCAAAATCATTATTACCATCATCTCCGCTACAATCATTATGAATACGAGTTTAATTTGATGTTCTGCAGAATTTTGAGGATATCATCGCAGCTTAATTTCCATTCAGCGTCGAAACGATGTGAGCAGTGAATGCTGTTCAGCATTTCTAAGCTGATGTCAATGGGAGTTTCGTATTTGTTAGTAAATTGTTAACAGCAATACAATAAATGCAAAAATAAATACTCAAAGACATCTTGTGATTGTCGCAGGCCACATTTGTCTTTGGAGTTAAAACCGAATAATGCAGAATAGATTTGGGCGCATAATGACTTCTCGGTTTTGGTGGGTGTTTGTATTGAATTTGCTGATTAAGCATTTAAAGCACATTTAACTGTCAAATTAGTTAATAAGGAAATAATTTATAATGTTAGAATGAGACACGTTGAGTTATTACGTAGGACTACTGCATGTAGCATTTGAAACAGTCATGCGGATGCAAGCATCAACATGTGCTAAACATCCTTAATTCTAATTGCATTTCCTGTTTCAGTTCCAATGCCGTCGCTCCTGCATGTAGACGAACTCGTACTGCATTAAGCTTCATCCAAATTTTCTTGTACGTGCGTCAAAAAAGTATTTGTGCCATTTGGAGTTTTGCAGGTATTCTAGAGAAATTTGTATGAAAACCTAAAACATTGATATATAATGGTACGACTATTCCAAAATGTTGGTAGCTCTGGGAACAAAAGCAGAATTTTTATTGAATAAGAAATGTTTATATTTAGGAATCCCATAAATTTGGAAACTTTATTCAAAATGTGTGGATAAAAAATTTGAAGTTAAAACTAGAGATTATTAAGAAAAAGTTTGAAATGAAAAGCAATTGTTAGTTTTTGTTGTTTTGTACATTTTTAATGAATCTTGAGTAATGTGTAGCGGTATTGACTGACATCAACGACTCTAATTTTATTTCCTACCGATCTACATATGGTAAGTGATCTCCTACCAACCTACTGGTCATCGTGTATATATACTAAATAAAATTTATTCAATAAGGCACAGTTTTCCTGTGGCCAGGGTCTGAAACGAGCAATCTACTGTTCTTAACAACAAAAAGTTATAAACTTTGCCATGATATTTAATTATTAAATAATATATTTGTACATTTAAGTAGCCCACTTTGGAGGTCGATTATAAAAATAAATAGAGAGTTACATGGGTATGGGTTCTTAATAAAACAGAGTACTGTAACATTGAAAGTTCTGCTATACTTCAAAAGAAAAAATTCCGACTGGAGAGGACGTTATCCGCTTATGGAATGAAGACTATAGTGATTTTCTTTAAGAAATCAAAAAATTTTGCATTAGCATCCCCCTCCTGACAAAGAGATAGGTAGAATGATTGGGATTATGACTGTTTTACGAATAATTAAATATAAGAATTATTTCCAAGACCACTGATGAAGGGTATTTGGCAATACTCGAAACAGCTGTATGGTCAGCCAAAAATTCAATTAATTAAAATAATTTAAAAAATAAATTTTTGTTGTTGTTTCACTTCTGTTCGAAAACCTCTTTATTTAACAACTACTGCATGTTTAAATATATTAAAAATTTACTGTTTTCATATTATGATATTTAAAGACAGCTTCATTCCAATGATTTCAAATAGTTCTTACTACAAAACAGAAATCTATTGAGTATCAACTACTGAATACATAATATTGCTAATTAAGCTAATGAACATACAAATTCAAATAATTGTCTTTACAAATGCAATAGTGTTACTAACCTAAATACAATATCAATTTACCTACATTTCTAATACAAAATAAAATCCAATTCCTGGAATTTTCAATGAAGGATCATGCATTCATCATTCGAATTCAATCTCAATTTAAATAAGAACTACAACGTTAACAAATTAATACTGAAAATTCTTCAATTGAAATTCAGGGATTTTTTGTTCCACATTGTGCAGAATTTCCAATTGGGAAGAAGGATAGATTGGAACCGTCAGCCGAAAGGGGTCAGCCATTTTCGTCCTTTTCATAACAAAAATAATCAAACAAATTGCTGTCTATTATCAAAACATATTGAAATGAATATGTACGATTTGTATGATAAATGGATTCGACTATCCAACAATAGTAAAAATAACAAAGCAGAATTCACAGTATTTTGTGTGAAAATTTGCAAACATTAAAATCTTTTCTTCTTTTTGAAAACATTTTGTATCAATTCAAAGGATAAAATAAATTATAAAAATAATGAAAGGATTTTTTTTTTACAATGGTAGGAGTAAGTGCCACTTTCATTCCTTAAGTGCTACTTTAACATAGTTGAGTTCCATACTTTTAAGCCACAAAGCAATTAATTTATTTGTTCGCATTGAGTAATTAATTAAATAAATAGTTTGCCAATAGAGAGTATTAGGAGTTGAATGACCGAATTAAATTTTCATTAACATGTTTAAAAAAAAAACAAATGTAATGTAATGCTGAGCCTTTTTTGAGTTAGCGCATCTGGGCACTTTAACTCTTTGATAGCTGGGGAGTTTCTGCGGAGTTCGACCCATCTCACTGACTAATTTGAGTATTCCTCATAATCTTCGTGATTATTCAATGATTGATCTAAGATCTGCGTACCACCCCGTGCGGTTAGTGATTATTCTGAGATTAGATAGTGCTAAGTAGGGCTTCAGAGCTCTGTCCCTTTTGTATTTTTTGACCGGATCTATTTTAAGGTTTCTTAGCATTTCATTCGTGCCTTTTTTTTCTATAGTCATACAAAAAGTATCTATCGCTTTTGTCACCAGAAAATAAATTGGATAAAATTTTGGTAATGTTAAAGCAAGACCGACACGCAAGTTGTCAAAAAATAGCGGAGGCCTTAAATATCAACCACAGGTCAGTTTGACATTATTTTAAAAGAGCAGACTACTCAAAGAGGTTCGATGTTTGGGTACCACACGAAAGAAATTTGATTGATCGAATTATCATCAGTGAATCGTTCCTAAAAAGCAATAAAATTAAAGCATTTTGAAGCGAATCTATATGGGCGATGGAAATTGGTTAAATACGAACATATCTAATTCAAGCGATTATGATTAAAGATCGGTGAACGTCAACAAACAAATTAAAACAGTGGAATGACGATCAACAAGATTATGTTGAATGTTAGGTGGGATTGAAAGCAAAATATTAATAATCTTCGAAATTGTAAAAACGATTCTTATATACATTATGTATTAAGACTATTGTCTTCATTCCTGTATAAAAACGACAGGAATATTTGGATATTAGATCATGACATCTTATATTTCTTCTTCAGTCTCATGATCGATTTCTAAATATTATGGTGAAGGTGTGAGTTGATATGATAATTTGTTAATTTTGGCTTTGGTGTATACTTGTATGGAAATGTTACACTGTAAATGTTGATTGATAAACTTATTTTGCTTATTTTAGTCTGATGGGCGTGATTTGATTTTTTTTTTGGTTTATAGGTTCAAAGTTTTG
The DNA here is from genome assembly GCF_002237135.1 of Teleopsis dalmanni. Taxonomy (NCBI): domain Eukaryota; kingdom Metazoa; phylum Arthropoda; class Insecta; order Diptera; family Diopsidae; genus Teleopsis; species Teleopsis dalmanni. The sequence continues at coordinate 143,605,027 of NC_051846.1, read as the reverse complement.
GATCTAGTTTTACATTTTTAATTGTAAAAAGTGTATTCCTGAAATACTGATTGATAAACTAATTGTGCTTCTTTCTCTTCTGAAACAAATTCGAGTGCTTTTACATCATTCAATTCAGTCATATTGAGTTCTTGGTGAATTTTGTCTTGCTTAGTATCAACTGTTGGTGCCACTATACCATTGGCTTGTTCATCAACACATTTTTCCTATATTGGTTCTACCTCGACCGCCTCTTTAATTTTATTTTGTAACGACACACTTTCTGTCGCTGATGATGCTGAGGTATACTCAGCCGTCGTCCAGGGGTCGTTGCAATAGAATTTTTATTTTGGAAGTCAAAGACAATGTGATGTAGTAATTCAATTATTTATTTAGGAGAATTTAAAATAAAATAAGGTTTTACAATCTAATTAATTATAATATAATGCTGGTTTGCTAATTTGATGATTACGATTATTTGGAATAATTGTGCTTCGATGATTGTTCCGATTGTTGTTTCCACGTGCCTGAAATGTTGCTGTCAGACGACACTACTTGTGCTAATCTTGGTGTTTTGTCAGAAGACGTCGTTATCTAAAGATTAGAAGTGTTATGCTGGGTTACAGCCTTGGTTAGTATTAATGTTAGGACGTATTACTACCCTAACTCAAACCTACAGAAAATTCTACTAGTCAAGATGTATCATGACTACCTTGGCTTGATTTACATATAAGACTACATATACAATCTACTTGTCAAGACGTATATACTACCTTGACACTATAGTTCTACTGACTTGTTTCGCAAAGACGTATTACTACCTTTGAGAGTTTCCCAACAAGTGCCCTTGCTTGTACAATGCGCGTTTATTTATACTCAAATGACCGAAGCTTTTCCTGTAGCGCATCGGTACATTTGCCGTTGGTATTTTTGATACTTGTTGTCTTTTGCTGCTGTTGTTCGCCTGGGTGTAATTTCTGTGCTTTGTATTTAATTCAACCAAAGCTTTCATGCTTTGACATTTCTTGTTTTGTTTACAAACGTGTTTATGCCGGTGTTTGTGATTTATTATTTATTAATAAATTTATTTATTTATAAATATTTATTATTATTAAATATTTATATTAAATAAATATTACAAATATTAAAGGTGAGTGTATTATTTATTTGTTTAAATATATTTTATATTACTTGCATTTTCAATGTAATCTTAGGTTTGTTTATTTGGTGCAATTACGTGCATGCGGGGGTCGGTTTATGGTAAGTTGTTTACGTTTTATATTTACAATAAAAATTAACCAGTTTTCATTGTAGATATTAACTCCACAGTGATTGTATGTAGGTTGGAAATTAGTTAAAATTTCCATCCTTACATTTCCCTCCTTCTTCGGGAAAGTGAACTCTGACGGGACGCGCTACCTGTTAGCATGGTTTCTGTTCCGTTTCTTTGGACTTTTGAATATTTTATAGAATTTGTCTTGGTCTGTAGTATTCTGATCGTAATCCTGTTGAAGTTTACTTCGCCCTTTCACTTGTCGTTGCTGATTTTGCGAACTGGATTGTTCCTGGGGTATAAGACAATATTTTCCGACTTGATTTAATAATCTGTTTACTTTTTTATTCACATGAGAAGAACCAACTTTCTCTAGATGTGACTGCAGTAGTTGTTCTTGTTGCATGGTGCCTTTCACCAAAATTTCTTGAGTAATTGGTAATAGTTGCTGCGATGATTTACTGATACTTTGTGTTTCTTGAATTATCTGAGCTTGTCTTGCAGTAGTTTCCATGATTATATCGTTTTGTTGACCTTGTTGTGGTAGGATATCTTGTACCTGCTGTCGTGGAATTAGCGAAGTTTCTGTGGGCGTTGATTCATGAGGTACGGATTCTGATGAGGTTTCTACCAATTCTGTTGAGGATGTAATCGGATGTTCTTCGTGGACCTGCAGCTCTCGTGATTGTTGTACATCTTGTATTTGCCGTTGTACGTTTTCTTGATCTTGTGTAGAATATGTATTGAAAATTCGATATTTACGAAGTCCTTGATTATTTTCTTTGATAGGCGTAACAAGTTGTGGATCTCGCTGTGGTTGTATTTCATACACTTGAACTTGTTCTGGTATAACTCGGGTTGGATAAAATACTTCTGGATTTTCTTTAATCGACATAATTCGCTGCAATTCTTGTTGTGGAGGTATGGGACATTTACATGGCGTTTGTGAAATTTCTTGTAGTGGTATCGGATGCTGTACTATATAATTTCGATCCTGCATGTTTCGCTTTGTTATACGTAGGTTGGACTGATTCTGCTCCTGTTTGCTCTGCTTCTTTCGTTGGACATGTGACTCGAATTTTAAACTATGTGTAACATTCTTCGGTATTTTCCTAGGTTGCGCTTGCATCATAGTATCATGCAATGGAATTGCTTGCTCAACTTCAACTACCAACTGCCTGATATTCGTTTCTTGTCCATGGCTTTGATTTGCTTTGTTCTGCTCTGTTCGAAGTGCTTCGAAGTCACCAACTACTATTATTAATTCATCTAAAGTTTCGAAATCTCTTCGTCTGACGTACTTTTGGTAATCAATGCTCATATTGCGATATATACGTTCCAGTTGCGACTCTTGAATAATACAGGCTCGTCGCATTAGAGTTTTGATATCAATTAAATAATCTCTAAAACTTTCTTTTGGTTTTTGAAGACGTAATCGTACCTCGTTCTCTAGTTTATCAATGTATCTGGAGGATATAAAGTACTTCAAAAAATCAAACTTGAAACTCGACCAGAGCTGCCAACGACAATTGTTGTTGCGATACCATGTCAGCGCTTTATTCTCGAGAAGCAAGGGCATCGTGCGGGGAATTGAGTTTACATCAATACTGTACATGTCCGCTAGTTCTTCTACGTGTTCGATAAAACCCAATGGATCCTTGCCACCTTCATATCTACAGGACCATTTCTGCACTTGTTCCACTATTTGAAGGTATGAGTTCACTGGAGGATTTATAGAACGTTTGTCCTTCTCTGGTATTTTACTTGATCCCGACGACATTGTTCCTCTTGCAACATTCGTTAATTATATCTCCCTTATCTGGTTCTTAAATTTTCCCTCTCGTTATAGTCTTGACTTCAGTGATTGACCAATTAGGTCCTTGCCGCCATGATTCCTTGATATGATTAGCGCTTTGATATTCCTTGAATTAAAATCTATATTCTCCTATTATTGTCTTGACTTCTGAGATTGACCAACCAGGTCCCTGCTCGGGCGCCAATTGTAACGACACACTTTCTGTCGCTGATGATGCTGAGGTATACTCAGCCGTCGTCCAGGGGTCGTTGCAATAGAATTTTTATTTTGGAAGTCAAAGACAATGTGATGTAGTAATTCAATTATTTATTTAGGAGAATTTAAAGTAAAACAAGGTTTTACAATCTAATTAATTATAATATAATGCTGGTTTGCTAATTTGATGATTACGATTATTTGGAATAATTGTGCTTCGATGATTGTTCCGATTGTTGTTTCCACGTGCCTGAAATGTTGCTGTCAGACGACACTACTTGTGCTAATCTTGGTGTTTTGTCAGAAGACGTCGTTATCTAAAGATTAGAAGTGTTATGCTGGGTTACAGCCTTGGTTAGCATTAATGTTAGGACGTATTACTATCCTAACTCAAACCTACAGAAAATTCTACTAGTCAAGATGTATCATGACTACCTTGGCTTGATTTACATATAAGACTACATATACAATCTACTTGTCAAGACGTATATACTACCTTGACACTATAGTTCTACTGACTTGTTTCGCAAAGACGTATTACTACCTTTGAGAGTTTCCCAACAAGTGCCCTTGCTTGTACAATGCGCGTTTATTTATACTCAAATGACCGAAGCTTTTCCTGTAGCGCATCGGTACATTTGCCGTTGGTATTTTTGATACTTGTTGTCTTTTGCTGCTGTTGTTCGCCTGGGTGTAATTTCTGTGCTTTGTGTTTTCGTGTGTTCTTAAATTCGCAGTGCTTTGTATTTAGTTCAACCAAAGCTTTCACGCTTTGACATTTCTTGTTTTGTTTACAAACGTGTTTATGCCGGTGTTTGTGATTTATTATTTATTAATAAATTTATTTATTTATAAATATTTATTATTATTAAATATTTATATTAAATAAATATTACAAATATTAAAGGTGAGTGTATTATTTATTTGTTTAAATATATTTTATATTACTTGCATTTTCAATGTAATCTTAGGTTTGTTTATTTGGTGCAATTACGTGCATGCGGGGGTCGGTTTATGGTAAGTTGTTTACGTTTTATATTTACAATAAAAATTAACCAGTTTTCATTGTAGATATTAACTCCACAGTGATTGTATGTAGGTTGGAAATTAGTTAAAATTTCCATCCTTACAATTTTTATTCAAACCTTGTACGGATTTAGATGGGCGTTCACGAACGAACATTTTATATGCTGACCTTTCTTTGTTGGCAGCCATTTTCTTATGGTTTTCTTGGACATGTTGTGCCAATTGTAGCACAGTTTCAAACTCTTTATGACATTGTGGAAATTTGCACACATATTTTAGAAAAATCGCCATTTTAAATTTAATTAAATATGAAAAGCTAGAGAAAAAAAAATTTCAAAAGAAAAGAGAAGCTCTTTGATTCGTAAAACTAAACGTTACAACTTTTATCTTAAAAGCGCTGCCAGATTAACAGTAAACAAGATGACGTTATATGACGTCACGTGTGATTAAACTATTTATTTACTTTCGAAAGATACTATTAATTATGTAAAAAATATTCACTGCTTTTTGTCACAAGATGGTGTTGGTAGCCATATATTTGGTAAACTAATTCCAATGTGTGTAATAGCCGCTCATGTAAAAAGTTATATTAAGTTGAAAACGAGCGATAGATGGTATCTAAGGAAATATACGAAAACATGTCGATTTACGGTAAGGATGATGTGAGTGAACGCCTGACCCATGAATGGTTTGTTCGATTCTGTTCCAGAAATTTTACCGCTAAAAATACACTTTGTTCCGGTTAGGCACTTAAAACGTCGATGATATTTTGCAATTAGCGGAGCATGACCGATACAGAAGCTATCAGGAGATAGCAGAGATACTAAACATCAATTACATATCAGTTTGGAGTCATTTCAAATGAGCAGGCAATGCAAAGACGCTCGATGCTTGGATACCGCATGCATTAACATGTGAAATTTGATTGACTAAATTACCAAAAGCGATACCTATTGCAACGAAATTGAATCATTACTGAAGTGAATTATCTATAATAATAATTGTCGAATAAAGACCGGTAACTCTCAATAGATGATTTCAAACCAGATTAGATTGCCTATAAACAAAGTTATGTTGAGTGCTTGGTGGGATTGGAATGGTCTATTACGGACTGCTCCAGTTTGATGCAACGATAAATTCGATCCACTACTGTCCAGCTTTTAGGTTCGGTATTTTCAAAACTTTCGAAATGATAAAAACAAAGACCGATCGACGAGAAACTGAAATTATTATTTAGCCAAGTTTTTCGCCGATAAACCAAAAGCCATAAAAAAAAAGACAAAAGTTCATAAATAAAAATAGCTATAATAATAAAAAATGTTTCAGAAATTATCTAAAAAACGGCGAATACTTTTTATGATACCTATTAGTTGGTGATGATGAGTTATATGTAGCAAAAAATTTACTAAAAATTTATTAAAAGTGGAATTTCGGAGTTATGATTTTCGTTGTTATTTGCTCTTTTTATTCAGATAAACAAGTTTTCATGTGATATAAAAACTTTAATATTATAATATATATTTTGATTATACTTCGATTACATTCATTATAACTTAAGCCCAAGCTTAAACGAAAATTATTAAACATATATTTGAACGAGTTCAGATGCTTATCGCACTATAATGACAAAAATTACTTCAAAATTACCAAAAAATCTATCTATATTAATTGGTACTGGAAGATTATATGGATATACATGTATATCGAGCACGCAATTAATGTTTTTATGATTTAATTATAATCGTTATGATATAGTTCTTCTCTCTTGGACAGTCAGGATAATGTTGATATTCTATATCACTAAATTTGTTCAGTTAGGATTACACTTATATAATATTTAATTCCAATACCTTTCTTTGACTCAGTTAAGTCATACACAAAATGGTTATCTTCATAAAGATTTTTTCCACAACGATCACACTTTGACATGGCGCTGATATATATCCCACTCTTGGCTCTTTCGCACTCCCTTACTACTCTCTTTTTGAAAATAGGTCCATAATCATTAGATGAACTATAATTTCTCATAGCCTCAAAACGTCGTTCATATAGCGGCCATTCCGTGTCTTTCTTTTCCGGTTTTGATACTGTGGAAGAGTCTGGCCCTATCAAATAACGTATATAATTTAGAGAATATTGAAATTTCCTTTCATAATCTGCTTGTGTATCATTTGGTTTATGTTCCTCAGTTTTTATGTGCATTAAGTTATACTTATCACTATGTGACATTTCTTTTATAGAATTATTTCTAATAAAAAGCTATATGACCGAACTAAAGTGCTTGAATATATACAATACAACAATTTATTTTTGTTATAAAACTTTATTATCATGGTCTACTATTATTTTTACAATAGTTAATATTTAATTAATACTTGTTAATATACTTCTTCTCTTCCATATGTGATTTAGGGGAATGAATATATGATTAATATAAAAAAGTTTGCTGCTACACAGTTTTGGGCGTACATATGAACATTCAATATTAAACCTACAAAGACCCATTTTATTGAGTTGATGCCGTGTATTTAAATAAATATTTTTGGTCGAAGGTATCCTGCTGATGTGTACAAAATTTAAATATATCTTATATACATTACGAATTCGTTAAAAATTCCATTGATTTCAATTGCATATAAATTGATGGAACAAAAAATTTCTCTGACAAAAATAGTTTTCTTTCATCATAGTTTACTTTAAAAACATTAAGCTCAAAGTTGCTTTATTATTTTTTCTAACTAACCACGGTACTTAAACCTTTTGCGTAGTCACGTCTGGATATAGTACATTAATTATTGTGAGTCCTGTTCATAATATTCTCTTTATTCACAATATCAAAGTTGACCGATTGATGATAAGAGATATGAAGAAAACAAATTTTGATGTACATATATGCGTGACCTGCAGATATTTTTAAAAAGTAATACCATATATTGAAAATGGTGACAGACTTAATCTTCTAAAGTTGTTATTTTAATACTCCTTCAAAATGTTAATCTATACAGCGCTTCTAAATTTACCTGTAGTAAGTTGGAGGATGCTTTGCTTTATTAAAAAACTAAGATCAAAAAGCTATATGTTTGAAGGATTATCTGTGACAGTGAGTAAAGCTTTTCTTGTGACTTTGGGCGAATTGGATTTTCAATACTCTAATTTACACAGGCTAAATGGAAGACATACTCGTATTAGAGTTAAAAGGAAGCAACACTGACGCAGACGATGTAATAATTCAATGTCTGAATATCGAATGTGTACTGTTATTCAAATCAATATCTATATTTATTTAACAAAAAAAGGAATCACTTTATTAACATTGAGAAAACGTAGTAGTTTCTTTTAGGTCTAGATTACCTAGAAATGCATGTTCGTTTTATTTATTCAAAAGTTTGCATTTTCATGGGCGATAGTGGGTTAAATGAAATAATAAAAAATAATAGAAAAATATTAAACTTTAATAAACAACTTTAAACAACAAAACAAACTTTAAACAACTTTTCATATTAATAAAATATGCAAATTTTATTCGTTTAGAAATAATTGTTGTGCAAAATTTAAGCGTAAACGATACACCACCCTTCAAATACGAAATCTGGTTTCAACATTGCAGCACGTTGGTGGTACTGTGATAGTATGTAAGGTATTAGGAATAGCTGATGTTGGATATTTGGTATTGATTTATATTGACCTGAACCAACATTTAGTCAAGAGCATATTTACAGCAACATTTACAATCTTCGGAATCGCGCTTTTCATCAACAAATGTCTGCCTTATTATGCCCAACGGTAACCCCATAGGTCTTATCAATCACTAGACCTATACTTTTTGATCGAATTTTGGAATAAATGAAGCGAATATTGGAAAATTGTAGCTTTAACTACTGTAACATTAATATACATATAATATACAATATATACAATACATTTGCACATATAACACTAAAAGATTGTTTAATAAAAATTAATCAAAACTTGTTTGTTAGTTTTTTATCTAAATGGGCGAGTGGATATGATTTGGGGCAAACGTTTCAATACAAATGTAAAAATGATCAGTATTAGTAATAAAAATTGGCAAATTTACAAAATAAAATATTTATATATGTTATTTAATTGCTTTTCCCTTCAACTACGTTAGTTTTTACAAACCTTGTAGTATGGATATTACTTCCCAATTTTGCATCTCAGCTGCCGTTAATGTTGAACAGAATTGACTGAGAGTAGCCTTTAAAAAATGTTTGATAGTTAAAGCTACAATTTTCCAATATTCGCTTCATTTATTCCAAAATTCGATCAAAAAGTATAGGTCTAGTGATTGATAAGACCTATGGGGTTACCGTTGGGCATAATAAGGCAGACATTTGTTGATGAAAAGCGCGATTCCGAAGATTGTAAATGTTGCTGTAAATATGCTCTTGAGTAAATGTTGGTTCAGGTCAATATAAATCAATACCAAATATCCAACATCAGCTATTCCTAATACCTTACATACTATCACAGTACCACCAACGTGCTGCAATGTTGAAACCAGATTTCGTATTTGAAGGGCGGTGTATCGTTTACGCTGAAATTTTGCACAACAATTATTTCTAAACGAATAAAATTTGCATATTTTATTAATATAAAAAGTTGTTTAAAGTTTGTTTTGTTGTTTAAAGTTGTTTATTAAAGTTTATTATTTTTTTATTATTTTATTTAACCCACTATCGCCCATGAAAATGCAAACTTTTGAATAAATAAAACGAACATGCATTTCTAGGTAATCTAGACCTAAAAGAAACTACTACGTTTTCTCAATGTTAATAAAGTGATTCCTTTTTTGTTAGGTAAATATAGATATTGATTTGAATAACAGTACACATTCGATATTCAGACATTGAATTATTACATCGTCTGCGTGAGTGTTGCTTTTTTGTTGCTTACTTTTAACTCTAATATGTGTTGCATTTCGCCTATGTAAGTTATAGTATTGAAAATCCAAATCGCCCAAAGTCACAAGAAAAGCTTTACCCATTGTCACAGATAATCCTTCAAATACAGCTTTTTGATCTTAGTTTTTTAATAAAGCAATGCATCTTCCAACTTACCACGGGGTAATTTAGAAGCCCTGTATATATTAACATTTTGAAGTAGTATTAAAATAACAACTTTTAGTCTGACTAGAAGATTAAATCTATCACCATTTCCAATATATGGCATTACTTTTTAAAGATATCTGCAGGTCAAGCATATACCTATGTATATTAAAATTCATATCTAATCGGATGTTTTTTGTCTTCATATGCCTTATCATCAATGGGTCAACCTTGATATTGTGAAGAACATGGATACTATGAACAGGCATTGCAATAATTAGTGTACTACTCGTATATATACAGTTCTAAACAAAACTGTATCATTACTTTTTTCTATTATGTCTTTGGAGTTACGAGCTAGCAGACATGGGGGTGTATGTAGACTTTTGTCGCTCACTGTATATGTATAGGTATATATATTTAGGGGCCAATTTGGCACTGTTTGTAATATTTTGTTTTTTTTGTGAATTCGTATATTGGTTTACAATTTACTTGTATTTAATTTTATTTTCTTCTCTCTGTTGTACTTTTGGTTTTCCTTGTTTGTTCCGAAGATCATATATGAACTCTCAAATTATTTCCATGTAATCAGGTACAGATGCAATTTTGTGTATACCGTTGACTGAACAGTAGGGAATTGAAGCTGCACCGCGAGATGGTTCCAAACGTGTGCTGCAGTAAGACAAGTTTGTTTCTTAAGCCCTATATTGTTTGCATTGTTCGTTGATGACTTAAGTAAATTTCTTCCTGTTGGTGTCATGATTGCCAACATGTGCCTGAAAGTGCATTTCGTCTGCCAAAAAATACCCCAAGTTATATGGTGCATATAGAGACTGGACTACCGAAGCTATATACCCAAACATTGAAATTGCATTTTGTTTACATCAAACGGCTTAGGAATTTGCCAGATAATCGGATTCAAAAAACATTAGCGCAGTACTTAATAAATGAAAAAAAAGTATATTATGTTGTAGAAAATGGTCTGAACTGGGATCCAAGTTAAATGTGACGAATAATTTTGGTATTGAGAATAACTGCAAACTATGAGAGAAAAATGTAATAACGAAACTAAATATTGAAGAACGCAAAAATTTTGTAGAAACGGCAAGAATGATTAACTCAAGGGATGCATATAGTAATCTGAATTATGTGTTCTAGGTGTCAATAATTACTTTGACGAGCAGTACTGTGCAATAACACTAAGGATAACGTACCGTATGAAAGTCAAGACACGCTTTGTACGATATGCAACCTTAAATTGAAGGGCAATGTAATGCATTTAGTAGACGAATGCTCCATTTTTAGAGAACATAGAATGTTGTACTTTGGTGAATATATAATACAAATGTTGTAAATTTCTGTCATACAACAAATAAACCTAAAATATTACTATATATGAAGTGTTATTTATATTTTATTTATTTGAGTTTATTTTGTTACAATATTTAAAGAATACATTTATATGAAAAATATATGAACAATGTGCTGAGTAGTTGAAATAAATAATTTATAAAAAATAATTCTCAAAACTTCTTGCACATGTTGAATCTTATATTCTATATAGTCGCATCGTGCGTAATTTTTTTAATACATGATACCATAATTTTAGGTGGACAATTTTTACCTAATGAAAATTTGAAATAGAACGATAAGCCTTATGAAAAAGTAGAACTATAATGGAAATTCAAATTATAGGGATTCTCCTTATAAACCCCTCCTCTCCATACTACCAAAATGTACTTCAGCCTTGCGGAAGTACACTTTATGTTTGGCCGTAATGGAAAGGTCCATGAGAGCATTTAAATTAAATACAATAAATACAATTTATACGAGTATTGTATATGCATAATTTATTTATATATAATTTGTTATAATTATATATTTTTTTTTAATTATATATTATTAATTAAATTTATTAATAAATCTTTTATTTTCTGCTGTGTACTTTAGACATGAGTGATGAGACTACCACCGATTTGGAAGATGTTTGAAGATGATGAGGTTCTTAAATGAACACGATCATGACGTTAATAAAATCAGATCAGAATCTAGTAAACTAAAAGCAATAAAAAATCAAAAACTGGTAAGTGAACCTTCATTTATTATAATTTTTGAAATAATACAACAAATATTTCAATTAATATTTCATGTAATTAGTTTTGCTTTAGACATTTTACAATAAGCAAAACCATAGATTTTGCTGAAATATGTAAATAGTTTTTGATAAATTTATTTATATGTATTTGAAGTTTACTTAAAGTTGACCTGTAAATCCAAAAGTCTGTTATACTGTGAGATTGATTGGTAAAATGTTGAAAATTTGTGATATAGAACTGCTTCTCTGTAACTGTTGCTCGTGATCAGTCAAATATTCTGAGTTGGTAGATTTGAGATCTTCACATTTATTTAATCGAAAATAATGATGTGATGTCGTTTTGTACTTATTGGTAGAGTACAGTCATTCTCCAATCACTTTGAAAGATTAGTATTTAAATAAGAAATGATGGTGTTACATATTCTGCATTTTTCAAGTAGTGTACTATAGTTCAACTTCACGTCAGGTCGTCGAATGTATTACCAGTTCCTTCATAATGGTTGTTGTTAGATTTTATTAGTGTATACATAGTAGAAAAAACAATTCTAAAGAGTATTTGGTTCTATGGACTTCAAAGGTGGACAACTTTAAGCAACTATGATTTTTGTGATTACTGAAATTATAAAAAAAGAAATCATACATTTTAAAAATAAGATAATAATGTCATAATGTATCAAAAGTAGGTAATATCTAATTGTACTACGCCAGTCGTGTAGTGGTGTTGTGTTTCTATCGAACATTAAAATAGTGTTATGGCGATATATCTTCAGAAGTTTTTTATTTTTGTTTCTTCAATATTTACTGTAGCAACTAATTGACATAAGATCACAAACTAATAGGACTATGCGTTGGTGGATCTGATTGTGATAAATTTACTGAAACAGATATAAATACCAATTCGAAATTATTTTTTTTGACAATTTCTAAAAATTCATACATACATCTTGGTGTTTATTTTTTTTTATAATGGTATATATATTCGTCGTTGTGATTAGGAGGCTATAACTATAATTAGATATCACTGATAACACTAAGGTACTATAGCCAGTATTCTAGTTACACCAACAGAATTATAATGGTTTGTGGTGAAGTAATCTGTTAAATTATCGACTTTTTCTTATTTGTTATATACCGTCTCTTAACATTTACTGAAACAGGAATACGATTGAAGTTTATAGACAAATTATAGAAAAAGGAAAGACTCTTTACCTTTTGATAAGTAGATATAGTCTTTTTCATAACTTGTTCCTAAATATCGATATTGGAATTAGAATATGTCTATACGCAAATTATCTATACCCAATTAAGATTTCAAGAATTTTAGCTCAAACTATATATGAACGCACACGTCAATATGATTTTGTTATTTTGGTGCGTAATTCCTCTAAATATTTCAATTGATTATACATTTTCTGCAGTAAAATGCTTTATCTTTGTTTTATTATCCCTTCAATTTATTTATAGTAATAAAGTCGGGAGAATGCAATTTACAGTATTAATAAAAAATAAGAATTTAATAACTATGATTATAAATTTGTGGCTCTGCTATTTATGCACAAAATCTTATTATACTAATGGTAACCCTACTGTAAATTTAACGGAAACAATGCAAGCTGTCAATGTTATTAATATTATTTTCTATCTATCAGACCCCTTGCACATATATTGTCAGTACTTAACACGATATTATTTCCTATAGCTAGTGGTTATTGGGTCAGATATAATTATCGAACTATTCGTCGTACTCTTCTAAATTTTTATTTTTACCATTCAAGTTTTTAGTGATTTAGAAGGGTATATTAATGGAATATAAGTAAGTATGATACTTTCACAGT